>NC_142405.1:10584228-11204228 GCF_059441095.1 Idiotropiscis lumnitzeri | reverse complement strand
ATTTGACACGTGTGGCGTGTTAATTAAGCAAGACTCTCCTTTTTAAATACAATAATATGTTCTTGACAAGAGCAAATGTTGGTGTTTGGTTATCTGTTAACAAAAAGAGGAGAGTGCAAAATTATTTAAAGCAGAAATAACTTGCGCGATTATATGAGTGACAGCTTCATTGTGGACATGAATGAAATTTTCTAACACGAGGGGCGTTCAAATGCGTTAAGTAAAAATAAAAACAGACTGCTGTACGCTCATTATACCGCATGGACAACACCTGTGGCACGGATGAGTCAGCTATCGTCTGATCTGACCCCTACAGCTGTTTTGGGTACAAAATAAGCCTGGGGGCGAGGGTGGGGGCTGGACCAAATGATGTTTCACTCATGAAACACACGCTCACACACAAACGCGTGCGCGCGCGCACGCTCATGCACAAAAGACGCTGCCGCCGTGCACACTTCGTCAATTCATATCGTCTGCCCACGCCAGGATGTAAAGCAGAGAAATGTTTCCGCCCGGGTGTCATTTTCCGCTCTCATAACTGCTGGGTGCTTCTAAATTGGCCCCTTTGCGTTTTTTCCCCTTAACATTTATTTTTTTGTAGCGAAGGTGAGCTTTTTCCATTTTTCCTCCTGGTGATCGTCATTTTTGGGACCTCACAGCATGCGATCAAAAGGGCTGGAGACTACCGGAGACACAGACTGAGCTCTACACTCAACATAAACACATAAACACACACAACACTGTGTGTGTCCTTACTGGACTACATCTCGGACTAGACTGGCTTTGGCACCTTGAACGCATCATTAGCCATCGCGATGTCCACCAGGAAGGCATCGTTGACCCGAAAGCAGTCTAAAAACGGGACGTCCAAATATGTGTTGGAGCGGTGCGCTTCTATTAACGAGTATTATGATATTGCCTTCAAGGTGTGTATTTGCCATATGTCATTCAGGCTGTTTATCTTTGTAGCTAGATTAGATAGTGATCACAAAGTGTGTAGTCGCTTAGACGTGGTGTGTTTGTGTCTTGTTTTGGTGCAGACCCAAAGTTTTAATTGGCATTTCTTAGTCAGGGTAAGACTGTGAATCTTCCCTTTTTCCATATGTGCTGATGCAAATATTTGTTGAGGGTGTACTTGTTTCACCCCTCCCATTCCGAAAAGCAGGAAAGACACACCTGTTACTGTCAAGATACTCACACAATAGTTAATTTAAATTGCACCAAGCAATTAATTACCACTGTGAGTACAAGTGAATCAACACTTGCAGTGCCTCTTCTTTGGCCACACATGGATAAGGGGAAGTTAACAATGTGTATTGTTGTGGTTGCAGCTGCAGTGTGCATCATAATGAGAGATGTTTGCATTGTTTTGGTGGCAAATAAGGTAACCAACGTATATATTGGGGGGGGGGGGCTTACACTATATAATCATGCGAATTTGCACCACTGCAAACTTCAACAAAATTGCCACATCGTACATTGAATGGCAATATCATCAGATCTATTGGAGGACACAATTTGATTAACATCCTACCCACCTGACAATGTCTCATGTCGGTGGCAAGTTGGCACAGTTTTATATTCATCAGATTTCCAAAGAAACTCAACTTGGAGTTGTTGTGCAATACAGCGTGTTTTGTTGTGAACTGTTTCGACACAAAATGATTCATGCAACCCTCAGCGTTCATTTCCTCCACAGTTGTTATCTAAAGCATTGTTGCATTTAATTGTAACCTCACCTTTGTGCTCTGGCTCCATACCGCCGCTGATGGTTTTTGTTCTAATCAATAGGTGATGCTGTTGGGAGACTCATCCGTGGGAAAGACGTGCATCTTGCTGCGATTTAAAGACGGGGCATTTGTGGGAGGCAACTTTATTGCCACCGTTGGAATAGACTTTAGGGTGAGTGAGATCCTGTTGAAAACCGCCCACTTTTCCTCACATTTGTCATTTGTCTCCAATTCCTGTTACTCTGACAACTGTAAAGCCAATAGCGAGCCACTCCTGTGTGCCAATTATCACCTCGCTTCCGATAGCACTGAATGTACAAATCCTGTCAGCAGGCAGCCATTGGAGTTCACAGCCCACTTGCGCTGCTAGGAGCCTCCGGCTGCTCCTTAAGTACACGCATGCCCACATCCTCGTCTCCTTCTCTCAGTGCCGGTGGTTCCTAACTCATCCTACCACCTGACCTCTGAGCATCCTCTATTGTAGTCTTTCCAAACCTGTATTGATGAGCCAAGCCACATCACCATGTATGTATAGATTGGGCTTTACACAGTCAGGATTTTGGGACCGATCGCGATCAATGAGTTTAAAAAACAAAACGCTAAGCGATCAACTATCCAATCAGAAGTTATTATTAAGACGTTTTTATTTTATTATTCATTTTTTATTTATTTTTTTGTGCTATATAGTTTGGGAGAAATTGGGACTGAGCCATTACACGAATAACCAAAACGTGTCAATTATTGATGTCATTTGAATAACAATCAAAGCATAAAAATTCTCCTAAAATCACTGATAAATATTCAATAAATAGAAAAAAAAAAAGACAACAAATCTGATTATGCCATCTGATCCATGATGTCGTTGCTTGATTGACAAATTATGATATTCCAACTGATCCTATCCAATCCAGCCAATCAGATTTGTGTAAAGTCTGATATGTATTGAATTAATAATGATGTCACCTTTCTCACTCGGTGTCAAATTTGTGCACGTGTACTTGACGACAAAGCTGTTATCTTGTATCGATGGCAACCACAGGTTAATTGTAGCTTCTGCAATTTGGTGCAAGAGCATCAAATGAACTGCTTGTCAATGGCGTACCAAAGCTACATTATTTGCATTAGCTAGCTCATTTCCCCTGCAAACCTCATGAAGGCTTAGGGCACACTAGCGGCATAGCGTTCCACATTCCGAATTGCCACTCTCTTGTTATAAACACAAAATTGGTCTTTTAAAAGTGAACCCGCTTCACCTTTTGGTTCCCTCCAATCAACACAAAACACTCGGGCTAATGGCGAGACAACTATGCGAGGTTTAGGACGGAAATTGTGTTACATTAGCCGGAGTGATGTATTGTCTTGGCGAGAGAGATATTAGGGAGTGTAATGGTTGCCTGTCAGAGCTCTGTGGATCATCTCCGCTGAGGACAATTTGTTTTTCCACCGCTCAAGGAAAAGCAACAGGTCCTGCCTCTGCTCAGGATCTACTGACACAGAAAGTGAGCCTGAAGAAAGACGATGCATTCACAGCCGCTCTGTTCATTCACAGTCATCAATAGTCTGCTTCAGGCTTGTCGAGGCTGCGAAAACGGAGTTAAAGCTGCTGGAAAATGGAGTGAGCTGAGCGAAACAGTTGAGTGCTGAGGTTGTTATTTGTGCATGAAAAGGCAGGCAGTGCTGTTGTGTCAGCTTGTAACATGGCTGGTCTATTTTCGGCTTGCTTCCTTGTAGCAGTTACTCAGCATGCAGGCTCCTCTCACATCATAATTGGGGGGGGGGTGGTAGAAAGCCATGGCAACTAATGCAGGGTTGAAGCATGTCCATTCTGCCATAGCGCAGTCAGAATTCAGCAGGTTGCTGCCTCTGAAAGATGGGAACACATCTTGAGCTCTCCCCCAACTGTGTTGTTTTTCACACGCACGTATATTGGAAGCATATTCATATTCACACTTTGCTTATCTGTGAATTGCTTTCTGGTGGGAAGGTTATTGTTGTGATAGGTTAAAAAAAAAAAAAAGGGGGACATAGGAACTGAAAAGACTTTCACAACACTGGTTGTTTTATTTCATTTCGTTGCGACCACAAAAGGGTACCAATGATGGCGAGCCGCCTTCAGCAATCTGTTTTATGATCTAAAGTATTGAAACTACTCTATCTATGAAGCTCTTGCAATCTTGTGTAATTTAATTTGCTTTTTGGCAGGAGTGGTCGCAACTGTTAAAAACCAAACTTTGCCCAGGAAATCAGATTCCCGCCTTGTGAGTTAGCAAGAAATGAACAGTGGGAGTCGGTTGATATTCTGCCCATTGTCCTGCTCACTGATGTTGTCGTGTGCGTTTCGCAATTAACTTTCTCTGGCGGCATTTCCCAGCCACTTGTAGTTGTTTCTTTTCTTTAGCCACGCGCTGAGCCTTTGTGCTTTTTTAGTCCCCTCAAATGTACGTCATTCATTTGCGTGCCATTTCCTCACAGCACTCGACTGTGTTAAGCATGTGGCGCGTGTCTCACGGCTCTTCTTGCTTTGCGCCCCTAGAATAAAGTGGTCGATGTCGACAACCTGAAAGTCAAACTCCAGGTGAGCGAGTGCACCTTTCCTCTCATCTATTTTACAGCACACATGTTCACGCATACATCCGGCGGATTATGTCAGACTTCTCTGCGAGGGTTTACAAATGGAAGGGACTTGACCGGATTTCTTCGCACAAAGGCGCCGAGTCGTCTTTCCTCATAACCTGTTTGTTGAACGGGACTGGGAGGTGACACAATTAGAGCCTTAACTGCTCTCGCATGCTTCGTGCACATCTTGCGTCATATGCTGCATACAGAGAGTTGATGTCGTTTGTGTGGCTGATTTTAGCAGCAGTTAGTGGATGACATCAAAAGTTTTTCTTTATCTCTGTTTATAGAACACATTCTCAATATAACCATGACAATGAATATCTTAGCAGAGATTTGTTGAAGTGATTTGGAATTTATCTGTGAAGATAACAAAAAATGAGAAGAACCATTCGGCACAGTGATGGAAACAAGTTTGGCCTTTACAAGAATTGCGCAGCATGCAGCTGGTATTTGAGCCATAATGGTACATTGCTCCACTGGCCGTTTGCAGTTTGACTTGTTCAGTGCATCACTGTGTAATTATGTGGTTTGTTTCAGATCTGGGATACAGCCGGCCAGGAAAGATTCCGAAGCGTGACTCACGCCTACTATAGAGATGCCCAAGGTAACCTTTAATCGTTTAGCTTACTTCCTCATACTGTGTTTGTGTGTGGGAGTGACGTTTCTATGATATGCAGTACTCTTCATAGAGATTCGGCATTTAAGCATACGCGTGTGTTTGTGTGTTGGCCAAGCTTTACCATTGCAATTACAACTCTCTCTCTCTCTCTTTCTTACTTTTTCCAGCTCTACTTCTGCTTTATGATATCACCAATAAGCCATCCTTTGACAACATCCGGGTAAGATTCTTTAAGGCAATTTTCTCCTTTTGTATTTTTAATCTTCCTGTTCCTAAACGCCCCTTTACAAACTATAATGAGGGCTTACTTTCCTTCCTCCTCTACCGGAAGCAGCACAATGTTATCCAAACAGGTCGGTTTTGATAATGAAAAGCAGTAAAAGTGTTCCTCTGTGGCTCGTTCTCACAGCGTTTGATTGATGTGACGTGTCCCCGGGGGTCCAGCATGATGCAGTCTTGAAATATTTGTTTGTAAACCTATCACACATCACCGCTCTGTCTATCTGCTTGTATTTATTAAAGGCTTGGTTAAATGAAGTACATGATTATGCCCAGAAGAATGTGGTCATCATGTTGCTCGGCAACAAGGTGAGCAAACCTTCCTTTACTTTTGTGGTACACAAAAAGGACGGGAGGATAATGTACAATCACTTACCACACTCACTCATATGCATGTTTGGGAAAAATGCCCTTATATGAACACATCACAATTATGAATGGAGATGAGTTTTTCCCATTTCCTTCTCTGATGTTGTGAGACACAACCATAACAACCCCATCATACATTCAAAATCCCTTTCTTCAAGCGTTTCCTTACTGGAAACCATTTTCTGTACAATGACTCTGGTGATGACAAATCTCCTTGCTGCCAGCAGCAAAAAGCGCCCTCTGGTGGCCGAAAGAGGACACTGCTCAGTGGGGGTCGTGTAATGTCAATAATGAGGCTTATTTGTGGCGAGAGCAGCTGGGATGGCGGCGTCAGTCCTCCACTGGAGGTGAAGTTTGTGACACCCCTTCACTCAGCGGGAGCTTTGGCTCGGGAACATCCTCTTATCTGGCAGCCATGAAAGAATCGCTGCCACATAAGAGGATGAGCCGTGTGCATGGGCTGTCATTGTGGGCCCTACACTGTAACTATCTATGACCTCTGACCTCCAACCACGGGGCTTATGACTTGTTTTTATTCTGTTGCCTTGCAGTCAGACATGGCCGCAGAGCGGGTGGTCAAGACGGAGGATGGGGAGAAGTTGGCTAAGGTAAGGTTTCAAATCTCTTATGTGGGCCAAAGGTTTTGGGACACATCTATTAATCAATTTATCAATCACCGGTTAAGTGTTTCCCAACCTCTAGAGAACCAAGGGACTTAAAAAAAAAAAAGTCTCAGCCCATGGCCAAATTAAAATGTGGATGCACAGGTTAATTATGTGTCTTATGCCATCTAGTAGAAAAGCATTTATTTGCTCTTCCTGTCGCTCTGTCACTGGTCTAGCTTAGTTGAACAAATTTAAGTATAGGTAAAAATATAATTTTCGGGCAAATTAAGTGACATTGGAAAATTTTCTGCCGCAAACTTGATGAGCCTTCCTGGCACACTAATGTGGCAAGGCACCCTGGTAATCATCTAGACTAGGGGTGGCTTAAGTATAGCCTGCGGACCACGTGTAGGCCGCTCCATTCTTTAAGACGGCCCATTAAGTTATCAGTAAACCTATACTTGTATGTTAAACAAATTATTATATAAATTTATAAAAATTATTATAGTAATCGGTTTCTTGTAATGTAACAAAGCTGCACCATTCAAGTGCATAGTGTTTCTTCAAACTTGAAATGTATTTTTGTCCCTCCTCTTAATTCATTTGACTAAATTGTTTTACAGTGGATAATGAAAATTGAGTGTATGCCTGGAAGCTCTCAGCTTTGCCTGTTACTTGCCCTGTCTCAAAATTTTGGAGCAAAAAAGCCGACATTTAGGGCCACTCTGGAGCCCCTGAACTAGAGGAGATTGTGGCCTGCTGACCTAGAAAATGTGGCGGATACACACAACACATTACAGTTAATAGTCTCATTGGTGCATCGTTTGTTTTTGCCTTAGGAGTATGGAGTGCCATTTATGGAGACCAGCGCAAAGACCGGCATCAATGTGGAGCTTGCCTTTCTTGCAATCGCGAAGTAAGTGTCAAAGCTGCTCAACAAGTGTTTTCGCTTTAACATCAAAAGCAGAAATACTTCAGCACCCAGACACTGGTCACAGTGAAAGTTTAGATTTAAAAAAACAACCTGTATTAAGAAAACAACTGGCCGGTGAAAATACATTCTATTAACGTCTTTTTGACAGATGCTCTGTGGTCACCGTGGTAACCACGGGAACTCATCGTCCAAATATACATCTGCATCTGGCTTCTTTTTCAGTCATGTTGTGGCAAGAACAAAGATTGATCTTTTACACGTCCACACTTCATTGGATCTTAGCCAGAGCTGAAAACAGACAGATATTTTTAGCATCCTTGGTTGTGCTGAGTGCTTTTCTATCATATCGGATGTCATAAAGAAATGACAAATTGATTTTTGTCATATGCCTGACACCCCCCTGCCCAGTGTCAGGAATCTTGGTCTCAGCTGCATGTCACGGGTCCCGTGTGTGTGCAGACATCACTGCCTATATCGCTTATCACTTAAATTGTGCAAGGAAATTTATCTTCTGGCTGATTGTATGTTTTGGTTAAACGTGGTTTTGAGAAAAAAAATCTAAGCCTCTCCCATGCATTTTATTTTTCCTCTTTTCTTAACAGTTCTTTTATATACTCAATTTGCTCCATCCCACCACTCATCCGCCCCCTCAATATTTGACTTGCTGTCTTTCACACTCTCTCTTTCTCTCGATCAGGGAGCTGAAGCACAGAACCACTCAACAGCCAAATGAGCCCAAGTTCCAGATAAATGACTACATCGAATCTCAGAAGCACAAGACCGGTTGCTGCAGCCTTGTGTAGCTAAACCAGACACTGGGCTGGGAGACAGACACGCACACACACGCGCACGCACACACACAGTAGGGGGATCAAGACGGGGGCAGGTAGGGGGGGGGGGGTAAGTAAAGCAAATCCTGGCACTAATCCGAAGAAGTGAGTGTTGTCCTCTTCTCCACTCAACTGAATGACAGTGAATCCGATTGCTAGCCCTTACCGAAAATGTGAATATCACTCTTGTAGAAATGTGTTGTGGTCTTTGTGGTAACAGTTGTGATCAAACAAAAAAGCCAGAATTTACTTTAAAAAAAAAAAAAAAAGCTATATCCGTCTGCAGGGAAAATGAGGAGAATGTTTGCAGTGTGCTTGGTTAAGTTTTCTAGGAACAATCAATTTGACTGTTGATGGGGAATCTAATGACTTTGCTTTCATGTCACTTTTCAGAGGCTATGAACTGAATCCCTTTTGGCCTTACAGTCTTCATCCTCACTAAGTGTGCATACACAGCATAACGGTCGGACTGTAGCTACATGTTCACATGTGTAATGCTGTTAGAATAAAATCCATGTCGGGAGGGGCACTTGCCCATTTTGCGTGTGTGTCTGTCGGTACATCACCTTGAAGCTTATACCTGAGCTTTATTCAATGATTTGCTGCAGGGTCGTTCCACTGGTATTCCCTACCTTGCTTAGAGAGTCCCCAAAACATTTTTATTTCACAAGCACTCCAAAAAGTAATAGTCTCTTTTAACAATGGATGTTGTGGAGACATGTGTACAAAAGCTGTAATTGTTCCATGCACTGTATTGTCCTGATTTGTACAATGTTTGCTTGTCACATTTGTTCCTTCTTGAAGGTGTCACGGTGATCACAAAGTGCCATGAAAAAAGTGCTTTGTTATCATATTATATATATAAAGTATATTTTGTAATGTATGTGGTGCTGTTTTATACAAGTTTGTGTGAGTGTGTTCGTACAGTATTTTGAGTGAAAGTTGTGGGCGTCAGGTTGCGCTGAGGTCAATAAGCCACAGCGTGGCAGCAGTGAGCCTGTTTATTTTGTGCAACCCCAAAGTGTATATAAATGTTCAGTATTTACAGGCCTCAGTGGTGAAGCTGCATTCTTTCTATCTCTTCACATGATATCTTAATTGTAACCATGACCGTGGTTCTATACCCGGGTTGTATGACGTGAAGTATGTGGTTGAGTTTGTAAACATGGAGCACATCTGTGATTCACTGTACCAGCCTTCACACCTCCTCCTCCTCCTCTCACTTCTACTGCATGAGTCAGTGTGCATCAGCTTGCATGGACTTTCTCAATCCTTTACCTCTAATGAGCTGAGCCAGGAGCTGCACAGCTTTAAGCACACGTACTTATCAGTGCTGATTCTCCAACAGCTTTACATTTCCTCGTTGGGGGTTAGTGTGCTTGTCTTTGTCCCCTTATCAGCTCTCTGCTTGGAAAATATTTTTTAGGACATTCCGTCCAAATGTATTTCGCCTCAGAATGACCAAGGGGGACACACAATTAGACCTGTAAGACTATAGAATTATTAATTATACTGTGTTTCTCTGGTTTGTGAAAGTGGCAAAATTATAATGAATATCTATCTATCTATCTAGTTAGTGACAATAATTCAAAAAGTAAAAAATTAAAAGTAAAATACAATTAAATCCACTCTAAGACCATGAGCTAAAATAATATTGCTGTTTTAACATTATCGAGTGTTAGTCGACAGCCTATGTGGTGTAAAATGCAGTGCATCCTCACTGAGCGCGTGTGCGTGAATGTTTATGTAATATTTTTATTTTGTTTCCCACAAACTAGCATGTTATAAATCATCAATGCTAAACAAAGCGAAACTAAACATGATTCGCATCATTAGTTTTCGTATTGGATCAGCTGCTGTTGTGCAAGTGTACCCAATGAAACAACCGTTGACCCGTTTCCCAGAGCTTTGCGACTACTTTGCATGAAGAGGCCAGCTGGGCTGGTCCGTCAACGCACCTCCCTCTTCCTGAGTGGACTTTCAACTTGGGCCGTGGAGAGTCTGCTGACGGAGTTTTTGGACCGGGACCTTCGCTCCACGCCACATTCGGGTCACGCGGCGGACCACAGCCCCAGTCGGACTTTGAACCCGTCACTCGGTGTAAGTGAAAAGAGCGCTCGGCTATTTGTTCGAAGCGATCGCACTTCTTCGTCTGACGCTCCCCACTCAGAGGAAGAAGCAGCATCCCTGCGGGTCGCTCTTCGAATCTTTTCCACCCGGTATCGAGCAACAGGTTGAGCCGCGGCCGAGAGAAGCAGCCGACCATGCCGAGTAAAAGCGAGTACCTGCGGCCCCGGCTCTGCACGCTGGATAAAGGCGACAACGGCTACGGCTTCCATCTCCACGGGGAGAAGGGCAAAACCGGCCAGTTCATACGGCTGGTGGAGCCCGACAGCCCGGCTGAATCGTCGGGGCTCCGCGCTGGGGACCGCCTGGTGTTCGTCAACGGGGACGACGTGGAGAACGAGAGCCACCAGCAAGTCGTGGGACGGATAAGAGCCACTTCGGGCCGGCTGGAGCTCGTCGTGGTGGACCCGGACACGGAGCAGCTGCTGAAGAAGCACAACATGAAGTGTCTGAAGGAGTACGTCAGCGACGGGGTCCCGTTACCTTTCGAGGATGAAGAGGAAGCCGGGAGCCACCGGGAAGAGGAAGATGAGGACAAGGGGACCGAAAATGGAGATGAGCGGCGATCCGAGGGCGTCGAGGCGGAGGATGAGCGAGGCTCGGGATCCAGGGGGAGCACACCCGTACCGGACAGGAACGGAGCGATTCACGGGGACATCGAGAGGAAGCTGAGCGTCAATTCAGACAAGGTGAGTCGCTTCAGGTACACCTGCACCATCTCTCATAAGTATGGCATTTACAAGAAAGCATTCTGACTTTATTTTTGCTGCCAAGTGTCTGTGATGGACACAGAGGCTAAAGTACTTACACTCTTTACTTAAGTAAAAATACAGATGCATGTGTGAGGCCTGTGTAAAAAATTCTTCAACTATTGTAGTTAAGTAAAATAAGAATATACACACTGAAATGTATTTATGTCCAGCATTATGATTAATTATATCAGCAATACCTGTTGAATAAATCAATAAATTAGCAAAATGAGGGGAAACACTTTTCTGCCCATAAAATAGTTTCTTTCTTGTATCAACCTAAGAACCTACATAGTGCTAATACTAAAAAGAAGCAACTTAAGTGCTAATTTATGCACAGGATTTTATGTTATCAGAACAACATTCCATGGTGCTATATAGCCTTGACAACATGGTGCGGACTGAGGGAGAAAAAATGAAAAATTAACTAACGATAACTGAAGAAAATATACTTCAATAAAGTGCTGCTTTTTTCAGGTTAGTGTTTTTGAACACCAGAAACTGAGTCACCCCCCCCCCCCTTCACCATGCTGGATGTTCTGGTGGACGAAGATCTTTTTCAATTTGGTGGTTAAAAGTAGACTAATAGTTAGACCAGCTGGAAGCAGGTCTAAGTTGTGGCGCAGGAGGTGTAACACAATTTTGGTGAATTTGATAGAGTTGCTGGCAGACAGATTCTGAGCTCCACGGACCTGCGAGGTGGTCATTGTATTTCATTCATATAGGTGACAACAGTGTGCATTGAACCATCTGAATTAACAAACAAATCAATTGAATACATTATCATCATTGTTATACCTGCCTACATAGTGCTAGTACTGAAAAGCTAGTAACAGACAAAAAAGAAAACAAATATATATATATATATATATATATATATATATATATATATATATATATATATATTATTAACTTCAAAAATTCTTCAAAAACACTAATTCATTCTTTATACGTTTTCCATACAAATGGGGGGGGTACTGGGAAAAATAAAAAATTTGGAAATACATCCGAAAAAAATATCCACGGGTGCCGAACTTTGAATGGCGAACTGTGAACGTGCCATTTTAAGCTTTCAAGTTTTAAGTTGCATTGTAACTACTCACCACTAGATGGCAGATGTATCTCAGTTGCGCATGCACTGGGTCTTATAATGCCCTCTTACAACGTGAGTAGGCCTAATAATATTTGACGGGTGCGGAATGATTCGGACAAATAGTACCTCAAGTATGTTAAAATTTTGAATGAGTTGGTTGTGGTGGAAAAACATGTTCATAAATACGTAGGGTTTTTATTGGTTTGTTGCTTAGCAGTTTTATGCAGTCTTTGATTGGTAATTTTAATGCGAGAGCCCTAAGCACCGGGGAAAAAAATGACTGTTTCTGCCACAGTCATTTTCTTTGCTTTAAAAACTATGTTGTTCAGTTAGACTAGTGGATCTTTTATACATGCACTGAGCAAAGGATGTAATGTAATAATAAGAGCTTGCAATTTGCATGTACGCACATATTTTGTCAATTTTTTATACCGTACTTCAAATTAGAAAGCGTCTGGTCCACAATTATAAAGATATTGTAAAATGATTAAAAAAAACTGAGCATTGTTATCTGTATTTGTTAATTGTCTGATAGTGCATACATTGTAGCTGCTGTAGTCTACAATAAACACCAAAGCAAGCAAAGTCAAGGTGGAAAAGTCTCAGGTGACATTTTCAAGTGAACCCTGTAAATGAGATTAAACGCCGGGAGCGACGTGAAGAATAACTCCTCTGTGCCACTAACGTAGTGAGCTGCACCCACATGCTGCTGGCCGTGGGCAAGCTGGCTGGACATTTGCTGTGGGTGCTGTGATAGGACAAACAATGTGGTTCAGATCGCGAAAACAGAGCAAGGGCCCATCAACTTCCTCCTCTCAAATATTTTGGAAGGTTATTTGCCTTGCATCTGTTTTTAATTCCCATCTTTAACGAAACCTCTTTATCACTGTTCCTTGCTAATGATTGGCTACCAGTCCCACAGAAAATGAATGAACTCACATGGGTAGATTTTTATATATATTTTCATCCTAGACCGATATTTCACAATAAAAAACAAAACCACAAGAGGAGGACCCTCTTATTGTCTACTTAATCTCCTTAAATCACACTAAATTAAATTTCTGAGTCTTTCTTTGTATGGGCCCATTCTCCCTCCACAGTGGCCACTTGTTGCTCTTATTTATCTTCGCCCCACGCTTGTTTGTGTGTGAGGCTGTGAACACGGCTTTGGGGGTTCATTTAAAAAGCACTCGACGAGAAGCGTCTCCGTCCAGCGTGGAACATCTGTGTTCCACTGCATTTTGCATGTTTACCCCCTAGGCTGTTGGTGTCTGTCTGTGTCTGAGCCCCTCTGCTTGCTTACATCAGCGGTCTTATGTGGATGAGGGCTCAACGTGTCCACAGCCAGCAGCAAAATGGGAATTTTCCTCCTTTCTCTAAGTGTCAATGATCAACATGAAAACATACACAGAGAAGGCCGCAAAAGCTAACAAACTGCAGATGAGGCAATATTACCTTTGGGTTGTAGCGTAACGATTGATCAGTTGCTTAGTGATTTAAATAATATTAATTGCTAAAAAATAATGAAATAAATGTTCTTCATTTGTAAGTTAACATGATTATACATACAAATAAAAAACCCACTGGAGCAATTTTCTCAAAAACAAGACATGTCGAGGCTGAACCGTCCCATACAATTTCTTTGTCAATTAAAAAAAACAAATTGTGGTTGCCGTAAAACATAATGTCAATTTTGATGTGCAAAACATTAAAAGAAAGAAGAAAGCAAACATTTTATATTTCATATAATATTTAATTATATTTAGTATTTAATATCATTCATGGAAAACATCAACTGCATTAAAAATACACGCTTGGACTTCATCATTCTTTTTTCATTCCTCCGATAAATCTTCTTAAAGGAAACTTGTGTGATTTACTACCTCAACACTCTGGTTGTAATCTGAATCACACACACACGCAGAAAGAGAACTGAATTAATTATCGGGAAGCAGACGTGAACAAATTTGACCGTTCATACATTTTAGGCCGGTTCATTGTTTTCTCATTAACAAAAGAAAAATGCCAACTGGTCATCGTTAGAATTGAGAAAAGCAATACTGTACTTCTTTCTACTTGTCAGCACTCGCCAGCGCAGAGTGCTAATAGCTTTAGTACCTGGTAAGCAAGCAACACGACGACCTTTGAAACCAACTGTGTATTTTTCTGCTCTGTTTGACGATGACGACACAGCCTCCTTTTATTCTTTTGGCCGGTTCAGCTCTCCATATTGTGACTTTTGTTTTCTCAACTTTAGTACGTTCATCTTTACATTTAAATACAACTGCTCACGTAGTGCGAATGCATCTGCGTAACCATGGCAACCGTCTGAGATTCTCCACGGCTTCCGGAGTGAGCGTTGCTTTTCGATCCCTCTTTTGTGTTGCTTCAAAGATCAGCCCAGGCAGGCGTGCTTGGATGTCAGTGTGCCTGCTAAACCCGCAGTGTGTGTGCGTGTGCATGTGTGTGTGTGTGTGTGTGTCACCCTGGCTGTACCGCAGGGTTTGGGCACAGGAATGCCGGACAGGATGTTGGGAGAAAATCCCGGGCTGAGCTGGAGTAGAAACAAACTCTGAGATGAATGCAACACGAAGACACTAAAGTCTCGGAACTTCATCCTTGAGTTCAATTTACACTTGTGCAAGCTCTACAAATATCATACAACAGAAACTTGTACCATTTAAGTAAACATGGAAACAAGCAGTGTGGAACCAAACAACATAATTGAGCAATGCACAAATGCCGAGTCTTTGTATCTTTGTATATGGAGAAACGCATGTCCTTTTAAAATAGTTGAGAGCACCTGCATATTTTAGTTGTGACCTTTCAAAAAAAATAAAGGTAGCCCCTCCACCCTGCTTGCTTACATCAATAGTGATATGCAGATGAGGGCTCAACTTTTTCCTCCTTTCTCTCAGTGTCATTGGCCAGTATGAAAAAGTAAGAGGAATTTGGTTATTAGTAGATATTTCAAAATCATATTTGACTATTGTTACTAGAGATGCACAATTTGTTCAAAACGCAAACTTTCACTGCACATGGCATGAGTTTCACAAATATAACATGGAATGCAAATGATGCATAAAAATGTGATGAAATACACAGAGAAGGAAGTCGCAGAAAAGCTGTAGTAATATAATTTTTTCAATTTTTTTTGCATACTAGAAAATCTCTGCCTGTGTCAAGTCAAGTCAAGTCAAGTCAATTTTATTTGTATAGCCCTTAATCACAGACAGTCTCAAAGGGCTTTACATAGCCACAATCGACATCCCCGATCTTAACCCCCAGGAGGGCAAGGAAAAACTCACAAAACCTCATTAGGGGAAAAGTGAGAAACCTTGAGAAGGGACCACAGATGGGGGAATCCCCCTTCCAGGATGACCAGGCTGCAATGGATGCCAACTGGGCAACATTTGACACATACAATGATGCTATGCAATGATAGATGAGATAATATAAGAGTCAATTGAATGAAGTGCTGCAGGAAGATGACTTCAGTGGAGTGGGTCCTCATCCAGGGCCGTAATATCCATGGCAGCATATCCGAAGATGAGCCTTCGATCTTGTACCGGTCAGTTGGTGTAAATTCAGTACAGCCACTTCCAAGTGAATCGCCATCACCTAATTCGGGGAATTGGGAACAGAAAAGAAAGAACAGAAATAGCAAACAGGCCAACAAGTAGTTCAATGAAGTGCTGAACTATAAGGAAATCAGAAAAGGCGCTGCATGAAGACGACTTCGGCAGAGCAGGTCCCTTCCCGGTTCGTCAGTGCCGTAATCTTCAAAGCATGTCCCCATCACCTAATTCCCAAGCAGGGGAAGGAGGGGGCAGAAAAGAGAAGAAGCGGCAGTAAACAGGCCAACAAATAATTAAATTAGATGCTAAAGTATATAAATAAATTGATCAAATGTCGCGCTGCAGGAAGACGACATCACTGGAACAGGTGCATGCCCAGTTGGTCAATGCCTTAAACTTCCTAGTGGGTCACCGTCACCTAATCCCCCAGCCGGGGGAAAAGGGGGCAGAAAAGAAAACAAAAGAAAAAAAAGCGGCAGTAAACAGGCCAACAAATATTTCAGCTAAATGCACAAGAGTATAAATGCGTCTTTAATAGTGTTTTGAACATTTCTACTGAGGTGGCGCCTCTAATATCTGAGGGAAGTGCATTCCAAAGCATTGGTGCCCGAATAGAGAACGCTCTAGAACCTGCGGACTTCTTTTTGGCTCGCGGGATCACTAAAAGACCAGCATTTTGTGAGCGAAGGTTTCGGGACGGAACATATGGTACCACGAGGTCAACGAGATAAGAAGGTGCTAAGCCGTGCAATATTTTAAAAGTAAGTAGCAGAACTTTAAAATCACATCTCAAGTGGACCGGAAGCCAATGCAAATTGGCTAATATCGGGGTAATATGATCAAACTTTCTCGTCTTAGTTAAGAGTCTAGCTGCTGCATTTTGAACTAACTGCAGACTTTTAATACTCGACATGGGGAGACCAGAGAGCAAAGCGTTACAATAGTCGAGGCGAGATGTAACAAACGCATGGATTAAGATTTCCGCGTCACACGTTGATAGAATTGGGCGAATTTTAGCAATGTTACGCAGATGAAAAAACGCAGTTCGAGTAATATTTTTAATGTGCATTTGAAAAGACATAGTTGCGTCAAATATAACACCGAGATTTTTTGTTGAATCCTTTTGGATAATATTACATTTATCGATATTCAGAGTGGTGTCTTTGAAAAGGTACCGATGACGCGCTGGTCCAATGATGAGCATCTCGGTTTTATCTGAGTTAAGACGCAAAAAATTGAAAGACATCCATTGTTTAATTTCGGCAAGGCACGCCTCTAATTTATAGCAGTCGCGGGGATTCGTTATATCCAACGGCATGTATAATTGCGTATCATCAGCGTAACAGTGAAAACTAATGTTATATTTCCGTATAATATCACCAAGCGGTAGCATATAGATGCTAAACAATAGAGGTCCAAGTACCGATCCCTGCGGAACTCCACATATGATCTTACAAATATCCGAAGTCGTATTGCCATGAATTACACGGTGCGTCCTCTCCGACAGATACGAATTAAACCAAGAAAGCGCTGAACCTGAAATGCCAACACACGTTTCAAGGCGTTTTAATAATATGTTATGATCAACGGTATCAAAAGCGGCACTAAGATCGAGTAAGAGTAATATTGATGAGGTGTCGGCGTCCATAGCTATGAGAAGATCATTAGTAACTTTAGCAAGGGCCGTCTCAGTAGAGTGGTCGGCTCTAAAACCCGATTGGAAAGGTTCAAATTGATTATTAACAGTCATATATTCATTAAGTTGTTGCGCTACGACTTTTTCAAGAATTTTTGCAATAAACGGAAGATTTGAAACCGGCCTATAGTTGATGAGACTCTCTGGGTCAAGGTTTGGTTGCTTAAGTAACGGTCGGATAACGGCGGTCCTAAAAGCTGCTGGTACTACACCCGTGGTAAGTGATAGATTAATTATATTTAAAACAGACGGTCCTAGGGTCGTAAACAGTTCTTTAATTAGTTTGCCAGGAAGCGGATCGAGCACACAAGTTGTCGGTTTTGCCGCACTAACCAATTTTGTTAGGCTCTCAAGAGATATTTTTTTAAATTGACATAAGGTTATCGGACAGTTATCAGCCCTAATGTCCCTATTAACACAATTTGTCGCGGAATTCGACGGAATTTTAAGAACAGTGTCTTTAATCTCATCACGAATACATTCTATCTTCTGAGTAAAAAATTGCATAAAATCGTGAGCTGAATAGGAAGAGCTATCCGAGGTTGGTCGCTGTTGCGTTAGCATTGCTACGGTATCAAATAAATATTTAGGATTGTTTTTATGTAAGACAATTAATCTAGAATAATAATTAGTTTTGGCTAAATTAAGCGCTTCTTTGTATATTAGTAAACTATCGCACCATGCCTGACGGAAGACCTCAAGTTTGGTCGCACGCCATTTGCGCTCAAGCTTCCTACAAGATCGTTTCAGTACGCGCGTTTCCTCTGTAAACCACGGAGTAAGCCTCTTTGGACGAGTTTTAGTTTTTAAAGGCGCGACGGAGTCAAGCGCATTTAACAAAGCGACATTAAAGTTGTTTGTGAGATCATCAATCGTACCAATATAATTAGGAAACGAAGCAGTTGCTAAAGGGAGTAGCTCAGAGAGCGCAACGATGGTTGAGGAGCTAATGTTACGGCTGCTATAATTTTGATTATGGTCAGAACGATGACAGTGAGCCAAGACTTCAAATTTGATAAAGTAATGGTCAGATATAGCACTGGTATATGGTAATACAATTATTTTTGAAGATGCTAAGCCTCGGGTTAATACCAAATCTAGCGTATTGCCATTTATATGCGTTGCTTCATTTATTATTTGCGTGAAACCAAACATATCAATGATTGTCCGAAACGCTACCGTAAGTGGTTCCGACGGGAGATTCATATGAATGTTGAAGTCGCCCATGATAAGTATATTATCCGCATGAGTTACTAAATCAGCTACGAATTCAGAAAATTCATCTAAAAAGCCGGAGTAAGAGCCAGGTGGACGATAAAGAACGGCAAGATAAAACGGCAGCTCGGCTGAGGATCGCATAATGAGAACTTCAAATGTTTTAAAGGAATTGCTAAAACGAGGACTAAGTTTTAGGTTAGATTCGGAAATGAGGGCTACACCCCCGCCTTTCTTTTGAGGGCGCGCAACATGCGAGCTCACGAAGTTTGGAGGCGAAGCCTCATTTAGCGGTAAAAACTGATTTGGTTTTAACCAGGTCTCGCAAAGACCAATCATGTTAAGATTATGGTCTCTAATAAGGTCATTAACTAACAAGGCTTTCGATGAAAGCGATCTAATATTTAAAAAACCGAGTTTCAGTAAAATAGGTCTATCTAAGTTATTCCGCGCAACAGGACTCCTGGTCATAATATTAAGGAGATTGCCTTGCCTAGGTCCCGGATTGTACCTCGAGCGACTATAAACGCGGCGAGAAATTCTGACGGTCGGAATCCGATAGTTATTTACCAGCTTTCGAGTGCTATTATTTTGAGAGAACGGCTCGTCGTCAATAAAACCGACCGAGGAGGAATGCTTAAACCCATCATGTATTGCCACCTCAGTAGAAATTATATCAGTATGAGATCTACCAGCGTATGGTGTGTAGCGCTCAAATCTAGAAGAAAAGCTATGTGTGTTGTCTAAGTCTAGCATAGCGCTAGTTAGCTCTAGCCTTACAGACTCCATACCCTTCCTTACAGGCTCACTATTCGCCTGCAGCCCGACCTGCTCTAATATGAATAGTCATGGAAGGCTCAAACAATAATCTATGTTTCTAGAAAGAGTGATGGCGCCTTCCCAGTTAGGGTGAAGGCCGTCCATCCTCAGCAGGTCGGGTCGGCCCCAGAAAGAAGGCCAGTTATCTATAAACTGCAGTCCGTGCTCACTACAAAAACTAGCCAGCCACTTATTTAGCGAGAATAATCTACTAAACCTCTCATCATTGCCTCTCGCAGGCAAGGGGCCAGAGACAATTACTCGATGCCGACTCATCTTTCTGGCGAGATCACAAGTCCTTGCTATGTTTTTCTTTGTGATCTCTGATTGCTTCATCCTAGTGTCATTGGAGCCAACGTGTATCACTATATCTGAATAGCTAGCGTTGTTTGCACAGCGCTGGTGTATAGGTGTCTTGCGCGCTAGCTCCATAAGATTAGCTTCTATGTCGGGTGCTCTGGCCCCAGGAATACACATTACTGTGGCTGGATTTTCAAGCTTAATGTTGCGGGTAATGGAGTCACCTATCACTAAGGTGCGGGAGCCATGAGACCGAGGTGGAATGGAACTGCTATGTGTCTTAACAGGCTCACCGCGATTAGCAAGCCGTTTACGGCCAATGCTAACCAGACTAGCAGGTTGGCTACAACCCGTGCTAACAGTCGTGTCCGCCACGTTTACGCTTACCACATTACTCTGCTCTAGCTGGCGGACACGTCCCTCTAGCAGGGAGAGTCTTTCCATGAGAAAGGTGCAAGTGTTGCATGTGGTGGTGCACGAAACCATAGTTGCGTTTACTCGCCCGGTGGATAAAAGCGGAGGAAAAGATGTCGCGCCGAAAGTGACGTCCTGTCGCGCCGAAAGTCCTCCTGTGAGTGTTATATCATATTTCTTCACGTCAACACCATTCATTTTTATTTATACCGCAACATCAATACAGATTGCGAGCTGGGGTTACAGCATTTTGCGTTATATTTTTACATTAAGCTAGCCGCCATTTGCACGACAATGTATTTGCTCAATTACGCTACACTGCGTGTGTTTCTTTTTATTTCGTGTTAGTTTACTGTAAACGTCAACGGAGTGGCAATAAACAGCAAGAAAGCATTCATTGTGTCTTTTTGAAGAACAGTTCGCAATCTGACAAGTGGCACTGCACGCTCAATAATTTCACTGTTGTCTTTCGTAGTGAAGAACTGCAATGCATCAAGAGAGTGATTTGTAATAGTTTGTGTGGATAATAAGGTCAAAATACTCAAAGTGGCCGTGATAAAATGCAAATGATAGACAGCATGACCTTTGAGTCTGAATCTCTTATCTGATTTGACCCTTTTCACTCCTCATTTTAAGCATGTGATGGAATGCCTCTGGAAGAGCCAGATAAGATTACAGAAAAATAAAATGCACATTTTGATGCTCATTTGTCAGTTGGAGAAGATTCGCAGTAGCTACAAATTATAATTATGAGAGTCTAGAGAGTCTTTCTGAAAGTTACTGTCCGGGAGTCTCTGCCCTTCAAGGCGTGTTGAACATTTGTGCTGGTTTCCTGTCATTGTTATCGCTGGAAGGTTACCCCACCTTGTCTTCTTTATTGTCCTCCTACACGCCCTCATCGGATTGTTTGCTGCTTTGGGACGGCTAGTTAGAGTACGTGGAGGCCGGCATGGACGTACTGTAGCTCGACTTCCCAGAGGTGATGTCGTGATCTTCTTCACAAAGTACAGCCATGTAGTGCACTCAGTTTTGGTTTAAGGCACGATTGAGCCCATGTTCGCAATATCTTTTGGAGAAATTGTAGTTTTTGTATGCAATTTAATTTAACTCACTGACATTGTCATGCAAAATTAAAACTTCAATAAATGTACGTTATATTTTTACGGCTATTAACTCGTTCAATCCATAAGACACATATATACATTTTCAAAACTGTAGTCCCTGCCTCCCAAAGACGTATTTATACGTCTTAGCCTTTTTTTTTTTTTTGCCTCATGTTTTTATCTTTAGAACACAATATCCTGTATGCCTTGCAAAATCAGTCAAAATCCAGAAAAAAACGCCAGGATTGATTGGTTTGCTCTCATGAAAACGGCTGTGATTGTATGAGTTAAATGTTATCAAATAGTTGCCAGGATGGCATTAAGAGGATTATGTGTACACGTGTATAATGTATAGCATATATACCGTGCAATGAACTCAAAACCAGTGATGAAGAGCATTTTTGCTGATAGTACTGATTCTGTGCCTGAGATAATGCAGCAACTGCAATGACACAAAACGTATAAAACAATAAAAGGTAATAGATACAGATATAGGCAGGTTAAATATTAGTCAAGGTCCAAAGTAAATAGAAATTCCAGCTGATAGTGTGTTTGTAAGTTTGTGTATTGCTAAAGCAGGTATTGTTGGCGTCTCACTATTGCGTGACGTGTGTGTGCGTGTGCGTGTGCGTGCGTGTGTGTGCAGGATCAAATATACTTTGTGCTTCACTGTGCTGCCTCCTCTTTATCATAGATAGAGTTCATGTTGAAAGGGTTCGTGTGTTCACATGGGTGCACATACTGAACGTGCGCTAGTGTCTTTTTTGTGACTTCACGTGCGCGTGACAACATTTCGGAGTCACCCTTCCCGCCTCGAACCTTTTGTTAATTGTTGGGTTTCAGAGGAAATATTTCATATGATAAGTCTGGGAGAGTATGTTGTAGAATTGAATATGCACCGACCCGTTTCTAAATTTCCTCATTCTGCATTATTTATACGTGCCATTCCAAGCATGTTGTCAGGCAATTTTGGTGTCTGTTAAATGGGGGTGGGATGTACTTGCCACCTTACAATTTGATTCAATTGTGATTCAGATGTTTCACTACTAAGTACGGATGTATCTTGAATCGTACCAATTAATTTTAATGATCAATTAAGCTAAGAACACAATAATGGTGGGGTGCTCACCACTGTCTGCTTTATTTTTTACTCATCTTAGCACGATGCAACCGAGACAATTTGCATCTTGACATACGTCAAGAATCCGATGTGACGGAGTGAAACCGGTCACTTTTCAAAATAAATAATTTTTCAGCATTGAATAATAAATAAACCGTAAGTACTGCAATTTTTTTTCTTTCATCTCTGCGGGAAAACATTCAAGTGAATGGCAAACGGGTTTTCACTTGTATAACACTTTTCTACCGAAGCGCTTTAACAATGTCTCACGCAGCATCAGGAGCAAGTGGCATGACAAATGTTTAAATATTCCAGCGTCACCACGACAAACTGGTCATTTTTGGGTGGATTTAAGCAAGCATTTGCCGTCCAGCAAAATTCTGCACAGTGACACACAGAGATCCGAGGAAGCAATGAGGCTGCAAATACGTTGTAGCTGACCAAAGTCACATTCACATGCAGTATTTAATATTTCATTGTCAACGCCTGAAAGAGCCAGGTTCCCGCTGTGAAGTAGGTACGAGATACTTTTGCCGCCAACGGCAGCACACAACAGCTAATTGACTAAGAATCTTCAGTGCATGAGAACTGAGAAAACTCATTTGGGAGTCTTATTATGAAACAAAAACAATATCCCTGAGTGCAGTTGAGCAACAGTTGAACCTGGCCGACCAACAATGACAATATAACCTTTGACCTTCAGGATGAGTTTATTTTATCAGTTTTAAAATGAATTGCATTTTTGTTTTGGCGTAGACTGCGGTTTGAAAAATTACTGATTGGAAATGATAAAAGCAAGCATGTGCTTGTACTGTAAATCATTTTATTGGGTGTGATATTACGCAAACACTGTGTTGTACTCGGAATAATAGTTTTTAATCAAACATTTTGCCAGGATGGTCTTTTCATTGTCAGTGTTTCTATGAAGACAGCTTTTCAAATGTCACATAATGGCAGAATGACCATCATGAAAAATAATGGCTGTGACTCATATAAAGCAAGTGTGCTGCTCATATAAAGAAATGTTTTTGTCAAACACTCAACACAAACAGTTGGTCTCAATTTGTCACGTATGCGAATCATAATGCTCCGTGTCACTAATACGTCTTCGTGACGCCAGCCCAAACAACAGCCCCACTGTACTGTCATGAGTCCAAGGCCACTGTGGCCCAGGCAGGGCTTGAAACCTGGGCCTTGTATCCATGTGTGTAAAAGTGGGTGGGTGCGCTTCTGGTGATAGTTATTTTGTCGCTACCGGAGCGAGAGTCCACAATGCCACATTCCATTCTGCTAAAGGTTCACCACCCCGGCCGGACAATAAGCGGGAGGGCCGCGCCCTGCCAGGGGTGGAGGGGGAAATGACTTGCTGCTCACCCTGAAATAGACTCACCCCTACTTGTCCGTCTCCATTCCCACTAAGCAATGGGATATTATTGTAGCCCCCCCCCAATGATGCCTTGACATATGAATTTAATACATTCCACAACCAAGCTCGTAACCCAAATCACTTGTATCTCAAGGCGACTTTGCCCACAGAAATAAATGGAAATGCCATTAATGAAGATAAAATGTTTTACCGCCATTGCTGTCCTCCACGTTCATAATTAAAATTACAAATCCATTTGACGGGACTCCGCCACGCTTCTTTATTACGTGACACAGCAGCTTCACAATCTCATAAGAGCAATAACAAGAGCGGAGATATATTACCAATTCTTTTGTTGCATAGATTAGAAGCTCAGTCGCGATTGATTATTAATCAACAACGATAAACCGTCCACCAATTTCGACGGCTCCACCCGTTTAGGGTCAGGGTTAGCTGGAGCCTATCCCAGATGACTTTAGGACAGAGGTAGAGTACACAATCATAGGGCACAGAACGACAATTAACAACCATAGGGAACTTTAAGGGCTCTCTCATCTCCTCGATACCACGCATAAGCTTGGCTCAACTACATTTTTGTGCAGGTGCAAGCCTCCTTTCGCATGTTTGGGAACTTGGCACGCCACGCTATGCCACGCAGGGCATTCCGGCAGACCGAGGGCATTTTCTGTTACATGCCCCCAGCTCACCTGGCAATTTGGTGGCATACAGAAAACTTAACTTTAGACCAGCTGAAAGCAGGCGTAAGTCATGGTGCAGGTGGTGTAACATCATTTTGGAGGATTTAATCATTGTATATCACAACAGTTCACACAAAATCATGGTGCAATTTCACTTTCATATTGGGACCAATGTTTTCTCTACATGTCTGTTTTTCCTAAAATATTTTTTGCATTGTGGTGTAAAAAGGTGAGGCCAATGGGGCGGGGACTCCAGGCGTCTTCCTGAGAGGGGGCATCAGCAAGAAGATCAAACTTGTTTGGTAGGACTCAGTTGTCCGTCAGCGGCAGGTCATTTAGATGTGTGTAAAAACCTGATGCAGACTTAGACACAGCACCGGCAAGAGGATATTCTAGAATCTAGATAAGTCAAGTCTGTTAATCAATATCCCCCCCACGTTGCCTTATCACAGTCTTTACCCCTGCTGTGTTGACTCACATTGTTAGTCTATTTTCAAGCCTTTCCCCCTCCCATAGTGTCTGTTGTAATGGGAACCCTCTGGAGAATGAAACTTTGGTATCTTTTGCGCAGTTTGTCCCATCTTGGACTGCAAGTCAGGGACAGTAGGTTGCTTTGTTTCCCTCCAGTGCCTGCCTCGCAGCTGGTCCGATGGACCAGCTTGAAATCCAACACCCCCGTCCTGCTTGGGAGAGTGGTGCGCTCCATGCACTCTCGAGCACAAAACCTGCAATGTGGTGATTAAAGGGGGACCAGGGTCACAATTGTGTGGCCATCAAACATTTAGTGCGTTCGTCTGGGACGTTGTTAATATGTGCCAAGAACGACACATGACAATCGCAAGGCCCACGAGGCCACCTGATTTGTCATGTCACGGCGTAACCATGGTGCTTGACGGAGTGTCACTGTGCGGTTATTCTTTTTGTGTGATCAAAGGAGCAAAACTTGTGGGAGCCCCGCCCCCTCTCAATGACTGGGTGGGAATAAGAGGAGAATAAGCGGAATAGAGACTTGAAAGAGTGGCCATCTGAGCGTGACAGCTTCACTATCAGTGCAGCTTACTGGAGCAGATGCTTGCACAGAAGGAGACCAATTTATAATGTAACAAAAACAACAACCTCCACTTGGACATTTTGAGCCCTATTTTTGTAGACTGGCGCACATGCGCTTGGCGGGAAAAAATAGCAACAAGTCTAGTTAAGCGTGTTTGGGAAATTGGCAGACCGTGATGCACCTCAGATGGCGTTCCGCAACTGACAATTTGGTGACAGAAAGTAGACTTGACTTTTGACTAGGTGAAACCAGGTCTAAGTTGTGGTGCAAATGTGTCACGCGATTTTGGTGGATTGGCGCATATAAACAAATTCATCAGCACGCATCGAATCCTCTGAATCGTTGTCGGAAATTAATTAATTGAATGCATTATTATTATTTTTATGAATGAATGAGAGGAGCCACTTTAAGTGGTCGGGAATCAACTCAGCTGTGTTCGCTCTCACAGTGGCGCACACGCCCATTTCTAACTTCACCCGTCTCCAAAATGACCAAAAAGAAAGAAAACACGCTCCATGCGCACATTTAACTTCACTTTGCCCTCGATTTGCACTGGGCATGAAAATCGGGCCCTTTGTTTGACAACAATAAGAAAAGTTCTGTGAGATGAGGAGAAAGCGCCCGCAGCCAAAGGTGCTTCACACTGTGTGCATGGCAGGCCTGCAGCTGCACATGCTCGTAGAATGAGTGGCAGCCTCTCGTAGACAACACAAACACACAGTCTTTGGCACTCGCACAAACCACAGACGTGCCTCCTCTACATCACCTTTGCAGTTAAAACCACCCTCTGCTCAGCACAATGTGTCCTGTCATCAGCTAACAGATTTTCCTTTTTTTGTTTTGGCCCGGTCTCATATAGTGATAATAGTTATAAATTAATATAAGATAATATTAATGCTAAGATTTTATTCAAATGGAATAATAATAATAGAGCACTCAATATATATATATTTTTTGCCCATTTATTCATTGTTTGGAATTCCTGAATCATGGACGATGACAAACAGTTGGGAGTTGCCTTAACGATTCCAGGGTGTGTTGCGTTCCCTTGATGACATCTTCCCTCCAAAGGGGCATTTGACTGAAGTTTACAACTAACAAAAATTGTATGTGCACTCCGCCAACAGCAGAACCGTGCCCCAAAATGTATAAAGGCCCCCGTGAGATGCAAATGCAACCTTGAGCTTCTAAGCAAGAAAACGTATGAGCAACTCAATGGAGCGTCTGATTCAGATGCAATGCTTGTTTAATGACTGTGTGGAACATAAATGTATTATTACGATTCTTACTGCAATATTTTTGACAGCTCTTTTAATCATAAATGTAGAGATAGGTTTCGTACATGCAATCATTACTCATTTCGCGAGCCAATTAGCATTGTGACAAGCGTCAACTGCAAGGTTTAGTTGTTTTTTTTCCATCTTTGCGGCCCACTGCGGTGGTCTGATTCACACTGTAGTAGAAGACAAAGTGCTGTTGCCACTTTTCTTCCTTTCATGTCGGAAAAAAACTTCATATTGCATTCCCTGATGTTAACTATTAGTAAGTCTTTACAGTATTACCTCCTGCTACAAATGATTGACTCAGTGTTCAGTTCCGAATAGTCAAACCTCAAAAAGTTCAAAGTAGATGACATGTATGTTTATAAGACGTCCATACGTAATCCTCTTTACATGTTACGGAGTACTCCATTTGTTGCGCCCATGTCAAACGTCATACTTTCCTTTCAAGTGTCAATCTTGCTTAAAACAGTTTGGCCTGCAACTGTAAGTTCTATTTCTTAACACTGTTTCCTAGACTTGAATTAGAAAAATAAATACAAGTGTATTACAGTTATAACAAGTGTATTACAGTGTAATACAACTGTTATAAAAAATCTGTAAAAAGTTACATATTTCTCACAAAGTTTATAGCTTGGAGGCCAGTTGGAGCAGCAAGTTTGTCAAGTTGAGCGTGATTCTTTCCGTTGCGCATGCTATTTCCCCTGAGCGACACTTATGGTTGTCCTGCTGGTAGATTTGCCTCCTGCTGACAAGCAAACCAGCAGAGGACGGTGAAAACGTGCCCTCCTAGATAGTGAGTGACAGATTAGAAGAGGATTAGGGAAATAATCACTCAATTGCAGCCTTAATTGGATTACTTGTCCTCCCAGATGTTGTCTGATCCAAGTCAGGACATATTGCGGTTCCTCTTCCATCAGTCGGCTTGTTTGTGTTTCACACTTGGTCCATGTCGTTCACCTTTTGTTCAGAACAGTTGTGCTCGACACGGAAACGTACTGTATGTTTTTTTTGTTTTTTTTTCATATATTACCTCTCCTCCGAAAATGCCCCTCGCCAGTGTTAAGAGGTGTGTGACCATGTTTTTTTCTCTCTGAGTTTCGAGCGTTTGTGTATAGATTTTGCTTTGATGTCAGGAAGTTGGTCAAAGCAGAGGGAAGCATATTGAGAGATGTGTCGACAGTTCCTGTGTAACACTTCCCTCCTTAGAGGGAAAGTTTGTGTCACTGAGAGGTTGCTCATCTTTTACACAATAGAGAACTTTAATAAATGACATTGAACTTACGGCAGTAAAACATTGTTGGTACAAATATTGCATGAATTCAACAGATCACTTGGAGAAAAAAAAACGTAGTTATAGTTGAATATTACATGTTGTTCCAACGTCAATCAAATTGATAATCGCTATCTTTGCGAAAGCTGAAACAAATTTCATTGTTCTACTTTAACTAATGGTGTGGCTAATGTTTATCAAATTTGACATGATTAACTAATTCATGTCCATATATGTTCCTCATCCAATCGAGTTCAAGTACGTATTTCCAAATATGTTCAAACATATTTGCCAGTTAAAAATCTTTACTCCACATAGTCAGTTCCGCAGCTTCCACTGCTTTGTCCGTTTTTCTGCCATAGATAAAATTGTCCTTTAAGTCACTTGCTTGTACAGTATGTGAAGGAGGTATCCGTTTGTAATTAGCAGTACACACTCCCTGCGTTTTTTGTTTGTAGTTTTGACACATCCGGTACATTGGAAGGAGTTCATAGTACTGTTTATCAGATCGTTGCTGTGCACCTGCAATGGGCACCTCAATAAAGATATCAAGAAGGGTAATGAGTTGTGGAACCACGTCAACATGTTCTTTTCGGTCACCTTCATGTTTTTTGCACGGTCAGCAAATTTCACTCATTTGCAGTCCTGCTGTTTTGTTTTTTTCCGCAGTTTCGCTCGCATTAACACTCTCAAGAAGAGCGCTAATATAATACTGGCTAATAAATGTGTCTCCACTAGTCCAAGCATGGTATTAAAAAGAAATCCACCTGTTTTTATCCATCTCAGGCGACGGCTATTTTGCCTTTTACTGCTACTTGCAGTCGACTGAAAATGACATCATAGTGCCCAGAAAACATGTGAGCTGTGACGGTAGTTACCTGAGCCCTCAGGGACTGTGATGTCATTTTCAATCGACAGCAAGTGACAAAATGGCTTCTCCCTGAGATGGATAAAAACAGGTGGACTGCTAAAGTCATATTCCATGAATGCGATATTAATCAGAATACCACGTCCGGACCAATGGGGGTGCAGAGAATATAATGGAAGAAAATTTTGACTTGACTTAACCTTTATGTGAAATGAGTGGCAAGACTATCCAGAAAAACAAAACAATTGGATGTAAAAATTCAAGAAAATTTTGCATTTCTAAACAATACCTTTGCACATATTTTCATCAAAATTGCAATATGTAACGTCATGATCGAGTATCCATACCCGGTATCGGCGATTACTTTATAGAAGTACTCGCACTTACTCATAATTGGTCTCAAAAAAGTAGTACCGGGGCTACTAACGCAACTTCACTTGCAAACTCATGATGCCGTTTGTTATTATGGAAGGAGCAGCTCAGTTTCGCACTTATCACACAGTATGACAATCTACTGGTGCAACATGTCAATCTTTGTTGCACAGTGAAGGAAAAAAAAAATAATCAGAGTAGCTTGTGGTCAACTGAACATCTTAACTTGCCAACTGACAGGATGTGCTACGTCTTACTGTATGTAGCAGATACAATTCTTGAAGGCGAGGAGGCGGGCAAACGTGGTGACTCAGGCAAGTTAAACTGAACATTAACTCACGGAAGATAGAGAAAATCACTTTCCGATGCGCCGCGCACTTTGGATTGCGTAAACAGCTCTGCTTCGCACTTAAGGTGAAGGATGGCAAATCATCAGACAATCGCTTCAGTGTAATGATTGACCCGCCTGTTGAAAGTCCAAAGTACTTATCAGGTGCACATCTGATCAGCACAAAACATGTTGAGCACACTCAGTTGGCGCTTGACACGCGCAAAGATGCTCATTCAGCATTCATTACTGTTGACAACAGACTGCCGTGAGAACAACTACAATGACACATTGTATCCTTAAAGAGAATTTCGGAATGAGTCAATCATGCCCATCTGGACTTGTTACTCTTGATAGTTTTGAGCTTTAGTTTTAGCTTTAGAATTCCCCCCTTGCAGGATGACTAGACAATTATCCCAATTTCTCTCCGTACGTTTTGTGACTGTGGACACAGTCCTGTATTTTTTGTATCGTATAATGTCGTATTTTTCACATTTTATGTTTGACAAGATGTTGGCTTTATTGTTTGTTCTTATCACTAGATTTTATGATGCCTCTAGGTCAGGTCATCATTGTCAATGAAAAAATGATTTGACCTGGTTCAATAAACGTTCAATTTAAAACCAAAAAAGAAATGGTCACATGACGTATATTCAATGTCCACACAATAAACCAAAGTTGGAACTATTGATTATTACATTATGTCCATCCCTACTAGTTAACAATTACGGTAAGCTTGATCATGTTCAGCCACGCTAGAACACAATTAAAAGATAAAAAAAAAAAAAGAAAAAAAGGTTGACTCATGGCACCGCTTCTATACGGGTCGTGACTCATTTTGATATAAATAGCGGTTGTAAATTTTTCTCCCTGACAGAGAGCAGTAGCTCGGACACAGTGACAAAAGGTTATCCTGACTTCACTCTCGCATGCGCCGTCCCGCTTATAACTCCTCCAATGTTCTGATTGCTTCAGTTCAAACGCTATTAACGTGTTCTCAGCTAAATAAAGACCCGGCTTCATCTTTGCAACGGAAGGGAGGTCCAGGGATTTAGGAGGTTTTTCCTGGATGACAATAACGCGTCCTGCCATCCCGGAGGCGGACTGGACGAGACAAGGTGGTTAGAGGTCAACGCCCAGAATCCATTGTCCTCCTTAGCTCCTGAAACACGCCGGAAATGGTCCCTTGGTTACCCCTCCTCGAAACTTCCCTCCAATCACATGCTTTCATTCAAAAATCGCTTCCTTCCTGGCGAGCAGCTGCTGTCACGAGGACTCAAAGTGCCGTTTTCTTTTATTGAGGACTGTTGCAAAGACCTTGCTGAGCACATCAGCATGCAGCAACCTCCTGTATGTTTGACCTGGGAATCATATTCATGCTTAACGATTCCCTTGAGCTCTCAGTCGTCTTCGTGCCTCTTGTTCTTCACGAGCAGACACCCATGGTTGGGGGAATTTGCAATTCATCAGGCCTCGTGTACACACGCTGCGTATTCAAATACCCGCTTTTCTCTCCTGTGTCCAATTGCAGGAGGTGAGCCCCGACCTGCGACCACGTTTCTGTGTGATCCGGCGAGAGGCAAATGGATTTGGCTTCAACCTGCACAGTGAACGGGCAAGGCCAGGCCAGTACATCAGAGCTGTGGATGACGACTCCCCCGCAGAGAGGGCGGGCCTGCAGCCTAAAGACAGGATAGTCGAGGTATTTGTTTGCCACAAAGCCAATACTAGACTCAATGTCAAGTGTGTGAAATGGTGAGGAGTCGCTCTTGAAAGCCAAAACATTTGATTTCATATAGAGGGAAACGCAATACGGGTCAAACAAAATTTTCACTTGTGTATTCAGTGAACCTGTTTCACACCCACCTGCAATAGTTGAAAAACTGCAAAGAAATTATATACAGCATTTTTTAAGATAGTTATCCCCCCCCCCATACAGAACTTACTTTAAAAACATTTAATGTCTGTAAAAGGCACACTTTAAAGCATTTCTCTCAATCAATTGCTGTCAAGACATAAAAGCGATATAATCACTTTGAGGAGATAAAACGAAGACTCTTGCTCCAAAATGACAAGGAATTGTTATTTATTTGTCACTCCAAGTTCAGGTTTACTACAAAAGTAACATATATATATATAAAAAACATTGTATATTTAAAGACTAAGATAATTTCATAAAACATAAAGCTGCTATAGCTTAATGCTAACATGTAATGCAAAACGTCATAGATGGGCTAACTGAAATTAGCATACTGTTGACGTCACATTTATTTGAAGCCTTTACACAACTGCTGCTTTAAAACACAACAGAACCTACACCTGCTGCATCTACTCCCTGCTCTGCGAGAACGACAAATATTCACACTGCACAGACAAAATGAGAGGCGATGGCGGTAAATGCCAGATACAAAAATAATCTGGACATATTGTCATTTTGGAGCTTCTGAATAATCGAAGGGTCGACTTTCAACTTTACATTTGCGTAGACGTGTCTTTTTAGCGCCATGTGACAATTGTCGGTGTATGTAAAAATACAGAATCGACACTTGGGACGAGTTAAGTCAAATAAAAAAAAAAAGGACTTTTTAACTAAAAAGAAGTGATGAACACAAATTAGTAAACACATCCACATATGTGCTGAAAGAACAAAACAAATATACTGTATATACAACACAGATATTTTCAATATTGCTGAAATGTCACCAAAAATCCTTTGGTGGTACCAAAGTGGTCTCATCTTGTATTAAAGTTTAGTGAGTGTTACAGAGAGAAGAATGGGAGCTAATAACCGCTCTGTGAGGTCTGGAATCCCTTGGAGCGTAATTGTCTAACCGTGGAATAATCAGCTTCATAAAAAATCTTGGGCAAGGCCACCTCAGTCTGTACTGGGGCGGCAGTACAGTCGCATTCCGTCAGGACTTGAATTGGCGGCTGGAAGGTGGCCGGCTGTTTTAAACCCATCACTTTGAAAAGTAGGGAACTTGACGGAATTTGTTGCCGGGGAGGCTACAGTTGAGCACTGACAAAGTGCTCTTGAGTAAAGCACGACTAAATGACGCAATGACGACTTTAATTGGCGTTCCGATGAACATCAATTTCTGGGTGACTGCTGGATCTGGTTTGAATCTTGGCTGCGTGGCGTTTACATCTACTCCCCATGTTTCCTCCCACGCTCCAGAAACTCGGAACGACTCCAAATTATCCATGAGTGTGAAATGTACTGGAAGTGTGAAAGTGAGTGTGAACGGTTGTTTGTAAGGCTGCAGCTCACTGTTACAGACAAGCGGTATCGATCATGATTGGATGGCTTCGAATCAAATCCACACCGCAGAGAAGGTTGAACACAATCTGATGTGTTTTATTCATTTATTTAGAATTCAGATTTCATAATTCATGCAATTGTAGAAATACGTAAGAGAATAAGTGCAAAATTAAAGAGGCTGGACAATATGTGTACGACTACAGAGAGGTTGCACGGCTTTAACGTGGTCTAGTGAGGGGCTTCGAGTACCCCCCCCGAGGGCCTCCAGACAGCCTCACCACCCACTGAGGAGTGGGCTTTGAGGGGAGCGGACCGCCATTGTTGTTGCTATTACTGGCCAAGCTGCTATTGTCCGGCTTCCTCCGTGGGACCGGCTTAGACAAGCAGGTCCACCCTGTGACGCAATTCCACACACTCACAAACACACACTCGGAGACATTTCTCACATGTTTTCCCATGGTGATTTCATCCCAGAATACTGACTAGAAAGTCTTTTACATCAAGTCAGTCACATGAGAGACTCGCAGTGGTAAACACGACTGGTTATATTTGCAGTCATCAGCAACGTAAATTTGGGTTTATCCAAGTTGGTTGTTTGAAAGAATGTGTGTACATGCATTTCTGTTCAGACTCAGGATTTCCTGACCCCGAGCAGACAAAGTGATAATATTGACAAAGAAATCCTGTGTGGGAAACAAAAGAAAATCCTGGCGATATTTTTATTTCTTGTGTTTGTGTGTGTTCCTTCAGGTGAACGGCGTGCAGGTGGAAGGCAAAACACACTCCGAGGTGGTGGCGACCATAAAAGCCGGCGGGGACGAGGCCCGCCTGCTCGTGGTTGACCCCGAGACCGATGCCTTCTTCAAGAGGTGCCAAGTGCACCCTACCTCGAACCACCTGACCGGTGAGAGGACACGCCCCTAGCACAGAATTGCACCATCGCTCTGAAGGCAGTTACTTTTTTTACTAACTGAGCAATGGACTGCATTTGTCTTTTAATGTTCCACTGCAGTTTTATTGTCAGGAGACACCCTGCGTTGTCAACAGAGTGAAGGCTCCTAAAAGCTACTGTCACACTCTCTCTTTCTTCCCTTGCCTTCATCCGGCTCATATTTCGGCCTTCATCTTCTTGTGCCGAGAATCACAGACAGCACAGTGATTTCCTCAGACTTAGCAAAAGTACTTTTTAATTAAGTAGTGCTGATTCAACTCCTTTATTTAAAGGGGAAGTCAACCCCAAAATTTTGCTTCCAAGAATATGTTCTCTGCAAGCCCACTAGTCAAAAACCGGCATTCTGATCAATATTTGCATTTGTGAAATATTAGTTAAGCTGGAATTGTCCATTGCAGGGTGGGGTCGGCCATTTTGCCATTTGCTGTCAACTCAAAATGATATCACAGTTGCTCATGGCTCAGCTTCCAAAAACAGGTGAGTTGTGATTGGTTGTTTACCGGAGCCCTGAGCAACTCGGATGTTATTATCAGTCGACAGCAAGTGACAATTCCTGCTAAACTCCTATTCTACGCCGGCGGTATTAATGAGAAGGCCATGTTTAGAAGATATTTTTGGGAGTTAACTTCCCCTTTAAGTAAAAGTTTAAAATAAACTGATTCTGAAGTTTACGTCAATGCAAAATTTTAAAATTTATTTTGCGTCTATTATTTCCAATATCTGTTTTGATAACTTGGCACAACAGGGAAAAAAATACTCTGTGCGCAAAGTGGTTTCCCATTTTTGTCTATGTGCTCAGTGCTCACACTGAGAAGAAGAAAAACATCACTGCCCGTCTAGATTCTGACACCATAAGCAGGACTGAACTGGCAGCAGGTTCTGCATGAGCGGAACAGAACATTACCAAAAAGTGTGATGATATGATAATAACAACTGAAAAAAAAAAAACGCCTTACTCATATTACCTTTATGTGTGTGTGTGTTTTTTTTTTTTTTTTTACAATTAGCCATGGTAGGTTTGAACACTCAATGCGTTGATTTTTCAACTTCCAAAAATTATTTTAAATCAGGTGATGGGGATGACTTAACCTCCTTGGGTCAAGATTGTTCATGCTGCTGCGGTTGTTGTTTTGTTTCTACTTTATAAGACAAGGGTGGTGTTGTTATCCATAAAGAATGAAAAAAGTAAGACGACTATTTTGCAAAATTGAGGAGAAGAAAGTATTTTTCTCTGTTGTCAAAATGTAGGGCGTTAATGCAAAAGGTTTTTGTCCCAAATAACCCAAGTAAAGTACTTTTCAAATGTCTACAACTGAGCTGTTCCTGCCGAAGCCCCTAGGGGGAGCCCTAGCACAGTCACGAAATATCCGCGTGTGTGCTTGTGTGTGTCCAAATAGTGCAACTCTGCTCCAAGACACTCCTCGTGTAGTCATGGAGCTGCCAGCTGTTGGCATGGCAACCCACGAGAAAAAGAAAGAAATGCACTCAATCCAGAAAAACATTTATTCAAGAGATACTGCACATTCTCTCATCACGCCCCCTAAAGTAATAAGCAGTGGATGAGCTGTTTGGTGGAGCATTACAGGCCCAGCGAGAATCCCAAGTGCCTTCACTGCACGCTTGTGCAAATGTTTCATAAACTTCTGGAGTGTTTCCATGACGGTCACCCTCCCCGTCTTTCATTAAAACTACAAGTACGCTGCAGGGAAGATATTCGAGTGAGGCGTTTCCCAGGTAACCGGCTGTGTTTCGCACGCTGCCTACTCAGAGGGCACCTGCCTACGCTGACTCTTAACGCCATTGCCCTCACATGCACACTCACACTCTGGCCAGCGCGCACCATTGTTTGGTTTCCAAGGAGTTCACTCCGAGTGGCCCCTCAGGCTGAAGCTGCACAAGGACATGGAGAGGCTTCTTTCTAAACCAAGACGCACACACATAATAATCCAGCACACACACACGCCTACCGTGCACAGACAGGGAGGACTCATGGCACAGATTAATACTAAAGGACTAGCTATTATCTCCTCTAATAGGCCATTACCAGCGGTGTAAAGGGACCTGGAGGATGGAAGGTAAGGGACGGCTGTAACATGACGTTTTGGATGTTTTCTATCGTAAAGATTAATTCTAAATACAAGTTCCGTGGTAGAAAAAGCAGTTGTGTGACATTTAGAAGGACTTTGGTTCGCTTTCGGAAAAGTGGAGCAGCAGCTAAGCAGTGAACTTCTCAGTGAAGATGAACCACATGTGAATAATAGATGATGTGGTCGTACGTGTGCAATGTAATAGAGTAGCTTCCGGTGGTGTTCAAGGCAAGCGGAGCTCTCTGCTCTCTGGTGTACGACTTGAAGTGAAAGTATCCTAATCCTGGAAATATCACTGAAAGATCGTCTTTGTGCTGTTTTTTTTCTGCCTGCAGGTCCGTTACCTGAGCCTGGTGTCAATGGAGGAATGGGTGAGAGGGTGAGCAATAACGACGCTTCTCTTGCCTCAAAGTTTCTTTCATGTGTGCGTTGCGACAAAAGAGAATTGGTGTTCTAATGAGTTGTTAATCGGCAAGCTCCACTTGCACTTTCCTGTGATTGTTTTCAGTGTGGACTGCACAGTAGAGAAGGTTCCAACTTAATTGCTGTCTATTAAAATTGACAGTAGAGAGGAACCACATTTGTGAACATGTTCTGAAATTGTTTTTTAAAAAGTCTCGTTAACTTTGTAGGAATACGGTTAGTGTTAAATCTCTCACAAATATTGGAGCATAGTCAACATTCTTCCATAAGGCAATGGAAAACTGAATGAGCAAGTGAGCGCTCATATTAACCAAATATATAAAACGGAGGCTTCCTGTCAGTTAAGAACTGTATGTTCAGCATTGAAGGTCCTCTATTGTTACATAAGACACTGATTAAAAAGCCGCGTGGTGTTGCTCAAGGTCGTGTGTCAGGTGGACTGTGTAGACTTTAGACGGGTGGTGGTTTGGGTTAAAAATTCTTGAAGTTGGACAGGTTTTACAAGCTCATGTTTAGTGTCTTGTTCTTTGCTGCAATGCAAAGTCCTACCCAAATCGTCACATCAGCTCATTTGGGTTAATGAGTGCCGTAAAAAAGACGGGAACATGTGACTTTTTCTACATTAAACCCTCGCAGGAAACACATGTGGCGGTTTTCTGGTTTGGTGAATTTTACAGATATTTTCCCCTAATGAATTCCAATTCAAACACACACATGGTTTGAATTACAGACACACAATAATTAGTGCCACACAGCTCTTTCCTTACTGTCATTTCCACAAAGTCATTCATAATGCTCGTATATTATTTGTGTCTTCTTTTTTTTTATGAGTGTTTTAATAGAGTTATTATTTCAAACACTGCTGACAGCCACTTCACCGCTGTCACAAACGCAAGGCTGCCGCCGTGTGGTCATGTTTGGTACTCCACCCAAAAAGCAACCAATAAATACAATAAAAAATAAACCAGTAAAGTAGTGGAGATATTTTTCAACAGAACAAAACATGCACTTCGAGTTTGGTGGGGGTTTTTTTCTCCAGTCTTCTAATGTCAATGTTTGTGTTGGCAGGTGAACAGCAGAGGGGCTGAGAGGGACTCCAAGATGTCAGTCAGCCCTTCTCCATCCAACACCTCATCCAACGCCTCACTCACAACCCCAACCACAAGAACCCCACCTGAGGTATGTCACAGTGTATTTGCAGTACATATCCGAGGCAGTGGCGGTCCTAGTAGGCGGGGCCGGGGACTCACACCCCCCCGACACCTAACATCACCCCCCTCCGCATAATTTCTACATAGCCCTGTATTAAGATCTATGATCGAATCACATTTTATCTTGTAAAACTGAATATTGGACGAGTCAAGTCGTTGAACAGGTGTGTAGCGAGGGTCCAACAGGATTTTAGTGGTTTGATGTCAGTAAACTATGGATGGGATTGTTTTCATATTTCTGGCAACCGCAATCTTCTCTTTTACACTACAATTCTGAAATAAAGAGTATATGTTTATTTCAATACAGCTACCCCAAACATCTTCATTTCTACAAATAAAGTCGTAACAATTTCGTTGTTGAGATAATGCCCTAATTGTAGTGCTGCTCTATTATGATTTGAGCAGACAATTGTATAAATTAGCACAAGACTCATTTCTAGCCAACATGCTTGTGTTGGTAGGTTTCTATTGAGTTTTTTTATGAGTATTTTTACAATTTGCAACCCCTAGGTCCTGCCGAGGTACTGGTCAACAATGTGAAATATTTTTCTTTCTTCCTCTTCATCCCATACTCCCTTGATTTGAGATCCAACATTATTTTTGATTAACTATTTATGGGATTTTACAGTATTCATTAAACCTCAATTGGGAGTGGCAATTAATAGCTTGAAGCCTCTTTTTCTTTTCTGCATACTGGATGTAAGATCTGTGAATTGTTTGGCTCTCGTGTAGGGCGTGGTGACGGAGGCCATCCCAGCTCTGAACATGAGCCTGCAGCAGGTGAAAGAGCTGGCGCGTCAGAAACGCTCCAATAAGAGAGCCCCGGCCATGGACTGGACCAAGAAAAATGAACTGTTCAGCAACCTATAGGGCCTTCAGCTCGCCTGACACACAACTACTACTACAACAACACCACCATTTGTGTTGCAATGATTCCCACATGCATCAGAAAGACCCTTTTTTCAAGAAAAATCCTGTGTTATGAATGTTTCATTAGTCTATTCATTACTATTCATGAAAAGATATTCCACAAATAATCTAATTGTGATGTACTACTAACCATGAACGACAACTGGACTGTTGAATATGTGTGTGTGTGAGTGTGTGCGTGCGTGTGTGCCTGCTGCTACACCCACTCACCTGACAATCAGTTTAGTTGATCAGATAATCGGTCGGAGTGGATCAAATGTCTTAAAGTGTAACACAGTAATTTTTGTGTCGATATTTGCTTCTAATAACAGCGTATCACTTAGCACAATTTTCTGAGCTATTAGAAAAATGAGGGCAAATGTCATTGCTGCCCTTCAATAATGGATTTTGAATTGGTTAAAATGCGCACTGATAGCTTTAAATAGGACTGATTTTAAAAGGGGCTTCTCTTATAATGTATATATCATATATCATGTATATTTCTACATTTTTAATAGAATCAACTACAAAATGAAAGTCAGATTAAGCCTCAAATCTTTTAGTATGTGATCGACAAGACTCAATTTAGACACTTTTGAGTTTTAAACATGTCTTATTTGCTCATTTTAAAAAAAAAACAGTCATTGTAAAATGTTCATTCATTTCTAGTGATTTGTGGTGCGTTCACGATCATTTATGTCTTAAAGAATGTTTGCGCTTCTCTAGATTATGCGCTTTTGTCCTCTATTGCGATTATTTTCCAAATGAATGATGGTCTTTTGTCAAGTTGTTGTACAAGCCAGCCTGTGTAAGCAGTGAGTGAGTCTCGACTGTAATAAAGCAATATCTTATCAATGTCATGTTCATTCACATGGCTACATTTTCTCCTGCAGTAAAATCAAATGGTTTGCGATCACATGTCAGGGAACATAAAAAGGCATCCATTTTTTTTTTTTTATCCAACAAGATTTGTCAATCAATTTCTATAGTGTCACCATAATAACCTTTAACACAGTGTTTTAGGAACATTTAATTTTATTTTTAGCATACAAGTTGTAAAATAAACTAGTAACATCTTACAATATGATGGGGTCAGTTCTGAAATTTATTACATCAATTAAAACCTGTAATGTTTGATGGAACGTGAAATTTAATATAATCCTAATCAGTCTTTTTTACTCCTGGGCTCCCCCTACAGTACATTAAGTGTACTACTTTCCGTCAATCTACTCCGGCAAATAAATATTGCTCATTTTGGAAGAACACGGATGAAAAAAAACCATTTTCCTCTCTGACTGAAACAAACTCCAATCACTTCTTAAGACCAATTGCAAATATTTGTGGGTTCTCCACATCTGTGTGATCGTCCCAGCAATTTATTAATATATATATATATATATATATATATATATATATATATATATATGAGAGGAGAAACACGGATACGTTTGTGAATAAAATACTTTTTTTGACAACATAAGGCGTTGAAAGTATATACATCTGTTTTCATATATAGGAAGTAAGTACAACAATTCAGAATACGGGTGAGTACGCGTCTAATCTAAATTAAGATGTGTTTTGGATAAAAAAGAAAAAAAGTCTAATTCCCAAATGCAAGATGCATGTTGTGAGCCAATTGCGTTCCAGTTTCTGGGCTGTAAAGAGCCCCTTTCACTCACCGGCAACAAAATGCGTCATGAGATTTGATGGTTTCATGTCTTTGTCCACTTGAGGGTCCGTCTGCGGCCCTCGTGTGTCCTCAGGCGGGTCAAGTGTGTCATCAGCAGCTGTCTTGTTCTAATCGCCGCAACCTTCCTGCTCCTCAGATCTCCTTGGAGATTCCCAGCTCAACTCATCACAAAACACTCATTACCACTCACATGTGAATCTTAATATGTCATGTTGGTCATGTCCCATGCACACTTGATTCAGGAAAATGGGAGCAAATAACAAAACAATCAATATATATGAATATATATTAGGGCTGGGCAACGATATGACCTCAAATCAATATTGCGATAAATTGAGCAATTTTACCTCGATAACAATATATGCACGATATATATCATTATATTGTTACATTTAAAAATGGGTACGTTATTGATTTAAACATTTAAAACAGTAAAATAAAAAAATACACACACAATTAACAATATACTGTTTTATTTAGTATATGAAACAACTGATAGTAAGAATAATTGTAAATTATTTGTCAGTTTTAAAAAGCAGATGTGGCCCTACAGCACAAAAACATTCCCACCCTTGTCATAAAGGTCTAAAGTGGGTCACGTTCCACATTGTCACTAAATGGAATGTTTTTTATCAGTTCATCTCAATCTAGATTAGCACTGTAACGAAATATCACCAAATGAATCAACTGTTTGCGCACAACTAAATAAAAATCCATGTGCTTCCAAAGCTCCAACACATGATACGAGGACCAAATGGAGGAGGACGGATGATGAAGATGATGAAGGGCAGGTGCAGGTCATGTGCTGGACATCCGCAGCTGAGTTGCAAACACGGCAGGTCGCCTGGCAACCGAGTCCACCGTGGGGGACCTTGTAAGGCCTGAAACTCGGGTGAGACTAAGGGTCAACCCGGCTCTACCTTCAAACATCACGGCGAGCTAAAAATAGGCCAGCGTGTGTGTGTGTACCAGTGTGTGTGCGTGCGTGCGTGTGTGTGCGTGAGTGAGCAGTGGAGAAATTGACTGCCTGGAGCAGTTTCATGGAAGAAGTGACATGAAGAATACTCTGAAGGATGGAGGAGAGGCCAGACGTAGGCCAACGGCTGAAGTGTGACGTACAATCCGCATGCAGTGTGAGGCAATTGTAGCACAAGCTTTCTTTTTTTTTCCATCTTCTTCGAGAAAACTCATCTCTTTCTGTCTTACTCCACAGTACAGCGCTGACACACACCGCATCTCCTTTTGTAAGGACAGTCGTCCCTATTAATAGGAAATGTTGTCAACAGGCACTGGAGAAACTGGACCTTCTGTTCTCCTAACTATTTTCTCTGTCTCATTAAAGCCAAGACCCCGTTCCGCTCTTAACTCATTCACGACCAGCCCAGTAAAAAAAAATGGATTTTGACGTATTTATCCGTCAATGGTATTGAATGAGTTAATTACATGGATTTTCAATCAAGTGCAGTCGATTTTAGCATGTGCTTCATTCTTATTTTAAAACTTTTTCATGTGTTTTTTAATTTCCTGTAAATTATTGTTGTGTGTCGAGGATGCTTTCCAAACAGCACTGACAAAGTGTTATAGTATTCACTAGGCTCCTCTTTCACCACTTTGGCTCCTGCCCTGGAGCTTCATGAATGCCGCCGTTGATTTATAAAAGCAGAGTCGTTATCTCGCCATCAGCGAACCATCTGCTAATTCGCCACTGGCACATCGCATACGAATAAATTTGCCTTATACGCGCATACATTCTCAATCCTGTTCCTCAAGGCTCGCCGTGCTGGATGTTTTCCATCTCTCCATGCTGCAACACGTTTTATTCAAATGATCAGATAATCAGCAGAGGCTGGATAACGAACCTGATCATTTGAATCAGGTGTGTTGCCGCAGGACGGTGGTCCTCCGGGAACAGGATTGAAGATTCAGCTCAGAGCCTGCAGATCAGTAGTAATTGTTGATGGAACTTAAACCAACCAATCAGATTACAAATTCACCTCAGAGTCCCATAAAAAAAAATCAAAACTGTTTCTCTCCTCTGATTGGTTGGCTTCTGGTGAGTTTGATGATGTGCGTGACACAGTTGCATGCTGTTGTATTGCCATTGTGTTCGGTATGAATCTTTTTTTATAATTGATTGTGGTGATATTAAGAAGTGGATCGGTGAGTCGCTATCAATGGTTCCAGTGCCAAATGCACAATCCGCCACTACCCAAATGTCTTTGCAAGGTTTGAGGTCAAAGAGATGACAAGTGAGTTAGATGTTGTATTTAGCAGTGTTTTCTAATTAATTCATACAAACTCCCCCCGTGTAAATACTAATTTAAGATAATCATTAGTATGTGTTGCGCAATTCACTTCAAAACAATCGCTTTTCAACAGGGATCATAAAAGCATCATCGTCACGTGCGAGCGTCCCAGGAATAGGGCTTGGTGGGACAGTACTTAAAGATTAGCACCATTCCAACTAAACACCTGTTGCATACGAACACCCTTACATTTGCACTCACACGTTCATGTGTGCACACACTCACAGCCACGCTCACACACCTGTCTGATGCATGCCATACACACGTCAGTCTGACGGTCTGAATAAGTGTCTGTCAGTTTTTTGGTTTTACACTCAGTCACATTTGTACAAAATCGGAGTTGCTTGGAATGATTGATGCGATACTCTCAAAATTCTTAAGTTTGTTATGAAATGAGGACGTTAGGAATGTTATTTAGTTGATGCAAAACAATCGGCCAAAAGAATTTCACTCAGCAAGATTTAATAAACCAGGCAATTATTTTTAAAGGTAAACGTGTGTTTTAGAAAACACTTTTCAAAAATGGCTAAAAGTTTCCACTCAAAGCACATAAATTTGTTACAAGGTGCTTTTTGGAAAAATATTTGCGAAAATAGTTTTAAATGATGCTCAATCTAGCAACAAACATTTCATATAAATGTATACAACGGTGTCAGGAAGCTTGTGTGTGTAAACAACACAACAGTGCCCCAGTTGGACAATATAAAAAAAAAAAAACAAAGGTTGATAATCACTGGTCATAAAGTGTCGCCCCCGGCTCACCTCTGTTTCTCTTTTAACTTCTTCACTGTGAAGTCCTTTAATTTCACCACACACTCATCAATCATGCTGTCATCACGCCCTGTTTCTTGCGCCATTTGCATCCTGTCATTGTCAACCTGCCTCTGTGGTCCGGCCCATGTATGGGGCGGGGTAGCCATATGCGCTTAAATATACAATTGCAATCGGCGGCCCAAAAAAAATTTCAAATACAAACAATTTGGGGAACACTAAAAGGCATAACATTTCACTTAACTGGTCCCAAAGTATTTTTATTGACTACAACTAATGTCTCTTGGCGTTGATGCAACTCAATTAAATACTCTTCGACTTAATGACAGAATGTACAATTACCTGTGTCTCCACATCCACGTGGTTAATGAAAAAAATCTAAACTATTGCAACAGGTAATAGTTTATTTTAAAAATAAAATCATCACTAATGCTCATTTTATATATGTTATTTATAATTAGTGCTGTCTGATTACAAATTAATCTAAAATTTGTTAAAATTAATGCAAAATAACCAAATAAAAAGTACATTTATTTCAAAGACTTTTTTAATATATATGTATATATATATATATATATATATATATTATTATTTATTTTATTTTTTTAATACGATCGAAACGTAGACATCATCTGCTAAAGATGTACAGCTAATATGGTACAATATTTGCAAAGTATGCAAATTATTTTTGAAGTAAATCAAGCTGAAAATATTTAACTGAGTTAAAAATGTTGAATTAATCTCCAGAGTTAACCCTTTAATTTTGACAGCCCTATGTATAATGTAATTTATTATCTTTAATTAAGCAATTATTCAAATAAATAAAATACATGTTAAATATAGTGAACTTGTTAAGTTGTGTATTATTCCAAAAAATGTTTACCATTTGAAATAAATCAAATAGTAAAGAATTTAATGACATAACTGAATAAAGAAAATTAATAATGGCATTTGAATAAACATGAAGATAATCAATGTTGATAATACACTTGGTGACATGATAACAACTTGGGGTCATATACCATGCCTCAATAAAATCAAGCAAAAAAAATAATTCTATTCATCATCTCATAGCAGCCAATCAGAATGAAGCTAGAGAGAGCGCTTATAGCGTGCGAGGCAAATAAACAGAGAAAGCCCAAGCTGCTAATGAGACATTCACTCATGTCAGAAGCTCATAAAAGGCTGGACAGGTTCCTGTAAACAAAACCACAACACTTCGAAGAGACACCGTGCACCAAGTGAGCGTATATATTTAGATGTGTTGTGAGTGTGGGTGTTTTAACTTTGGGCCTTCTGGATCAATTTCATTGCAAAGCCCAAACACATCTTCTGTGGAGGAATTGGCACTTCATCAGTTTACAAGTTTCCCACCCATGAAAGGAGGGTTTAAGTGTGTCCTTGCCACCACTTCTCAGGGACACTCACGCCTAGTAGCGCATCCACACCGGGGTTACATTCCAGGGGTACGCGGTGTCAAAGTGGTGTGGCCAGGAGAGGACGGCGATCACGCATGCCAGAGAATTGTTTAGATTACTTTGAGCATGTACTGGGATTTAACCTGTCACTATCATAGTAATTGTATCCTATGACAGCGTGACTCTGGACATTTCCACGCCAACAAACCTATATTTTAAAATTAGTAATAGTAGTAATAGTAGTATAGTTGCCAGTCATTAATTTTCTACAGCACTGGCAGGGTTGTCACTGGGACATGAAACTTTTTAGCCAATGTGGCGAAACAATATAAAATTCTCCGAGCCACATGTGAGTGTAGTTAGCCACGACATCTCATTTATGTGGCTACACCGATAGCATGGGGCAGTGGTCTGTTTCTCTGCTATGTACGCCGCTCACATTGAAACCAAATAACACAAAATACTTGAAGATGTATTTTTTCTCAAGTTGTAGGCAATTTGCAATTTTCAATGATGGCATTGCAAATTTCCCCGTTGTGGGACTGATAAAGGTCATCTTTAGCTTTAGCTTGATGGCTAACTGCACGTCGTAGTGGTAGAAATGGACCAATATTATCAATAAGGAAGTGGCAATTGTGCCGAATCGCCACAGATAAAATGAGGACACTTAATAGTCGGGATGGGCAAGCCTCATCTACAAAATTTGTTTCGGCACTTGAAAAATGTCTGTTCATGGGCCTTCTTCGGCGATAAAAAAAATGATCATGATTATCATGAGCTGCTCTCACTGTCAAACTGACAACTTGTAGAGTAGAAACAAATTCAAGAGAACAATCCAAGCAGGATGCGCTCACAGTGACTCTGCTTGGCAGTACTCATGATTAAAAAAAAAATATATATATATTTCATAATGAGAAATTATATTTTTTTTTTTACCAAAGTCGATAATATCTGTTCTATTTATGTGCGCTTGTTATACATCCACATTGTAAGTGCAGTGAAGACTTTCACAAGTCATTTAGAAAAAAAAACACAGCCTGAAATAGCCACCTGAAGGTGTTCGCGCCAAGATGGCTTCCCAGTGTGAGACTTTCCTAGAAGGACTTTGTTGTGACCTTTTGCCTGCACATTCAACATTTAATATCGTCACATGATAAAATGACTGTTGCCTTGTTAGTTGTACACATTATTATCTCGGTTGAAGGGGTCTGATTAAAAAAAAAAAATCACTCCATTAAAGCTCCAGGAGTAATTTTATTTTGCATCCACACACGCGGGTGCAGTCAGTCACAAGCTATGCGTAAAATTAAGAAAAGAAAAGAAAAAAAAATCAAGACAAATGAATCCAATTGCCTCCGTCATGACTCGTCATGACATCACTAACTACAGTGCGCCCCCATTACCACCTTGATGTAACCTTCAAGACTCGGCGAAGCATCTGGGGAGCGGGTCGGGGGTGTCCTTGCCGGCAGGGTGTCACATTCTCGAAGCTCCCTGAAAGAACAGTGAAATTCTGCCATTGTGTCATAGCTGCCTGCCCACATGCCCACGCCACTATTTATACCAGAGGAACACAACTGCTCTTATAGCTTCAGTTACAGTGGGCTACTTCAAACCCCAGCTGCCCGGCCTCCGTTAATTATACCACACAGACTATACACTTCCTAAACAGACGTGTTGTTGCTTTCCCTGCTACTACTTTTGGCCTCCGCTGTTCTCCGGCTAAGGGCTTCCCGGATCCATCACAGTGATTAGCAGCTTGACTTTACATGCCTGCCTCCCACACTGCCTGCCAACAAGTTCTCATACACACGCACTGGTTACATCACGTTCAATTCAAGCCGCTATTTATGCATGTAATCTTTTTCTGCAGAAGCAAAAAGTGGAATGCAAATGTGTTTGGGAATGTTATAAAATGAGTCAACCATCAACAGTTTCTTGGAGGATTTTTATGGCCTCAAAGTTTCAGACTGCCGCCAAGTACAAACGGTGGAAGGTGAGATTTCGCGTTTTGATTCCCGTGCCGTGATTTAGTTGAAATCACAACTGTGTACGGCCATAAAGAAGTAAAAAGAAGTTCAAATGTGTTAGAAATCGGACTATTGCAATCATCAAAAAGTGCAATAAACAAACATACCTCCTGTCAGCTTTAATCACCTGAGCATTTTCTGAACACAGACAATAAATAAAAGGAAGACAAGAATTTATCTTTTTCTCTTGCGAGGAGACTAAAATATACAAATCCTCATTCCTCACAAAAAAGATATATAACCCCACATACCTGTTTTTCCCTATATTGTACAGTATACACATCTATATAGACAATCTATCATCTTAATTAATTTAATAATGAATTCTCCTAATCATTAGTTCGAGCGGTGGTGAGCACAGTCGTGTGTTTCAGTGTTCGAAGCCAAGCTCTCGTGTTTGCCTGAGTTATCTCCAGGTATTCCGGTGTCCCCCGAAACATGCATGTAATATGTGTGAAAGGGAGCGTGAATACTTGTTTGTCTATATGAGTACTGCGACTGACTGGCGACCAGTCCAGGGTTCACACCGTTTCTCGCTAAAAGTCAGCTGACAGGCTCCAGCGAAGCGGGGGCCTTAATGAGAATAAGTTTAAAATACAGCAGGTAGATGTTAGTTGAAATGTTGAAGTTTGTCAGCAAATGAATAATCAAATAATTTCATCCAATTTGTGAAAAGACATCACCATACATTGTAATGTTCGGCATTTGCAAGCTACATTGGACTGTTGACAGATACATGACAAAACTTGAGCATGTATATTTTTAGGTTAAAAAACGGTCAATAATTTATCAATCAATAACTATATAGATTTGTGGAAAAAAACATACATTGAACCAAATTGTGACAAAGGAGGTTTCTGCAGCAATATTCACAGTAACAACACAATCTAATGAGAACCAATACAAGAGCTATATGGGGAAAATGTCGTTCCAAAGATGATCATGATCCGTATTTTCCGGACTATAAGGCGCACCTGCATATAAGGCAACTCTTGAAAAGAGAAAAAAAAAAGATATACAAGTCGCACCAGGCTATAATCTGCAGTTTTCTATGTTGAAAAAAATGTGCATGTGTTTACTGCATGTGCAGAACAATTTTGTACTGTGAATGCACATAGGTACATAAACAGATTGTTGAAACAGTACCTTTTAACACGGCAACAACTTTGCTAATTAAAACAGAACAGACCCAAGAGAAAAAAAAAATGTAGATTTATTTAGCGTATTTTCTGAACTACAGAGCACCCCTACCGGTGAAAGAAAAATCCACAGAAAAGCCACAAAATCTAGGAAAAAAGTTGCGTTTTATAATCCGGAACAGACAGTAATATTTTTTTCATTGCAGGTTTGAAAAATATAAGAAGACACAAGTAGGATAAAGCTCCTTTTCTACAACACTAAAAATAATTATAAAGGTTGCACAATATTTTTTTAAAGTTATTTAATTCAGTTATTATATAGTTATTATTGACCCCTAGATACTGTTCTCCTATTGGATAGTGATGCACGTTTAAGATTGCATCTGATTGGTCAAATTTCCATATGAAACATTGCGTATCTATTTTTTTCTTATTTCATTGTTTTTTTTTTTCATATTGCACAGGCCATTATCGCAATGATGATATTTTTCAATACATTTTCCAGCCCTAATAAAAATACTTCTGTGTCACTGTCAATCAAAGTGAGCATTGCTCACTCTCAAAGCCAGAACTTTTGATGCAACTTTTGTTATTCAACTTGTAAGATTCAGCAAGACGTTCCTTCTGCGCAATGTGTATGACAACTTCATCACTACGTCCATCTATTCCCATCAAGTACAGACCTTGACGGTTAATGTCCTTCCCATTGCAACCCCCCCCTGAAAGACAAATGCATGTGTTTCCTCTCCTGTCATCACTTCAGCCTAATGTTATAATTATTTTCCCTGAAACCTAAAGGTTGATATGTCAATTTCAGCTTGCTCACATCAAACGCGATGATCATATTATGCATTTCTGTTAATCCACAGCTGAGTGAATGAGTGCGAACATGTGCACGCGCATAGACAAAGTCATTCCACGTGTCCGTCAGTGTCCTCTAGCTCTCATTCAGAAAGTGTCACCCCTCCTGGTTGTCTCTCTTTTACACATCTTATTTCCAGCATGCTGGCCCAGTGGGCCTTCTCTGCAGTTGTTGCCCCCACCCCCCCAATGCGGTGCTCTCAGCCAATGAGTAGCGAGCGCATGGTGAGCAGGCACCAATCAGGGAAGTTTTTCACACGTATAAAACTTTTGAGAGCAGTTTGCCAAGTTGCACTTTCTGTCAGTCCGGGGCTCCTGGAGGAGAGCAACATCCCAAAGAGAGCGTGAGAGAGCGAGGGGGTCGAGTCAGCGTGAAAGCAAGGGGGGTGGGGTTGCCACTTTTTTTGCTCCCAAGCATCACACTTCAAGAAAGTGGTGGGTTGAATTTCATTCAACTTTGCACTCGCAGCATCAGATGAGCTGATGTGAGTATCGCTAAAGTGTGTGTATTGCGTTTAACGTGTCCTTGTGTGCCGAAGCCTCACCGCTTCAGCTGGGATGGAGAACTCGCACACCAAAGAGTCACCGGAGGTTCTGGCCTACTTCGGCGTCACTGAGGACAAAGGCCTGACGTCTGAGCAGTTCAAAAAGAACCTGGACAAGTATGGCTACAACGGTGAGGGAGTGAGATGGATGCATGATCACAAGGATGGAGCATTAAACTGTAGTGAAAATAAATGTGATCTGGATTTTAATATCCGGGAGGAAAAATACATGCACAGGGAACTAGCTGAGAGGTTTATACACATGAATAGGACAGCAGACAGGTGAGGATGCTTCGAATGTGACTTTGAGGTTGAGGGAAAATGAACGTCGCATTTAATAATAATACACTGTGAATTTCAACAGTGTCAGTCCACTTATTAGATATGTAAATGTTCAAGGATAAAATGACTTTGCTTGGTCCAGAAATGGATCGTGAAAGCAAGATGAAACAAGAGGATAGTAAAGGTCACAGAAGGTCATTTATTAAAGCCACTGTGCAGTGGTGCCTTGAGGTGTCATTGGGTTGATTACTTTGCTTTGACTTGTAAGCACAACCTTGAGATGCAAGTGTTGCATGATGGCAGTGAATTCAACTCAGCTTAATTCACCATAAGTAAGTAGCAGTAAGTCAGAGAGAAACATGAAACAAGGAGAATTTTGAACATTGTGAACATTGTGTATTTAAAGCAAATTGCTTCGCGTTTAGTTGATAATACACAATGGAAAACTGTAAATAACCCTAAAGCAACTCATATTTAAACACACCAACATCCATGATAGCATACTCACATTCGCATATTCTTTATCCTCTGTGAGGAGAGGAGATCTCTATACAGACATTGATGAACATACAATGGGCTGAACGATTTGTAATTTTAAAAAATCCATACTGTGATTTATGATTTAATATGTGATTTATTCATTATTTTTAACAAACAACAACAATAAATGTATTTGTATCCAAATAAACAGTATAAGATTTATTATACATAAATGTTCAAGTCTTATGCTATATTAAATATATATTAAATAAATGAATGGATTACCCACTCATTAATTAATATGAAATACAGTTTATCTACGACAGTGCGAGTTGGGAGTGGTTGGTTGGAGTGAGGCGGGATCAGATTAATGCCATTTCCATTCATTTCAATGAGTAAGAATATTTGCAAGCATGGTCAGGAATTAAACCCGTTTCTCAAGGCACTACAGTGTCAACACATTCATAAACACGTTGCAGCAGTATATCCATTAGTATCCCTCCGGAAAGCATCTGTCCATTTTTGAAAATGGACTTTGAGTGTAGACTTGTGTCATTTAATGCATCAGAAATGACAAACAGTGCGGTAAATGTGTCAAGTTGTCATTCCGGGCGTGCTAATCTCTCGAATCTCTCCTTCTTCACCCACAGAGCTGCCAGCGGAGGAGGGTGAGTCTGGCTTTCTGTCATCCAGTTTGAAGCATCAGATCCATACGCTTACGATCGCTTCCTACACACTTTGACAAGCTACAGTCGTTCATTGAGCACCTGCTATCGACTTCTTGCTTTGCGCAGCTGCTTGGAAATCCATCACACTGCATGCGCAACAACAATCAAAGTCATTGTTGGAATTACACTTTTTATTTATAGATTAAGAGAGCAGTTAAGTAACTGGCTGGTGTACCTACGACGCATTCAGGGTTTGAAAAACAAGCTTTTTTGTAGCGTGCTATTATAATGTGATGAAAGTTTAGTCGAAATCGATTAATCACTGATGTTATTGATATTTTTTTCAGCTGCGCACAGCAGTCGCCAAGCTTTTTTTTTGCACCACATAAAGACGTACTTCACCCAAAACAAATAACTATTACTTACTAACCATTAAACTGAATGTAGTAATAGCATGTTTCACGATTTCACTTGAGCTTTTATTTTATTTGAGGATAGACTTGGTTATTTTTGTAAGTGAAAGCGCAATGTCACGTGACATTACAGAAGCAGCATATCATTTAGAATAGCCGAAACTAGCTAGGCTAACCGCTAATTTCATCCACAACCAGGTTCATTTCATACTGTTGGACACGCACACAATTATATGAAGACTGTTTCGCCAAATTGGCCGTAGGTTTTACTGCTCCACAAAATGTTATTGTTCTGAAAATCGGCAAATCGGACAACAAGTTGCCGAAACCACTCTATTAGAGATTAGTCAATTTAAAGCTTTAACGTCGGCGATGAGCTGTAAATCGACTGGTCGACTAGTCAATTCATCATTTATCACTAATATGCATGTGTAGTTTAATTAATTCTCAAGGTGCAGGGCATAATTATATGTATCTTGTGCATTTCTCCCAGGTAAGAGTATCTGGGAGTTGGTCGTGGAACAGTTTGAGGACCTGTTGGTCAGAATCTTACTGCTGGCCGCCTGCATCTCTTTTGTGAGTTTGAGTACTTTCCTTTTCAATTTTCACAAGCCAATTGTCACATTTGTACTTGCTATATGGACTGAAATAGGTTTTAGGAAGGGTGCTGGAGTTTTTGAAATATATTAAATTGAGAAAAAAAAAAGCAGTTGGAAAGGAGTAAAAGGATAGTAGGCATCTAATTAAAATGCTGTGCACACTTACACAGAATGACATCTAAAGTGTCATTGGACATTTGCAAAGGATTGCCGTTTCTGTTCTCTGATGCCATGACTATAAATATTGTTTTCCTTCCTTTATTATCATTTAAAGAAAGACACAATTTTTTTTCTTGTCTTTATTCGAAGGTACTTCACTGTCAAAAGGAAGACATTTTTTTAAAGTGCCATGGTCGAGCCTTTAGAGAACTTGTAACCAGTTGTCCAATGTTCAATAACATGACGTCAAAGTCTTCAAAGTAGGAAGTTCAAATCCTGTTGAGGTTTTTCCCTCAGAAATTAGCTGGCAGCTTTCCCATGCGTAACCTTGGTAAACCCTGCTTGGAGCTCACAGTTATTCAATTACATTACAACTCATGCCCTCACTCCTATAGAGCCAAGGAAACCCTCCTCCCACCTCTGTGGTTTTCTCCAAAACAGTTTAGCGGAGGGAGGCTGCACACGTTGTCTTAATCTCCCTTCTCTGCCCTCTGGCCTGCCTGCACAGCTGTCACGATGGCCTTAGAAGGCCTGATGGTGCCGTTGTGTATGCATGTGTGGGAAAGAGAAAGGCGGGCTGAAAAAGAGCGTGCCCCTGTGTGCGTGTGTGTGTAGTGTGTACATACGCATGGCCGGAGCTTTATTTTAAGAAATTCTCAACCCAGGAAGAGAAACTGTATCCTTAGACAAAGGTCAGGGATGGAAGGAACGAGGGGTGGCTTGCAGCAGCAGGAGATTGAAACACAGAAGGGAGGAGGGGATTGGGTTGCACAACACCATTGTTACGATGACAAACGGAGCAATAGATTGTCATGTATAGTTTCTAAAAGAGCGAGCGATAAATACTGGGAATACACGGCTATCCTATTCATACACACAGGAACGTCCTGCCACTGCAATGCGCTGACAGGCTTGAAATTTTCAGTGGGGATCTTTAAAGGGAGGCTACACAACATGGTAAAGACGAAACTTTGCAAAGGCTGTCTAAATAGCAATATGATACAACAAAATGCCAAGTTTGAGTCTACCAAAAAGGTGTGAGGCCATTTTTTTATGGCTCGGACTTTGCTCCATTGGCCTGCAACTAATCTGTGTCAATGTCAACATGACAGTATTCCAAAACAGACCCATGTGTAGTAACACGGAGCCGTCACGCACAAGAGTGCACACGTGTTTGACGTGTCAGGGGGGAGCAACGGTGTTCTGAAATGATATAACAACAAACAATTTTTACTGAACAAATGAGAAATTATATATTCTCACATGCATTAATTAGGCACACTGGCAAAATCTATTTTAAAAAAATAATGATTGATTGGCATTGATAGAGATTTCTACACAGTGTGTTTATTTGAAATGTTTTTCTACACCAATGAAAACTAAACCTAACAAACTAACCCATTGTTGTAACTGGTATACATAAATAATGTGAATGTAGTTAATACTGTAGCTCATCTTAGCCAATAAAAAGATATGGTTTTGCCTCGTATGCAGCGCACAATGCGAATATGTTCATAAAAAAATATTTTTGGAGCTCAATTGTTCAACGACAGAGGTGGTCCACGAGCATTTTACACCAAGCACCCCACAAAAACAGAAAAGGAAAAAGCAAACAAGGCAGAGGCTTTATTTGTAAAAATGAATGTTTCATACAATATTTTTGGCGGTCACTGCAACATTAAGCAGTTTGAACATTCACAAATATGGGAAAAATAAAAACTGCATATTGTGATTAATTAAAACACAAGCAAAAATTTAAAAAAAAATGAACCTAAATAAATACCTTGGAAAAGACAAATTTACCGAAAATGCATTTGACTAAAAAGTTAAATACAACTGAACAGCGCTTAAAACTGTGTGGTAATGGATGAAAAAAAAAATGAAATCACTGTATCGTTATGCAGTGTTTGAAGGTTTAATTCAGTGATTTTCTCTCTCTCTCTCTCTCTGTATCCCAATCACTCACTCAGGTACTGGCTTGGTTCGAGGAAGGTGAGGAAACAGTCACAGCCTTCGTTGAGCCTTTTGTCATCCTCCTCATCCTCATTGCCAACGCCGTCGTTGGCGTGTGGCAGGTCAGTGACTCGCAAACACGCAACAGAAACAATCGCAGTCTCAAGGACACATACCTGCCCCCCGAAGGCCGTCTTTTACACTCACCTAAATAGACTCGTATTCTTAGAACCAGTCGCACATAATAAATTATAAGAGCATCGTGTTCAGGTCGCGGTCCTTTTGTCCTCTGCGGGGTGCTCCTTCCAGAGCTTAAAGTTCATGTGAAACCAGAATGAGCGGCATGACATCAGCAGAGCGGTGGGGGGGGGAGGGGTGAAAGGTTAAGCCAAGCTTGTAGAGGTGCCGATGGGTGAGAGGTGGGGGGCCTGGGGAAGACTTATGGCCGAGCTGCCTTGAAGACTCCACACTACACACGTAAAAATACCGACAGAAGAGTGATTGTGTCACCATACATGTTTGACGGAGGAGTGGAGGGCATCAATACTATGGCGGTCATTTGGAAACTATGCTCAAGTATTCACACATGGGGGGTATGAGAATGGAGAGTGAGACGGCTTTACACTTTGAGGCGATGAGAGGAGTGGGGTGCCAACTCCTGTTTGTATTGATGTATAGTGCCGGGGGAAAATAATTTGACCCTTCCTGATTTCTTGCTTTTTCACCGTATTCAGTTCAGGGTTGGAAGTAAGGGTTCGGTTTCTTATTTTGTGCACGTGCGATGATAATAAAGATCCAGTCATTCATTCATTCGCTTATTCAGTTTCACAAGCCAAACATAAAACCGCCGGATTCATTGAATCAAGAAATCAAATAAATAGACCACTTTGGACAAAGTGAAATGAGCCACAAAAGAAAGACGTCGTGCCATGATCCAAAGAAATTCAAGAGCAAATGAGAGACATAAGAAAAAGTCAGACAGCCATTTCTGATGCTTTTGGACTTCAGCAAACCATGCTCAGAGACTCGGAGTCATGATCCACAAATTGAGAAAAGTAGGAACAGAGGCGAAATGTCTCCGAAGCAGTCCGTCAACCACATTCACACCAAGGTTGTCACGACGACTCCTCCAGGAGGTTACAAAAGAACTCTCAATGACAACCAATGAATTTCAAGCCTCACTGGCCTCTCAAACTTAAGACAATATGCATAAATTGCATCCGGGCGAAAGCACAAATTGCTGAAAGAATGATAAACAATGATTCCAAGAGATATTTGTCCTGACATTTCACCTGAAAGCCCCAAATCCTGAACTTTATGAGAGGAGTGTATATTCAGTATATTTCACTATAATGACAGCAGTATATTTTTTCCAAAGGAGCGTAACGCGGAGAGCGCAATTGAGGCTCTGAAGGAATATGAGCCTGAGATGGGAAAGGTCTACCGGGCGGACAGGAAGAGCGTGCAGAGAATTAAGGCCAGGGAGATCGTTCCTGGTGATGTTGTGGAAGTCTCTGGTAAGTTCCCCATCATAACCTGCTGTATTATTTCATCATCTTCCTTAAAGTCCATCTCATGCGCTAAAAGCCAACATACCTGATCAACCTATACACCACATGGTCTTTTTGCTCTTTTGTAGTTGGTGACAAAGTACCAGCAGACATCAGGATCATCTCCATCAAATCCACCACTCTGCGTGTGGACCAGTCCATTCTTACTGGTTGGTGTTGTCACACATGGACACACTTTGCAAAGAGGTGTTACTCATGTTGCGGGCACCCTTGTGTCTCCCAGGTGAGTCAGTCAGTGTGATCAAGCACACCGACGCCGTCCCGGACCCGCGAGCAGTCAACCAGGACAAGAAGAATATGTTGTTCTCGGTGAGTGTCTTTGTCATACTACTCCAGGTGTTTCTAGGAAAGGGCAGATTTATTTTTTTATTACTATGCAGTACAAGCATTGAAAAAAAAAAGTCATGAAAATAACTTCAAATCCTACACTCAGGGCACCAACATTGCTGCTGGAAAAGCCACTGGCATTGCCGTGGCAACGGGCGTCTCCACAGAGATCGGGAAGATCCGTGACCAGATGGCTGCCACTGAGCAGGAGAAGACCCCTCTGCAGCAGAAACTTGATGAGTTTGGGGAGCAGCTGTCCAAGGTAACAAATAATTAAAACAATTCATTAAGACCCAATGAATAGTTCAAAATGACAATAAAAAAAATATTCCTTCACCTTCTCCAGGTCATCTCGCTCATCTGCGTGGCTGTGTGGATCATCAACATCGGCCATTTTAATGACCCGGTCCACGGTGGCTCATGGTTCCGTGGCGCAATCTACTATTTCAAGATTGCTGTGGCTTTAGCTGTGGCTGCCATCCCTGAAGGTAAACCCCAGGAATTGAATTTGCCTGCCTATGAAGATTATCATACCTAAAATTCAACACGAGCACACTTGTTCATATGATACCTTAACGAGTGACCTATTAAATACTAAATGTGAGATGATGCCAGAGTATTATACAAGGTTGAGTTATATGTGTCGGTTTGCTCGCCACTTATTTGTGTTTAAAATCGAACATTAAGGAAAATACAAGCAATGCAATTCAGAATGAGTTTTACTTTGTGCACCCACCCAGGAGGCAGAATCTGAAGTTTGGAAAAATATTTTACCTAACCATCTGGATCTTCTACACTGTGCATATGAATGTGAAGTAGGGATTGTGAGATTGTGAGCAAGAGCCTGCATCAGTCACTTAAGGCGTTATATATATTCTTGAAAAATGGAGGCAAAAAGAGCATATGGCGGAAAAGGCAAGACTAATTTGTGCTTTTCACCATCTCAGGTCTGCCTGCTGTCATCACCACCTGTCTAGCTCTGGGAACGCGCCGCATGGCCAAGAAGAATGCCATCGTCAGAAGCCTGCCCTCAGTAGAGACTCTGGGGTGCACCTCGGTCATCTGCTCTGACAAAACTGGAACCCTCACCACCAATCAGATGTGTGTGACTAAGGTAGGTTGAAGCTTGTCTCAATCTCATTGAGTAGAAAGCTTCTCGAAGAAGAGCTGAAGCAAAAAACTGTTGACTTACAGATGTTCATTATCGAAAAAGTGGACGATGACAACGTCACTCTCGGCCAATTTGACATTTCTGGTTCAAAGTACACACCCGAGGGAGAAGTGTAAGTGCACAAACGCAGAATGTGTCAAATGAACAGAACAAACCTAAAAATTCCAATCTCTTTAGGACGAGAAGGGGCATGAGTGTAAAATGTGGCCAGTATGACGGACTGGTTGAGGTGGCCACCATTTGCGCTCTTTGCAACGACTCCTCGCTTGACTACAACGAGGTCAGTAGAGTGTTAAAGACACAACAACTGCCGGAGTTTACAAATCAAATAAACTAAAACCAACTTTCTCCGTTGCAGTCAAAGGGGATTTATGAAAAAGTGGGGGAGGCCACTGAAACAGCGCTCAGCTGTTTGGTGGAGAAGATGAACGTGTTCAACACTGAAGTGCGGAGCCTGTCCAGGGTGGAACGAGCCAATGCTTGCTGCAGTGTAAGTCTAAAAAAAAACAAAAAAAAAACATCCTTCTTTTTAGTAAGTTTAGTGAGATGAATACAATCCAATAATTTGGACTAAGCTTCCACTTTCTACTTTTCTCGAACAGGTGATTAAGCAGCTGATGAAGAAGGAGTTCACACTGGAGTTTTCCAGAGATAGGAAGTCCATGTCAGTCTACTGTTCTCCAGCAAAGTCTGGAAAAGCCCCAGTGGGAAACAAGATGTTTGTCAAAGTGAGCAGCAACTAAAATTATGCTTGGAACAGAAGCTGAACAAGTCGCATCCTCTAGGAGACATCAAAATAAAGCAACATTATAAATGTCTTACCAGGGTGCCCCCGAAGGTGTGATTGAGCGTTGTTCGTACGTTCGCGTGGGCACCACTCGTCTTCCCTTGACCGGGCCGGTCAGAGATCACATCATGGCAGTCATCAAAGAGTGGGGCACAGGGCGAGACACCCTCCGCTGTTTGGCACTGGCCACCTGCGACTCTCCTCTAAGGAAGGAGGAGATGAACCTGGAGGACGCCACCAGGTTTGCAGAGTATGAGGTGAGGGACGGGGCCTGCTGTGATCATCTCAGACATGAAGGGATATAATTGGATTGTTTTAGAGTTGATATCCTCAATTGAACTGCTTTTTGTCATTTTGATTACTCTACCTAATTTTCAGCTTTTAACCAAGCTGTATAAATAAAGAATAAATGAAATTAGTTCAGAATGTCCTTTATTGTCATTGTACTCAGTGTGCAACAAGATTAGATTAGATTAGATTAGATTAGAAAAAAAATCTAAATAATTTTTCCTTTTGGTTCAAATGAATTTGATGATTAGCCATTTGGAATAAATTAGCGTACAATTGACCTTTTGAGACAGAAAATTAAGAGTGAAAACCAATACTCAGGGAAAGAACATCATATTTTATAACTGGTTTATACAAAATCTCTATTGAATAGTCCGATATTACTTTATACTGTACAGAAGACACACAGAACTCCAATGAGTGACAATTAACCCAAGGTGATCGATATTAAAAGTAAGTGCCTGAAGAAGTCACCAAAACTTTCTTTTGTGCCATCAGACTGACTTGACCTTTGTGGGCTGCGTTGGCATGCTTGACCCTCCACGTAAGGAAGTCATGAGCTCCATTGAGCTGTGTAGAGCTGCTGGCATTCGTGTCATTATGATCACCGGTCAGTAGTCCACATGCAGGCTCACCCTCAACTTGAGCCTTCAACAAAAAAAAGACATGCTCAGTTATTTTTTGCTTTCGTCTCCTCAGGTGATAACAAGGGCACAGCAGTGGCAATCTGTCGCCGCATCGGTATCTTCTCTGAGGATGAGGACGTCACCGGCAAGGCCTTCACCGGTCGTGAGTTTGATGACCTGTCTTCTTATGACCAGAAGAACGCAGTCCGTAAGGCTTGTTGCTTTGCCAGGGTGGAACCGTCCCACAAATCGAAAATTGTTGAGTTCCTCCAAGGCTTTGATGAGATAACTGCCATGGTGAGGAGACGGACAGTCCCAGAATATGACACCGAATAAGCTTCCAATTGGAATTTCCAACTAATATCCTTCTTCCTAAATCAACCCAGACGGGAGACGGAGTGAATGATGCCCCTGCCTTGAAGAAGGCGGAGATTGGCATCGCCATGGGCTCTGGCACTGCCGTTGCCAAGTCAGCCTCTGAAATGGTCCTGGCTGATGACAACTTTTCTTCCATTGTATCTGCCGTCGAGGAGGGCAGAGCTATTTACAACAACATGAAACAGTTCATTCGCTACCTCATTTCTTCCAATGTAGGCGAGGTTGTCTGGTAAGTACTCGATGATAATCATCGTTGACATGATAAGCAAGCACTTTTGTTTTGCAGCTGATGTGGTCGCATTTGATTTCAAATTAGTAACAGAAATTGCAGATACTCAGCAGAATGCTCAAACTAACCCTTTCGATATTTCTTCAGTATCTTTCTGACTGCAGCCTTGGGCCTGCCTGAGGCTCTGATCCCAGTTCAGTTGCTATGGGTCAACCTCGTGACCGACGGGCTTCCTGCTACTGCTTTGGGCTTCAACCCCCCAGATCTGGACATCATGGGCAAAGCTCCTCGATCGCCCAAAGAGCCCCTGATCTCTGGTTGGCTGTTCTTCAGATATCTGGCCATCGGAGGTACAAAATAGTTCCACTTTTTTCCTTTGGATAAATGAATTTCTGTGATTAGTCAACTACCATAATGATCTTCAAATTTGAAGAGAGGGGTCAATTGTAAGACATCCGTTGAGTTCAGACAACCGTCCATCACTTTCTTACATTGAGACACTGAGCGGTTTCTCCAAGTCGAGCTACAAAGTTTCCAATGCACCTCCAACCATGCCATTTTTATCCAGACCAGGTGTGGGCAAACTATGGCCCGAGGGCCACATGCAGCCCCTTAAGCGTTTTAATCCGGCCCGCCAAACTTGAAAAAAATTAAATGAATAAACCTTGTTAATGTTTTATTTTCTAAATACTCTGGTGTGTCAAACACAGATATATTGTTGAAATGCTTTTGTTCATTTTCATTTAGAATTACATTTATTTTCTTTGCTCCGATGAGTTGAGGTTACCAAAACACTCCTGGTCCGGCCCCTCTGTCAAATTTTAGAACCCATTGCGGCCCACCAATCAAAAAGTTTGCCCACCTCTGATGTAGACGCTATTGTTGCCACGGTAACACCTCAGTCTCGATGTTATCAAGCCGAAAATCAACACTAAAAAGTGCATGTCTGCATAATAAGCATGCACGTGTGATCAAAGTAGTTTGTTTGCCACATGGGCTTCAAAACGTCGAATGTTTTGCAGGTTATGTTGGTGCTGCAACAGTTGCCGCCGCCGCCTGGTGGTTCTTGTATTGCGAAGATGGCCCATTGGTCTCTTTCCATCAACTGGTTGGTATTTGATGACAAAGGAGCATTCAATCTGAGACAAAAGCGCACTCAGTTCTATCCAATACTTTGGTAATGCTAATGATTTTTTATCTTCTTTGTCTTTAGTCACACTTCATGCAGTGCAGTGACGACAATGAGGACTTTGCTGGCATCCACTGTCATGTGTTTGAGGCGTCTCCTCCAATGACCATGGCTCTGTCTGTGCTGGTCACGATTGAGATGTGCAACGCTCTAAATAGGTGCAATTCTAGTGGGTGGAATACAACCCACATATTTGCAATTTGCATATTTTGGATAAACCTGTCTTTCTTTTTTTAGCTGGAAAAAACACACCTAGTGATTTCACTGTTGTCGTGTTGAAGCTAAACCTCACAAACAACTTGCGTCCACTGTCTGCCTCCAGCTTGTCTGAGAACCAGTCCCTGATGCGTATGCCCCCTTGGAGCAACATCTGGCTGGTGGCGGCCATGACCCTCTCCATGTCCCTTCACTTCATGATCATCTATGTGGACCCGCTGCCCGTGAGTCTGACCTCCTGTTCTACTGCACCTCTCATTTATTTGTAGAGTAGAACACACGCCCCCTCCCATTTGGATGTCCTCACTTACATTTCCAGAGCATAAATAGTCCTTGAGGATTAGGAACAAATTGTCAAGTGAGGCCCAATTAAACGACGTTTCCAATTTGTGATCTCCTTGTTCCTTCAGATACATTTAAAGGAGATCACAATCAGTGTATCCTGAAAATTAAAATAGATTTTTTTCGAGTTATTAACCACCGAATTTAATAATTGTGGTTTACAAAATTGCATTGAAAAAGCTCTTTGTGTCCTCCGTAGATGATCTTCAAGCTCACTCACTTGACTGTGGATCAGTGGATTGTGGTATTGAAGCTTTCCTTCCCAGTCATTCTAATTGATGAGATCCTCAAGTTTGTGGCTCGCACATATCTGGACGGTAGGTTTATATTTATTTTAGTTAGTTTTTTTATCACAGTATTTGTAGTTTTTTCTACGAGAAAGCGAACAGAAGTATTGTACAGTTGTATTTCATTTTTTACATTTGGTGAATGCCGGAGACAATGGTTTCAATTTTCTTTTTCCTTATTCATAAATAGTTTAAATAAAATGCAGAAAAATAATCAACACCCATTTTAATGTTAATGTATTAACGACATTTAACCTCCATCTCCTTATTTATTTACCACTTCCAAATGCTTCCTATGATGAGATTTCATTTTCCTCCCTTTGGATGTTTTTTTTTTTTCAACTGTTCCCCTTTTGCAATCCAGTCTAAACCTGCCCCCCTGTAACAAGACAAGGTATTACTCAACTTGATGTTTTAGCATTTTTACCATTACGCATGTCTTGAATGTCTAACATGAAGTCTCATGTTAGTGTTAAAGTCAGTGTTTCGGTTCTGCTCTCTGTGAAGAGATCGGCACGTATCTTTTTTTAATTGCAATATTGAAATGTCACTGAAGGTTATTGCTTGTAATAAACTGCATTTAATTCATCGTTGCTGCATTGCAAAATCCAGTAATGAATCAAATTGCATTAAGCTAACAAGGATTTAAATATTTAACAACACCATTTTCTACTGCGATAGTGAAAAATGATACTGGTTGGTTACATTTCTCTGCACTACTATTGCGTCCAGCTACTAAAACATTATGGCACTTGGATAAAAAAAAAACATTTTGGCCTCAATTTTAACTGAAGGGTCTTGTTATGTGTCTGTGTAATTTGTCATCAATATAAATTAATGTGGACTATGGTGAGATGTTAACTTTTCATCTAGGTTGACGTGCAAATGCATCAGGCACTTTGGAACGGTTGATATTCCTCATTGGCACTGACAATGCCAAAATGTGCTCAAAATATGCATGTTAGGAGTCACTCCAGCATTAGCTATAGCTTTGAACCCTGACTGCAAATGTCAAGCTTCAGAAAACTTTTACAATGAGAATAACATCTTGATTATTAGAAATGGTCATAATTGATTCATTCATAGTCAGCCAAGTGCAACTGATTATTGATTAATGATGTGTTGAAGGTCAAATGCAGATCACTCCAGCACATGGGCTACAAATAGAAAAGTGCTTATTCAATGTAACGTACAGTATAAGTCTACTCACCCTGCGAGAGGAGCTGAACTTGATTACTCAGAGGTAATTTAAATGGTGGCTGGTGTTTGCTGACTTTCATATAACACGAGTTTGAAAGTGACTGGTTTATTCTGAACACAGCCATATCCATAGCAACAATGAGGGTGAGCAGCCACATTATCTCAGCTGGTTTCACTTCCGCACTCAAACTCAAACTTGGCAAAAAAAAAATTTCGCAGTAGTGGTGTACAGGTTATATCAAATTAATGATGGAAAAACGTTTTTATATTATTTATCGTGGTCTTTTTTATTACCACAAAAACCTGTCATTTGGACAGGGGTGTGTAGACTTTTTTATTGGGGTATGAATTCAGAATATTGATATTTTTTGTCATGCTTTAAAAAAAAAAAAAGAAAAGAAAAGCCGATCAATAAAAATCCCAATGCCCATCCCTATTTTTATTAATTTTCTTTACACTGCAACAAGACTAATGTAAATGCTCTCGCATGACAATTGCAAACTCCTGATTTTGTCAAGAATGTGCACAGCAAAGGTGAATGGAGTTCCATTCTCATTATTTGAAACTGATGATCTTTTGTTCGCCAATGCAGGGAAAGTCTAAAGACTACATGCACCAACGTTGAGCTGACACAGAGCGAGAAAGAGCGGACAAAAGAGGCTGAGCGCTCGCACCGAAAGCGAAAGAGCGATCGCGCCAACAGTCACTTGATGTGATCTGAACATGCATAAGCCATCTGAAAATACACCGAGCTGCAAAATATTTTTTTTTCTGTGTATGTACTGAAGTTATACATAGGTCAGAGTTAATTATTATAATTATTAAGTGTTCTATTCTTAAAGAATAAAGATATTTAAAGAATGTTGGATAGCTGTGGTTAGTGTTTTGTGTATTTTGATGTTTCGAATGATTTCATTATTAATGATAGGGACAAAACAACAGACAAGGTACAACATGGAAAGGTTCATAAGTAAAGTTTATTGCTGCTCTCTGACAATATCCAGCCATAATGTAGTCATTATGTATTATATTTCAATGTAATATTGAAATTAACATTTGAAGATTTCTTCAAATAGTGTTTTAGAGTAACAAAAATGACATGTCATACATGATTCTAATTCCAGGTGTCCGTGTATAATGTGATTTGACCACACATACAAAATGTTAAATATTTTAGGTAAGCATACAAGCTAGGACAATCATTTGCTGGAAATAAGGACATTGTTTTGGTTGAAAGGAGAAAAGTTAACAATACTAAGTTCTGAAACAAATGAAGTCAAACACATGACTTCCAGACATTTCGAAAACTGTCGTTTATATCACTTCATGAACCGTTATTGCATTGTGTCCTGTTTCCAAAGAGGCTGTACAGACGGTTACAAAATGTTTACATCCGAAAACAGAGTGCACATTGTTTTAAAACCAATAAAAATGCTTGATATTTTTCAAAAAATAAAATGAAAGCCATCATTGGATGTGGATATGTAGTGGAGTAGTAGAATAGTCAAAATCTAGACTTTGGCTCTTTAAATAATGAGCTAGTGATCTCTGCTGCTTATGCACCATTCACAAAGCTCCAGCTTGTTTTGAAATCAAACAAGCATTAGCTTTCGAGAACTGTTGAGCTGCTTGAAAGCTCACCTGCAACTCAGGCTTTAGTGATAACAGGTTAAACTGGAGACACATTATTAACTACTCTAAACCTTTTGGTTTTATTAACAATGTATTATTGATGACATTAGCATTTTGCATTATAATTAACAACGTGAAAATATCAACAAAATCAAATTAATTTAAACCCGAAACAGTCCCCACCCTCTCTGGTGATGACATGGTTCAGTGTGAGACTGCGTTTTCACTATGGTCAACAAATTTCATGCGTGAACAACAGCAGCTGTCATTCTCTTGGTCACTTCCAAACACTGTTTGTTCCACATTGCCATTCTTATTTGGGCATAATTGGTCCATCCTTTGGCTTGCTCACTGCTTTCTACCTGCAATTAGAAGACTCAGGAGGCGTCTGCAGGCGAAGAATCGGCTTCACTGATTCCTTCCTCCAGGATTTCCCTGACTTGTTCAAGAGATTCCGCCTGCCGTATCAACTCCAGTTTAACCTGACAGAAATGAAAGAAAATGTTCAGATTTGTCACTGATTTTAAGCTCATTAAAACTGCAGTAGTGATTTCCAACTAGTTGCTATAGGTAATTAGGTGCGCCGTGCGAAATTAGCCAATTTTATTTACTGTAATTGGACTGAAAACTATTGACTCGAAATAACTTCTACAATCTTTGTTCATCTAAGTCAACAACACACTGTATAGTGGCAAGCAGAAAAAAAATACATTTTCTTCCTCTAAATGACAGAGGGTACACTAACCTGTATATCCATTTGCTGTTGTTCATAGCAGAATAATACAGTAACTAAATTTGGCAGTAAATTAATTAAGGATTATCCTTATTTCAGTATACAGTGGTACGCAAGGGCGGGGTGGTCATCGTGGATTTCGGGAAAATAATGTGAGCTTCCCACCACTTCCATGATTTAAGTTGCCCATCCCTGCTCTCTTACCTGCAGGGACTGAGAGAGCTGAACAAAGTCTCTCTGGACAGTCTGGCTGGTGTCGACCTGAGAACGCAGGCTGATAACTTGACTGCGCAGCTCCAGACATTGCTGATGTAAGGCCTCCTGCCAGCCAGACCAAAGTCAGGTTAAATCTCCCAAAGGTCATTTGGATATAGAATATTGCACATTGATGCAGAGGCTACACACAACGGTTATAGAGAGAAAGGCAAAAAAATATATTTCACATACGGCACATAAATAAACTACATCCTGAAGACGACTGAAGCCTATTCAATCGGAACTAATAAACTGTACTCCATTATTTAGCTACTTAAGAGTGCAAAATATTTCCAACATGGCTGTAGAATACACATCTTAAATACTTCTCTGACATTGTCAATTAGAAGGGATTATTATCTTGATCTGATTCCATCAAATTGTGCAGCCGGAATTTCTTCCGCTGTTTCTCATGAGCACATTGAGAAGCTGACTCACATTATCAGCATTGAGCACTCTGTTGTTGCCCTGCACATGAGAGAGCGCCACCCGCAGGGCCTCGAGCTCAGTGCGGCAGGCCAACAGCTCGTCCTGAAACTGGTCCTTCTGGGCTTGGATCCGTTCCGTTTCTGTTTTTAAACTGGAAAATTGCACTGTGGAACGCAAGCGCAAATAAACACCTATAAAGTGTCTTTTGCAAGAGCACTTTTATATGATATAATCGGTGAGAATATTTCATTTCATTTCTAAAGCATTTGGACGGAAGCATGCAGGTCATTTTGTTACACATTCAGAAGTTTTAGGGACCCGCATAGCAGTCAAAGAAAAACATGTTTAAAATAAATCCAATGTGCGCTTGACACACTCACCTTCTAGAATTTCTGAAGTGGTTCCATGTATGAGCAGGTAAAAAAAAAAAAAAAAAGACAAATAATTTGAAATGTGTCAGTCACGTATATAAGAACCACAAAAGCAACAACAATCGTATTACAGACCATATTCCTCTGCTCGCATGTCAAGCTGCTCCCTCAGGTTGACAATCTCAATACGGAGGCGCTCCTCACAGTGCGCTGCCTGCTGGTTTGATAAGAGTGAATCAGTAAACTCCCACCAAACTACTCACCAATCGGACACACACACACAACAAAAAAGGTGTTTGTAGAGCAATACTGTCATCTAGTGGAATTGTCATTATTTTGTAAAGCTCTAATTAAGCCTTGCAATATTTAATCAGGTTTACCGCACATATAGTGTATAACTGAGCAGCTAGAATCTTTCCGATGCAACATAATATTCATGCTCGTCTGCATCCTGACTACTCTCGAGAACCCCTCGCATGACGTCTCAGGTTTTTACTTTGGTCCAATTCCAAACATTTCCACTTATAATACTTTTGAGGATTGACTGTACTTTATTTTTTGTTTTCTTCTTCATGTATTTAAAACTGCTTTAAGTAAATTGGGAGATACATGTACAAAAATGGTATCTGCTACACTTTATGTCAACAGTAATACGGCACCTGCCGTGATGCTGGGAGCGATGAGGTGGAGCCTGTTACCTCATCCTCAACCGTCTCTCCTTTCAGCCTGGACAACTCGCAGCAGACCTTTCTCTGGGACAGCGACAGCTCGGACTGGATTCACACACGAAAATCACACACGTACTTTTCAACATGTATAACATGCAAGCGCCCAGTGTAGTAGTTGTTAAGAATCAACATTCATCATCTACTTGGTGAAAAATGAAGAAGGAGTGATGCATGGCCCAAATAAGATAAACATCATCACTCACCAGTCGACTCTGGAATGCAGTTTGTGACTGGCTGAGGGATTTCTGCAATTCCTGAAGGAGAGCCTCTGATGACTGGACCTGCGACTGGAGCACTGATACCTGAACATACACACGTATAGACACACCACACAAATGGCATAAGGGCACAGGTAAATTTGCACAACAACACTAAAGTGCATTTACTGTATGACTGTTTTTGTTCTACCTGTTTGTGTGTGTGGTTGGTCTGTGTTTCCAGTTCTTTCTCCAGTTCCTCCTTCGCATCCAAGAGTCGACTCACCTCACCTCTTAACTCTGACAACTGTCCAAAATGTTTAAAAAAAATTTGATTTTAAACTTTAAATTAAAAATTTCAATGATTTCCATTTGAACAGTGTCACTTCAGCACTTTGTTGCCTACAAAAATCGATTTGTGCAAACTATGGGTTGCCAATCTTTTAGAAACTAAGAGCTGGTTCTTGGGCACTGATTAATGCCAACGGAAACATATGAAATTGCACGTTTGCTCAAATTATCTTTAATCGCTCTTGCTAATAATTAATGATATTCATCTATGCCAGGCATGGACAAACTACGGCCCGGGGGCCACATGTGGCCCGTTAAACGTTTTAATCCGACCCGCCAAGCTTGAAAAAAATTATATGAATAAACCTTGTTAATGTTTTATTTTCTATGTACACGACATATATATTGTTGTAATGCTTTTGTTCACTTTCATTTAAAATTATAATTTTTTTTTTTTTTTGATTAAGTGAGGTTACCAAAACACTCCATCCATCTGCTCCTGGTCTGGCCCCTCTGTCAAATTTCAGAACCCATTGTGGCCCGCCAATCAAAGGTTTTGCCCACCCCCGATCTATGCGAAGGCACCGATCATGTTAAAGATTTCACACAATGATTAACAAGGTAGAAAATTGAAAAATATCAACATGCAATATTTGTTTCCATATATCTATCAGTCGCACATTTTCCATAATCACTTCTACAACATTCCTAGGAAAATTGTAACGTTCCATCACAGGTGAGCTGGTTGTAGAACACACGCCACGGGCTACTCGTGTATTCTTTTGGGGCGACCTGGTATTGGTGACCCCTGGTGTGAATACTACACTAATGGGGCCACACTGTGAAGGGTTTGCATGTTGTCCATGTACTTGTGTGAGCCCTTAAGCCCCTCCTCCCTCAGGTTATCCTGCTACCACCCACATTCCAAATACATGAATGTTAGGGTAATTAACGACTGGAACTTGTTTACAGGCGTGAATGTGGACATCATTGGTTGTTAGTCTGTTATGTGGTCTGTGATTGGCTGGCTGGCTGGTCTCGTTAAATCCAATTTATGGATTAATGTAGGCATGAGTTTGGGATGTGTTAAATATTTATTTTTCCTACAATGTACATCACACCATCATGACTAGTACGTGTTTTTAATAAATGCATATGTAGGAATATGAAAGCGCACCTGCGCATTGAGTGCATCCCAGTCGCTGTGAGTGACCAGTCGGTGGCCGGCTGGCGGCAGGTAAATGGCTTCCGGCACCAGAGTTCCTGTTGAGACCAGAGAGTCTGTGTCTTCTTGAGAATGGAGCTTTCGAGGTAGGGAGGGTGTGTCTATGGAGAACGAAGACATTGAGGCCGAGTCGCAGTTCCGCAGTGAAAAATATCCTTCGGTACTAATGGGCGGGGCTTCTCCTTCCGGTACGAGTTCAGGGTCGACTTGCTGGCAGTGCAACCTGTCTGGTGATGTCTGGGAATCATTGTTGGTGGCATCTACGTCTGTTTTGCCCTTCTTTCCACTCCCCTGTTGGGTGAAGAAGAACAAAGAGTGGCATTGAATGTGATCAACTTGAAAATGAGATTAAATAAATAATGACATACTAACCTGATTCTGGCTACTTGCTCTCCTGCCCTCAAGTAAAGCGGCGATCCTGGCTTCATACTGCGCTGCCGTCTCTGTAAAGACATCATGAAATAATGATAAAACTACTTTGTCCACACGGCAGATGATATTAGCGGTTGTGCCTCTCTTATATCAAGGTCGTTCTATCTTTATTACTGTTTATGTTTCGTGGACCCACTGGGCTCCAGACTGGTATAATAAAAGAATAAAAATCAATCCATTCATTTTCTATGATGCTTGCAGGACACCAAGATGAGATCATTCATGCTCACAAACAAAGGTATGAAGAATTTAAGTCATTAATTCACATAGCATGCAAGATACTGGAATGACGTCCATTTATTTATGCTTGTACGCCATACGTTTATAAAGTCTAAATGGGCTGTCACTTGAACAGCACTTATCTACCTCAAAGAGCTTCACACCTCATCCAGCAACTCGTGACACAGCACCAGGAGCAATGGTGGGTTCAGTATCTTGCTCAAGGACACTTCAACATGGCCACACTGACCGGGGATCGAACCTCCAACTTCTGAGTCGGGAGAAAACCAATCTACTGAGCCATGTCGCCCCGCAACGTACAGTATGTTTGACCAAGAAAGGTATGTCACTATCTCTGTCTTTTCCAGTTCCTTTTCTCAAACCTAGTATTTAGCCTTGAGACTTTTTTCAAGAGCAATGTTCAAACTTCTGTTGGGCCCACATTTAAAGGAATTGTGATACACATATTACGCTAAAACAAATTACTTAGACATGCAGTTATTTCTCTGTATGCATAGTATGCACTGACCCCGAAGAGCCTCCTGAAGGGATTGGATCTCTTGATCGCATTGTTTTTGCAGCTCTGCCAGTTCCTCCCGTTTGCTCAGTTCACAGATGGTCGCCACACCCTGCCAGTGTTCAACCTGCGCTTGACAATCTGCCAGTTGGGCCTGAAGGATGGCTTCTATAAAATGAAAAAAAAAAGTTGCCGGTATAAATAAATTGTAAGAGTTGATGTCAGTCAGAATGGACTAAATATAGGTAAAAATGGTATTGTGGGTTAATGAAACGCAATTGGTTAAAAAAATATTTGATTCTTCCAAATGGGAAAATTAAACTGTGTGTCTGACGGTGAACCAAGTGAATGAGAATTAATGGAACTGCGCAAAAATTGTCCATAAATGCCGCTTCTACAGCGCTTGAGCTGGAGGCTATCCCAGCTCACTATTGACAATCTAGGGTCTTCAATGAAACCAAGCTAACGTGCAAGTTTTGGGGAAAACCCAAGCAAGCACTAACAGCTAGTCTCAGAACTGCCAATGTGCTGACCATTAGTCAACCATGTCCCACATATTTAAAAAAATGGGGTCAAATTGGCTACTTTGTTAAAGTTTGAAATAACCATCAACAATGATCTGTGTTTATTAGCTGCAAATCTACATGTTTCTTTTTTGTTATGGCTTGGAGGAAACTCTTGTCGACACAGGTTGACCAAAGTTATGGTTTCCTGCTGACCTGTCAACTTGACCTGCTGTATTGTCTGTGTTTTGCAATTTCTGTGGTCTGCGGATTAAAAAGTTGAAAAGATTGATGTCATTCAACGCACGTTAATTACAATAATCATATCGTTCATACCCGTTTTGCATGTTCATTCATTTTTGCAACTGTATTGGATTTTTCTTAAGTAGCCAAAATTATTACAAAGAGTTAATACTCGTTGACTGGCAATGACAGCCGTAGTCATATAACTGTGAAATTAAAACACATTTCCAAGTGTATCTTTAAGGTCGACATAGCCAACAAGATTGTCACATTACAGGACAGGAGTTAGTAAAAGTTGACAGGCTAACGAAGCTAACGGCTAATCGTACGATCTATGACGTCATAATCTCAAAGCCAGTGTGTTACATCGGTAGCAGAACTCATGTATGACATTTTTATGATTGTTTTGGGACCAATTTGCTATTAATAATAAAGAAGTGAGATGATCGACCAAACTCAGACAACAAAGGAGAAAAGTGGAGTTCGATAAAGTATCAGCTGGCAACCGGCGAGCTAGTGATGCTAAATGCTAATACTGTCAAGTTAGTTAAAGCTTCAACAGGTTTCATTAAAGTGGAGTGAGAAGTTCGTTAGTTGTTGAGACTCTCAATCTACATCCACCCCGCTTACATGCGAGACATGACACACATCCCATGCAGTATTTTTGTTTATTTTGTACCTGGGTCTTCTTTCTTTGAGCTCATCCTTTCATCAGACAACTCCATCAGAAGAAGAACCAAAACCAGAGGGATGATGACGTTGAACTTGCGCAAGGCATTTTAACAAACACCAAGACTGTCGTGTGGAAATGATCACTAGTTCAGCTTCAACTTCAGGAAACAACTTTCCCCGGTCTAAGCCTGCGGAAATCGCGTCAACCTCCTTCCTGTGTCCACCGAGCCCTCGCTGTTTCTCCGACTGGAATTTGCACTGACAAAAATTCTAAATTGAACACGAAGGACTTTGCAGAAGGAAGAATAAAATACGAAAATACATCTCCAGAAATCCTGATCATAGCATCAAACGGTACACTTGAGTACATTTTGAGTTGTCTAAATGAGCGAGATTGCATGAATACATGTTGCACAATTTTAATAATCACAACTGCCTAATAAGAACAATAATACATTGTTTTTAATGACCATATATGCAAATAAACTAATAGGCTAATTTAATACAATGCATGACAGGATCAACTGAGCATGTTTAGCACTGTACTATGAATTTAATGAAAATGCTCTGCTTTTACAATACTGTACCGCTTTTAATAAAAAGTCGTTTCTTCCTTGTGAGCTCGGAGAGCCTCTAGTGATCAAAATTGGTATCACTGAGGCTTAACAGAATAGAAGTGCAAGGTTGTGACCAAACTTTAAAAATTTAACACAATATACTGCGTGAATTCAACGTCAGTTTGGAGTTGAATGTGACAGTATACTACTCTAAATGCCATGTGTGTTTATTGTGCTCTTGAATTACTGTAGTTTGCAAAAGCGTGTGGACATTCCACACATTCCAGAGGGACAAATATTGCACAACCATTTTTCCCCAATCTTAAAAAATTAAAAGATATATAAATAAAACTTCATTTTGTGAGAAACAATGATTCCCTGGAACGTGACCCCACAACAATATCTTGCAGATGACGATTCAATACACACCGGTGGACTCCTACTAGATTCCAGTTCGAAAACATGCACGCGCTATGCGAAAGTGCCCTCCTCCCATTATAGTTAAATCATCTGTTAAACTGACAAAATTTCCTGCTCTTCTTTAGTTTATGTGTATGTATAAAGAAACCTGATTTGCAATTTTCCATAATAAACATCTAGCATCGGTTCATTCTTAATTCCGAGGGTAATCACACCAAGAATGTGAAGCTATGTTTTCATATTCGGGGCTTTTGAGCAATTTCAGCTTGGTGACATTCATTGGGGTAAACAAATATTCTCAACAAGCAGTAGAGAGGCAAAAAAAAAAAACTTTTAACATAAATTCTGAAGACAAAAGAAACATTTTTGTAAATTGGAAATTTTATTTCTTAAAAAAAGGAAATGTCAAAAGCTGAAATTTACAATACTTGCAAAAAAAAAAAAAAGATTGTTTGCTTAATATTTATGTTTCAACATTCCATACTTAGTAAAACATTTCTTTTTTCCTGACCATACACTGTATAAAATGCTGGTAAGTGAGGAAAAAAAGCAGTATCTTATACAAAGCCAGTGCCATATGGTCATTACCCAAAGTTCAGTACCTCTGATAAAGAAATATTTGGCAAAGGTTAATACATTTATAGTAGTAATAGTCTGACATCATGATTGAGTAGAGCAAAAGCAAAGAACAAATAGTAATAATCTGTAGTTGCTGAATAAAAAGTGAAAAAAAAAAAGTCTGTTCGTTACGAGGCCTAACTCTTCCCAGGCAATTTTTCACAGCGGTATTGTCTAAATAAAAAGGTCTACGGAGAAGGTTTCCGAGGGTGTACTTCAAACGGAATTTTCATCAAAAGTTATTGCTGTGTCTAGCTGACAGAGCTTTTTTGTTGATTTATGTTTGGTCCGTATTGTGTCTATTTCTGTCGTTAGTTCATGTCGTGATCACTGACACTCTGCCGCAGATAATCTTCATACAGCTTCTTCTACAAGGCAAGAGAATAAAACATTTAATATGCATAAATATTAATTCCACTATTATTCAAAACAAGCAGTACCTTTTTGGTCTTTGCCACCTCCTGAACATAGTCCAACTTCTCCTGCAATTGTCTTTTCTGCTTTCCTGAGAGAGTTGGTTGGGTCCTGCAAAGAGTAACACACCAAGAATTGGCCTAGAATATAAAGAAGCAAACAGCACGCCACTTCCTGTTCGGTTGCTTAGCAACCAGTGACAAATAACTCAAGTATAAATGTAAAAAAATAATTGCTGACTAAACATACAAGATTATTATATTTGCAATGACATTACTGTCACTGCATCTCCAGTAGAGAATCTCTTTAATTCTCATTGCGCAGGTGTATCAAAGGACTGCGCTTCAATATTTATTATACCGGAATCGAGATGTTATTGCGGTACCTGAAAGAGAATCGTGCAATGATGAGCAGCAGGAAGGAGGCAAGGACCATCGCACCGCAGCCATAAAGCTGCTGCTCCTGGGACATCGATTCAAATATACGTACTACAGGAATCTGGGCGTTCAAAAAGAGACAACCATGACTGCTTCAGAACTGACAGCTCAAAAAAAAAAAATGACAATAATACTGAGGACACTGACCAGATAAAGGGAGAGGGCTTCAATGCCTTGGCGGCCCAAAGCCATCTCCAGAACCTCTTTGGACACAGTGCCCAGTAATAGTACGGCCAAAAGAATCATGGGGATGCTAAAGCCCAGAAGCATCAGAAAGCAGCTCTTGCAACGCGCCCGTCGGTTCTCAATACTGACCTGCCTTTGAGACGGAAGATCAATGTCATTTTATTTGGCCAAAATAAAAACGTGAGAGTTGACATACAGTAGAAGATTGGTTTTATACAAAAAAAAAAAGATTATATTCTGATCATCTCATTTTGTTGTACCTGTCATTGGTCATTTTATTAGCGATAGCTTCACTAACGATGTCACAGTCCTTCTCCAGAGAGTTGAGTGTATTCTGGACTGTCTGATTGATGGTCCTCTCAATGGTGCGACACACTTCCTCAATCTGGTTGACACAGCGGCTCGGCTAAAAAACAAAAAAAAAAAAAACATCAAACACTTCAAATCACAGGACAAATTGTTGGATGCGTATAAAAGGCTAAAAGGTGGAGAGCCATTTAAATGTACCTTGTTTGGATTAGGAATGTAGATGGTGGGCATGTCAAAACCACATTTGTTAAGACCTGGTCGTTTACAGAGCTCCTGGACAATTTGCATCATTACTCTCTGGAAAAATAAACGTGAAAGAGAAAGTGAGATGCACACATTTGAAATTTTCGGAAAAAATAACCATCCCATATGCATCGACACAGGATCCCACACATAAGCATATGACTTGAATTTGGAAAAAAACAACAACAAAAAAAAGAACTCCACTTATGAACCTGCACATGAAGCCTAAGCAGTGCAGTACTACACACATAACAAATTGCAGGTGTGGAAGCATTGGTAAATATTTTTCCACAAGGGCCTAATTATTTATTTATATTAAAGGCAGTGCAAAAACTACCAGCAAAATATAAGATCCCATTCGATTTAGTCTGGTAAATAATTCCAGACATGATGCCAGTTCTACCAGGACTGACCAATCTGTGAGGAGTTATTGTCCCAATAAGATTATTTCAGGTGTTGTATGTACAGAAAGTCTGTATTCAGGGAGTTAATAGTTTGTACTTCTGCAATCAAAACCAACTGGATGTCTCTTAAGAAAATTAAACACAGGGGGGAAAATGCCTATTATTACATAAGCTTTAGAGCCTTGATTGTAATATTGGACTCAGAGGGGGCGTCAATTTCATCTGGCCCTGCCTGGGGTCCTGGCTCGTGTGACATTGGCATTTCTCACATCACCGTCAACGTATTTCTATTTAGCCGAATATAAGGCCCATAAACTTTGCACCTACTTGTCTGTCAGACTCTCCCCCGGCCTCATCCGCCTTACTGAGGTAGAAACGTAACCGATCTCCATGTTTATCATTCAGGGCTTCCACGATGTTGAGAGTACGCTTGCACAGAGCCTGACCCATCGGGTCAAAGAAGACCAGAACCAGGTCACAGAGATCACCTGAGTGGGGACATAAGGAAGACTTTTTATTACTGTATCACACTACACAGCAAAGAGATGTGTTACGAGGTCTTGAGTCACCTAGCCACAGGACAATTTCATCCACGTCAAAGGGATACTTCATATCACCATCCACCAACCCAGGTGAATCCACAAAAGTCACCAGGCTGAAACGTTTCTGCCGTGACGTGCAGATTTCTGTGCTCATATACTCCGATACACCTGGAAAGCAGATTAAGGGTAAAAATAAGAGAATAGAAATTCAGATGCCTGATTTTGTGTTGGGTTGTTAACCCCTGCTCTAGAACACGGAGAGACTGTCTCGGTAAGCTCACCTTTGAACTCTTGCAGAGGTTTGAAGTGGGGATATAGATGTAGAGTGGCATTTCCCTTAAAACACACAAAGATTGGCCATTGTCTTTATACGGTATGGTTTAAATATATTTGCAGATATTACTCAGTTACACAGTGTACTATGCTTGAAAATGGGTTTGCTTCTATCAAAACTTTAAAAGAAGTCTTACTGTAAGCGATTCTCGCTTGCGTCCACTAGTAACAAAACTGAATCCCTGGGTCTCAATAGCAACACCTGTGCGCTGGATGTGCTCTTCAACATACCTGAAAGACAAACAAAAGAAAATTGTCACACATTAAATAAATTTTAAAAAATAATAAAAGAGGGGGGGGGGGTATGGAATAAAAAAAAGACAGGGATGAAAAATGCAATACCTTTATGAGTTAAAAAAAACAAAAAAGTGGATCATGTCTTGTTTTGCACACACAAAAAACAAGATTTACCAGTTGATGAACGAGCTTTTCCCAGCCGAGTGGTTGCCCATCAGCATGACCGTGATCTTCTTCCTGGGGGGCAGCAACTTTACACCAACAGACGAAGCCACTGCAATCAAACCTGCAGACACCCATAAATATGTTAAGAGTTATAAAAGAGATTCCCCAAAGTGGTCTGACGGACAAAGCTTCTTTTTTACTCAGCGGGACATAGGTCTGATTGTCATCTGAATAGCAGTGGAAAGAAATACCATGCTTTCGCTGGATGGAACCTAGGGACAGCAAATACAATGAGGGCCCCAAAACAGAACCCTGTGGAGCACCATACAACAAAGGGGCAGAGCAGGACTCAGCGCACACTACGCTAAGAAAATAAGTCCTGGCAGCCAAATAGGATCTAAACCATTCTAGAGCGCTACCCACCTGGTGCTAAAAACGATCCGGAATACTGTAGTCCACCATATCAAATGATGCAGTCAGATCCAACATAACAAGACACACAGTCTCCAGTGTCATTTGCCAGGATATCCTTAAAAACACACAGAAATGCTGACTCTGTGCTCTGCTTGGCAAACTGAACTCACCCTTGATTTGCAAATCATTTTAGACAACTATTTCTATTAAACAGTTGCCAGTAGCAATGAGCAGAAGACAGGAAATGGCTGGAGGTGGCAGAGGTAATGCTGAGATTCTCTTTGGGGGTGATGAGGATGGACAAGATCACAAATGAGCCCATCAGAGAGAAATCGAAGACTGGATGGTTTAGCGAAACCACACTGCGACTTTTAGAACATGTGCAGAGGAGGGACAGAGCCGCTAGGTAGGAGCCAAAGAAGTAGACCAATGAGGAGATGTATGGATGTAGTGAGGGAAGACGTGCTGGAAGACAGCAGAAGGTATGGAGTACCAAAAAAGATGGAGGAAGTGGCGACTTATGAATAGTGTTAAGTCAAATGGATACGAAGAAGACAACACCACCCCAAAAAGAATCTAATTGAAGGTTGTATGGATGTTTTTCCTTTTTCACACATTATAGTATGTGCTCATCTGGTTCTTTTTTTTTCTTTTTTGTGTGTTTAATGTACAGTGGGCGTGACCCTGTGTCCTCGAAATGCAGTAAGTTCACGTTAATTGTAGATGCAAGTAAGCAAGCTATCTCAAAATCAACTCTTAAACGCATATAAAAAAAAAAATGCTGGCTTTAGTAAGACATACGTTAAGTATACTAGTTTTACGGCAAACCAGAACTCATTAGGACTGCTATGTTTAAGGCAAGCTATGACAAACTAGCCCACCCACAGGGTGACCTTAAATCGAAGCAAAAAGCAACACAAGCTAAAGTGTGCTTTGGCCCAAACGCGAGCAATTACGATAACGATAACATAAGTACTATTGCTGCTTATACTAGCTAGCTAACAGGTTGCATCGGGAATTAGAGATCAGCACCCGGCTTGCTAGCATGTCCGCCAGTTAACTTTTCACAAGTAATAAGCGGGATGCTCAGCCAACTCACCACTGTCGGGTTCCGTGTACAGTTGATGGCAATCTCGTAAAATGCGCTCATCGCAGGTAACGCCACCAGATATTGAGTCTGCATTTGCTGCGCTTCTGCTTTTGCTTTTTCCAGTCATTGTTCCTCACAAATGCGAACGTTCGAGAAATATTTTAATAAGCAATCTATAGCAGCAGTTTCAACTTGCAATGAGCGGAGGCTCCTTGTCTAGTTTGAATCGCCCCGGTACGCTGAAACGCAGGAAACCGACGTAATAACCAGGCCACGTCGTGGACTTGAGTGGCTTTTTGTTTGCAATGGATTGTGGGTAATGTATTTCTTTTGATTTTTTTTTCTTTTGGACATACTGACCAATCGTATCGCTTCATTATGGCTTCAACGAGTCAATTCTATTCATAATATAAACAAAACGAAGTTAAAAGTCTCAATACTATTCTAAAATAATGTAGGTGTTGTTCAGAGCAAAAACAGCCGCTTCCTTTAAAGTTTTTTTAAAAAATTTGTTTTAATTGAAAATCTGTGAGAGGAATTAACACTTTTAATGTTCAAAGTATATGTTCTCAAAGCCATTTATGAATTGTCTGTTAGTTCTTTTGTTTATTTTTTGTTTTTTACTTAAATTTGGCCGCTTGTAGCTTGAGCAAAAATATGTTGTTTTTAAGGGGAAAAGATTTTGCTTCTACCTTTGCCATTTCTGGGGCCACTCTTTATATGACTCTTGATTGTTATATTGCTGCATGGGGGTTAATGAAATACAACTACTAATACTTGTGTGGGTGAGATTATCAACCAGCACTCCTACAGAGAGATTCTTTACATTTACTTCAGTCAATGTGTGCGAAGAGGAAATATTTGAGGCAGGACAACTCCTGGCTCTTCACGATGACAGCACGACTGCCCATAGTACCCTGAGCATTCAACAATTCTTGGTCAAGAATAATATCGCTATCCTGGAACAGTTTTTCTGCTCACCAAACCGGGCTCAGTGTATCGTCATTCATTTTAAATGAAGGTGTGGAAAAGAAGGCTGGGGAAGTGCATCAGACTCCAGGGAGAATACTTTGAAGGGAAAAAATTGTAGTTGGGATATGAACTGTTGTTTGTAACAACAAACATGAAACTTTTCTGATACACCTTGTATACCCGTCTAAAGTGTTTTTTAAAGTACCATCATACATAAATGATAAAATGAGTTATGTATGAATGATCTGCAAACTGCAGAACATATTTCTGCTACGGAATATTAAAAGGGGGATCGGTCTGTTCTTTGTGAATCAACATCAATAAATGTGTGTTTAATTTCAACTACTTAAAAAAAAAAACAGTAATAGGCACTGATTTGATTGGATTAATTTCCACATTACAATCTAGGCATAGGTCGGAAAGCAATTACAGGAGTACAAGATTACTCGTTAACGCTATTAATTAATCAACTAGACTACATTGATTAACAATGGGGAATAGGGAACAATCCAGACAGATATGCTGTACATACAGTATACATATGTACATACACATTCGTTTCACTTAGTGCAGTGGTAAAGATGAAAATGTTCTGGTTGTTCCTTTCTATTCACAAGTAAAGATCAGCCTGAGAAAGTTCATTGTGATTGTACTCATCACATTTCGATTAATGAAGCTAATTGTGTTGTTCTCACATGACCACATTGGGTGAATGTGATCCTTGTAAACAATGAATATATTAGCATAATTTTCTGCATCAGAAATAATGTTGCCTTGTCTTTTGTCGCATGTTAAGCTTCCCCCGGATCAGATGTTGCTGCGCAGTGTGCGCGTGTAATGCACAAACCAATGCGATGTTGTTTATTAACAATTACGAAATCTATACTTTAGATCAAGTCTCTTATTTGTCATTATAAACTTCAAGATGTCACTTGCACAACTGTTTCCAACTGTTTTTTTTTTTATGGCAGCCAGTTGCTACCAGTGGGATTTCCTCTCTTTGGCAACCAGCTCCAGTAAATGAGAATGGCTTGCATAGAGTGGGAAGGACGAGTCCACATCAACCCACAGTACTTGGCCTGCGTCATCGCCAGCTTGCAACGGCAGCTCGCTCACACTGTTGCCTGCGTATAAACAACGAGAGAAAAATGTATTTACTAAACATGGCAATTTACAGTTTGTTGATGAAATGATAAAACACTGCATTTTTCAAACTATGCATACCATTTTCATCATGGAAGTTGACCGCCACAGTTTCCATCCAAGCATTATCAGTGTTTCTAGGGTCATCTACATATCCTTTAAAGACCTGCAGAACAAAATAAGGAGTGCATCATGTCGCAACCCAAACTCAATGTACTTACAAATGGTCATCACATTTAGCCTATTTTACGTGTAACATTTATTGTACGTTTATTTACGACAAACATGCAAGTAAAAATGACATTTTGTCAGTTGCAGTCACCTCAAAACCGGGTGAGTTGAAGAGTTGGGTGATTCGCTCATGAATTTTAGATTTCTCTAATGGCGGTACTCCAAGCGAATTCAGTGCTTCTTCCGAAAACTCTCGCTGAAGCGTGAGAGAAACCTGCTCCCCTGGATCTACCATTCCCTACAAAAGAAACACAAGGATGTGAGTTTCGTCCCAGAGTATCGTGGTAAAAGTAACGTGGACAGGAATGTGAACAAGAAAACATGGAAAAAGCCACCCACGCCTGGAATGGCCCACTCTCCGCAATCTTTTCTCTTGATGGATACAAATTGCAGGATGGGCTTTTTGGAGACATGGTGAAGAATCTTTTTTCCTTTGGCATCTACTTTCCATCTGCCAGACAATAAAATAGAACATACAGTGCATCCAAACTGCAACCAGCATGTTAGATTTAAAAGGGCAAGCTGTGAATTTGAAATAGTATAAGGTGCAGGAAAGGAAAAAATGTATTACCTTGAGACAATAGGATCCGCAGCGTGATTGGGTCCCCATCGCCCCAGCAAACCCCTACCTGTCAGCCCTGTTCGTCCATGAGGATTTCTAAAGAAGTGTAAAAAACATTGACTAAACACATTACATCTGCGACAGACTTGACGACCAGTCCAGAATGTGTACAATGTCTCTCGCCCTGAGTCATGAGGACAAGCAGCAAAGAAAGATGGATTGATGGTAACATTACATTAGTTCAAAGTAATAAAAAACGTAGAAGTGGCACAACAAGGCCAGATTTATATAGGTACAGTTCAGGAGTTTGAAAATTCTACGTTGAAAAAAAAAAAAAAAAACTTTTGGCAGAGATTGAACCTTATTGAAATTGTAACTTTTACTCACCAGAACTGAAATATTTTATACCATGACATTCAAACCCATAATGCAGGTACTGATAATAAAAACTACAATATATTATAGCAAGATTGCGGATTTGTCATTTGCATTCGATTGCACTTCTCTTCTATTCCCTTCTCTTAATACTTTGATTAACTTACAGTGGCTTTCCATCTTCTACTTTGTAGCTGCCCTCAAAGCTTCTTCTGTCCACAGAGCCATCCAAAGTATTGAACTGTGGAGCAAAGGAGCTGCAATACAAGCAAAAATAAATCAAGATTTCATTTTCCATTTTTTTTCCAAATTTGATCAAAACTATACACTCACAATTGTTAAAGCCAACTATAACTAGCACATATGTAGCAATCTGAAAAAAATATATACACATTATTGGTGAGTATGATGCCTTTTATTTCGATTTCACCTGTTTCTCCCATTGCATTGCCCACCACTGCTCAAAATACATATATGACGCTCACCCAATTTCAGGATCTGCCCATATTGGCTTTTTCGCCACTGACGGATGAGTGTAGTTGACTGGATCATATCCTGGGAAGCTCTGGCTCCAGTCCACCTCGGAATCACTCACCGGGGAGCGCTTGGTTTTGGAGGCAGGGTACTCAGGGCATCTGGATTTAATGTGCGCTGAAGATCTCATTGCGTAGACACTCTTGGAGTAGTTCGAACAATTTGAACTGATGAGGGCAATGGATGGACTGACTCTGAAAGGAAGGGCAGCCGAGCAGGGAATGACAGCCCTGCAGGGGGGAAAAAGTAAAGATCCTTTAGAAATGCACACACCACTGAGGTAAAAAAAAAAGCCACAAACTGACCAATGGAAATGGCAATCATAGCAAATCTAATAGCCTTCCATTGGAGCAATAGCCGTGATTTATGACCTAGAAGTAGTCTAATGTACTGTATATCCAACGGTTTCCATTACTCAGAGCAGCTTTAACTATTTATGGCTGGAATCCAAACCTGTGTCCGTAAGTGTTGACTGTATACGGGAAGTCCAAAATGATCGCTAAACGAATCGGGATGACCCAGTTTTGTCGCAATGCAAAACGTATCATTCCTTGAGGAAAGGATTAAATAAATACATGAATGTTCTGTAAACAATATGTCACGTACCATTCGCGACGTGACCAGGAAGTGCGCTCACTGACACGTCATGACGCAACTAAGGGGCGCGGTCACAGCTGCGCTCGTTTCCATAGAGATCAATTTATTATCCTTAAAGCGTTTCAAGTGACACAATTGAACTAAATAGATGATTTACGAAATTATCGTTTTATTAAATGTTCATTCATCTCATGTTTAATAAATACACCATGTGGATGATTTTAGATAGTTAATGTTTGATTTAAGTGATAAAATGAATTGCTTTATTGATTTCCTTTCTTGCCCTGTGACTGGCTGGCGACCAGTTCAGGGTGTAGTGCGCCTTTCGCCCGTAGTCAGCTGGGATAGGCTCCAGCACCCTCCCGCGAACCTGCACAGGATAGGCGAGGTGGATAATGACATGACATGACATTTCCTTTCTTAATGTTTGTATGCTGTCAAAATGATGTGCTTTAAAATGTAAACATGAGAGAGTTTTATACTTCCCACTGCAGCTGTCATGGCTATAAAAAAGTCTTTACACCCAAGTACAATTGCCAGGTTTTTGTGGTATAAAATGTGGAACGTACTTAATCAATGAAATAAAACTGAAGCCTTCTTGCATAAATATACACACCCTTAAACTAATACTTTTTTGGAGCACCTCTGGCTTTTATTACAGCTATGAGTCTTTTGGGGCAAGAGTATATCACATCTTTATGTGTCAATATTTGTTCACTCTTCTTGTCAAAAACAGTCTAAGTCCAAATCTGTTAGCGTGAATGGAATTGCTTGTACACAGCCCAGTTCAGAACAACCCACAGTTGTTTGATCGGATTCAAAACAGGATTCTGGTGGGGACATTTCAAATTGTTGATTTTGACCTTTGCTCTGGGACATTGTTATGCTACAAAATAGTGTTCCTCTTTTTCCTCAGCTTTCAAACAGCGAGATTTTTTTTGCTACCACTGACTGGTATTTCAAAATGATTACAATTTCCTCCCTCATGAGTAAGGCCCCACTCCCATCTGGAAAAAAATCAGCCCCAAAGCATGATGTTGTCACTGTTATGGTTCAATTTGTCACAATAGGGTATGGTCTTCTTTTGGTGATAAACTACAGCGCATTCCATAATAATTGTTAACCCTAGTTAAGATGTTTTCTTTAGCTTCCAATAACATCAGTTATTTTTTTTCCAAGTAATATAGGTCCAATATTTAAAAAAGGAGGAAAATGCAACCTTTAATTCAAGAACATTTATTCAGCGTGTGTGTGGGGGGGATCTATCTATCTATCTATCTGTCTATACATGGATTAAAATTAGTCGGATAACAATTAAATCAGAACTAATGTGTCAAATTGATATTTATTTCCGTGGTATAACTCAGCAAGCTAACTGGCCACGCCCACCCAGGTTGCGCTAGTCAAAGCTGTATATTGAGTTTTTTATATACACTGGAAAGCTAGACAGGCGGTGCCTCTTGCGAGAACTGGCAATTGGACGTAACTCCTCTCGTCTGAGAAGACAGGGTGAACAAATCGAACGCAAGTGCATCGCCGTAGCACAGCACGCGCATTTACGCTCTGTGCTCCGACCAAATCCGAGCTCGCGCACGCAATCCGTTTACACTCCGGGTGGTGTCGAGTGAGGCCCCGTTTCCTCTTAGCTCCAAACATTCCAGAGTGTGAAAGCCTCAACTTGAGACGTTCAAAGCTTACCGAGAGCGACGCTGGTTCCGCGGTGAAAACTCCCTGACAGAGCAGGCACAGGCAGGCGCGGCTTTGAGAGGAAGAATGGCGGATTCGAGCTGCACCGCAGCGGTCGGGGCCGCAGCCTCAGCCTCCAACAGCGCTTCTGCTGCCGGGGCGGCTGGCACTGTTGCGCATGATGGAGCGCCGGGGGCTGCGGGACAGAAACCCGCGTCCGAGTCTGTGAAGGGCCAGATATTCGACGTGGGCCCCCGCTACACCAACCTGTCGTACATCGGGGAAGGGGCTTACGGAATGGTGTGGTGAGTACACTACTTGTTCTCTCTGGCGTACTATCTCAAACAAGACTGCCAGTTGTATCTGATAGTTCGTTGTTGCACCCCGAACTACAATCACACGTCACCTTATGTCTCGCATCCGGACGTCGTCTGTTCTAAATCAGCCTGTTGTGTGGTTAGCAGGTTAGCCAAGTAGCTACAGGCGTGGCTATGAGCTTTACAGGAAATGCTATTGAGAAGGTTGGCGCAGGACGCAGTTTTGCTGTCCGACTCTGAGCACAGATTCCCCCCCCCCCTCCACCCCCAAGTAAAATTCAGCCGCAGTTTCAAGTTGGTCACCGATTGTGTGCAACTGACACCATAATCACATGGATCGCCGCCTCAACACCGATAGCTATAAATAATCGGCTGTGCAGAAAACGGTTTTGCAGAGGATGCAAAGGGGATTTGCGACTCTCACCGAGGCCTCCCTTTCTCCTTTTATCGCTGCTGGTGATCTGCAGCCTTGTGTGGGCACGTTGAGCAAACCTGTTGCGCACGATACGAGATCACTGCCAACTCACTGCTGTGATTGCAGTGGCAAGTCATTGCTGAGCTGTGAAGTGCGAACGTGGCCACAAGTTACGTAGGGGGGCATTTGGTCTCACTCCAGGACACAATCATCTCCGAGGAGGATTGTGACGACATTGACTTCTGTTATCGTTTGTGTCATCGCCATCGTGCAATTTTGCTGCTGTGGATATTTTCGGCAAACTGACTGTCAGCACTCACAAGCGTGGTGGAGAAAGCACTCACTCACGGAAATACTGTGTAAAAGAATACTGATTCAACTTCTCAATGTCACTACAGTAAAACTAAAAAAGTGGAGACTGAAATGTTTAAAAGTGGATGTGTACTGTCAATTTTAAACTAACATTCTTTTTCATCTATCTAATAACTATTTATCCCTTTAAGCACTGACCTTATATAGGCAGTATATAAATAAATACAATTTTATAAATAAGGCCTTCCACCAACCATTTTAAAAAAAATAAATAATAAACCAATCTTTTTCATCATTGCTGTTAATGCTGCCCGGTTCATGTTCCTCGACGTTGCTCATGATTATTTTTATTTTTTTTTTCGCCTTAAGTCCCCAAGATGCCAATCAATCCGTAAAAATTTCAACCGCTGTTCACTTTGCCTTTCTCAATTTATGTCTTTTCATCCACTGACATTTAAAAAAAAGTATGTAAGAAGCCTATTTTGGCAAAGTAAGAAGTTTTCAAAAGTAGCGACTACAAGTTAAAAAGTTGTTGTAAAAATAAATACTTGCGTACATTTCCCTAATGTATCAATTTATGTACAATAAATTATTTCTAGTGTATTACTTCCCACTAGTGTTCTCCAGTAGATAACACATTTCTTGTGTTTTTACCTCCCAAGTGTTGCTACACAAAATGGATGCATGGACACTTGAACAGCACATCTCAGCACCCCCAAAGAAATGTAATATCAGAAATTATTGTGCATTAATGACAATGCAGAGCAATGCAAATGTTTCATAAATCATGTGTAACCCCCGCAAAGTACTCTTCAAGGAAGGAAAACGATAAGTAAATATGATTGTAAGTTTGTTTCCGGAGCCTTTCTCTGCCTTTAGCTCTTCTTTACTGCTTTGTCCCATTAGAATGCACCAATCGTCAGTGTTATTTTTGAAAGCAAATAATCATCCTCTTCTGCTTCACTTGCAGTTATGTCCTCATTTGAGGCATAACCCGACTCCAGATGATGTGTGAGAATTTGCACTGTTTTCTCAGAATTCTCATGCACATACTGGCACCCTAGTCTGTTACTGAGAGCTTGCATTTTTCTTTTTTTTATGTTGGCGCATGCTTGGAAAAAATGTCAAGAATTTTTTCCATATCAGTTGCGTGGAGCAAGAGTACTCTTCAGGTCAGGTTTTTGGTCATATTTAGAAAATCAGTAGAATGTTCTTTTTGAATAAGAGGCATTTTTGTGTCCCTCAAATGCACCAGCCAGCTCTTTTATGAGCTCTACCTGGTCACGTCTTCACTTGTACACCTACTCCAAACGGCGTAGGTGTAGCATACACCTCCAGTTGTTCACAGCAAAGCGATGTGTCACATGCTCATCTCTGCAGATTAGACTTCTCCAACGCCCTTTCATCAGCTGCGTTCCTCTACGGCGTATGAATCCTGCAGCGTGTAACATGAGCCCTGATTTGTGCCTCTCTTCTCTACATCCAGCTCTGCCCTGGACCACGTTACGAACCAGCGCGTCGCCATCAAGAAAATCAGCCCTTTTGAGCACCAGACATACTGCCAGCGTACACTGAGGGAGATCAAGATCCTGCTGCGTTTCAACCATGAGAATATCATCGGTATCAATGACATTTTAAGGGCTCGCCACATCGACAACATGAGAGACGTGTATCCTTTCCTTTCAATCCGAATCAGAATGCCCTTTATTGTCATTATACTCGGTGTACAACGAGATTGGAGAGCTCCCCTCTCCTGTGCAAATATAAATTTAATAATAATTGAATAAAAAGAAGAAAAAAAGCCGTTATCTTCCCCTTGCTGGTCACGTACACACTTGAGTCACTTGTTTTCTCGTCAGAAGCAACCCGTGATAATGTAATTAAATGACACAGGCGCTTAGGTGAGGCAGAGCGCTGCTCAGTAGATCCCGGCAGTCTCAGAAAAAAGGAACGCTACAAAACGAGGAGGTTAAACGTACACTTATCGGCACAGCGCGCCTCTAAAATTGATAGCAGTCCGTCCTCTTTGTGTGTGCATTCAAAGGTTACTCAGTGTGGCTCGAAATAATGGAGAAACTTTGCCCAGCGCGCTATTTAGTTTTTGATTAGTTGACAACGTTAAACCGCATTTGGATGATTTGTGACTGACTATTTCCGTAGTTCACAATGTTGTTGCTGTGCTTTTCTGACAGCCATCGGAGATTCTTTGTGCCACATGCATCAGCACTATAAAAGCGAAAAGGAATATTAAATATATCAAATCATGGTTTATGTTTTTGACAAAAGACTGGTGTGGTTTCATAGGATGAGATACGGAAGTTCAGAAATCCTGTCCTACAAGTCAAGCTCGAATGAGTCGAGAGTCATTATTGATTTGATTTTGCCAAATGTATACTTGAACCCACAGGTCTGTCGATCGACATGACGGCCGGGTCAATTTTACAGAGCTGTTACATAATGTATGTGCCGATGCTATGCAACTGCGCAATGCTCCTTGACTTGAGTGCACCTCAAGTTACATCGTGCAGACGCTGATGGAGACAGATCTGTACAAGCTGCTCAAGAGCCAGAAGCTGAGCAACGACCACGTTTGCTATTTCCTCTACCAGATCTTGCGAGGACTCAAGTACATCCACTCTGCCAACGTGTTGCACCGCGACCTCAAGCCCTCCAACCTGCTCATCAACACCACTTGCGACCTTAAGGTCAGCTCTCACCAGCCCTGCACAAGTGCACACATGCAGTATACGACACATCCGCATCCTGTTTTGTAGCTGTTTGCAGTCGGTAACCAGTATATACAGTAAAATCCCGTGAATAAGTTTTTTTTTTTTTTTTTGCTAGAGAAATGAAAAGATCCCAAATCGAGGTTGCATGTTATAGTGCAATATTTCCATATACTAGGATACTAAAAAAATAGGGGTACCGTATTATTTACCAGTACAGAGAGAATAATGCTGTAAAAGGTGATTTTTAAAAAAAAAAAAAAATTTATTTTTTATTTTATTTTCTTCCTCTTCTGTATATTTTGGTGCTTATTATTCACAGGATTTTGCGCCAGATATAGCAGTTGCTCAGGTCTCACGTAGCGACCAGTCACTGATCGTCTGTTTTCTAAATTTGGTCATGTGACGCAAGCTGAGCCGTGATTGGTCATTACCTGAGCAACTGTGATGTCATTTTCAGGCGGCAGCAACTAAGCCGTTCACTCTTTACACTTTAAAAATTGTAATGTTAATTTTGTGCACCAACTGCCAACTCATATTAGCCGTTCCTAGTAAGGACTCGCAAGTATGTATTTATGATTCACCGAGGACATGCCATATATGAAACTAGAGATTTGCGGCCCCCTACCCGACACACTATACCGTGCTGTAAATAAGAATGCTGCTAACATTAGGAGGACCATTTTCATTTTTTGCTCGTCTTCCTTTGGAAATGGAGTCGCCTGAGGGCTCGCAAAAGTTGCTAATTAAGCAACACTTCAGACAAGTCTTATTTCTTGCTCGTGACTTTGCTTGTTGTAGGGTTCACATGTGCTCTTAAAATAAACGCACTGCCTAATTATTTTGCATTTAATTTGACTACATGGTCATTATGAGTGTCTGTCAAATACTGTGGGCGTGCCGGATGTGGCCGCAGGTCCATACTTTTAGCGTAAGGTTTCGGATTACGTTCTTTCAAATTTACATAATTATGTAGCTACTAGGTTTCCCTCTGTCTGTTTTACAGCTTCTCAGCACACTTGCAAGCTCTCATTAGGCAAACTTGAAGCCTCGGATTAGCCGATCATGTGGGAAGCAGAGAACAAAAGCAGCACCTGTTGCAGTGGCTTTCAGATGCGTTTTACTCATGCGCAAAAAACAAATACAAGTAGTCCTCCAGCACAAATGGCTATAATCATATTCGCATGATGCAATTGTGTTAATCTCATTGAATATTTTTATGTGCAATAGCATGGAATATTTAAGTTTACATAATGGATTCACAACTGTTCAAGGTGTGATTACCAGGAAACCTTCAAGTGAATGCAATAAAAAAATGTAAGTAGTAGACCTCATCATATCAACAGCATGACTTGAGCCTGATCAAGCTTCATTTTGTTAGATTTTAGCCATTTGGAGAGCTTCTTGGCAATGAAATAATATTTGAGGTATATTATCGTATTGACCTAAAGATTGATGACAATTTTTTTTTTTCTCCAAGATTTGTGACTTCGGCCTGGCGCGTATTGCCGACCCCGAGCACGACCACACAGGATTCTTGACCGAGTATGTGGCCACGCGTTGGTACAGGGCTCCAGAAATCATGCTCAACTCAAAGGTTAGTGTGTACGTGCCTGTGCGTGTCTGGGTAGTTTGTCAACGTGTGGGCTGTGTGTGTGCCTCAGGGCTACTCTAAGTCCATTGACATCTGGTCAGTGGGCTGCATCCTTGCTGAGATGTTATCAAACAAGCCCATCTTCCCTGGGAAACATTACCTGGATCAGCTCAACCACATTCTGGGTGAGCTCTCATTGTTGTGTGTGTGAAAACGAAAAGCTTTAAGTACATGTTTAAAAAAAAAAAAAAAAATGTTCCTTATAACTCCACTCTTATGTAGGTGTCCTTGGCTCTCCATCCCAAGAAGATCTGAACTGCATCATTAACATGAAAGCCCGAAACTATCTGCAGTCTCTGCCTGAAAAACCCAAAATCCCCTGGGAGAAGCTTTTCTGCAGGGGCGACTCAAAATGTAGGGTAACGAAAGATTTCACATGACTTTTTGATTCATTCATTAGGAACTGGGAAATCCCCAAACTTGTTTTATTTTTATTGCATTTATTTAAACATCACTTTTTTAAAAGTTGGCCCGACGGTGTCCTATTTTTTTTTTTTTGTTTGTTTTCGGTTTCACATTTTACATCATTTCTGATGGTTGATCTCATGCAAGTATTTCTAATGCAGCTTTGGACCTCCTGGGCCGCATGTTGACCTTTAACCCCAACAAGCGTATCAGTGTTGAGGAGGCGCTGGCTCATCCTTATCTGGAGCAGTACTATGACCCCACAGATGAGGTATGCATAATTCCCGCCTCACAGTTAAATGGTCGTGGATTGGAATCCTTTTGCATTTTCTCCCCGCCGTGTTTGTGTGGAAATAGTTTGCAGGATGGTGGTGAGCCAGGAAGAAAGAGTGCGTAAAGGACAGAAAATGTTCAAAGTTTGATGTCAAGTCACATGCAGACTGGCTATGGCTTCTTAGCAAAAAAAAAAAAAAAACACACAAACACACAGAACTAGCCAACTCTTGTTACATTTGTTGACACACGTCACTCACATGGCCTGAACCTGCCTTTTAAAATCAGACACACTCATACTTATAAATATGTAGAATGGCAACACCAAGCAAGACAAAAATCATACCATCTCACGTGCAGTACTGTCTAATCGAATGCATAAGATATTCAGCTTTTGCAAAGTTAATAATTCACACGCGATGCAGCCACTCCATTTTGCTTCCGTTGCTTAAAAATGTGATAAATCAACAACCAGTTATCCCTAACAGTTATGATAGTCCTGATGGCTGTGAGAGCTTTTGTCTTTATTTCAAGTTATGCACTTTGTTTTTTTTTTTTTTTTTTTTTTTTTTTTTTAGATGCGCTTAGCATGGATTTTGTTGTACCAGACCAATACAAACATCAGCACTGCACCACATCAATTAAAATCTTAAGCCTATGAATTATTAAAGACTCTGTCATGTCCCGTTTGTGTCCTTTTGTGAGACCAACCTCACCAAAACATAATATCCCTCATCATATCGCGTGTCTTGAGAGTCTTGTTTGACAGAGTCCACTTTTGTGCCCGTGTATGTTTGTAGCCAGTGGCAGAAGAGCCGTTCACTTTCACCATGGAGTTGGATGACCTTCCCAAAGAGAAGCTGAAGGAACTCATATTTGAAGAGACGTTTCGCTTCCAGGAGACCTATCAGGGCTCCTGAGACACACGGGTAGGTTCAAAAAGAGGTCCTTGAACGCACCATTTTATTTTAGAAATGTCAACGCAACTTGATGAAATGTGGGAGTCGGAAGGGCACCTTTTATGGCGATTTAAAAAAAAAAAAAAAAAAAAAAGAAAGAAAGAAATAGGCTTGTCAGAATGGGAGTCGATACTGGCGCACTGTAAAGTAATTTGCCTGATGAAAATATGGATGAACCCCTTTTTCTCTCCTTCCTGTAGTCTAAAAGTGTGCCAACGCCCACCACAGGCTTGGAACCCCAAGACCCCCAGATGACATGCTTAAATATATGAAAATGCATCCTCAAGAATACAAGGAAAAGATACAAACTATGACCATTGGCTGCTTTTCTTTCCATTTCCACTGCAAGAAAGCTAAGTGTTTAAATTTGATTTGTGTGGTTAGGTGCGGCCGTCGTGTCTGCTCTTTACTCTCCCCGTTTCTTTAAAAACATTCTTCCCTGGTCAGTCCAGCCCCTCAACATCATCACCTTTCACTACCCAATTGATCTCGTCTTCTTCATTTCCCCCCCCCCCCCCTTTTCTCTCCAGCTTTCTTGCCGCTCTTCTCATATAAAGTACTATTCCTTATTAACCAACATCATTATTCTGTCTTGCTACATACATGTACATTAGAACTTGCAATCGAGGGCTAAAAGATTGGGGGTGATTATTGTGTGGGTTTATGTACATTACATACAAAAACTTTAAAAAAAGAAAAAGAAAAAAAGCTTTATTTTCTTCGTTTTAAGTGAACTTGTCACGGCGTCTATTCGTAGGCAATTGTTTGCTTTCAAATCTGCTTGTATTTATATGATCTCTGATTCATCTGTGCAAGTCATTTTAAACGTTTGATGTTTTCCGTCAAATGTTTTCATGGCATGTTTACAGTTTTTTGTTTGTTTGTTTTTTTGGGGGTGGGGGGCGGGATTTTCTAAATGATGTTAATATGAATGCATGCATTCCTGAAATTAACCAAAGTGGATGAGAGATGCAAGGAACTAGTGTGGGAAGTGACCATGTGTTATGTTTTTGAAACATTTCTTGAGCTGCAGCTCAGACAAAGGGCAGACGGATTGAACGCACCCTCTATTTGCATCGAGTCAGTCGCACTAAGGTGTGCTCAGTGGAGTCAGACATGTTGCCAAGTCCCACTAAGCTCCAGAATACGCTTGAATGCTTTCTGCAGTGTGCACCTACTTAGTTATTGTTCTGTATTAGAGGTTGTATGACCAGTAAAAGCACAAATGGAAACCGGATGCATGCGTGCTTACACTTAAAGCACTCGTCTCCCTCCTCTGCTCAATACGAAGACCAAGGAGTCATCATGGCATCCTGTTACCGCTTCACAAGTCTATCTCAGTTGGCTAGCTTATCGCAATCATTCCTCACAATCATTACAAGGAAGCATTAATTAAAGGTGAAATTTCAGGTTGAACTTAAAACTGCTATTATAAAAAGGAGGTGGATGGCTAAATTAACAATTATGTCCCAGTCCAGTTATACTTGCTATTTTATTTTGTGACATCATGAGACCAAGATGACATTGCCAAGTTGTGACATATTTAGAAGACGCATGGAATGATCACCGAAAAGCATCCTTCTGAATGTAATTGTAAGTTTTGAATACATTTAATGTTCACCCTGAATTTTACTCAAAATTCAAAGTACTACGTCCCTAACTTTATGTGAGTAGTTGTATGTATTCTGGAGCATGGTGGTATAGTGCCATCCCACTGCGCTGTTTTGACGTTTACACTGAACTGTCATAGAGGGCCAGATGGAAACAAAATATCTACTAATGGGCTCTAATAAATGAGTCAAAGTCAGGAAGTATTTTCAGGTTTGGAATTTTTTGCCTCTGTAATTGTGTGTGAGCGTGTATTAGTGTGTACAGTAGCTGTGGTTGGATTGTTTTTTTTTTTTTGTTTTTTTCAAGAGCAGCTCCCTCTTGTGACGACTGAGGGAACTGCATGTGACTTAAACCTACAATCCCCACATTGCCCTCAGCCAAGCCACCAATCTTTAGTAGCTGTGTGTGTTCCTTTTGTGCTCCCATCTTCTCCGGTGTTTGGCCGTTTGTTTATCCAGTTGCCATAGTGACCATGCCTCACTGTGCTAACAAGTGGCATTGTTTCCAATTGACGGCTTGTGCGTGTGTTATTTCTGTGGGTTCTCTATTCTGGTGCGTGTCATTACTTACTGCTGCTTTGTGGACGCCACCCCTGGGTCCATCTCAGTAACTGCACTGGGATCAATGTAAAGAGAGCGGACCGCGATGTGCTCAGGTCCTGGCCCTGGACCGCCTACTGGCTTCAGCCCCCTCGTTTTCAAAATGTTGTCCAAAGCGTCGCTGTTCTATCAGAAGCCATAGCCAGCACTATGACTGTCCCCACAATGGGTGTGAGGCTTTTTTTTTTTTTTGCTTTATTTTGCGCACATGGTGAAATGTTCAATTCGCCTTCCCAACACTTGCCACGCTTTACTCAAAGGGCTGCCTCCGTCCCATCCTCCCTGCGTGCACTTCTTTCCAGCCACGACTTCACTTTTGTCATTCGCCGCCACTTTTTCGACCAATCACATGACCCAATCAGCACGTCTGCACTTTTTTTTAATTTTGCTCCTCAGTCTTTCCTTCTGTGTCTGATCCGGCTCGCTCAGCTTTAAGTGTCTCGCTCTGTGTGTGTGCGCGTGTGCATCTACGGTATCATTCAGCCACAATTTATGTTTTCCTCAATTTTGCGTGTTGGCCTGGACGCCATCCCGATTTTGTGTGAATTTTCATGTGGGACTTTTTTCTGTTTCCATCCTTTGCAAAGTGGGTCTGGCAAAATTGTTTCATTTGAATATCCATCAGTCGTCAGCACACCAACCCTGCTTGCTTTTTCTCTGACGTGACAACAGATTAGGTCGCCATGGTTCCCAACCAAGAGGACTAGGTTTTGCAATCACACACACTTACACACACTTTGACTGAGTCGTGTATCTGTGTGTGTGTCTGTGAAATGTTGCACTTGAACATGCCATACACATTCACACAGTATTGATGATTCTAGTGGTCCATCTGTCATGCGGCCTGGTTCCAGATATCGTTGTTTTTAAATGGGTGTTATTATTATTACTGTTATACTGGTGAGTTTTTTTTTTAATTAAAAGGGAGTTAAAGTTGCATCACTTTTTTTATATATATAATTAGAATGTTTTTATTTGTAATTTTTTTCTTCCTAATTTCTCTGATGGGTGTGATAATTATTGACAGTCTTTTGAGTCTTTGATTTATTTGTTTTCTTGGATTTTCCCTTCAAGTTCTTTACAATGAATTATTTTTAAAGGAATTATTTGTCAATTGTCAAAGAGATATGAGTTAAGGGTTGTAGTATGTATATTGTATGGATATTAATTGAACGATTAACAAAGCAACAAAATTACATTACATATAATTGAATAAAAATTTCCTGATACTGTTGCTGTGTTGGTTCGTTATTTGTTTTACTGTTCATCCTTCATCTTATGTTTATATGAAATTCATGTCATTTAGACCCGAGATCATTACTTTCCTAATGCATCATAATAATCATTAAATAAAACTGGTGCTGCAAAACATTTTAGTAGACTAATTAGCATGCAAGTGTTAACATAATTTTAGAAGTCTGTCATTTTGGGATGCACGATCAGCTCGTGGCCCACCTGTCATGATTCACCAAAACAATAAATACCGTCCAAACCTCTGCTCAAGCTTAAAAAAAATCAAACATTTTACTCATGGTTTCTGTGTTTGTAAAAATACATGCAAGGCAATTAAGAACAGTTTCTCATTTGCAATGCCAACCTGTAGGCAACTTGGGGTTCAGTACCTTGTCCAAGGACAATTGGACGGAGGACAGCAGGACCTGCAATACGTTCTCAACTATTTAAACCCTGGGAATTGCATCTTTGTATTTTTACTAAATCACAAACCAATTTTAAAGAAGTTAACATTAAACCCCCCTCAATATAATCTTTTCAGCATCAAATGTACTTGATGGAATTTACAGTGCAACATTTCCAATTGTATTTATTTTTTTGAACAAGCTGTTCACAAACCATACAAAATGGCTGTAGCCCCCAAAAGTTGAGAATCACTTTTCTAAATGAATCATCTCAAACATGTCCACTTTAATGCATTTTTGATGCTCCAAACAACAAAATCGCATCTCTCGATAAAACCAGTGTCTTAAGATGATCTTCACAATCCACTCCTCGCTTTACACCATCTCGTTTTTCCAGCTGCACCACTTTCACATACTCCTGTATAACGCGTCTCGGCACGCCACCGCCCTTTATTTTGGACGTTCCCTCGCCTGCATGGGAATAGGTTGACAATTACTATTTACAGAGTACATTGATCATTGATTGATTATCCACATATCACAAGTATGCAAAATAATGAGAATTTACAAAGAGCCCAAAGCTGCTTTTGTGGGAAAATGCAAGTCTTGTATTATTTTGCAATAAATGGGTTGCGCCATACCAGTGAAAACCATGCTTGTTACGCTTCACAGTGGACTTCAACTGTTGCTCTATTGTTGGTCACATTCCAACTTTCTGCTTGAATGTCAACTATATAGTCCTGTAGTCCACTCTGTTGACTGGACTGCATTTATGGAAACATTTACATACTCTCGCACGCAGCAAACCTAAATTCACTCAAATTAGTTTACCAGCTGCTTGTCGGTTTTTCTTGATCAAGGTTGGGCAAACTTTTTGATTGGTGGGCCACAATGGGTTCTAAAATTTGACAGAGGGTGCAGGTGGATGGAGTGTTTTGGTAATCTCACCTCATTGGAGAAAAGAAATGCATTTAATTTTAAATGAAAATGAACAAACGCATTACAACAAAATATCTGTCTTTGACACACCTCAGCATTTAGAAAATAAAACATTAACAAGGTTTATTCATTTAATTTTTTTCAAGTTTGGCGGGCCGGATTAAAACGTTTAACGGGCCGCATGTGGCCCCTGGGCCGTAGTTTGCCCACGCCTGTTCTAGATAGATTGTATAATATACTATATAATCTCAATTATAATACGTTTTATCCTGTTTATTCCAGAAAGTAAACAACTTCCTGTTTGCCGACTGGATAAAATATAAACATTGAACGTTTATGTAGCGGTGCTTGGAACAATCGTGGACATTGCCCTGTTTTGATAGTGGAAAAAGAAACAAAGGTGTGATCCTCTATACTGCCCTGTCAAGGAGAGAAAATGTGCTATCCCAGACAAGGGAGAGGCTGTCAAGGTAAAGGTTAGCTGTGGGTCAGCTCTAGTGCTTCATTAACTTATTTTTTTATAGCTCCACTTCCAGGTATTACCAAGCCGAGCCAAGACGAAGAAAGATTGTGCAGTGACGACTCTGTCGCACTAACAGCAATACCTGTCTGTCAAGATTTTTTTAGTTGGCTAAAGAGGAAGAGCAGCAGGTAGTCATCCACTGATCTTTCTGGCTCAGCCACCGCTCTTTAAAAACTCACATTTTCACCCAAAAATCATTCTATCAGGTTAATATGACGGGAGCTTTTGCGGAGATTTTCGAAAGAAGATGAGCAGTTTTTGGTGCGTCGTCCTCCCGGCCTTGGGAGGGTATACCCTCACTTCATTATACCTGCTGAAGAACCCTCAAATTCTTCACAAGAGGAAACTCATGGGCTTCTACTGCACACATATCTCCCACAGAGGAGGTAAGCGAGCGAACGAGCTAGAGGAGTGTTTATAGGATGCAAATTTAGCCTTGCGTCTTTCAGCACAGTGGCTGAAGCCAATAAGATATGTCTTGCAAAACTCGCTAAAACTGTCTCATTAAACGGTGTCTAATCTTTGATAGGTTTACAGTAGCTGTAACTAAATAAAACCTACCAGGCCAAAGAAAAGTGATCAACTGTTCATCATTTGGTCTTCTAAGAATAATTAAAAAAGACTCATTCACTGCCGGCCCAGTGAATGAGTTTTGACTTCTATAACGGTCAATGGCAGTGTATGAGTTCAGGAGAATGTCTATAACGATAACTGCTTCCTGTTCTAACAGGATGTGGTGAGCGGATAGAAAGCACCATGGAGGCCTTCACTCAGTGAGTATATCTACATACATTGAAAAATTGAAAAAAAAAATCTAATAAATTGCCTATCGCAAAAAACAAATTCCTTGATGGAGTACTCTGCATAAACTAGCTGCTATTCCGAAGCCATATTTTTTGTCAAACATGAAGTTGCAAGCCTGCACTGTAATTGCATCTCTATTTCAAATTCATTGTGGGAGCATTTACAAAAATGTCAAAAAATTAATAATGTTTAACCGTATGAAATTGGGGTCCATCTTAATGAAAATAATAATAATAATTGTCAAAGGATTTGAATGCGAATACCTAAATGACAACACCGCACGTTAAAGTGCATTGCAAAAGTATATGGATTACACCTTAAACGTTTTTTTTCCCTCATTTGCAGTGCAGTGGCGCAAGGAACGCAGATGTTGGAACTGGATTGTCACTTGACGTATGACGGATATGTGGTTGTGTCGCATGATGAGAATCTTTGGAGGCAAACCGGCCACGATATCACCATCTCTTCAGTCAGCATTCAGGTGGGAGGAAAGAAAGGACCGTCACCAATAAAGGATGGTTTCTTATTTTATGTATAGAAACTGCATTTTGTATTTGACTTGTATTGCCTTTGTGCGATATTAAAATTGACTTGACTCAAAAGATGATGAAATGCAAAACAATCAGGAAAGAGGCAAAAACTTTTTCACGGGGCCAAAAAGCGATTTTAGATACAAGATTCATGGAGTCATCCTGCGTATTCAGTCGACTCGATTGTATTCCATTCGGTTCTTGTTGTTGTTTTACACACCAAAATAAACGTTATTATTTTAACACTTTGTTTCTGACAATGTGAACATTCACATTTGAACATGATTCTTTGCTAATTTATCCAATTCTTGTAGTAAAACACATTAAATGATCTTCCTTTCTTTTTCAGGATTTACCTTTGTACAAGGAGAGGCTTGAGTTGACATTTCATGCAGGTGAAACACTCCTATAGAGTAGATCATTCACATGTGGCAACAAAAACAAATGTTTAGCACTCGTGTGTAATGTCACCATCTTTGTCATGCCTTGCACACGCCAGGTCACTACAGCAGTGGTTCTGACAGGAAGTTTACTTTGCTGGAGGATGTGTTCAGAAAGTTTCCAGAGATCCCAATCAGCATTGAAATTAAAGAGAACAGCCATCAGTTGATAGAAAAGGCAACACACACACACACACACGCACACACACAAAATCCCTTGCAAAAAAAAAAAAATGTCAAGCTCAAGTTGTCATTCAATGCATTGTTGATCAAAAGGCCGCATAATTGTTTGTGTCCCTTACGAGCTATTTAGTCTAAGTTACATCTGTGATAAGCTTTGCGGTTTGTGTTCTCGCATTTTTTTCATGCACTCACTCACACGTGTTTCTCCTTTTGATTAAGGCGATAAAGTGTACTTGAAAATGGAGAGGTTCATATTTGACGGATATTTGCTTTACTTGAACTGCAAACCTGTCTGTGCAGGTGTCTGAGATGGTCAAACGCTACCACAGGGAGGAGATCACGGTCTGGGCATCTGTGGACTCGAGAATCTTGAGCAAATGTCGCAAAACGGTGAATGAAAGCAAAGCTCTTTGAAAATACTGTACTTTACAATATGTTTATTCTGATTTGTTTTCAATATTTTCCAAAGCTGTGGCAACATTGTTCTGATAGCATAAACGTTAATAGAGGCAATGCATGCTTGCTCTTAACTCATTCGCTACCATTGACGGATATAGACGTACTTTCATTTTACCTGGGCTGGCAGTGAATGAGTTAAAGGGAAAGTCAAGTCCCAAAAAAATTTCTTTACAATAACGTGCGCGATACGTCCCCATTTTCCACAAACGCAATATTAATCATCATCATTATCTTCACCCGCACCGCTTATCCTGTACACGGTCGCGGGGGTGCTGGTGCCTATCCCAGCTGACTATCGGCGAAAGGCGTACTACACCCTGAACTGGTCGCCAGCCAGTTGCAGGGTAGCAATATTAATCAGAATATTGTATCTAAGTGTCACAAGTCGAGGTGCATCGAACATATGATTGTAAAGAAAAGGTTTGACTTGAGTCCCTTTAAACACCAGCACGCATGATTACATGATTTTTGATTTTGCATCATTACTTGATTTTTTTTTTGTCTTCACTTTTACTTTAACCTGATTTTAAAAAAAATAAAATAACTATACTTCTATTAAAGTTAAGTGGAGATACTTCTGGGATCAATAAAGCATCCATTAATTTTTTTAAACGGTTAATGAGCTTCCCGAAAAAAAAGTGTCCTGTGAGTATACATTACGTCTTTGTTGCAATGTGTGCATCTGAATGTCTTGTGGTCTCCCTCCATCTAGAATGGAGCCATGCCGTACAGTTTTTCCTTATACCGAGGTGTGCTACTGCTTCTCCTCTTCTACAGCGGCCTGCTGCCCTTTGTGCCATTGGGAGAGAGTTTATTGCAGTTTTACCTGCCGCGCATAATTAACAGGTGACTTTTGCCAAGATGTCTCGTGTGAACCACCTTTGGAACTGTACGTTGATCTTTTTTCATCCTGGTTCTTCTGTAGCATAAAGGTTGCTTCATGTTTCACGTGTTACATTGCAAGTGTGCCAATCGATCGTCTTTATATGTGTGCAGGACATTTATTCCCGAGAAGAACATTTTGAAGAACGGATGGATAATCACTTTCATAGAAAAGTGAGACTGAAACCTTTCGAATAGTATTTCTTGAAAGGAAAAGGGAACCGTACTTGGTCACGTAATCGTGAGTTGAAAAGTTACTCTGAGGCACAAGAAGAACACTTTGTGGGTTTTCGATGGTGTCTTTCAAAATGCACAAACGAATGAACAATTTTGGGAACAATTAAAGAAACTAGCATCCCCTGATCACATCTCAAATGAGTTATTCTCACACCATTTGTCAAAATAGCTAACTTTGACATTTTTCATGATTTTAGAGTAACTATGAGGAAGAGTCTCTTTAAACATCTAGCAGCCCGTGGAATTCAGGTATGACGTTATTGTCTATTTTAACCTCTATTGAATAAATATCTAACCTTATAACTCAGATTCCAAAAGCAGCAAATGAAGGAGTTTAGCGCACTCCACCACAGTGAATGTTTTCGCTCTGTCCTGACGTCATTTCTGCCGGGGATGAGCTCACTGCCGTAGTTGAGCCATGAGTGGCCTCTTAATCGTTTTAGTGTGAAAACAATTGAAGACCAAAATGCCATCGTTACAGCTGCACACAGAAATGAGATTGCTTCAGGAGAGCTAAAAAGAGGACACGGCTTGCTAATAGGAAGCATTTGATCATGTGCGAGCATGTCATTGAAATGACCCATTTCCATTGGTAATCTGCACAAATTCAACATCATTTTATATGCTTATGAAGAATGACAGAACAATGTATCAATTCATCTATTATTATTACATCCCAGCACTTTAGTGCTGAGTATGTCACAATACTCCAGGGAAGTTTTTTTTTTGTTTAACACTTGACTTTGCAACTTTGCAGGTGCATTTGTTTGTGTGCAACACAGATGAAGACATAAGAGCGGCATTCGAAGTGGGGGCAACCGGGGTGATGAGTGACTATCCCTCGCTTCTGTCAAGCTATCTCCTCAGAAATAGGCAGTAGGAGTGACTTTTTCACGACTGAAGTACACACAATACCTCATAAATGACATCTCATTGGTGCACCAAAATTGTAAAAGGCTTAAATCCAGAAGATCAGATTAAGTGTCGGAACAGTCTGACAAATCTTTAAGGATTACTCATTTATAGTATGACTGATTCAGTTTCACTGTCTTCCCGACACAGCTCAGTATTACATTAACATTTCCTAGCGATGTGACCAAACAGCTGATTCCTGATGGTAAAACTGTGATTATGTTGTCATTACTTAAATGAATTATCCTTTGTACTGAATGCATGATTATCAAGAGTATGCTTCAATGCGATAACATAACGAGAATGTTAACAAAGAAGCAAATATAGAAAGGACAAAAAGAATGTGTTCCCATTACCAAGGCATGGTCAAAGTCTGACCACATTGCTGTGGTATTAATCAAACAGTCTCTAGAGAGAGAACAAAGGCTGTATTTTTCTGACCCGATTAGCTGCGCCTTGCAATGGGACAAGTGGGGTAATGGAATATGAATGGGTCGTTGCACTGTCAGGTCAACATTTTAAGGGGAAAAGGTGTTCTTTCAATATTAAGATTAAGCTTGCTTGGGGGCAAAGCTTGTAAAGTAAAGATTTGCACTTTTCAAATTAAAAAAAAAAAAATATATATATATATATATATATATATATATATATAGAGAGAGAGAGAGTGAGAGAGTGCGAGAGAGAGAGAGAGAGCGAGAGAGAGAGAGCGGGAGAGTGAGAGAGAGAGTGAGAGAGAGAGAGATCTATATATTATCTTTTTTCTGATCAAGAGCCCAATGGTTTGGCAATGTGGCCTGACTGAATCTTTGAGAAACCTAATCTGCAATAGGTCACGTATTACATTTGTAGAAGAAGTAAGATTATGAGTTGGTTAGACTAGGCCGGGTGACACCAGGCACCACGTATCGCTCAAGGACCAGTTACGTGACATTGTGATTTCTTAGTAATGTAAAAATCATCACACTTGCAGAGATTTCATGAAATAGTGTTGCATATTGAAATTCCTTAATTAATCTTAATTCACATGGATGAATATCATTAATGACATAATAAAAGGTAATTTGAGCAAATGTGTTGTTTCAGAAGTGTGTCTCAAACTGTTAGTTTTTATTAGTCACTTCCAAATAGTTTTATTTCTCAAATACAAATTGGTGACCCCTGGTCTAGAGCTTTACTTCAATTTAAAAATTACATTTATTTCAACTTATTTATTTTTACTTTACCTTATATTTGAGTTAGTTTTCTATTGTAGAACAAAATGCACAAGACATCCAGGAGAGTTTCTGGTCACATCTAACAACAAAATTACAACTATTGTAGAACTCGTGCACATTAATATATAGACTAATTTAACGTTTCAAGTGCGCAGAGAGCTCTGCAAAATAGTTTAAATTCAATCTGAAAAATAGGGGGGAAGGATAGAACAGTCATTTACTGTAAATTGGACCAGAATCTAAAAACCAAAAGCAGGAAACGATAAACTACTGCTTTGGGAACAGTACGAACGAGCTCACGTGAAGTCCAATCTGATTGGTTGACCCACATTCTAAAGCTTATTCCACAGCTCCTATTGGTCCAAATCTTTTGTTTTGCCCTCCCATGTGCTTCAGACTTCCCCCCTCAGTATGTTTTCATAAACAAACCACATTTTTCATCCGTCCGCGCTGCAATTAGTCACGAACCTGACAAATTGCCAGTTTTGTCCGATTAAAATTTTTTTTTAAACAAAGAAATATTCTTTGGAAACGATTACATTTCACAAAGGAACGCGGCAACGCATGTCATAAACAGAAGCTGTCTGTATCGTCTTTATTGTCCGAGACGTCAACGCGTGGTCGACTGTTGCTGTGAGCCCGATTGACGCTTGGTACCGTTCTAGTTTATCTTTCTTTTTTCCTGCTGACAGTCACTTTGGTCCATCGTTTGTAGGCAACGAGGAGTCCCGACATCAGGAGGTAAGTAGCTAAATGCGGGAAGAAGCTGCAGTGCGCATTTGAGCTGCTGCAATGTTGTGACAGTGCGGAGCTAGTCAACATGCTAACTTAAAGCAGGCTAGGTCCGAGCGGGTGGTGATCGATCCGATCGGTTTATTGTATTGTGTTTTAAACCCAGTGTTGTCGTGTATCATGCTAAACGTGGAGTGGTGCTTTCCTACTAAGTCAATTTGGGGGTGATTGGTTTTGCACACTGTTTTCTATGTTGAAGACGGATGCCACGATAGACATGTCCGAGCATAACTCTTGCTTGTGTGACTTTAGATTTGCCATGCTGTTCGTGCTCACGCTGAGCCAACTTAAATTTTCCATTGGTAATACAAAACCATGTTATTATCAAATAATGTGTTTTATACCAGTTACCCCCAATCTTTATTGACATAATTAAGGCGCATTTTGCTTTAAAAATCTGGTTGTACACCAATAAACAATTGGAAATGCAAAAAGAAAAAAAAATGGGCTAATTAAGTGCCCGAAAATGCATTTTATTGGCACATCACTGACATGGATAGTTGAAAGAATGCCAGTTTTGAAAACAAGAAAAAAAAAACACATAACATTCAACGAACAACAAGTCAGTCTTTCTGATTACATGAGCTGGAAGATTGGGAATCTACACAGGCTGAAAGTAAATTTAAAATGACTTAGGCAGTTATATTATTTCACTAATGAGATTTTTTGTTTTGTTTTTTGTAGTTAAGAATTTTGAGTAAAATTTTATATTTTCGGGCGGCACGATGGCCTCACAGTGCAGAGGTCGCGGGCCTGTGTGGTTTTCCCCCGGGTACTCCGGTTTCCTCCCACAGTCCAAAAACATGCATGGCAGGTTGATTGGACACTCCAAATTGCCCCTAGGTGGGAGTGTGAGCGCGGATGGTTGTTTGTCTATGTGTCCCTTGCGATTGGCTGGCAACCAGTTCAGAGTGTACCCCGCCCTCTGCCCAAAGATAACTTGGATAGGCTCCAGCACCCCCCACGGCCCTTGTGAGGAGAAGCGGTACACATAATGGATGGATGGATTTGATAATTTCCCACAGCACATTTGATGATCACTCACAGCACACTAATGCAATGCTCTCAGTCTTTATTGAGTCAAGCCATAAATTCATAAAAGCAAATCCAAATGTCACAAAAAGGTATGACAATGGAAATAATGTTGGCATTGTCTCAATTTATTCACAAAGGGCCCATTCTTATGTTTTTGGATATATAGATCAACACATATATATAAATATAATTAAGTGTAATATGTAAGAAATATTTTTAAGGAATAAAGTGGAATTCTATAATTTGGGGGCACCTTGATTACTCTCATTGCACTCTAGTTTGTTCCCGGTTGGGAATCACTGGATTATACAATAAATTAAAAATATTCCCTTTGTCTAACATCATCAGTACATAATAAGTTGTTGACACAGGGATACATTTCTCAGAAGGAACCACATGAGCAAGAATAATGTGGCAACCCTTTCCTTCCTCAGATATGGTGAAGCTGACAAAAGCTAAGACGTTCCAGGCTTACCTGGACTCCTGCCATCGCCGCTACAGCTGTGTGCACTGCCGCGCCCATCTGGCCAACCATGATGATCTAATCTCGAAGGTCAGCTGCCACCCTTTTGTTGTATTTATCACTTCACATGGCTTGTGTGTTTTCATAAGCAACTAAGTGCACTGCTGCACTATCGTCTAAATGGAAACTTCTGAGATTTTTCCATACAACTAGCTTGTATGCAAACAAAGTGCAAGAATTATATTCAACTCCCTCTTCTTAAGAAATAATGTAGACACTGCTACAGCATCATTAATCAGAGACTAGGACAATCCCTTACTGTAAAATTGATTAATAGTCAGGTGAAACTGTTCAATGCGTACTAAAACAAAACCTTAAATATCGGTTAGGTTCCAAGATAGTCTTGAAATATAGTCTTGATCTTGTATTTTTCTCCTTTGTGTTGCCAAGTCCTTCCAAGGAAGTCAAGGCAGAGCTTACCTCTTCAACTCTGTGTGAGTATTTTCATTTCCGTTTTACGTTTTGATCACTTGATGTTAAACTACTTTACTTCGATTAATCACTATTAATGCCAAACGTGTTCTCGTACAACTAATTGCACATGCAGTTTTATGATCAAATTGTCCCCCTCGCGTCATTATTATTTTTTGAATTCAGTTATAGTTTTGACTGTTTCCCAGTATCAGACATGTTGACACAAACCTGAGAGTGCCCAGATAATTTGATTTACTCTAGAGTGGACCTTGAAGTTGGGTGTTAGCCATGCTACTGTTGGGTTAGTAGGTCAGTAATACACTGGCTGTGAACTGACGATACGCTGCAATCACTGGAAACAACATTGTCTATCTTGTTTCAATCTTAGTTGGCTCAGCCCTGAAAAATATCATTGTTTCTGTGCCAGCCAAGCATGACTGCATTCTTCCAGCAAATTAGGACATCTGTCTGCTGTTTGATGATTTTCAGGGTGAACATAGGCTGTGGTCCTGCAGAGGAAAGGCTGCTGCTCACGGGACTTCATGCAGTGGCTGACATCTACTGTGAAAACTGTCACACCACCCTCGGTTGGAAATATGTAAGTGTGTACATGCACACAGAATGGTCAGTTGGAATCAATCTGTCCTTGATGCACATGTTGCACTGTTTTGTTTTGTGGGGGGAAAAAAGGAAACAACTGTTGATGAGAGTTTGAAATTGCAAAACGTGTCCTAACAACTGACATCACCTTTTTTACAGGAACAAGCCTTTGAACTGAGTCAGAAGTACAAGGAAGGGAAGTACATCATCGAGCTGTCCCACATGATAAAGGACAACGGCTGGGACTGAGCGGGAAATCTTCATTGTTCTCCATGACATTTTTTTTTCCAAGTTGCATCCCCTCGTCTTAGCAGGGTTCCAGTGTAGCTTCCTCATCTCGCGTTGGAGCCGTCGCTGTGCCACACTTTCACTCTCTATGGCTTTGCCATGAATAGCATGTGATGCCTTATCTTCCTCCTTTCTTTGTGTGTTTTCCAGCAGCCACAGCAAGGTTTCCGATAATGCAATCCCAATTGCTAGTTGTGCTTGGGGCAGGTGTGAATGACTGTAAGGGTTATGAGTGGAATAACTCACGGGCACGTGTGTGGTTTTTGGATTTTTAGGCGTGTGAGTGATGAACATCTTATCAGTGATCGATAAGCAAGACCCGTTTGGTAGCGTTAAGGCCGGTTCAAGTCAAACAATCGTGACCTTGCACTGGCATACGTGTCCCCCCCCCTTTTTAACTTTACAATGCCAATTTCGATATATCTGGCCAAGATGCAAATTATGCAAGTGAACTGATGAGGCAGTGGAGATTTATTTTTTTCAACAATTATAATTTCTGTTTTTATATAAAAATTAGTTATTTCAGAGTTTTGCCTATTATATAAGTTTTTGAATTAATAATGGTAACCTCCCCAGACACATTTTCTGCAGGTAATTTTAAAACGGAACTATTTTCTGCTTGTAGGTATATATGAGTATGTGTATGCGTGTACTTATTCATTCAGCTCTGTGGGGAATTTGGGATGATGAAGACCACATAAATTAAGTCTGGGTGTGTCAATAGGAGAACTGGCTCTCTGGTAGGTGTCAGAATCTTGAATTTGATCATTTGATTTTGAGTCTTAAGTGCCCTCACACAGACCAAATTTCAATTTTGTGTTTGCAGTGTATACCTGGAGTTTTACCTGCACAATTAGGATATTCACTACTTGCTGACATTTTAGAGTTAGCCTCTACGTGTTTGTGGGTAATGTAACTATGAGAGGCCCGTTGCAGCTCCATTTACTCAATCATGTTTGGGCAATGTGTGATCAGTATTATATAGCATATTTATGGAGTTTTTTTTATTGTCTTGCTTCTTTTCATTAAAGTATAATTTTAATCTGCTCTTTCATTAAAATACAGTCCATCTGTAATGTGTGTTGCACCTTTTTTTGAGCTTTTGGAATGGATGGAATTTAATTCTGGACTGGGCTAAGGGGCAAAGGAAAAGGAAATGTAACCAGTTGAGTACACAACTACAAACTATACACACCTAATAGGTTAGTCACATATTAATTTGGCTGGCACATTTTGGCCCATGGGAGGGAGGCTGATTCAAACGCCACACCAAAAGGCCAAATTGCTGATGGAACCCATAAACTTCTCAGTGAGTCAGCACAAGGCTGCCAAACTGAAAAGCCTTCAAAACAAAATCTTGTGTCCTGTTAATAGAGCTCTAGTTTTTAGAAAGACATGATGAACTGTGGCCAGTCTATTTGAACCGTATTAGAATTAAGTACATTCTTGCTACTCAACTGATCAATGTCAGAAATGGAGTGCAGGATTTAAATATTTTCCCATGGAGGATCTGCAACTAAAATGCTGGCCATAATGTTGAAAAAGTCGGATTTTTTTTTTTAACATTTGGGAGTTTCGTGAAGACGATTTACTTTATTTCGTATTTACAATTCCCTAACGAAATATAAAAAGTAGTATTTAATACATGTACACTGCTGTGCAAACTGTAAGTAATGCACTTGAAGATATAAAAAGTAGTATTTAAAACAAATGTACACTGCTGTGCAAACTGCAGGTAATGCACTTGCAGCAGAATATACCACTATATTAACACGTTTCATTCTACTCGCAACATTTAATCTCGTCCATCACATTTACTGTAATTAGGGGTAGCCTATTCAAATGACTTCTAAATTATACTATGTATAATGCTTTACAGGGCATCGAACGTTACCATTAAAGTATTTTTTCCATAATTGTGGCGTCAAGCACCCCGACTCTATACTAATGGTTCCTTCCGAGTCGGTTGGTCATGTGACTTTTTCCGTTTCGCCATTTTCCCCTTCTGCACCGGCCCCGCCGTAGCCTGTAGCAACACTCCCTTTTCAAACCTGTACGAGGCTGACGGTGGGATAAAAGTAAACGCTAAGAGAACCTTGTCCCGTCGCTTCTTGGGCCCGTAAATACTGCGAGAATGTCATCCGAGGAGAGCCCCGAGTACTCGCCTTTCTTCGCTGTGATGGGAGCCTCTGCGGCCATGGTCTTCAGTGGTAACTACAGCTGCTTCTTCGTTTGACATTTGATGGTCGTCGGTTGATTTGTCTGCAGCACAACCCGAATCGGTGACCCCCAAAAAATCGGCTGCGTATTTAGTTAAGCGCGATCGAATTGAGTAAAAAGTGGTTACGGATCGTACGATAGCAGGGGGCGCGTGCCAATAGGCGGGGGACGGGTTGCTACCACCCGGCCTTCGTCTAACAAGCGAGCGACCACCAGCTGATGCTAGCTCGGCTGTCATCTAATGGAACGACGCCCAATCAATCGGTCGGTATTCTCTAATATTGAGGATATAGTCTGAAATAATGCGATCGTAATCTGATTATTCAATTTGAATGAAATGGCGCGCATTAGGGAAGTGGTTGTTTGAGGCCTGTGTCTATGACCGCGAAGGAGAAAAGCACACGAACACTCATTCATTCGTGAGGGCCTTTTGATTGCCATGCACAGGGCGAGAAACATAAGGTGTCAAACTCATTGTGGTTAGGATTTAACTCAGCGGTGCTGTGCGAACTGAAACCATCCATTCATGCATTCTCTGCTCTGCTTATCCTCACTAGAATCTAATGTGTGCTGGAGCCAATCCCATCTGACTTTGGGGGTGCAGCCTGGACTAATCTGTGTGTGCATGTAGACAAACTGATGGATAGCAATTTTTTTTAATCAGAGGTCAAGGACAATAGTTTGCTCACTTATTCCTTTTATTCCAATAAAGGGTTTGTAGATAGACTAATGGTCGCAATACCTCAGTGAAAACAATTTTCAAGTTTGGGAAAGATTGCGGCAGGAAATGTGGGGGGGAAAAAAACACTTGCATTGGTTTAGCGAGCCAGGTGAGATGAAGAGGCAGGCCAAATCTGGCTCCAGTGCCTCAAATTTGATATCAGTGTTGTAGCCACGTCAAATACCGGATTAAATTTATTTGAGACTATTTAAAGTCATCTGTACTTGTGGCACACAATGTAAGGCTTAGTGCTTGTGAAACACCTGAAAGGTGCCTAATCAAGAGTAGCTGCAATGTAATGAAATTGGTCACTCAACTACAATCTACGCTTGCACATACTTCACTAATGTGGATAAAGTAAGCGCATTTTATTGTTATAGCACAGAAAGGACCCACAAAGTGTTACACATAGTTAAAATACAACACTAGTTGTATAAAGTAATATTTTACAATTAGAATAACAAAAACACATTTCATGTTATATTTTAACTGCTGTTCAAAAATGTCCAGCGAAGTGCCAGCTCAGCGCTCAAAAGGAAGGCTGAACGCATGAGTTCTCGACAAAAGCATAGCGGCACCAACTAATTGGAGACGGTCTAATCAAGTTCAGTTGAGACAGGTGAAGCGAGAATTGTACTAGTCAAGGCGTGAGGAGACAAAAGCATGAATGATTCATGATGTTTCTAGTTCAGAATTAAATATCATGGACACAAGTTAATCCCAGGGACAGTAAAACGTTTAATGTTTCTCAAAAAGCATGGCCCTGTCGAATTTATACCCTAATGTAATGTTGTTGGCCTTAAATTGAGTTTCCCGTCTTGCTGTTGCATAGACTGAAAGAAACTCTCATGTTTCAACAAACAGTCTATTGGCATTCATGCAAAACAGAAAATAAAATTAATCTTCCACTGACACTACCAGAGTAATCTCAAGTTAATCGTTTATGTATGGTGGTACTTTGCACTTTTGTAGCTCTACACTGCATCATCCTGAGAGGTGTTTCTAATATTATAGCTGGATTCATTTTGGATGATTTTTATGAACGTGTATTTATACGCCACAGGAAACTACAACCACACTAATTAAAGTGCATGTCAAGCATTACAAGTAGAACCACAAAACATTTTGAAAGCAATTTGATCCAGTATAGTGTTTGATGTTTGCCTAATATGTTCATTTAATGACCAGCTGGACATAGAAGTGATGTCCTCCTTTCCACTAAAAAGAAAAAAGACTACACAGCAACGCTGCTGCATGATGCCTTTGATTTACCTGTTTTGTAATGTTAAGAAAAAACATCACTACATTATGGTTGTTTTCTGTCACAAGCAATACAAACGAATGTTATTAAATCCCTATTAATTAACAAGTGCTCAAAAATAAGGTGACATTATTCCTACTGCATCAAGTGTGAAGAGGCGTCGTTGGCGTTTATTCATTTGCGTCTGAGCTATAATTTCACTTTTCACACATTAGAAGACATCATGATCACAATGTGTTGCATCGTGAACATTAAAAAAAAATAAAAAAAAAAAAAACTGTATTAACAATTGGCCACATCTTTCTCCTTAAGCTCTAGGCGCAGCGTACGGAACAGCGAAGAGCGGCACGGGCATTGCTGCCATGTCGGTGATGAGGCCAGAGCTCATCATGAAGTCTATCATTCCTGTGGTCATGGCGGGTATCATCGCCATCTACGGGCTGGTGGTGGCAGTGCTGATAGCAAACAACATCTCGGAGAGGGTCACTCTCTACAAGTAAGATTCATCACATGCATAATACTGCTCTCTGTACGCCGGGTGTAATGTTTACTGTACCTGAGTTGGATGCTCTAGAAGCGCCAAGTTGCCAAAGTAATCTTTAAAAAAAAAAAAACGGTGGGGGCAAGGCATCAAACAACCCTCATGCATATATTTCGGCCGTGTCTGGTTTTTGAAGGGCTTATGCTGTGACATGGTGAGTTCAACTGCTTGGCGCTTCGCTGCTGATTGGTATAGAGTAATGCACTCTGGAGTCGCCGTTGCTTGCTTGGCAATGTCATTGAGGACACAATTGCTGAGGAGGCTAATTCACCCCAGCCCAAAGCAGAGAAGACACACTCAATCAATTGCAACCTCCCGTCTCTCTTGACATTTTTCGCTCTCGTTCATCAAATTAAATAGAGCATCTGGTAAATCAATTATAGTTTTCTATAGTGTGTCCAAATTATTGTTCCTTTATTAATACTTTGTCAAAGAGCACAAATAATGAGCAAAATGGTTTTGGCAGCCGTAAAATTCTAGGTTAACGATTATTTGCTAAAAACAATAAATGATCAATTTTAACATTAAATATCTTTGCAGTGTATTCGAGTAAGTCTAGGTTGAACATAATGTTTTTATTTGAAGTTTAACACAATGTCCCAACTTCATTGGAATGTGTTGTGTCAAGGAGCATGTTGAAGTTATACATTTCAACTGTTCTAAAATGTTTGTATGTCGTGCGGGAGCTAATGTCGAATTAGCCTGGTTCCCAGCCCTCACAAAGCACAACCATATCTGTCACGCCAGTGTGTTGCAAAAATTCCCTTCCATTGTTTTCCTTGTCACCCCACTGGTGATGTCGACTGCAAGTGGCAAAACAGCCGCCTCCAGAGTTGGATGAATGAAAACGGGTGGATTTTTCTGCTTAATTCATATTCCATAAACGCAATATTCATCAGAATGCGGCGATTAGAATAGTGACGCACATGGAATATATTATTGTAAAAACGCATTTTTGACTTGACTTCCCCTTTATGCACATTGACATGGAGACTACCTTAATTGGTTTGAACCTTTTGTTCCATGTTGTCACCGATTTGTTTCTGTTTCCTTCAACAGAAGCTTCCTCCATCTAGGAGCCGGTCTGAGTGTGGGCCTGAGCGGTCTGGCGGCCGGCTTCGCCATCGGCATCGTAGGCGACGCCGGCGTCAGAGGCACGGCCCAGCAACCCCGCCTCTTCGTGGGCATGATCTTGATCCTGATCTTTGCCGAGGTGTTGGGGCTTTACGGCCTGATCGTGGCTCTTATCCTATCTACAAAATAAGCGTCCACGCCAGCGCCATTTCATTCATTCCACATCGAAGCAGCGAGAACAAATAGATTTTCACCAACTTCCATGACACCAAGAGGGCCTGACAGGATGGGATGGCAAGCTGAGGCATGTTGCCGTTGGACCTGGCAGTTGTCATCAATAATTGTGATCTGTCCAAATTGTATTTTCCAAGCCATCCGGTTGTGTCAGGTGCGGTGTACAGAGCGGGCATGATGTGTTGGTTGTTGTGGGATGATGTGTGGACAGTCTGCCTGATGTGTTGTCTGATCTTATCCTGTACAGTGGTCACCCCTTGTAAATGTAGTAATCAGTCTGTGCTGTGCTGAGTATCAATGTTCACCCCAACCCCCGAACCCCACCCTACTTTCATTTCTGCTTTTGTCACTCTTATCCGACACTACAGCGGAGTTGTGCACATCAGTATTTTATTTTAATGTTCTTTTTGGGGACCATTTTTTGAATCACAGCAGTGAAGAGCTGTCAACTTTTTTTTTTTTTGCTATTTATGGAACGCTATGAAGACTTAATAAAACTGTCTAAATGGAGTACTGTTTATTAAATACCCTATATACATTAAAATATATAAATTATCTGTGTATAGTTAGAGTAACTGCACTGTTGGTAATTGTTCTAAGTGCTTGAAAATCCTCTGGGTGTAGTGTGATATATTAATGGAGGATGTCCACATGTTAATATGAAGTTGAAAGTGTGTGTGATCTGAGTGCATCATGTGTGCAAGTGAATTTATGTTTACTATGTCATCTTCAAACACTATTATTGTCAACCTGTAGTGCTGCTGTCATGATTTTGTTTGTTTCAAGGTCACTGTTCAACTGTGCTAGTCCGATTTCCGAATAAAACTCATGCTCCTCCAGAACATCGTGGTCAAGCTATTTCTGAAAATAAACCTCCGGATATTTGAAAGGATTTTTAGCAAGTGCATAATCCCCAAAATGATTCATTTCGAAATGTTATTTTTGTTGTCGCTTTAGACGATAACCAGCAACGTTGTTCTTGCTGTAGTGCGTGACCGGAAGTGTAGATGAAAACAGGTTGAGCAACACGTTTTGCTCAAATTGTGATATTCGCGATCACATTAGAGCAGGAGAGCAATAGACATTAATTGAATGTTGTCGATAATCTATTAATATTGATCTGATTTCCCCTAACATTGTTTATATCGATTATATTGCTATTTTTGTAGGCTATTGCGTTGTTGTAAAACCAATTTAGGATTACATCATTGCATAAAAATATATAATAGCATTACTGTAACTCCATTCGTCCATTATCGACATTTATGGTTATTGATATCGTTTCACGTTGAAAACTTCCGGAAAGGGCCGTCGCTGAGTGGACCGAGCTCCACATCCGCTTGCATGTTTTTTGTTTACGATCTCACTCGAAGAAAATTGGGTCACGCAAAAATAGGAAGCATTCAGTCAGTCACACATTCCTTCGTCATCTGTGGATATGCGCTTTTCATGAAGATTCTCTGTTCCGTTGCCAAAAGGCAGGTAACGTTGATGCTACAATGCTACTGAATCGAATGCAACCAAAGCTAACTAGCTAATAATGTATCGTTGCATTTTTATGTTATATATGCAATATAAACCGTACAACACGATCGCTGATAGTTAAGTGTGCGTTCGACAAATTCGCATACAACAAAAAATAACTGCTCTGAAATGTGTCAATCTTACATTGTAAATCAGCTTATATATATCATCGAAATAGTTGCTAATATGTGATAGCTGGTCACTCGTTTCGATTATTGTAAAATTACAAACAAAGACAAACACACAAAAAACCCAAGCATCAGATGTCAAGTTATCGTTTTTAGAGTGCCGATGTTGCTATCGTGCAGAATGCGAACATTCATTTGCATGGTTAAATCGTTTTGAAGCTCTAATCTAAAATTCAAAACTGCATGGCCAGTCACATGCATGCAAGACTATTTCATTACACGCGATCAGATGATTAATAGTCACTGGGTTCATCATTTAAAATAGTTTGTGCTCCTGCAGGAGCTGGACAGATGCTGTTTGACACCTTCGCATCTCGATTCGACGTGACCGCCAAGTGAGCGTCAAGATCCTCGTTTCTACCATGTCCAGGCGAGGCAGGAACAGCCGTGCATGGCGATACGTTTGGGGTGGAATACGGCGAGATGCTGATGCCAGAGCGCTTGTCTTGGCCTCGGAAAGTGATGGATGGGGCTATGAGCGCCTGGAGGTTTGCACCTATCTGTAATTGACATGCTGAACAAATGTATGACATTTATGATCTCTGAATTCCCGTCTCTTCTTCTACGCTCTCAAGTACAGCGATTCGGATTCCGAAGCCGACTACTCGGCCGTGATGGTCCCTCCGGTGCCCAGCGCTGTGCCCGTGACCGGAGAGTCTTACTGTGGCTGCGACTACCAGGCTGAGACCATCCATCACCGGCAAGGTTTTTACCAAGTCAAAGACTGTCACTGTGGAGAGGATGATCAAGGTTAGATGAACTGCACTGTGAGATGGATTATTATATTGACGTGTATTTTTAAATCTTGACTCTTTTGTCTCTTTTAGATTTTGATTGGGTTTGGGATGTCGGCAGCCGATCAACAGCAACATTACTGAGCTGCGACAATCGCGAAGTCAACTTTCACTCCGAGTACAGCTGCGGCACGGCTGCGATCCGTGGTTCCAAGGAGCTGGCGGAAGGGCAACACTTTTGGGAAATCAAGATGACGTCCCCCGTTTATGGAACAGACATGGTATGCACGCGGAGTTGAATAATGGAATCCAAATTTGTTCTTATCTAGCTGAAATAGATCTTATCTCTTAACTGTTACTTTCTCCAGATGGTTGGAATTGGTACTTCTGATGTCAACCTTGACAAATACAGGCATTCGTTCTGCAGCCTTTTGGGGAAAGATGTGGACAGCTGGGGTCTTTCGTACACTGGTACAAGCTTCCATTCTGACAAAACGAATATATGCTTTATGATGAATCATTTTATGTTTTTAGACACTAATATCAATTTCAATGTCTAATGTTGTGTTGTTTTGGACAGGCTTGTTACATCATAAAGGCGACAAGATGAATTTTTCCTCTCGGTTTGGCCAGGGCTCCATCATTGGGGTTCATCTGGACACGTGGCACGGCACACTTACATTCTTCAAGAATCGCAAGTGCATTGGTAAGTTCAAAAGAACGGAGTGGGATATTTTAACCTCACGTACTAATTTGAGAAGGCCTAAATTGGTTGCGTACTTTCCTTGGAGATTTGCTAAATAAATGCCAAAAAAAAAAAAAAGTGACACATACCTAACCTTTTCATAAAAACTGCTCATAAAGTTATTCCAAACTCTAATAATAGCATATAAAGTGTCTTTTCATGTATTATTGTTTAGCATCACCACAAGTCAGTGAAAAGTATGCTTCCACACATAATCATATTAACATTAAACATCACTTATTTTTCAGTCGCATTCATGGATGGATAGCATCCATTTATGGTTCGACCACTGAGCTTTTGTTAAATTTAATTTTGTAAATTTATGGACACACTGTACAATAGAAGCGTTATCTCTTAATAGCCTAAAAAGTCACAATAAACTTTACAAATATGAAAATCTGTTAGATTTTAGCAATGTAGCATGATATGAGAAGTCAAATGAAGTTATTGCTGTGCTTACAGTTAACATTTTATTATTTAATATTCATGGATCTATGAATGTTTTTAGCACAATTAGCACAATAAAAGAACCACTATTGGTGCCAATTCTGTAACTACGTAACGTCCTCGGTATTATAAAAATGCCACACAGTGATGCTACAAAGATATGTGAGGCAACAGTTTTAGGTTAGTGCAAACGTAAGCGTTTATTCTACATACCCTTATGGAAAGACTCTACACCAGACGTGGGCAAACTACGGCCCTGGGGCCACATGCGGCCCGTTAAACGTTTTAATCTGGCCCTCCGCACTTGACAAAAAATTGTTTTATTTTCTAAATACTGTGTTTTTTCAAAGACATATATATTCTTGTAATGCTATTGTTCGCTTTCATTTATTTATTTTTTTTCCTCCGGTGAGGTGAGGTTACCAAAACACTCCATCCATCTGCTCCTCTGTCAACTTTTAGAACCCATTGTGGCCCGTCAATCAAAAAGTTTGCCCACCCCTGCTCAACACTATTCTTGTCTCCTATATTTTTGTTTTTCATATCTATGTTTACTGTACTTCGGACCTAACAAACGTATGCGATTAAAGTGCATTTGGGTTGGCTGTGTATAAATTCAGGTTACGTCACTACCATAGGAATGATGTCGTCGTAAACCAAGTACACACTGTACACTACCTGTCTGACATTATACTGTCAACTAGTTAGATGTGATTGTTTCAATTTTCCCACCAGGTGTTGCTGCCACAGACCTCCATAACAAACGGTTTTACCCGATGGCGTGCTCCACCGCAGCCAAAAGCAGCATGAAGGTGATCCGATCCTGCTCTGCGCCCACCTCCCTTTTGTACCTGTGCTGCGCTCGCCTTCGGCAGCTCCTGCCAGATTGCACAGACGCCCTGGATGTCCTGCCCCTGCCGCCGGGGCTTCGCCACCTGTTGCACAACAAAATGGGTTGGCTGCTCAATCTCCACAACGGCGCCACAGACGAAATCGTTGACAACCCCGGACGTTCCCCGTGCTCGGCTGTCCCTCCCTCGGCCGGCCCGTCGTCCTCGGAGAGCGACTCTGAGGGCTGTACGTCCGACCCAGAGGCCTGCCAGAGGAAGAGGTGCCGTTGGACTTGACATCCTGCGCTTTAAACCAGGCAGATTGTTACTGCTAGTTTAAAATCTCTGGCTCAAAACTTTTCCTTTAAAGTGTGTCGTGACATTGAAGAAAGAAACCGTAAGGGACGGTCTTCTCATGCCACGAAAAGGTCTTTGTTCTCATCACTCGCAGTATACAATGCAGGACTACTGTAGCAAAAACGGCGTCAACTGTAGATCTCTCTTGCCATTCATGAACATGGATTTTTTTTTCTGTAGGAGTATGTACTGTCGAGTGCATCACTGAAGTCTCAAACGTGGCTATATTTTGGTGGCCATTTTGGGTGTTTTTCTGCAGAAGTGGATTGCTCGGAATGAGCCATGCAGCCACGTTCTTTGCTGCCTCGTATGCAAATAGTGCATAGTCTTGAACTAAATGCAATCACTTAATCAAGATAATCACCTATCTTTCCCTCTGCAATTTGGTTAGGTAGATTATTTATCAGATTAAGAATAAATGGACTACTTTTGAGTGCACTTCATGAAAATATTCCAAAAGAAGGACCAACACTCATTTTACTCTGGTTATAAATGTTACATTAAGCTGCCTTTATTTACTGCTAAATCATGTTGAGAACTTAAATATTTTTTGTACACTTTGCAAACACCTCAGTCACTCTTTTAACACTTTAGTTATTATTTTCTTTTTTTAATAAAACACCTAAAATCCTACAATATATATATATATTTTCATTTTATTAGATACACTATTTAAAATTACAAACTGATCCAGCACATGGGAAGCTGATTTCATGCAGCAAGTATGTGCATTTAAAATGTTTTTTAAAAAAAATTTAATTTTCTTGCAGTACTCTTAAAGGTGTTTCTCCTTAATGGGAAAACAATGTGTTAGTCCACAAATGACATATTTCTAATTGCTTGGCTATCTTGTTCGGAGAACCAATTGCACTCAGATTCACTCCATATCTTTGCCATCATGTCCTCACAACCGCTTATGTTCATGCCTCAAAACCATCTTGATGACTTAAGTTACAATATTGGAATTGTCTCTTACAGTGCGACAAGAGAGGTGATAGAACTAGAAAGATCTCTGTTTCCACTTACCAGTGCTTGCTAAATGACAATTTCCCCTTGCAAATCTGATAATCTTACTCTTGCTGATATGAATGTGTCACTATTTGTCTTTTATTGATGCATCAAAGCACTTCCCATTGTGTCACGCGATAAAAAAAAAAAAGGAAGAAACCATTTTCACTTTACTGTTAACATTATTTGAAGGCTTGCTTTTTTTCAACAGCATGATTTTCAGATGAAATTAAAGTGAATACTAAATATGCACAACATGTTTTCTTTTGTAAACAGTAACTATTGCAGCCAGTAACCTTTCATTGTTTGTACAGATATTCTGGAGGCTGAGGATATAGAACAGCTTTTTGAACACATGTTATTGTTACATGTTATTCATTACGATCTGAAAATGTTGCATGACTGTTGATAGATCATTTGTCCACCATTATGCACATGAGAAAATAACTTCATTTTTGGAATGAAATGCTTTGAGCATCAAAAGATATTCAATAAAGTTGCTGCTTGGTGATGACCAAAACGATGAGATCCAGGGAAGTAATTAAATTCCTTGGAACACGTTTTAATTGTGCATCTGCACTTCAATAATTTAAAATAAAGTTTAAAAAATAATATTAATATTCATTAATTAATTTCAATAATAGTTGAATTGGAAAGGTAAAACTCGTATAGTCACAACACAAGGACTGAAATGTTTCCTGATTTTATTCTGTTGTTTTTATCATTTAAAGTGAACCAAAATCTTGAAGTTCACAAGCGCAATAAATTGGAATATTACATACGTTTCAAAAATATGTTTTTTTATATATAAATTAGGTCAGAATTGTTTTTCTTTATCTTTCTGCGTATTGTACGTACGAGTTTATTTATTTTATATTGAATTACTGAATTATGGGAACTTTTCTACGATAATTTGTGATAAATGAAAAACGCACGCAATACCACAATTATCAGAACGGGGGCAGCAAAGCACAAAATGACAGTTGTCAGCTACACCGGAAAGTAAATAGGAATAGGAACCATATTTCGCAAATGATTCACACGGAACATTTTACTGACGGACCGACACTACGGAAGTCGCATGTTATGTTTGCGGAGGTCAATTGAATCATATCACTTATCACAAGCATTCAGGTAATTTCGTTTTGACTGCGTACGTATTTGATTAAAAACACATCATGGCTCCATAACTAACCAACAGTTTTCAAAGGAGGTTGCTTCACGAGAGGCATTAACTGTGAGCGCAGCATGGTTTTGCAAATAACAACATACACTGATGGCATGCATCTTCTCCACAGGTCCCCACGCCGTGAGACATGGTGAAGAAAAAGCGTCTTCGTCTCATCGCAGAGATGGCTCGGAAGATCCGCGCCTACCGGGAACTGAAGAACCGACCGCGGGACTCACAGAAGTACGCCCTCGACTACGACACAATGAAGCGGCCTCACACGGGGAAGATGCTGCCCGTGTTGGCTTGGCAGGATGTCCGTCGCGAGAGTCGCCTGTTCTCTCTGATGGCCGGTATGCGGATGTTCGGAGTGGGCCGCTTGTTCACTCGCAAGTCGTGGCTGGAGGACCACACGGAGCCCAGTTACTGGCAGATCACCAAAGTCAAGGTGGACTTCACAGCCGAGGTAAGAGCAGTCTCATTTAGTCTTGTGAAAATATTGTGGCAGTGATGGACTCAACACGGCCAGAAGTGCCAACCCTCGTTGACGATCTCAGTGCTAATATTTGTTCAAACTCATTTGTTTTATTTAGAACATGGATCATGGAAAAGCCTGGGGTATCCTCACCTATAAAGGTAAGACACCAGAGTAGTGTAAATTCAAACTATGCCCATAAAACATTTGTCAGTCACAATTAGCTACTTTCATTTATGGCACATCAAGTGAAGCAATATGCAACTCTGTCAAGAATGACGGCTCTGGTTTTTATTTTGAAGTCATTATTTCACGCCTTTAGTAGAGTAGAAGAAATGTAATCTTTTGCCAGTAACTTCACTCATTATGTTGCTTATGTACTGCATACATTTATGGCCAAAATCAAAACCAAAATTCACAATTTCTTTTGTACTTAAATTCCTCTCTGTTGTAGAGTTAAATAAATACTAAAGGACTAACTATTGTAAAACAGTCAAATGTTATTCCCGTAATTTTCTTTGCTGCTGTAAACATTCAGGGTCCCAAAAAAGTCTTTAACTTGACAATAATTAATCATCTAATTTGTGTATTTGACAGGAAAAGAGGAGAAAGAGGTCAAAGAAGTCGACAAAGTAATGTACCACGACTGGCGCCTCGTTCCCAAGCACACGGAGCAACAATTGAAAGACTTTGTGCCCCTTCCTGACCCACCTGTACGCTATGTCCTTTACCCTCCGCTGCTTCGCGCCATGAAGCTGGCGCGACACAAACAAATTGAAGGCGCCGTCCTAGCAGAGGAGCCTCTTCTGCCTTTAGAAAGGGAAGTGGTGCTCACAAAAGAGTATTTCCGGAGTCAAGACCAAGGGAAGAGGCTGAGACAGGAGACGGCTGTGTGATGTCCAGAAATGTCAAAAGTGAAGGACTTGAACGATCTGGTGCTCCTATCATCTGGAACGGTCTGTTTCATGTGTAAAATTATTTGTTAAAGATATTAAAATTCAATTAAATGTAGCGTGTATTTTTTTGTTTAGTTTTTTTTTACTGTGACCGCTCTACCCACAGAACAATTCCAAGTAAGATTATGGGAAGTCAACCCCAAAAAACAGGTGCTTATGTGAATTGAATGTATATGATATTTTTTTTAACACAATGAAAGCCGCATAACTACATCTTTGCATTAATTGCATAACCAACTCAAAATGAATAGTAAACTGTTTTTCACTTTCCTCACAAACTGCATCTTTTGTATATGTTCAACTACACTAATTCCCTGAAAGATCTGATGCATAATACAGTACTGAGATTTTTTTTGATTGTATATGTTTAGTCGTGCATGTTTCCAACATCAACCAGAAATAGAGTTCTTTCAGAATTGAGTCATTATGTATTTTTAAGATTCTTTATTCATCCTCAACAAGAGGAGTAATAAAGTCCTGCAGCTGTACAGGCAACAACGCAGAAATAAAATGTTAAAAAATAGAATGAAAATTACTAACAAACTATGCACAAAGCCCCCTCAAAAAACTTGTACAGTCACAATTACTGCACAATGCATCCAGAGTCAAGTAAAGCTTCTCCACGGAGTAACGATCATGTTCTTTGTCATGATCAATTTTAGCAGGCAGAGAATCTTATGGTGAGTCTACAGTTCTTCTATTTATGGGTGATGGTGGACACTGAGACCTTCAAAGTAGAATCACCCCTTGCCCCTTTGCAACCCAGACGTGCCTCAGAAGAATTCTGCACCTGAGATTAGTTCAATGATAAACTCAACAAACTCTCTCTAGATCTCAACTGTGTGCACGTTTCCAAATTATGTCCAAACAGTGGTTACTTCAGGTGTACTCCAATTCAGCTATAGAAATAGCTCATTTCAAACCAGTGGAAACAGGACACAAAACTCAGGTTTGAGAGTTCAGAGTATGTTATCTCTTACTTAAAAAGCGATTTGTGTATAATATGAGGAAGAATACATGTAGTATTCTGGAATAAGGCTACAAAATAACAGCGGAAAAACTCAAAATTGCCGCAACTTGTTTGACCTGCTTGTTGTACACGAGAACAACGCGTATACTGACTTAGGTCCCGAAAGATAGTAAAAATATATTGTCGAGTTAGGGGACTGTTATCATGTAAGACAAAGGTATTTCTAATTAAATCACTATTTAAAATCAATTGCTCTTCAACATATATCAAGTGTGTCAATAACTGACAAACTCGAAGAAAGAGTCCGCATGATCTTATCTTGCTGCAAGGACTCCGAACACGTCCGTCGCAGTCTGCTAAGAAAAGTATGCACGTGCTTAACTCTCGTCTTGCTCGCTCAAAGTGAACATCGTCCACAGCCACCATGATTTGCTTCATTCTCTCTTTGTTTTCGCAAATCTTCCAGTCAGGTCGGTGTTATATCAGTTTCTACATTCCAATTCGTTACCGCGTGCCTTTTTACGGCTGGTAATTGCATTTGGGGAATGTAACGATGGTGTTTGGCTAGCCCGCGAGTAGTTAGCTGGGAACCGCGTAGCATTGTGGGATGTGGCGGACATTTTGAGGCTAGCGGTTTCCATGGTGAATGTAAACAAAGCTTTGTTGTCGCCGCATGACGTTGCAGAGTGTGAGTGAATACAGGAAATTTAATATTTGAATTTTTAAAACTGAATACGTGTTATTATTGTACTGTTTGTTGATCGACTCTGTTCATTTCATTATTATTTTTTAAAAAAAGGAAAGGGTGTTATAGTGCTTTATGTATTAGTTCACTGCCCTCTGTTGGCTAACTAGAAGTGATCAAACTTAGAAATACAACAAGGTACCAAGTAATGATGTACCTGCATTTAAAGCGTTGCCTTTTAGTGGGTATTTTAAAAACAAATTCAAAACGGTTACTTGGTAACATTAATTTTGTAGACTGAAATAGCACGCAGTACAATTCCCAATCACGTTTGATTGGTTTGAAACAGCCAAAGTTATTCATTTTTGAATTACATAAAGAAGGGCAATGAACGTCATTTTGTACTTTTTAAAATCTCTGAAAAATGAGATGCTTTTTGTCCCAAACTTTATTAATCCTTCAGATATTCCCATGAAACCTTCAGATATGTATTGCCTCGTCTGCCTATTCCAATGGTAATTTCCATGCTATATCATTACTTTGACATTAATTTACCTTTCTGGGTCGCAAAAAACTAACAAAACAAAAATGAGTACGCCTCTACGGTGATTAGCTAATACATTCCGGTGTAGCTAGATAAACTAACCCTAGAAGTATTTTACTCATTCTTATCTTTAACTAAATTGCAGCCGTCGTTCAGAAAACTGAAAATCAACAAAACTAACTAGAGGCTGATCTAGATTTCATCTATTTTCTCAGTGACATCATGAATGACATCCCTAAAAATTATGATTTCTGCAAGGGATATATCCCTGCCACTCGATAAAACACTTGAACCGTCAATTGGGTCGTTCGCTGAATTGACATACCAACCAAGCTGCTTTTAGGCATCATGAATGAATGATTATTTAGGTGACCATTTTATATAAAATGTCATAACACAGTCTCCCCTCTATTGCTTGTGGGGCTCAAACTGAATGCAAACATTTGATTTCATAGTTCTGCTTGCTTTTTCTCCAGGCTGGGCAGGTGTGAACGAGCGCACCTTTATCGCTATCAAGCCAGACGCTGTGCAGCGGAAACTGGTGGGCGAAATTGTGCAGCGTTTTGAGAGGAAAGGGTTCAAACTGGTGGCACTCAAACTTGTGCAGGTATAAAAAGAGAACACCACCTACACTATGTTGTGCCTTATTTCTTATTCATTTTTACACCTCGTGTGTTTGTCTCAGGCTTCAGAGGATCTTCTTCTAGACCACTATTGGGATTTGAAGAACAAGCCTTTCTTCAGTGGACTGATTCACTACATGAGGTCTGGCCCAGTCGTTGCCATGGTGAGATGCTCTTGTGTGACAAAGGCTCCACTTTGTTTTTTTTTTTTTACGCAAGTGACAGCGAATCTGAATCTCACTCCTCCTTACTCACATTTTTGCTTGCAAGACAAAGCAAAAAAAAAAAAAAAAATAACAAAGCAACAGCTCATGCTACTGTAATTTCATGAATTGTTGCATACAGTAATTCTGGATGCTGTGGCTACGTGTACCTCTACTTTGGACATATGTAGTAATGCACCTTGCGTACATGTGCGTGTGTTAATTCAGGTGTGGCAGGGTCTCGATGTGGTCAAGACAGCACGCAAGATGTTGGGTGAGACCAACCCGGCTCAGTCTCTCCCTGGGACTATTCGTGGAGACTACTGCGTGGATGTGGGAAGGTATGAACTACTGATGCTCGACTTACGTGGGGTCCACAGTACTTGTCACAGATTTCTTTACAGGAATTAAAATTGCTTGTCGTGTTGTGGAAAAATAGTCATTTTGAAAATATTGAAAATGTGTTTGTATGTCTTTGTGTGTGTGCGTTGGCAGAAACGTGATCCATGGCAGCGACTCTGTTCGGAGCGCCCAGAAGGAAATCTGCCTGTGGTTCAAGCAGCAGGAGCTCCAGCTGTGGGAGCGCAACAGCATGCCCTGGATTTATTGAGGACGACAATTCGGCTTCTGCATTTCAGCTTCGTCATCAGGCTTTGGCGTCGGTCGCTCGTTCCAATATCGGAGGAGGTGTGCTTGCTGCTCATTTTTGACCAAAACAAGCATTTTTATACTTGAACAATTTTGAGGGGAAAGACCTGAGATAAGACAAATTGAACAGCAGCTTTGTTCTTGATAAGTAAAGGGGCACAAGGAATGACTCACATGTTAAAAAGTTGAATGAAAACGTGGTTCCTACAAAACATAAACTAAAATATTCCGACTGAGCAATTGCTATAGCTCGTGTATTTTTGCTGTGACCTTAGTTACCTAATTTGGAGCAAATAAGATATGTGTACTGTGTTTATCTGAGGCAAACTTTGACAAATGTCTTGCTGTCTTTTGCACATCAGAAAAGTAAGATAAGCAAGAGTGATATTGTAAGCCAGTGTTTGCTTTTGGCAGTAATAATTTAGTTTTTTGTCTCAAATATCCTCTGCTGGGTAAGCAAATTGTCTATTTTATTGTAAATTAGTTTTCGGTTAAGATTACAACATCCAGCCCACTCAAAGTTGATAACTTATGTTTTGCAGTTGCCACAATAAAATATTTCTTCAGTCATCTGTTGCTTTTGTATGTGATATACTGTCTTGCATTTAGCCACGCATCAACTTTGCGGTTTATCAGCACATGTATGTTTAATATTTTATAATCCACACAGAGATCAATGCAAGAACTTCCATATTGACCAAAGAGGATGGTCTTTGTAGACATATATAGTGACCTGTACACACAGTGACAACAAATCCAACCTGCTTTGTCCCCTGAAGCACCGAAATGACATCAGATCTTTAATTTACATCAGGCAGCCGCAGCTTTACCAGGGCTCCTTCCAACTGTTTCGGTTGACAAATATCGCCTTAAGGTTGAGGTGAACATGCCTTCACCATCTTTCTATTCAATTGTTGATATTCCTACATGTGTAATGGATGAAATATAACCATTGGTTACTTGAAATGTTAATCTGTCAGTCTCAGCATCTTTTTAAATGCTCTGGTACATACAATAGATTTTTGGTGGAGGGGTTTGAGCTGCTTTGAGAAGGATTTTGGGTTCACCAGGTGGCAAACTAAAGGAAGAGAAGGAACCGTGGGGCTGATGCAGGACCAACGAGGAGATAGTGCTTGAAGGGTGAATATACGATAGATATGAAGGCTAGGGAGATACAGTAGTTATGAAGCTGAGTTACAAGGCCCACAATGATATTTCGAATGCCCTGATGGGGACAGTAAACGCGTAGCAGGCAGATTAGGAACGTACAAGGCATTAGTCGTTGACGGGGCACAAGGGATAATGCACAGCTTGTACAGTAATAGATTTGTAAGGGAGAACTTATACATGACCAGGGATTTACATTACAGAGTTTGAGTGGCTGGAAGGAGATAGCAATGGAGTCAGTCACTCGGGTATGTAAGACACCTGCCACACGATGATGTGGCTCCGCTCTGCTTTGCACAAAGCAGGTTTGACCTGTGAGGTGCCGTCGTTTTCTCCTTCTTCTGTCTCATCATCCTCACCATCCCCTGAGGGCAACACACAAAAAGATGAAAACAGCATATTAAGATTGTGGGATAAGTTATCTATGTTGGTTTTCATCTGTTATAAAACCAAAAAAAAAAAAAAAATCAGTCGTGATAGTCCCGAGCTCACCCGCAACCCTCATTAGAACAAGTGGGAGAGAATAGCTGTTCTTGACCTCTTTCGGTTCAGAGATCCTTTACAAGCCACATATACATTTTTCTAAGGACTCTCAAATAAACATTAACTGCCATGTGTGCCTCTAAGTGCCATAGGAATTGAAAGTTGCCTTTTTTCTACAAATTCATGTAAAGTGAGAATCGTATAAGACTAGTCATAAATTCATGTTAAGATAACACTACTCACAGTCGCATATTCTTTGCGAAAAATGACTAATATCAAGGTCGTACTAATTTTCTGATAGAAGTTGAGGAGTTTCAACGAACAGTCTATCTGCCAGTCCGGCTTATACTGCCCCCAGGTGGCCAAGTGGAGAACACCAAAAGGAGCAGCACTGGAATGTGACAAACATTTTTTAATTCTTTTAAATTATATTTATGTTATAACTGTCTGGTTTCACAAAGCATGATATTATGGCGTGCTATTTTTGTTTTTTTGGGGGGGGGGCGGGGCGTATGTCAGGAATGGATTCATTGCCTTTCCATTTAGTTCAATGGGAAAAGATGACTTGAGATGCAAGTGCTTTTGAGTTTTAAGCATAGTCACTGCTTGCTTTGTGAATTCTCACCTATGCGGAAGTCAATGTAACCCTCGCCGCCGCTCAGCACCAACACATTTTGAACACTCTGGGCCTCCGTCTCAGGGGGGGCCGTGGAGCCTGGACCTTCTGTCGGGCTGTCCAGCACACTACCATTCAGTGTGGCTAGAACGTTGCCTTTCATAAACGATAAAAGGGTATTAGAGTAGAACACGTGTCATGAGAGATTCAACATTTTTTATTTTTATTTTACTTAATTGGTACGAAAATAATGACATACTGTTTGCTTCTTACTTCAAATCCTATGAACATACCAGTCTTGGTAGTTCAGAAGTTGAACAACTATACAACTATAGCAGGTGCTGTTAGGAGTAACAAATCATTTTGCCTCTTACAATTTCCATTTACCGCACAGCGTTCCTGTGCATGCTTGCAATTTTTTTTCCAAACAGTTCTCACCTGTCCACATCTATGTCTAATATAAACATAATGCTTTGGCGTCATTTGGTCCCATCTCAGTGCTAGTAACTACAGCGAACTGAGGGGGAGAAATTTCATTTAATGCTTTCTCACCATCCTGTGACTTCAATAAGAAATTAAAACCTTTTTGCGTGGGTAACAATTTTCCATCCTCAACAGCATACTGCAAATTGATTTGACTCAGTACCAACAAGGCTTACCGGGGACTGTGACGAAGAACTTAACAGCATCGCGGTGTCCGTGGAAACAGAGCTGCGCCTGTGCCATGGAGCAGTAGGGGATGAAACTTCCGTTGCTTTTCTCTGAGCCGTCGTCCCCGTACACATGGATCACGCCTCCGGAAGATGTTGGAGATACCTTATTGGCTGAAACGAACACACACACAAAAAAAAAACTTGCCAATGTAAGTAAAGTAATTTAGTTGAAATATATAAGCAGTACACGTTTGTCCTAAGGAAAGAGGCTGATAAAGTTCAAATAAAAACACCAGTAATTGCAAATTAGAGTGATGGGTTTCTTCTGCATGCAATAGATGTAAGCCACACCAACATACTGGCTACTTATAAGGTCATCAACACATCGTGGCAAAGATGAATAGCATGCAAAGCAACCAGCAACCAAGGGAGTGTCATGAAGTTCTGGTATAAATCAAATCAAACAACATTGAAGAAAATTGGACCTTTAGCACTGTTGGACCTGAATGCTAACATGCTCGAATATGCCACATGGTTAATGCTGTCATGCCGTATTACAGCCATTAGCATTGACCTTTGCTACTTTTTGAGTTAGCATGTTAGAAAGCTGATGCAGTTTTAAATCAAATTCATTATTCTCTAGACAATGAGCCCCTTCATGAACAAAAAGGGTTGTACTCGAGTACAAATAAAAAGGGCCCTGCAGTTACACTACTCACTAAAAGTGAGGAATATATTTCAAGATGAGCCGAGAATGCACATGAACCTTTTAACGGGCCAACTCGATTTGAGCGTCTCTAAATGTTCAAATGTACATGCAATTGTTCAATGTTTCAGGACTTTTTGAACAAATTGTTGTTCTCTAACAAGGATTTACTGGAGCATTGATCAGTTGCAAACACACGTGCAAAAGTTTAGAAAAGGTCAAAGTTCACCTGTAAGGGTTTCAGTGCATTTCCGGTTCATCTTCTTTTTCATTTACCCCAAACCTTTAGCGAGTACTGTATGTGACTTAGTTTTTTTTTTTTTTTTTGCTTATTAAAGGGACAAAAAGGCAGGTGAAGAGGAGGGCCAGTAGCGGGAGGAAGGAGCACTCCCACTTACCCCTCAAACCCAGGAGTTGTCCCCGGTGAAGGACCACCGCTACAGGAGGAGGAGGAAGAGGAAGGAGGAGGAGGATGAGGAGGAGGAGGAGGAAAGAGAGCAGAGGAGAAAGTAGAGTAACAGTCGCAGAAACAGTTAGGACCCAGACTCTTTGAAGAAGAGGGGAAGCCACTCAGGGGACAACACTGATGGCCCTTTCATATGGAATAGAGGAATATAAATATTTTATTCTCCAATTCTTCTTTTTCCAGAAACAATAGATCCGCCACCAAGGCCAAACCTAATTTGAATGTGCACCAAAATCTACTTCATACCTTTTTGACCTCTAAATTTGAACCTTAAGATTGATACCATTTATTGAGACATTAAGGCCAAAGTAAAAAAAAAAAAAAAGAAAAAAGATGTGAATATTTTTTATATAAACCATTCATTAGACGAATGCCAATCATGGATGCTTGATGGATAAATAAACAAAACCAAATATCTTGAATAAATTCAATGATTTTGAATAAATACGCCCCATTCTTTACTACAAATATGATGTCGTAGTTCATCTATCCATGTTAACGTCGTATAACAACTAAAATGCTCTTCCACTAGACTGCAAATAGTAAATGTGTATCCACCAGTTGCCATTCTTGCTACAGAATACAATGATCATTATTTTAGTCTACTTTATAATAACACTTTTTTTGTGATATTTTTCTTTAGTGGCGTGCCATGAGATTGTGCTCATGTTAAATAGTGACTGCTCTAGCGATGTGAATGTGACACACAAAATAGTCAGCTGTGACTGACATTTTTCTGAAGCTAAATCTTAAAGGCCATGAATTTACAAAAGCAACCCAAAATGTTCACAACCGTAATTGATTAACGAGCTAAATGATGGTGCTGCAATGTACAGACACTAAACTCACGACAAACACATGACAAAATAAAGATTCTAACCCCCCCCCCCCAAAAAAAAACAAAACGTGAACAACTGCTGTGATGCTTAATATTATTTCCCAATCAGTTCATTCTGCACATTTGATGCAAAACACACAACAGCTCTGTGTGACTGACACTCACTCTCTGTTAACGGGATGGAAATAATCACGCCATTTCCAGTCCCCACCCATAGGCGATTTCCTCCAATCAGGAGAGCTGTGATGCGCACGAAAGAGAAGCCCAGCTTGCCGGTGCCTGTGAATCACAAGACAGTCGTCAGGGAGAATGTGACATCCCGTTCATTTGCTATCTATATTTTCTTTTATGGTGTAACAAAACAAACAGTTTCCCACACTGCACAGATCTATCTATCTATCCATCTATCTTCAAGTCTCTACAGAAAACGTCCTCTGACCAAGCATCTTGCTGACGTAGGGCTCGATGTCCACATCCTGCAGGTGTTGGTGCGTGTGAGCGTGGTAGAGGCGCAGCGTGGAGTCCAGCCGGATCGACACCCACACGCCGTCTCCGATCCAAGCCAGCTGGCGCACCTGGCTCTCCCTACGAGGGTGGGCGTCGAACGACTTCTGCGGGAGGAAGGAATCGGGGACGTGACAAGGGTTTTACGCGAGGCAAAGAAGTGAAAAGACGAGACTCGCCTCGATCTGCATGCTTTTCGGCTGAATGACGTGGATCTTGTTCTTGTAGCCGCACCACACTTTATCGTGCACGACGGCCATGCAGCGGATGGAATGATGAGGTCGGCCCAGGTCCATGAGGTGGTAGTTGGACAAATCCCATTGGCCGTCTGCATAAAAGACGACAAACTCATTCATACAACTCAGTGGTCAGGGCCAGTAGTGAAGAATTATCAGAAGCACCGACCTCCATTTACAACTGAAATTCTTGTTTCATGAAATTGCATTAAGTGATTCCCATCAGTCCATTTTCATTTTGTAGCATGCCGGTCAGTTGCCATGTTTCCACTACGTGCATGTGAATGAGATGCTGTGTGATGTCATGTCATCGAAACCTGATTTAGAAGTGCAGCCAATGTTGCTTAAAGTATATTAGCAATGGGACTGTTTCTTTAACCAATCAGATTTCAAATTTAACCCAGAGGGCTGAGGTTGAGGTGGCCCACAATTATTCCAGCATTTTTCTGTTCTGACTGATTGTCCAACAGATGTGAGATGTTACATTATGTTCTTGGATAGTAGTAATGGTTCATATAATTGCAATTTGATGCCAGTGGGATTAGTAGGTAGATTAATTTGGGTAAAACCCCAAGAGTTACAAATACACGGCCCAATACTGATACTGCTTTACTTTGCGTAAACTATCCAAAAAAAAAAAAAGTAAATTCATTTAATCATTCATACTTCGAATAAATGATTGTGCTCGTGAAAACCTGTTATTGCTCAAATTTAGCATTACCCTCTGATCTGTGGAATATGGCGAGGGTCCCGTCAGCAAGGGCCACCAACACACGACCCTTCACGTGCCTGCAGTGGAGACAAAGTACACCTTTGGAGAAACTCAATCTCACTGAACAACGACAACAACAAAAAAGAGGGATGCTCTTACACCAGGCTGAGCACAGAGTCTTTGAGTTTGATGGAGTGGAGACAATTTTTCCAGTTACCAACCGCTGAGTGCACATAAAGCCTGCAGGATGACAGAGAAGAGTCAGACAAACTGAAATGCCCGTCCTGATAAATTAGTTAGCTGAGATTAGTCTCTGGGACCAGCTTTTTTGATTAAAATATGGAATGCACTCGAGCCATGCGATGAAATACAATACAAGACATATACAGTAAAAATAGAATAAAAGGTGCAGCCTTACCAGCCGTTTTGGGCCCCGAGCCACATGGTGGGTGCCATGCTGGTGTAATTCTTGGCCTCTTCACCAGCATCTTCTATCTCTGGAGGTACTGACGTTTCCTCTTTGGACTGACCAGCGGCCCTGTGTGGACAAAGAGCATGCCAAGTTCTGTCTCTTCTTAACTCATTTAATCCCAGAAATTTTCATGAGAGGAAACTCCTCAATTGCAGCGTTTTTTTTGGATTTTGACTGAGTTAGCGAGGCCAACAGAATATTGTGTTCAAATGCTATAAAAACACGGAGCTATGATGTGAAAAAAACCAAAAAAAACTAAGACGTATAAATACGTCTACGGGAGGCGGGGACTACGTTTTTGAAAACGTATGTGTATGATTTATGGATTGAATGAGTTAACTGTCTCTGCATGTTCACACTTTGATTGCACCTGTCAGAGGCATCTGCTGAACGCGGCGGCGGATCGGTGAAGACGTGCTCCATGAACGGCCCTGAAGGTGCGGATCCGAGTTCTGTGTGACTGGATGTTGACTCTGGAACTTCCGTGGCCTCTGTGGCCTCCTCAGCAGACTGGGCTGGGAGAATCTTGCTGCTTGTAGGGGGAGCGACGGGGGCTAAAGCACATCGTTCAAAATGAACATGACGCATGGTAGAGCTCACTTCTCTGCGCTTAATATAAAGATGCGGGAGTTTTTGGGATGTGCCCACCTTGCCCTTTGTCCATTATGGGAGTGTCAGTGCGTGAGGAGCAGTTGCTACGGGCAACACTGCAGTTAGTGGCGCAACCCACTAGCGTGATACCAGCCAACATACCCTCCACGCTGCCGGCATCCTCGCCTCCCCCTGCACCACCATCACCTGGATCCAAGACGATTTCACCAGCCGGATAGTCACTCTCACTGGCGGCTGTTTACACACACACACAAAGAAAACATTTAAAAGGGGAAGTCGACTCAAAAATTCTCTTTACAAACCACTAGTCGAAACACGGTGCTCAGATTAATATTCTCATATTTGGAATATGACTTAAGGAGCAAATTCCACCCTGATTTTGCCCATCTCAGGGGCGGCCATTTTGCTTCTTGCTCTGGACTGAAAATGACAGCACCACTCAGCTTGCGAATGTCACATGACCAAACCCAGAAAGCAGGTGAGCCGTTACCAGAGCACACATGTGGGGCACAAAGAACATATAATTGTAAAGCTATTTTTTTACTTGACTTTCCTGTTAAACACTTTGTGTTCATGCGCTAAAGATAGAGAATACATTTAATCTATGGTACTCTCAATTTGTATTTGTATTTATTTTCTTTTTCATCCTAAATATATTTTGACCAGGCTTAATACAATGGAGGTTCAGTGGTACATGTTGCGGTCTTTAAAAAAAAAAAAAAAAGTAATGTGACAGGCAAGGCATCCGTTATAACAAACAGTTAGTGTTAAAGACAAACCCTCGAAAGAAATGAGGAAGCATTGAGGTTCATCCAACAAGACATTTGGAGGGAAAGAGGAGAGGAGAGAAATTAAAAGTAAATAAAGACAAATATTTGTATTTGTTTTTAAGTGTGAAAAAAATAAATCAACACAAGTACCAACAATGGCTTGGCGGGCTTGAGGAGTCATTTAATTTTTCTTAAAAACTTTGGAAATGCTGAACTCTATTAAATGTTGATTCATGTTGCCATCAATTTCTGTAAGTGTTAAGATGATTAACTTGTTAGATAATAACCCCCATGAAGGATTTAAATGACTCTATATATCTCAGGAAAACGCCTTTTAATGATGTGCTCCTCAACTGTGGAACCAATTTCCTGAATACTTTCAGTATTCAATCTTGGTCACGGAACAAATTCAAATCATAAGGTCAAAGTACCACTGTATAAGAAGCAACATTTGACGACCGTAGGTGTCATCCTCACCTGGTACACTGGAGATGCAAAGAACGTGAGCATTGCAGACGTTGAACTGGTCCACGAGCGAGCCCGGCTGGTTGGCATCGATGATCACCACCTTGCTGGCAGAATGCGTGCTGGTGAGGATCCAAACACGGCTGCTCATGGTGTCGGTTTCCTGAAGCTCCTTGGACTGGACGAGGAGAGAAGCGTTAGAGGAGCAACCTTCAAGCGGCAATAGTACTCATTGTCTGTACTTTAGAGCACAGATACCTGATTTTTTTTTTTAAATGGGAAAAGTAGAAGTGCTGAATCAATTGTGGTGCTTGAGTCAAACTAAAAAAGTACAGACTTTGAAAAGGACTAAATTAAAAAAAAGAGAAAAAAGATCTGTCGAGTTGAGCGGTGTTGTTTCTGCCGGCCAAGTATGCCTGACGTGCCCCGTGCAGCGTTTATATTGTAAAGACTCCTGACAGGTTGCCCAAAACCCAACGAGTCCCTACTGTCGTATCTGACCGTTGAAGCTTTCTGGGATATTTCCGAGTTCTATAGATCATTAGGGAAAGAGCTACTGTTAACGGATTGTGGTCAGAAGTGTACTTTATTTCTAATAAGGTTACATGAGAGCGGTGTGGGCTGACATTAACTGGAACGCTTGCCGAGGGCCAAGCCAACATGCTCATTTAAATGTTGTCTGTATTATTTATTTACAAAAAAACTTATTGTCTTACAAATAAATAAATAAATTACAGGATTCCCAAATATATTGATACGTGGAAGAAATAATATTATTGACAGTGGTGGAGAGTTATACAGTGATCACTTATACTACACCCAATATGTACAGGATATGAAACTCTAGATTCGCATACAGTATGATTAAAGAATATTGCCAACATTTGGACCCTTGTTGTTAATTTTGCTAGCTTATTTTTTTGTTAAAATAGAAATTGCTAGAAGGGTCGGAAGTCATTAAGTTAGCCACACATCAGATGCAAGTCGTAGCTTTTTGCTCACTATCTCGTTTGTACTACAGCCCACACAAGTGCATATAAGAAGCACCCCCCCCCCAATAATAAATAATAAATAATAAATAAGCCATTTTTGGCAAAGCAGAAAGTACTGTTTTCAAATGTAGGAAGAAACAGTGAAAAGTAAACACCCACGTTAAGTAAATCCACCTGAATTATCCACTTAAATCTTCTATTATCACTTCCCGCTCGTAGGAGCAACTGAGAGGGAATGATCCCCGGCAGGCTCACCTTCCGCTTTTCAGGAGAGTTGTGGTTGCTCTTCTTGCCTACTTCATTGTCCTCTGCTTGCAGAGGGTCACTTCCGCTGGAGACCACTTTTATTGGTTCTGACTCCTGACTGCCGGCTCTCCATCCTGTCAAGTCAACTCCGGCGGCACACCACAGCTGAGACGGGGAATAAATAAGAGCTCATAACCGGTGAAGGTGAAAAATCTAAGTGGGGTATTTTACATGATTTTCCCGGCACTTGTAAAGGGAAAAAAAAAATGAGTGACAAATGCAATTGAGTTGTCAACTCGAAAAAGTCGAGGTACCACAGTAATTGTCCTATTCTGCAATTGTAAAATGTTATTACAGCTGTCCAGCCTCCCGGAAGAAAACTCAGATTTAAGATTATGTCATCAATTACGCTTTTTTTAAAAAAAATTTTATGCTGATGGTTTCCTTTCAAATTTACTCGAGCCTAAACATGCAACAGTTGTATGATGCCATTTTAGCAAGAAAGATGTTACAGCAATAGTTTGATTGAACGTCAAAGAATCAAAATGCAGTGGTTACAATTCATCTGGGTCTAGTCAATTAGGAAAACGCAACAGAATAACTTACTTTTCTGTTGGGGTCTTTCTCGACCAGGGGCCGACAGTAGACCGGGACGGGAACATTCTTCATGCGGTTGTCCTCTTTCTCACTGGTGGTCTAAAAGTAAAAACGAGCACGAAGGCCAAGCTCAATATTTCATTGTTGTGTGCTAACATGCGCTATCGTCCCTACACATCCTGAGTTGCTGACCAATAAAATAAATAAAATAAACAAAACATGAAGCTTGTCTACTTTCTGTGAACATGTAAACTATGTATACAGTAGTCATTAAATAAAAATTCCATTTAATCACCAATTTGTGGTGTTTTTTTTTTTTTGTTATTATAGACTCATATTGCATGGTTTGCTCAATTTGACTGCGTTGGACTTAAACTAAGCGAGAGGAAGAAAATAAATAAAAATGTAAACAATGTCCATGTATAATAAAGATATGAATGGCATGGATTTACCCCCTTTAAAATGACTCCCAATACACTACCGTACTCCCAAGGGTTTGTAATATTGTGCAATACGGGTAAAAATTCAGGATAAACTGAAAATTCACAAATTGACTTTCTCTAAACCTTTGAATGCACATCGCAAACTGTTTAGTGCTTCAGTCCTTTTTTGCAAAACTTGCTGTTCTCTAACAAGCAGAATGGCAAAATAAATATTAAAAAAAAAAAAGATCCCTAATCCTTTCCAAAGAAATTCGCTTAAATGTCTTTAGTAATCTGGGACTCTGTTGCTGTCACTTGCCTGTTGTTTTTTCAGCTGGCTGTCCTGAGCGCTGTCCGTCTGACCACCAGTCTGTGGAAGAGCAGACTTAGAGCCACCTGCCAACACACACTGACCTCTGACCCCTCACAAATACAACCAGCCGGCCAAAGTGTATACTTCATTTTGACACTATGACATCTCTCATTCGAGAGGGGAAAAAAAAGAGAGTCAGCACTCTCATCTTGTCAAGGGGTTTTATATCAATAAGGTAAAATTATGTTTCATATTGAACATAAAGGAAACTGACAGAATTGATTGCTCTAGTAGGTCATGTTTTGTTCTTTAAATGTTTACATAAAACACTCATTTGTTGAGTCCAACTGAAGTTCTAGACTTAAGGCTCTAAAAGTAACTTATTCTTAGAATTTTATTAATTCAGAAAGACACCCTATTATGTGATGGACCATTAAATTATTTCTGCGTATCTTTTTTTAAGTCTGTCTTTTTTTTCCCCATGGCCTGAGGTGGCACAGAAGGACCTGGGATCCTGTGGATTGGGGTAACGCGTACCTGTTTGAAACGTGGCGGCACACTCCAGCCACAAGCCTGCATGATGCCGTCGTCGCGACGCATGTGCTCGCGCACCTGCCGGTACTGTTCCCGCCTCTGCTCTCGGCGGGCCAACAGTGCCGAGTCACTGAGGAGAGACGCAACACCGTTACTGGCCAGTCTGGAAGCAACGGCCAGGTGGCAGGGGTGAGGAGAGAGAGAGCCAAGCGTTAGCGGGCAGCCAGCAGCCAGCCACACAGACACAAAGAAATAGTTTGCCTCGCCTTCTTCGAATATCACGCGATATGCTTCACATACAATATTTTTAGTGTCACGGTGGGCTTAAAAAGTTTAGAGCTTGATTACAACTTGTGGGAGGGTCACTTTATGCCACTGAGCCGTTAGGGCGAGCAAGGCCTTTGCTACTTGACCACACTATCAGAGGAACTGACCCACATTTACAATAAAAATTCTAACATTCTTTCCATGGAATTTATGACCAACATTCTAATTCGTTTCTGTTGCCTGCACTGCTACCAATACAAGCAATATACTTTTGCCCAATCAGATATCAGCCTCTACTGTATGGGCTATCATGCACTGTACTTTCTTAGCTTTTCAATGCTTTTGTCATGTTATTAGACAAATAACATGAGTCCGAACTGCTCCAAATAATATACAGCCGCATATTGCATTTTCATGTAGTATTGACGGTTTCTATAATTGTGATGTGATGGTCGTAGTATTAAAACTGAAGGCCCAGGTACCAAATTCGTGGATTTATGTAAGTCCCACGATAAACAGTGATCTCTGCAACTAATTATTTTCTCGTTGCTGTGCATGAGGAGATTGAAACTAGCAAAAAGCGAGCAAAGCGGCGAGGCGTTGACACGGAGAGGAAGGCAGCCAGGGTGCATGCTCACTCTTCCGGGAAGAACTCCAAGGTGCGGTTGGAGGTGGAGATCTGGCACATGGTGTGGCTGCGGCGCTGAGGGAAGCCCGCCGGTGAGGGCGACTTGTAGTGAATGTTGACGCTGTAGTACGGACGCTTGACCGGCGGGGGACTGGACGATGAGCTGAAGAGACGTGCAAAGCTGGAGGGATACAGTCGAAATTGTAAGCGTAGTCAATTTGAGTGGCGGCAGATTATAAACCAGTTTGTTCAAAAGCAGAAACGTACAACTGCCAGATAGTAGACTTCTTTTTTTCTTGGATTGCGGGACTCTCACGGGAAGCTCTAGAGAAGAGATAACAGTATATATTAGTAAATACAGGGGACGCTCAAAAGTTGAGCAAAATCTAGTCCCGATTTTGTTTGGATTTGTACATATTAGAAAGATTTATTGTATCCATCATAAAACCTATATTTACAATCCATTGTCCCACAACATTTTTTTTAATCTACCGTCTTATACTTGCTGAAAAAAAATCACTTATTTGTTTTTTTTGTTTTTTCTGAAGCCAAGTCCTCATATAATAGTAGTGTATTGGCACCGTATTGTGTCATCTTGTTTCCGATGAACTATATTCAAATGAGCTGAGGAACTGTGAGAGAGTTTCAGTCATATGTGTGAAAATGTTTTAGCAATGCATGTGAGTCACCCTCATAACAAACAGTACAATTATTTTCAGACTCTCTTCTTTGCTCAACAACCTGTACCTAATCATCTCCGTCCACCGCACAGCCTCTTGTAACTCCATCAGCCGCTCCTTGTACTGGTTCCTCTCCATCAGCACCCTCGCCATTTCCACCCGGGTGAACCGCCGCCTCTGGGTCATGGTCATATCGCCATCTTGTATGGGTGATGAAAACTAGGCAACGAATGACAGTTGTTTGACTGGTGGAACAACAGTCAATTGATAATGACATCACAGTTGCTCAGGGCTCACGGCCAAACATGGTTCAGCTTCAGAAAACAGGTGAGCTGTGATTGGTCATTATCTCATCATTTTTAGTTGACAGACATGACAAAATGGCCGCCCCCTGAGATGGCTCAAAATGGGTGAGTTTTGCTGCTTAACTCATATTCCGTAAAACACAATATCATTCAGAATGCTGTGTTTAGACTAGTGAAGCTGCTAAGAACATTTTTTTGTTGAATTCCCAGTGAGTAAGACATAGTTATTTGAAAAAAAAAATCATGTTCGGTATTATTAGTTTGGGTACTAAATAAAGAGGAAAACTCACATCATCGTTTCCTTCATCCTTGGAGTCGCGAGCCGCTCCGAGAGCCTCTGCTCTTAACCTGCAGCCCAAAAATGGAAAAATGTTTCTCATGTGTACTATGTATTAAGTGACTGATAACTAGACAGGAGATAAGAAAAAAAAAAAAGTATTTTCAAATTAGGTCATTATACGCTGCAGTTTGACATTGCAAACCGAAAAACACAAATAAAAACTCTCTGATATGGATTTTAACTCTAGAGCTGTCAACATCTGAGTGTTTTATTGACAAAGGATTTTGTGTGGGCTTTATCAGCAAATCCATCTGATTAACTCGATTATTCGACAGAATAAATGAGAGGATAATACATTTTTAAATGACTCAATAGTGACTGGACTAAAATATGTATGGCATTTATATATAAAAAAAAAATTCTGTCCAATACAATTTTTTCCTTAAGATTCCTTTTAGTTGACAAACATTTTCACCTCCGTAGTTCTTCTTCCAGCTCCTTGACTCTGGCGTCCACCTTGTTCTTGGATTGCCTCACGGCCTCGAGCTCCTCCCGTAGCACCTCGTGCTCGCTGGACAGCTCGTCCACTTTGGCAATAAGATCATCTTTAACAATGTTGAGCGCATTTCTGTGAAGGGGAAAGGAGAAGAACTTCAAGTCATTTCATCCCAGCACATTCCAGACTACTGGAAAAAAAACAAATTCAGAATGTTATGGAGAATCATGTTATTTAATGAAATACTTGTTCACTTTTGTTTGAAATGAAAGTTGCATTAATATCGGAATATGTTACGTGTATCCATTAAACCTTTCTCAATTAAGTGAATACTCATATTACACCTGTTTCTGACAGGAACATTTCATTTATAAAAATCGAGGTACATAAATGAAAAGCGATGAAAGAGATTACACTCTGTTAGTTATGACTGACCACTTAAGTTTGCATTCTATGACTGAGAATTTCAAAGGAGCACTTAACTACTATCTTTACTTCCTTAAACAAATATACTTCAGGGCAACGTGCATTAAAAATCGAATTTTAGCATTATGTTGTGAATATTTATTTTACATTTACATTTTAACATTTCTGTGATTTGCATCTTGTAATGGAATCTTGTTTTTAATCCTTATTTGTTGCATTTGCCATGCGCATTGTCTGTAGTTGTGGTTTTTGCTGTCGTATTTAGTTTCGTGTTTTTTCCTTGTGTTTGGTGTGTCTCGTCATGATCATTGTGTCCACCTGTGTTCGTCTACCCAGCCCCAGTGTCAACCCTTCAGGTCCTTCCAACCCTTTGTGTCTTGTCCAGGTGCTCCTCGTCAATTTGTTTGTATTTAGTTCCCTGTTTTGTTTCAGTTCTTGTCGGTGCAATACCCTTGTCAGCTGTCCCTATCCGTTTCCATGTCCATTTCGTTCCTTCCTTCCGTACTGCCTATCTCGCCAAGTCAAGTTTAATTAAGTCCTTGCGTTTTGTTGCCTCCATTTGTTTTGTACTTTTATGTTTCGTTTTGATTAAATACCCTTTAAGTTTCCCCTGCCTCGCTTCCCTGCTTTTTTGGGGTCCACCTCTTCTTCAACTTCCATCACAACCTGACACTAAGGGCCCTCAAAGGTGTATTTGAGGGATTTAAAAGACGCATACACGATGTAACAAGAGCACAATGACAAATGAAGTCATTTTCATAAGAAACATGTTTTAATGTAATAAAGCGTGTTAATGGGTTAAGTCCCAGATACAGGTAATAAACCTAATGTTAAACAAGAACATGAATTATTTAAGTTGATTTCGCCAGACCACACATAAACAAAGACTTAGAACAGTCCACACAAACACAATGCACTTGACGTGAATTGTTATGCCATGAAGACACATTTAGATTTCCAAGCTATGATTTGTAGTGATGGTAGTTACTTACAATATGATTTATAATTCGTTAGACATTGCTTTTCATATTTTTCATATTTAAAAAATTGCTTTGTACATACATTTAATGTTTTACCCGTGATCATGTTATTTTCACGGATATGATACATGCGATAGGATTGAAAAGTGTTACACCTGTTACAGGTGAGAACAATTGTAGTAATATGCATGTATTTAAAATGATGTGGTCATTGTGAAGAAAGGTTGCGGTGGAAGCTTTAAAGATATACAAAGAGGTTAACAAGAGCAACAAGTGAGAGTTTTTGACACAGGAAGTGTGTTACGGGGCAACACAAAATGGGGAGGTAACGGCCTGCAGCTGGGCAGAAATAGCGATACACACACGCACACACATTGGCCCTGTAATTTTCCATTATACGACGCACCCTAACACGTGAGAGAGGCGTGACCAGGATATGGACAACGCGTGGGGGGGAATTCTATCAAATCAAATAATTTTCTTACTATTAAAATGGCTGTAACAATTTTCAAATTTTCATGATTATTAATGAATTGATTTACATCCTATATTGATTGGTGAGCATTGGATGAATAATTGTTTTGCCATTAAACCTGTCAAAATAAAAAAAATAGCTGTCTTTGTCATGTTTAATATTTGTATTCTATTTTATCCACTCAACATTTTTAAATGAGAGAACAACCCCACCCAACACAACGGTATAGCCACGAAGAAATCGAATTAGTTACTCCAGCTTTGTATAAATAAAGATGAGTTGGTGCAGGCGAAAGTATTAATCCTCCAGTTTAATATTATTTCTATTATTATATATTACAATTCAAACTTAAAAAGCAGTAAGAACTCAGATGAAACTTGCTCAACACCAGTTTAGGAGCTTTCTCTGGTGACCGCGTTAGAGCGGGAGAGGTACAAGGGAAGTTACGGAGAGTCGGTTAGGATTTTTATAGATAGTCCTACAAAGTAAGCGGGAGTTGACAGCATGACATGTGCTCTACAAATAAACTCATCTTACCTACAATCTAAATTTCCATCCTGACTTTACATCACTTAAATATGACATATATCCAACTGGATTTAAAAAGGCTTAATGTGTGCTAGTGAGTGACGCGAGGCCTTTGAGCCCTTGACAGGATTCCATATACTACAGAGGATTACAAACATGAAGGATGAGTCAAATATCTTTAGTCCCTTAAATGATAATGGACACCTTTACCTCCTTGCTGAAGAACATTCCGACCTTAGTCAGTTTGCTCATTGGCCTGATTTCAAAATAAATAAATAAATAAATCTAATTAAATTGCACCACACTTTGCCCATCATAAAATTAAAATAAAACACATTATTACTACGCACAAAAATGCGCAACAAAAATAAAGTTGTATTGTTTTGTATTATATAAAGTTAGAAATATTTGTCTTTCTGGTAACATTTCAGGATGGATTATCTTAATTTAATCTTTGTTAAACATTTTCATGTGCGCCCTAGTTTTCAATATTTAATTACGGCATGGCAAAATTCCCAACACAAAAAAAAATCCAAGAATCAATCAATCCATTTTAAATCCTTCTATGCCTTTCTGTAACTCTTCCGGTCTCTTTGTACCTTCGGTGCAATGCAGCTCAGTGGGCAATTCCATCAAAAAAGTTTGAAACTTTGCAATGGTGAGGTATATGTGATCAATTGTTACGCTTGATATCGGTCTCATGATGTTGAAATGTAAACAGCATGATGACGAGGACTGTTTAAAAATCAATTTAAACTGGCCCAGGAAATGTAATGGTTCATTCGTGGATCAAATGTTTGAAATTTTGCCATTCAGCTCCTGGTTAGTGAACAACAAGTTGTCAAACACGAGAGGCAATTTTATGTTTCTTACTTGGTCTCTAGAAGCTGTTTGTTCTCTGTCAGCAAGTTCTCCACCTCCTTGCCCATTCCTAAGACACACACTTGTTACTCATCACAACACCACATGTATTTATTGTGTTAAAATAGAAATAATTTCCAGTCTTTCTACAGGAACCTGAAATGGGATCAATAATAAAAAAAGAAAACCTGCACAGAGTACACATCATTTTATGTAATCACTATAAAGAAGAATGAAACATTGGGGTGCACGAATGTTAAACAAGCAAGCTGCATGCAAATGCAACAGCAGCCAAACACAACCAATAAGGGACTTAAAAGCAAATATATGGACACGACATGAAAATTGGACTGAAAAGGAAACATCTGAAGTAAAACTACGGGTAAAGTATTTAATGCACTAAAAAAAAAAAAAAAAAAAAAACTAAAACGTATCGTAAAATGGATCCTCATGTAATTTTGTTAAACGAAATATGTTCAATTTTATGACCATTTCATATATATATATATATATATATATATATATAATATAATATATATATATAATATAATATATATATATATAATATAATATATATATATATAATATAATATATATATATAATATAATATATATAATATATTATATTATATATATATATACATATACATATACATATACATATACATATACATATACATATATATACATATATATACATATATATACATATATATATATATATATATATATATATATATATATATATATATATATATATATATATATATATATATATATATAATGCATAGAAATAAATAAAAGATTTTCGTAAAAATGATATAACAAGCAAATATGAGCACAAGCAAAGCGCCTTACCGAAGAAATCATCTCGGACTGGAGCCAAAAGAAGATGAGAGGCAAGAGAAAGGAAGGAAAGATGACGGATAGAGAAGAAAAAGGGAGGTTAATGTTGGCGAGAGAAGACGCTGACAAGCATTTAAGAAACGTAGATAAGGTTTAAAAAAACTACAATAGGTCTACTTTCTACCTTTGAAGACCGGGGAAAAGCAGAATATTTTAAAATGTATAATTTTAATAATAACATCATTAATAAGATGAGTATACTATTTACACAATATATTTTAATTTAACAATAAATACGGTATAATGTGCTGGACTTTATCTGATTCGAAAACAACTTTGCTGCTACACTTAAAGATTATCAGACAATTGTTTCTGAACTTCAAATGTTGATTTTCTATTAGAACAAGAAATGAATGGGTGTTTGCAGAGCAGCAAGAGGAGAAAGCAATGGGAAGAAAAGAACATGTTTCAATACACACCTGAGAACTCGCCTATGGGTGCCACCAGCGGAAGCACAAAAAGGGAGAAAAGAAAAAAAAGTGGGAGATTAACAGAAGATAAGCACTTCGTTCAACATCAACATTTAAATTGGAAAATAATTTCAAAAGCCAAAAATTTGAAAAAAAAATGTGAAACCACTTTTTTGCCTACAAAATCCAAATAAGAACATAAAGCAAAAAAATATCTTACTCTAGTATGTCTTTAGCTCACACAAAGACGAGCAGAAGTGCAGGGACAAGAAAACTTCTTATCCAGTGTCAGTGCTTCCGACTCATTTTCAAGGGATGCTACTTGTTGCTAAAAATTGAAGACAAAATAACTGTCGTACAAAGGGCAAATGTGTGTATTTGAGTCACATTTAAAATTGTGGTTAAGATTTCCAAACTAATTTTAAAAGTATTAAAACCTAGGAGCTTTTGTGGAGGGAACCTAAATACAGTACTCTAAAAAGGAGCGAAATCTAGCAACAAAAGTGCTAAATTTGCATTAATTGTCTCATATCTTGTGAACACATTACAAATAATTTTTGCTCGTCATAAGAACATGACCTTAAAGTGTACTCAAAAATTGCTATTTTATTTTCATGTTCCTGTTGATGTTTGTTATATTTGCACAAGACAAACATGAAAAAAATACATTGCATGTATTGCAAAAGCTGCCAGTCAGAATCCCTGGAAGACTGCAGTGACGCATGAGCGTTTCCCAGCCTTCTTCCAGCCTCAGCCATGCGATGTCAAATGCATTCACACGCACATGCCTCCGCTCTTATTCCCCTTAAACTGACTATTCCGAACAGCGACGATAGCATGTGAGCATTCAAGTAGTCACATCAAGAAAGTTGTTGTGGTTTTCATACCAAGAAGCTCTGCTCCGGCATCTACGTCTCCAATAATGTCCGACTTCGCGTCTTTGATCTCGTGATACAAAGAATCCGTGTTAATTCCGAAGGCCTCGTTCACGATTCCCTGGGAGGGGCTGCAAAACCCACACAAAAAAAACTATTAAAAAAATGTATTCGAGCCCGGCTTCATTCGGTACATTTCAATGAGCCAATGCAAGAGCATTTTCAAAGATAATAACATGGTTTGATTGCATTTTATGTATAGTGTAATATTGATAGTTTTATTTGGTGGGTAGCACATATGAATGTCTTCTGTAATACAAAATGGTCACAGCAGACAGCTTGGTTGCATGATAGCAGTGAGCCGTTACAGTGTGAGAGTCATCCGACGCTCATCACAGGAAGCGACGACAAGCTGCCTTGCTATAATGACATTTGATGATTCTATTTGAAAACATATCGAGTTGTATTGTTGAGATTGGGATGCACTGTTTTTGTTTGTTTGCATATGGACCAATAATTTCACCTTTTTAGAAGTATTTATTTCATGAACTTTATGAAAACATGCCTGACAATGACTGCAGTGTGTTTTATGGCAAACTATAATATTGTTTGTGTTGCATTATCACGAACATACACTAAGCACACAAAGGAATTGTTGTGTTGCGCTGCGTTTATTTGCATATGGTCAGTTAGAGAATGTCCTGTAGTAAGATTTTTGGATCAAAAGAAATACACGGTCATAAGAAAATATGTAACTTTTTGGAAAAAGCATTAATACAACTGTAAGGTTCAGAAGTCAGTAAACAATTATACTGAGAATTATTCGGTTTAACATTAAAGTCAATTCAAAGTTAATTCATAAATTGAAGTGAATTAGTTCAAATATATTATTTATTTTTATATTTGCAGAATTATTATTTACACAGTTAGACATTTTGATATTCTCATTTGTGTTGCACAAGCAGCTGAGTTAATGTGTTTATTAATCTGTTCTCATTTACTTGAGGGTCTCCTGATTGGTTTGCGAGAGTCAGGTGGGAGAGTGTGTCAGGAAATGCACGATGGTAGCTGCGGTGTGTTGAGTAAAAAGTGTTGCTAAATAAGAATTCCGTCTCCATCCCTCTCTTTCATTTTAAGAAGAGTGTGCCATCAACCTCCAACGAACCCTCACGTTACACAACTGTGTGTCAGCTGTGGTGACTTCAAATCTCTTCGGATGAAACCTCAAACATTAAAAAAAAAAAAGGAAAAGTGTAAAGTAACTTTAGGGAAACCCTATATAATATTTTGCAGAAAACTTTGTGCATGCTAGGCAGCCAATAAAGCAGAACCTGTTTCCTCCTCCATACAATCGGGGATCCACGCACATGTCCAACTCTGGAGTAGAATCAATGATCTCCTGAAACTCTGACCACTCATCGCTGCTTCCCATACCTGCCAAACAAAACATTTCAATTGCACAAAGCAACACTTGAAGATGGGGGAGGCTAGTTTTCGTTTGCATCAGTGACCATACCAATGCTTACGTTCCTGGTTTCCTGGGAAACCTGGACTTCCATGTTACGGCTGAGCCGCTTGGCGTTTTTCCTGCCCCGGCTGCCGGCCCGCATCACATCAAACTCAGAGGGAGGGAAGCCCTCGTTGATAGGGGTGACGGTGGCAGAGGGGACGGAGGAGGTGGGCGTGTTGGACTTGCTTCCGGTGCTGCTGGGGGTGGCCGCCACAGAGTCAGACTCTGATCCATCCTCCTTTTGTGTGTGACGGTGGCATGAGAGGAGTAAGAGACAAGTAGATGCCAGTATGAGCAACACTCAGTGGAGGTCAAGTCAAAGATGAAGTTCACCTAAAACATATACTGAAAAGTTCTTATTTTTCTTCAAAATATTTTATTTCACATTGTCTAAGCAGGTAGCAGTTGTTAAAGGGAATGTTAATGACAAAGATTTCTTAAGAATATGTTCTAAGCAGCCTCACTAGTTAGCGGAATATGAGTTAAGCAGCAAAATCCACCCGTTTTTCTACATCTCAGCGGGCGGCCATTTTGTCACTTCTGTCGACTGAAAACGACGTCACAGTTGCTAACGACCAATCATGGCTCAGCCCGAGAAAACAGGTGAGCCGGCATTGGTCGTTACCTGAGCCCTTAGCAATTGTGATGAAATTTTCAGTCGCCAGAAGTGACAAAATGGTCGCACGCTGTGTTGGCACAAAACACATCGATTTTGCTGCTTAACTCATGTTCCACAAAGGTGATATGAATAAGAATGGCATGTTTAGACTAGTGAAAATGCATGGAACATTTTATTTCAAATATATATTTTTTTACTTCCCCTTTAAGGTCATTGTACTATTTACAGGGCACTCACTCTTTGACTGGCCCTTACACACGTTTTGTTTTTATATCGCTCATTTACATAGAAGTGTAATGAAATCAATTATGGAAAAGATTATATTTAAGATGTTTTATCTCATTAAGTTTAGTCTACTGATTCCTGCATGTTTGCAAAAGTTCAAACTGGTTTCTATCATTTCCCAAACACGGACAAGATGATTATTCTTAAATAACAGAAAGAAGGGACATACTAAGACAACAATAAAACGTTGAAAAACTGAGCACAGGAAGCTGAGCAACAGAAGTATTTCGTATTATACCACTGCAATATAAATACGCACCCATGGAAACTTAAAAACATCCAAAAGCACTTGACAAAACTAAAACACGAGCACACCAGGCAGAAGTTCCATGGTCACAAATAAATTATCACAAAATTAAAAGGAAAGCCATTAAAAAGGACCCCAGCTTGCTTGAGTCGGCGCAGAAACAAATAAATTGTGGTTTGGGTTTAAATGAGAATTCTATTATTGCATCAAGAGTGACGCAAGCAGGCATGAAGGATGGTCCTTGGCGGTGTGGCTTTCCGGATGGTCAGCAGTAAGGCTGGCCATGCCCCACAACCACTCCTCAGCAGCAGTTGCCAGAGGTGGGAGTAAGTCACTTATGTGCACGCTGTACGTTTAAAGCCAAGCACGTCAAGTTGAGCCCAAAGTAAATTCGGTGGTAACATCAGCACTGAGCATCATAGCTTACTGGTTGGCCGCTTTGCACGAGCGACCCACACAAGAATGACCTTTTTTTTTTTTTTTTCAAAAACAAAACAAATGACGCACTACCTGGAAAATGCAATTCGAATGTAAACAGGCAAGTCAAGCCTATGATCCTTGCCCCAAGTTCTAAAAACTGGCGACTCAAGTTTGACTCGAGTCAAGCCATGTGACTCAAGTCCCCCACCTCTGGCGGTTGCGGTTGTGGAGACAAGAGATGGCCGCTGTCTGTCCCACCTGATAGGCCGAACTGAGGGTGGACTGGCCGAGCTCGCTGACCTGCCAGATGTCTTTCCCGGGCATCATCCTAGCCCCCCCGAGACCCCCACGTACCATGCCCTCGCCGCTGGGATACAGGCTCAACGACGGCGGCCGCTCTGCTTTGCTGTTGGCAACGAACACAGACAATGATCAAACGTTAGCTGTCCATTCAGAATATTTTATATGCTCACAACGGTGAGACAAGCATGCTAGCCGCTAGCACATTGTGCTAATACCCTCATCATTAGCATTATTAATCCTTAGTTCTTTTGTTCTTTTCACACAATGTTAAAAATGTCCGCCTCTAATGAAAATAATCTCATAGCAAGTAGCATACTAAAAAAAACAATTAAAGGAACGGTCGAAAAGGATCCTTCCCTTCAATTTTTCTGTTTAATTTAAAATCAATGTAAAACCATGAGACCAATCGGGCAAGACGAAAATGCACATAGAGGGACAAAAACACACCATGAGGCCAAGTAAATGGAGGAATGTGATAAATCTGAGAACATTATTGTAAATGTTTGCCATCGAGCAATCAATCAAGCAACAATTTACAATATTTATGTCCTTAAAAAACATGCCGAGCATTTAACAAGGAGAATCCGGAAAGTCAAATCCAAGCAGGCGGGTTTAGGAGTTGAGGAAAAAAGGAGGAGAAGGCAGTTGCGTGACCATGTTGGATTTACCTTTTCCTCCATGTGTGACGGTGACTGTGCACACAGCAGCACAGAGAGCAAGCCAGCAAGACACACAAGGACACACAGTCTCAAATTAGCAAGAGACACAAGTTTGGAAAATGACAATGACACATGAAACAAGTAAAGTTTACACTTGTTTACTTAGTTCTTGTTAGCTATCCTTTTATATGTATATTATTTGATATCTGTCTCTTTTTATTGTCCGAAATGTAATGAATGTCTACTATCCCTCGTTTATGATGCAATTCTATCAAAAACCACACATCGTGAGAATCACAGGTCAATGCTGAATTTCTCTCAGTCGCTGCATGTTGGAGGGATTACGATTGGTTAGACAATCTGTGCTTGAAGAGATTTTGATGTGTATGTAGAGGACAGGAGATGATTAATCTGCTGTTCTGCAACAGAAACTGCACCAGATTGTCTCATGCCAAAAAGTCTTTGGAAAGTGATTTGTTGGATCAGGCGTGGGCAAACTTCGGCTCGGGGGCCACATGCGGCCCGTTAAACGTTTTAATCTAGCCCGCCGAATTTGACAAACATTAAAAATGAATAAACTTTATTAATGTTTTATTTTCTAAATACTGTGGTTTATATATATATATATATATATATATATATATATATATATAGTTGTAATGCTTTTGTTCACTTTGATTTAAAATTAAATGTATTTTTTTTCTCCGATGAGGTGAGATTACCAAAACACTCCATCCATCTGCTCCTGGTCCGGGCCCTCTGACAAATTTTAGAACCCATTGTGGCCCGCCAATCAAAACGTTTGCCCACCCCTGTGCTAGAGGCTTCAAGCAGGCAAATTAAATAAAAAGCTTGCTTAGAAGTGTTCTAAACTCAGTGTGTGCATGTTACATGTGTGATGGACCCCAACAAACAAATGGCAGCAGCAGTGCAGTGATGAAATGAGAGGCTTGATACATATAAAATGAAACATGAAGCATGAAAGCCACATTTGCGATCATAACGAAAACACAAACGCACCGTAAATACGCCAACGACAACAAGTGCGCACTCACACACGCACATACATACAACTCACGTTCGTCCACTGCCATCTGATTGGCCGCTTCCTGTCTGCTGCAATTTGGAGCGCTCGATATGCTCCACGTATGTCTGGATCATCTTTAATACCAAAGCGTGAATTCGAAGAGAAGTGCAAAAGGAAAAAACAACTTTCAGTTCAGAATTCAATCGCTGAACATTTCCTGTTCACACTTACCTCAGTGTGGCGTTGGTGCAGAGCGTTGTATTCTTTCTTCATGTCCGACTCTCTTTCCTCCAACCGTGTAACTGAAAAACAGACGAAATAATTGCAGGAAGTATTTTTTGCGTATCATCACTGTGCTGTGAAAAACACTTATTTCTTTTTATTTTTACATTAATGGCATTTCCGCGTTACAGATATCCCATTAACATGAACATTTTTTTTTAAAAATGACAAAATTGGAGATATGTGTTTTTGACAAGACAGCGACAATATATCAAAATTTTTTTTTAAATCATGACAAGCGAGTATTTATTTTTGGCTGATTTTTTTTTTCAATACTTAAGGACCATAAATATAATATATTTAGATGGAAAACATTGGTGACAAAAAAAAAACGCAATTTAAAAATACAGTTTACAGTCTATAATATTTTTTTTAAATGAATCATTCCTAAGCAATGACAAAATCAGAAATCAGTTTATTTAGGATTATGTATCAATGTGGTTACAAGTGAGTTTGAACTTGGAGTGATCTTTTTAGCCAACTCACTTTGGTCAGCGTAGTTCTTTGACTTCAGCTCCAGTTGTTTCCCCTGCAGCTCCAAAAATTCCACCTGTACCTGCAGGTCCTTTTTGTCTTCCTCCAACTCATCTTCAAACTCAATGAATTTCTATGAGAGAGCACAAGAAAGCTTTCAATTAAAATGAGCACAAAGACACAAACGTCCAATATATTCAAATCATACAATTTATGAGCAAATGAACACTAACTGATATGTAATCAATTGTGAATATCTTGTGACACTGCCCGCTAGGTGCTAATTGCCATTCATCCCCTGACTAATCAAACACACAATCCATATTATGCATAATACTTGTATACATACAACTAACAGTGTATCATGGCACATTTTGAACTGCAATCAGTTTTAATAGGTAATATCTTGATTAAAAAAAAAAAGGTACGGATGATAGGCATGCTATGGGAGGTGTGAAACTAATGCAGCTGGATGTTTTTTTTTTTTTTTTTACACCATTTATATAAAACACAAATGACATTATTCAAAGCAAGTTGTGCAATTTGAAACCATCAATATGAAATGTGATTAAATTTACGTGATACCAAACAAGCTTTCAGGCAGTTGTTTCTCACCCAAACAGTAACTCAACTTGTATCAATTACCACAGAAATAATATTTCTTATTCTCCACGGATATGAAAATAAATGCTAAGTGCTTTGGGGGGAAAAAAATCTTAGTCAAAAAACTAATGTCAGCAAGACCCTTATTAAATTAATTTGAAATATTCAACAACTTAAAATAAAAATTGAGACATCACACTGTATAACTTGGCCGGTGCATTAAGTCAAATTTCTAAATATTTGTTATCATATGGAAAATAAAGTCGAACGGATTACGCACATGCTATTGATTTTCCCAGCAGAGGGTCGCTAAAGTCACTAAAAATAGCAAGTAAATGCTAAGTTGACAACACTGACTGTGCGTTTGTATTCACAGCCATGTTGTTAGTGGATGCAATGCACATGAGCAGGGTCACGCTTTGAATTGAGGAAACCGCCAAAAAATATAAATAATAATAATAAATAAATAAATAAATAAAAATATTTTGTAAAAAAAATAAATAAATAAATCATCATGATAAACTAAAAATAACTGATAAAATAGATTAACCTTCCAGCCTGAGCCTGAACAGGAATAAAGTTTCTGCGCAAGGATGTCCCTAATAACCTTGTAATCTGAGCCGCTCTTTGCTGATTTTCCTCCCAGTGCTTGTTGCATTGTTTCTCTCATGCACAGTACATTCTTTTGTGAAATTCTATGAACTCCGTGGCTTTCTACATCTCCTTTTACTTTGTTCACTCGGCTTTTGTTGCGCTGTTTCTACTCCTTGCAAGCACAAATCAGATTACAGTGCCAGACCCCCAGTTTATGGTATTGATTTCCCATGATCATGGCCTCGCCTCCTCCTCTGTTTTTTTGTTTTGCATTCGAACGGCTTCTATCAAGTGCTACAGCAGGCGTGGGCAAATTACGGCCCCCGGGCCACATGCGGCCCGTTAAGCGTTTTAATCCGGCCCGCTGAACTTGAAAAAAATTAAATGAATGAACCTTGTTAATGTTTTGTTTTCTAAATACTGTGGTGTGTCAAAGACATATATTTTGTTGTCATGCTTTTGTTCATTATCATTTAAAATTAAATGTATTTTTTTTTTTTTCTCCGATGAGGTAAGGTTACCAAAACACTCCATCCATCTGCTCCTTGTCCGGCCCCTCTGTCAAATTTTGGAACTCATTGTGGCCTGCCAATCAAAAAATTTGCCCACCCCTGTCCTACAATATCATGGGAATTGTAGTTATCAAATATTACAACAAATGCTTGTCAATCAATCTGATGCTGTACACTTCAGCACCTTCTGGCTGTGATGGAGCTGGAGGTCCAACGACAGCCGGCGAGCGTGACTCACCTCCTCCGCCTGCTTGCGCAGCGCCTTCTCCCTCTCGTACTGGGTGATCAGCTGCTCGTTATCCTCCTTCAGGAGCTCCAACTCCACTTCGTGTTCCTGGTTCTCCAACAGCACGGCATCCAGGTTCTCCAGGACGTTCACGACCAGCGGCATGAGCTCCTTCACCACCTCCTCGTCGTAGCTGCGGATAAGCCTCTCAAACTCCCGGTAGATGCTGTTGGCCAGGCCCGACACTCGCTCCGACATGACGGTACAGGAGCCATAGTCGTCCTGGAAATAGGTTTGGAAAATTTCAAAAATTGTGAATGTTGGAAATAGAGGCAACAATTCATCAACAACTAATCAACTATTAATTAATTGATCACTATTTTGACCATCTATTAATGGTTTTGAGACCTTGCTTAATTTAAAATTGTGCAAATCCTCGGATTTTCAGCCTCTCAACAATACAATACAAAACAATTTTTTTTGCGCATTTCAAAACAGTAAATATTCTCAGTGTTCTGTAGTCCTCCGTGAAAGCAAACTGTTTATCTTTGCGTTGACGCAAAACAAGAAATTTGCAAACGTCTTTTATTTTGAAAAAAAACATGTTCTAAATATTTACCTATTTTCAGACATATTATGGACGAAACCGGTAACTGGATCATAATAAATTATGTTTGTATGTTTTCTATGCTTGTTCATTAAATCAATTCCTGTTTTTGACCTAAGGGATAAAAATTTATTTTTCGAAAAAAACAATAGACAAATAAATCGATCAGATTTGTGGGAAGGAACCTGGAAGTTTAAAAACTGAAGGTTTTGGGACCTAAAGACAGTTAGTCATATATATTTTAGCATAGTCTTGACAATGACATCCATTTTATTTCAGAATATAGTGGTGCATTGGTTTACAGGATTTTTTTTAGTTGAACCATCAAGCGATCTTCATTTTGTTTTTTGTTTTTTTACTTCAGCAAAATTGCTTCAGTGATGTGGATTTTGTGTGTATCTTGTCTGTATGAATGCAATGGACCTTGAAACTCGACGAGGTTTTTTAAAAAGATATTTATTGGAAACATTTACTCCAGTGCCTAGTGTGATTTAAAAAAAAAAGGAATATCAACCACCAAATGGCTTTTTTTTTTTACAATAGCAATACAAAAAATGAATTCCTTTTTTTTTTAGAACAGTCCTGGTGGCTACTGATGTGGTACTTGGAGGGCTACCCGGTACCTCCAGGCACCACGTCCAATCTTAAATTGCACTCTATAGTATAGGGAGGCCAGAATTTGAGTTATGTCCTCCCTCCTACAAACTCCAGTTCGGAGGTGAGCAGCAACATTTTGGACCAACTGGAGATGCTTGAGGTAGGACTGGCTGACTCCAAAATAAAGTGCATTACAGTAATCCACCCAAGACGTAACAAAGGCATGGATTACTTATTCTAAACACTGTTGTGAAATGAGAGGCTTTACTTTAGCCAGATGCCTAAGATTGATAAAAAATAAATAAAAAAGGAAAGGAAAAAAGCAGGATTTAGGCATATGTGCTAACAACCATCCTGTTTGGTTTATGTTGTCACTACGCTTGCATGAGTTTTCCCCAGGTATTAGGGCTTCTTCCCACATCCCCCTAAACACAATGCCCCAATTCCCAAGAAAAGTATCCAATTTTGAAACCTTGCCAAAATTCCCCATCCTATAGACCAGGGGTCTTCAATCCTGTTCCCTGAGGGCCGGTGGGTGTCCTGCTTGTTTTCCATCTCTCCCTGCTGCAACACACCTGATTCAAATGATCAGGATTGTTTTCTAGCTTCTACATACCTTGTTGATTAGCTGATCATTAGAATCAGATGTGTTGCAGCAGAGAGAGAGATGGAAAACAGACAGGACACCCGCCCTCGAGGAACAGGATTGAGGATCCCTGCTATAGACTGTCATGAAAATCAAACCCTTTGCAACCCTACCTGGTAGACCACCTCGTCAATCTGTAGCTCCATCATCTTGGCGGCTGCAGCTGGCTGCGGTTAGCCAGATGAGGACTTTCAAAGGCCTTGTCAACAGTCGAGGTGTTTTGGGATCAAGTCAACGCAGGAGAAACGTGGAATTCCGCATAACAGTCACCTCGGCGAAGGAAATATAATGGTACGAAAAATACACTGAGGGCCACTCCTCCACCGCCCGCCGCCGCCAGCTCGTCGTGTCACAGCCCAGCTAGTTGACTCCCTCCGAATAGCACAATATAGCGACCTCAATGAAGGTGGGACCGTGTGGCTGTTTCTCCAGTGGATGTGGCCTCTCCCGAGCCATGCCGAATGATCGGAGAGATGCTTTCGTCGATAATGCCGCACCTGCCTCTCAGCAGCCGCAGCCGCCAAGCGTAGCCATTGCTTGATGAGAAAAATAAATACATTAATTGATTTATAGAATAATAAATAAGACCCCCAACGACGACGGCGATCACTATGGAGAGGTTTGTGCCATTTCTTTTTCTTCGGGGTCGGAAGGTGATGGTGATGTCTCCCAATGGGAGAGGTTCTCGCTACCGCTCTGATGGGGGAACCAGCTGACCCAGTGAGGATGACGTCACACCACGAGCATCAAGCTACCACAACGCACCGGAAATTCGGAGAAAGACTTTAAGTTAAAACGCGCGGATGCAACGGCATTGGAGTGGGTGGTAACGAGCATATATATACGTCGAAGTAAAGTAGTACTTACGTAAAAGAGAAAAAATACAAACTGTGAAATTGACACCACAACCACAGCTGCAATAAGTCGGCTAGAAAAATCTAATTCAAAAAATATTTTGACATCCGTGCACATATGCTTGCCTGTTTTTTTTAAACGTCATGTTGTGTTTTAAAATTATTATTGAAATTGAACTGACATCACCATGCAATCATTTCAAATAAAGCTATCGATGGGGAATATTTTGCTTCTCTGGAGTCTTCAGAGTGCGAATATGTTCTTGTTCCTCCAAGTCACTGCTGCCATTGCCTTACAAGTAGTCACCAAGATCTCAATTACTCAGTCATGATCTTATTCTTAACCACGGTTAACGTTACATATTTATTTATTTATTTATTTATTTATAGCATAGTGACATCATCCACAGGGGGTTAAAAAAGTAACACGTCTATTTTGACAAAGTAGAAAGTACAAAAGGATAGATCTGTCTGTTTTCAAATGTAGAAGGGAAAAAAGTAAAAAATCGTTATAAAAAAAATAAATTCTCTAAGTTATTTAGGTAATTCGTGGGATGTTGAACTATTAGCATTTAATTAGTTACAAAATAAAACACATTTTGGTTTATGGTGTACTAATTGCTGAAGCAAATCTCAAAAGAGTAGATATATGCTCCATATTGCTCACGTTTAAACTTATTTTGAAGTCCAAGTTGTTCGGTGAGATACAATCACGTGAAAGTCATGTTATAATTTTGCAGGCTAAAACCGGAAGTTGACAATTTTCCAAAGCACTTGGCCTGCCCTTTGATGCATTATAATAATCATGACGATGCACTCTGGAACTGATGCTTCACTGTTCAGACAAAGACAGCCGACAATACACAGCTAAAGAGGCTCATTGACAAGACACGTTGCTGAGAATTACACAGTATGTAAAAGTAATGGATGTAAGGACTTCAATGATGTAGAAGTTCACCATGTGCCTTGTTTGATCACAATTTGATCAATTAAAGCACAATCAAATCTGATTTATTTGCAATTCAGCAAAAATAAAGTGTGATAATTGTATCAAACTTAGGCTCATTAAATACAAAATTATTCAAAACTAATTAAGTGAAACACATTTGATTAAAAAACGTGGAATTGCTACTGTTGGTGTTCATTTAATAAAATAATTCAAAATGAGGCTATCGCGGTTGTACTTTGATGTATGAAAATCAAATCACTGAAAAAAATGTTAATGTGAAAACGGAAATGTGGTAGTGCAACAGAGAAATTATTGACGATATGGTGGTGTAACAGCGGTTTCATACAAGTTGATTTGAAATTGATTTGAGTCACAAGGCCTTGCACACTGAAGTGCATTGACCTGCTCGGTCTACTTATCATTTTCTATCCACTGAAAATGACATCACAGTTGCTCAGGTAACGATCAATCCCGGCTTGCCCGTTTTCTAAAGCTGAGCCATGATTGGTTGTTAACTTAGCCCTGAGCAACTGTAATGTGATCTTCAGTCAAAATTAAGTGCCAAAACGGCCACCCATTTAAACGTAACAAAAAACGGGTGGATGTTACCGCTTAATTCAATATTAATCCCAATGCCAGTTTTGACGAGATGGACTTCATAAAAAAAAACATTTTTGGATTGACTTCCCCTTTAATCCAAATAGTGTTGCAACCATGCCTGATAGATGTATTTTTCCGACCAGCGTTAAACAATCCGTTCTGGCCAGAGACAGAGGGTGGCAATTCTGTGAGGAAAAGAATTGTCAACAACCGGAGAAAACAAGACCTGCTTTGTATGCTGAATTTCCACTGCTGCAAACATCCAGGGCATGCGCAGTATCTGTTTTGCATGTATGTTACCATTTTGGTATTTTGAAGCTCAACTATTCACAGAATAATGCTCAAACTGTTTTTCAACTGCAAAAACATTTTATTGCAATACACAGGATTGAATTCTGCTGCACTCATTGCTGCCAGGCACATCAACACATTGGGACAGGCCAGTATCCAGAATACCTTCAATGCGCTTTATGAAATAGGTGAAGAGGTGACACCGAAAGAGCTCAGCTTGATTCAGGTGAGCCACAATCTGTCCAGAATTCCCCCGTCTCCAACTGTTTTAATTTAAAACATAAACAGAGGCCGACCACAAGAGAAAAAAAACAAAAACAAATAAACGTCATGTTCTCAGATAAAGCAAGCAATGAGGGCAAAGCAGAAAATACACATTCGCATAAAATCGGGATGGAATTTCTTTAGGGAACACAAACATTTTTTTGGGAGTGAGCAACCGTATTCATCTTTGATTGAATGTCAAACTTATTTTTGGTATTTTGCTGCCTGAAGAGTCCGTTGACAGTAGACATTTTGTACCAGGCTTGTGTTTGGAGGGCAAGAAGATACAAGAGACCAATGATGACAGAACGGGTCTCATTGGTGGTTTGGAACGAGCCAGTAACAAAAACTAATTGATGATTTCAAAGGCCGCCATGTTACTTGGGAGGGGCGGGGGGATGAAACTTGAGGGCTTTATGCAACTTGGAATTTGAGAGTGTCCGGTGTATTTAAAAAAAAAAAACTTTATTGCAATGGAACCATTTCCCAGTGGAAGTGATTTTTGATTGAAAAAGGCGGTGATTGTATTATGCAGGTTTAAGGTCAATGGGGTGAGAAGGGGGAGATGATGTGCTGGAAGTCAGGCTGAAAGTGCAACAAGTTGAGGTCAACAGATCAGTCCGTGTTTGCTTTCAAGAACAACAGATGTTGATCATCACGTGTATATGTGAGAAAACCATGAGGGGTAGTGGGTGTTGGAATGAGATGCATGTTGGAGGGGGGGGCAGACCTTCAAGAGGAAAAGACGTGGGGTCAGAGGATCAGTAGAACACCACACTGGACTTCCCTCCCGGGGGGTTAAGGACCCTGTTGTGAGAGCGAGGCTTGGGTCCCAGGTGAGCCTCGTAGTTCTTCATGTCATAAACGGGTGGAGTAGACGAGGAGCATGAGGAGGGAGCAGGCTCTGGGTTAGCCGGAGCAGCAGTTGGCTCCTCCTTAGCTGGCACAACGGATGGTGAGGCAACTTGCTCTTTAACCTCTGGCTGGCTGACGTTGACTTCGGGCGGGCTGACTTTGACCTCAGTTGCTTTAAGACAAAGGGAATCCATTATGAAAATGCCAGAAGGGGGAAAAGAAGTCTAAAGTCGAGCTTGTGGAAAGATGTAATCAGTAAGATTTGCTTGTAGGTAAAATTGGAAAACTTAAAAGAGTTCTAACTAGCTTGACCTTGGAAGCTCATAGTAAAGCTCAAGAAACATTAGCAAACACTGGCAAAGCATAGCTCCATGACATTTGTGAAATGAGAAAGAAAAAAAGAAATATCTGTACTGTAATTAAGAGCAAGAAAAGGGCCGGAATGCAGTTGCTTGTTAAGAACAGTTGGAAAGAGGCTTTTTAATGCCACTCTCTCTGTTTAAGTTTATTGTCAAACTAAACAAAATAATTATTTTTCATTCTATTATGCCTTGCAGTAGTGTATAGTTTTATAAATTACAATATTATGGAGAGCGATTGTTCCTCATTAATATACACATTTTAAGAAAAGTTATCTTACGCTTCTGTATTTGATTAACATTCTTAGGCCAACAGTTACCGCTCGTTGTTGCGTGAAGTGTTTGACACTAATATCGAACGGAGAATTTGAGAGAGAGCAAGAGTGAAGCAAAGTGTGTTGAAATTTATATAAAGCGCCACCTCGACTGAAATAACTCCGATCTGCGAGAATATTATTCAGCTTTGTGATTTTTCTGATACTGGCAACAACAAAGTGATATCTTAAAGAACCCATTTAGAACGTTTTAAAATTTTTAAATGTTTTAATAGGTTTGTGCAAGATGTTCACCTGGTGATTTGGGTTCTGGTGATTTGGGTTCTGGTGATTCAGGTTCAGGGCCTACGGTGAGATTGTCCTGTTAAAAAAAAAAATTAAATTAAAATGACCATTTGGCAACACTTGCCTGCAGCACTGCACGGGGACACACAGCACATTTCGAACTGACTTTCAATCGTGCATCAATGCAGATCATCACGCCACAAGCTGGTCATGATGAGTCAGCAGAGAATGAAATTAAAATATCGAGTAGACTGCACCTTTGGCTTATTTGGGTGACTTCGGCTTGGGCTGTGAACATCAGCACTATCCTCCGCCCCAAATATGTTGCTGGTTGGTCCAGCGGGAGGAAGAGGTTTCTGTGGTTGGACAGGAGCTTCAGGTTCCCCAAATATCCCGCTGCTCTTACCACCTACATGACATCATATGTGTTATGGGATATGTGGGAGTATTACTGTTGACATATTTTCTTTTTTCTCTATTCAGTTTCTTGTCCACCATATGCAGTCATGACAATATGTCATATTTGGGTCCTTGGTTTATGACAGTCCCAAAATATAAAACATTGCTTAGTTGCTGCTTATCCTCACAAGGTTCATGAGAGGGTTAAAAAAAAAAAACAATAAATTTGAATTACATTTTTGGCATTAGAAACATGCCTCTAAAAAAATTAATAAATAAAAAATAAAAATCACATAAAGCTTATAAAGGCTTGAGTATATTAACATTGCTCATTTTTAATGTTTAAAAACAAATAAGAAATAGTAAAAACAAATTATTTTTTTCCTTATAGCCAGCCTGTGTTGACCTTAGGCTTGATATGACTAATATTACTTCTTAAGCATTCAGAAAATTAGATCACACCTTGCACAAAGTTTCATACTGATGACTCACAAATCAAAGACAGCATGCTTAACATGGGAAATGCTTAGAAAAGTGGCATCTTACGTTCAAGAGGAGAACAGTAGAGACGTCTATGCAGAGATTATCACATGAAAGTAAGAGGTTTCACACACTACCTCTTTTCAACACCCATTCCACGCTGATCTCACCTGGAGGGTGGGAGCGCCTTGGTGCAGCCTGGGGCTCCTCTGGTGAGCCGAACAGGTTAGAGGCCATTTTATTTGGTCTTCTAGATTGGGGGGCTTCCTCTTCGTAGCCACCAAACAGATTACTGGAGCCACCACCAGGAGGTCGCAGCACCCTGCAGAGGACAGATGCTCTTAGCTCAAATTGAATGGGAATTAGGTTTGCAATCCAATTATATGAGGACTAATGTTTTTAATGTGAAATCTATATAGAAAATAGAGCAGTCTATGCCCATGAGCGTTATTTAAGTTGGTTGATGTATTATGAGTTACAATAGAAAATTTTTATACAGTTAACCCTTACATAGTAGTAGTTTAGTCGTCATAAATTTCATTTATTTTGGCAACAATTCTCTATTATTTGCTGGAAACTAACCCACTCATAACCTTTGTGCTCAGTTTAAAGCACTAAAGGCATTCATTTGGCCCCGTCTTTGTAACTAGGACCTGAGTTGAAGTGAATTGAGGAGCCTAATTTTGTCAGTAGATGTTTGCTGCCATCTTGTGGCAACGTGGTGTAAAGGACGAAGAACAAGAAGAAGCGAGTTAAGTTTCAGTTAGACCCAAGTATTACTTTGCCACCATCTTGTCAATTCCTCACTGATTTTTTGCTATTTGCAACAAATCTCTCCTACTGTTTTGAACGTCAGTGATTCCCAGTTACTGACACGTGAGAGATCATCAGGTGTCCAGTGGAAAAAAATTACCATTTTCACACAAATTTTATACTGCTAATAAATTGTCTTTCTTCAACTATCTATGCCTGCGACGTATTGTAACTGTCAGAGTTGTTCATTGCTCTTCCACTGCGACCACGCATTTTTGGCTTTACACTCTTTGTAACATTTTCGTTTAGTGGTACGTCGTGGGATTTTTTTTCTACACTGCTCTGTTACACCAGCATGCTACAGCAGTATGTAAAGTTAACACTGCAGACAGTCCACGCTGACAGACAACATGATCATATGGTCGCAAAGGGCGCCATATCGCAATTAAATTTTCAAAACTTTTTCCAACTTACCAGAGACCAATAGACGATTTAAATCTACAGTACGCAACAGAACTGGCCAACATAAATTGATTTTAAGAAAGTCTCGGATGAACACGCTGATCGTTAAAGGGAACAATGTAGCCGCGTTGCGTACGAGCTAGCACAAAGACAAGAGAAGAGCTTCATACTTCCGCAGGCGCAGCAGGCAACGCCTGGTCGCTTAGCATCAATGCTAATTCTCAACATTTATTAGCCAGGGCAACTTTAAACGAGGTAGCTCAAGGTGCACCAAATAAGAGCTGATTGCTACTACCGTTATATCTGAAGGGGAAAACGAGACCAATATCTACGATACATGTTCAATTCACATGACATGGGCTGGTCGAGCAGTTACCTAAGCTTAAAATGATCTTCAACACATTATCCATTATTCACCTTGAGCTCGTTTTTGATCCAGTGTTCAACCCTTGAAACGTGTTCGTCGAAGTCATCGTGGTGTTTTGTTGGGAGTCTTCAAGTTAGCGAAGACAACTTCGTCACTCTGCCAACTGGACGACTTGTGTAGGTTCCTCCTTCGTCTCGTCTGTTGCAGCTCCACCCAAACTCCTTCGCGAAGAGTGTCAGTCGGAGCAAGAGAGACACCGCGCAATATAACTGTTCAGCATGCCGAGCTGCTGGGGGTGCGCTTGTTTTGAGTCGAATGATAGCCCGCTGAGACGATCAGTGGTACTTTTTTATTTTATTTTATTTTTTTACAAAAGTAAGGAGTACAAACCTCAGGTATCATTTTCAAATATTGAATGTAAAAGTGAAAATGCGTCGGAAAAATATATTCTCAAGTAAAGTACAGTCCTGTAATATCTACGTCAACTAACAAAAGTATTTGTACTTGCCACAACAGATTCTTAACCATGCTTAGCAAAAGTAGAGCTGTGAAAGGCTGGGACAAAACAACGAATTATTAAATGAATATAATGACTATGTAATTTGCAAAATTTACTGTTTATAGCAGAGAAAAACTTGTGTTAATCCATGGCTGTTAGACTGCAAACCACGTTTACTTCGGCTTGACTTTTCAGCATGGCTGCAAATGTCACCAATGCGGGAAGAAAACTGTAGTCGAATAAAATAGATGACCAATTATTTTAACGTTATAGCATTTTGGTACTTCAAAAAACAATTGGGAAACGTTTACGGAACAGGAAAAGAAATATAATTGGTGCCTCGCCTAGCCTTTCTGGTTACCAATTGGCTGACCTTTACGTCAATCAAGATTTAACCGCACTCCTCGTGCATTTCCAAACCAATCACAGGATTTGTTTTCGAGTTGTAGTGGGCGTGCCAAAGCGCGTGGAAGTGCGAGCCACATGAACTGTCATTGCATCCAAGAGCCAAGCTGCTAGCGCGCAAGGGTATCTTGGACCTCGAATGGAAATGTCACATTCGAGCCTTGACTGCAGGTAATTTTTAAGTACTAATATTGTTCTGTGGAGCGAATGGGTGTACTAATTGAAGGAAAGACTTTGCACTGGCGGGTTTTGCAGCGGCGTGTCTTCAAATAGGCAGTGTAAACGCTAGCTGGTAATGTTAGCAGTTTAGCTAGGAGTCGTGTTCTGAATGGAAATTACTGTAGTTCTTTACACTTGCTCTGATTTATACCAATGGACACGTCAACTGATTGTGTCTTCATCACGTCAACTGATTGTGTGTCTTCATAACAGCACTGTATCATTTGTAAAGTGTTGTTTACTCTCTTGTCATCATTCGGTTGCATTCAACTAAGATGTTTTAGGGATGCAGAAGTTAGTGTTCCTGCATTACAATGAATACAATACGTTAAAATAAGAATACTAGATTTAAAGTCAACTGAAGTCACAAAGTGCATGTATTTGAACGTGAAATAAAAGTGCACGCGTTGGCATGTCTCTCAGGTTGATTCCACAATTGCTTGAGCTGTAGGAGTTGTAATATGGAGGCTGCACGTGCAATAGTGTGTTCCAAAAACTAAATATATGAGGTGTTTTGAGTGCAATGTCATGAATTACTCATTTAGCTTTCAGATGACACAACAGTAATTTAAAGGTCGTGTCTCATGCTGTATTTATCATCATTTCCAAACCTAAACATAGCCATGGCCATAATCAAAATTTGCCTTTATCTGTTACACGTTCTTGTCACCACTAAGATGTAATACTTAATCGGTACGTCTACATCTCAGTTAATTAACACAGTGAGTAACCGGTTTTATGAACTGTACGTTAAAATGCACTAGGAGAACTTTGTAACATTGCTTTACCAATGTAGTAGTTTACTATACATGAGTCACAGAGTCACACACAGCATGGTGTTTTGATTTCGCCTCAGGAATTTGATTGTGTCGACAGTATAATTTGAAATGAGATTGTGATCACCAAAGCCAAACAAATGTAGGATGTATGTGAAATAAATGTGATTTGTGGTCAACACGTCTTCAAACGGAGCGTGACGTAGCGACGTGCGAAGTGCACGAAGGTTTATTAAAGTATTATCGTAGCAAATGAGCCCAAGTGACCGCACTTGTGAGGAATATTGTTCGCGGCATGGAGCAAATATGACGTTCTAGTGGTGGCTCGAAAAGTTTGATGGGTTGTATTGTCGAAGCATTGAGAAATATTACTGATAGAAAACAGTGGAACTGCGCAGAGTTCGCCTCAGTCGAAGCTGGACAACGACAGGGCAGCAGAGAGCGACGATACCGTGCTGGATTTATTATGCCCAATTTGAATAGTTATTGCCAGTCGAACCGATCGAACCCATGGTGAAGAGAAAGAAGACGTCGCCCACTTCCGATGAGCATGAAATTTGGTAAAATTGCGTTCGAAAGAAACACTTTAAATAGAGGTCGAATGCACAGTCGGGTTCTCGTTGTCGTTTCTGCAGGGCGCTAAACTGAAAAGCGCTCCCATTTGAATTTAGTTCACATTCAACCTTAACATTGGCAAATTTGGACGTTCGGGATGTTGGTTAACACCCTCGCCAGTTCCCGCAGTGTGTCCGTGGTTAAGTTAAATTTATTCGAAGGCTGTAAATGAATATATTTGGTGTTGTTTTGTCGGGACTGGAGAGGGGATTTGAAACAAACAGCGGCGGCCATGTTGAGAGACAGCAAACGTCGTGTTTAGAAGTTAATTTTGCTCATCGCCTTGCTCCTCATGTGTCTTTTTGGACTCCGTGTGTTGTGGCAGCATGACACCGGGCTCCAGGGAGGGGATCGGTGTCGATGGGACGGCGAATCCGTCCAGAAAAGCCGACGATTGCGACGAGGAGGAGAGCGGAGAGCTGGCGACGGAGGAGCGCAGTACAAAGGGAGACGAGCGAGTGGAAATTCTTAATCCAGCACCCGCTACTCTCAGCCCCGGTTCGGCTCAACCCGGACCGGGTTCTAGTCATCAGACCCAGCCCTCGGTGGAGCCCACCACCCCGTGTCACGACCAACATCATTTTCTGCGATCGAGCGTTCGACCTCCAAGCAAAAGGATCCGGAAGGATTCCATCGGCTCGACCATCAACGGCCATGGCGGGGCCAAATCGAAAGGTAACATCAAACGGGACTGTGGCTCAAGTGTTTTATTATCTATTAATTCCGTCCACTCACAGCGGTTCTGAACATGCACTCCGTTTCGGCACTAACTGTGTCAAGTCATTAAGGCAGAACTCGCATTGTCAACCCACTAGTTTGAGTCTACAAGTTAGAGGAGGCCTGTTTCTGTGTAGATGGAAAGGCAGTCATTTCATCAGATTTTATCCATTTCTATATAGAGCAAAATGTGATGGGATGATAGTCAACAGGAAGATAAAGGCTGAAAGGCATTTTCTTTATCCTCATGCCATTGTCAAAATGTTGTGGCAATTGCACAAAAATAATACGTTGGAAAAATATGGGACTCTGCTTTATTTCCCTACCACCATTTGTAGATTGTAAACAAAATATTTCAGCCGCATTTTTGACATGTGTTGTAATGCAAAAGTATACACAATGTAGCTGCAACATTCTAACAATTAGCTCAAGTGAATGAGACCAATACAAAAATGTCTTATCAATGAAAACAATATGCCGTTTTGATTGTTCAGAGTGTTGTTAATGTGGCAATATTTTCAGTATCCTGGTTGTAATTTGTAGTCCTGTGGAAATGCCTCAAACTGAGCCGAATCTTAATTTCTAGATGTTGTCATGTCACTAAATGTGGTTACTGAAATATCAGAAATAGCTCTTAATAAAAACTATGTATTATTAAATGCCTATTTGACTGTCAGTTAAAGCTAAGCATTGTTATCTTTCTAACTAATTTTGTTGTATCGCATGTATTTTATCGTTCAACTGGTCAAAATTATGCAGCCGGTTAGTGTAGGTTTATGTTTACTCAATAATAATGAATCTGTATGGCCAGAGGAAGCATTTAAAGCTTAACGGTATATTGTTTTATTTCTTGAGTTGCTGGCAAAAATTTTTTTTTTTTGGGGGGGGCATATGCATTGATGCTATATTTGTGATAATCTATTTTGAGCAATAGAGGCGCATCAAGGTTAGTGCCTCTGCGGTGCACGAGCGAACAACTCCCTCTCTTTGTTTTGATGCCTTCTGGCACCATTGTGCTTTAAGCGTGGGTAAATTTGGCCATTGTAGCCCACCTGGAGTTATTTTTAGACCTGTGTGCCAGAGACTTGGCCAAAGAGAGCAGTTTGCTTTTCTTGCTTCTCTGCCAGAACTAAACCCCAGTTAGAAAATCGCCACACGTTCTGCGTTTTAACTAGCTCACACAAATACGCCATTTTGTCATAGTTATGTTAGAAGTTTGGGTCAACTTTGAATGTTCCGTAACTTGTCTGCATTACAGGAGCAGAGAACGGTTCCTCTTCCCATGGTGCAGTGGGGCAGTCTGGACCCGTGGCTGGCTCTTCGGGAGGAGTCTCCAAGACGACTAAGGGCCAAGGACCCGCTGAGAAGGAGGAGCAAGCTGGTAACCAAAAGCGAGCCCGTCGACAGTGGGAGTCTTGGAGCGCAGAGGACAAAAACAGCTTCTTCGAAGGGCTTTATGAGGTAGGAGGCGGAACTGTCTTTTGACATGAAATAGGCCTTCTCGTGTTTATATCTAAAATTTATACAATCCAATCCTACAGCATGGCAAGGATTTCGAGGCCATCCAAAACAACATAGCCATGAAGTACAAGAAGAGAGGCAAGCCAGCTAACATGGTGAAAAACAAGGAACAGGTCCGCCACTTCTACTACCGCACATGGCACAAGATCTCCAAGCACATTGATTTTGCCAACGGTATGTCAGAAGCATGATTTTTGTATGTTTTGTCCAAACGATCTGTGGGACCACGTCTGCACAGCGATGAATATTCTTTTATGCATTTTGGAATTTTGTCCCATGTTTGTTCACTAACCCAAAACCTTTTCCTTGCATACAAGCAATTTATGCGTCATATGTAGCACCTGTGCAATGACTTGTCTCCTCTTATCCTCAGTATACACCCGAGTGCTGAAAAAATCCTCTCAGGAGCTTTACGGTCTCATCTGCTATGCTGAGCTTCGCAAAAAAGTTGGAGGGCGTAAGTAAAGTTCTGCACACAGTTCCAGAAACATGTTTTGGGCCTGTGGGTGTCAGGTCACGGGGGATGCAATTAAATGCGGCATGCAAACAACATGCTCCTCCCCACCCCCTACACACTCACACACACGCACACTCACACAACATTGGTCTTTTGGGGAAGCTGTTCCTCAGGAACCTTGTTGTAAACAATTCTTTGACGTTGGCATTTTGTCTCACACAGTCATGGATGATAAGAACGTGGCAAAGCTGAATGAACTCATCCAACAAGGGTAAGTTGCATCATAAATTTAAATTGCTCAAACGAACATGACATCATCTGCTCTTTATATACGAATGCACAGTCAGCTTTGCACTCTATAGTTGTCCCCACAAAAAATTAATTACAAGGATGTTAATGAAAGACAACAGTCATGACGGGTAATTGGCGTTAATAACAGTAATTAAGATCTTAACAGCAACATATCTTTTTCTTTTCAAATTTTAGGTTTTGTTTTAATCTTAGTGTTTGAACCTGGTTGTTTTGTTGACGAACTACAGATCTCGTCCATGTGTTTGCAAAGGAATTCCAATAAGTCCTATTTGTTAAAATTGTCATCGTTGAAAAAGTTTACTGTTTCGGTAATGGTACAGATGTCACAGGTAGTTGATGGCTCAGCGAATTCACTCCGACTCTTATCACTATTCCATCTGTTTGATCAGGGCCACCACTGTGCGATCCAAAGGGAGGAACTTACGAATAAAAGCACCCATGTGCCGTGCACTGAAGAAACTTTGTGACCCAGATGGTGAGCGTGCACACACACACACGCACGCACACGCACACATATACAAATTCTTACTGAACGATGTACTGGAGAAAATGCTTAGTAAACAAACAGTGCTACTGAAAATGCAAAGTGTGTCAATCACGAAGCACAGGATTTTGTCGGGGTGGCCTTTTAGCAATAGCGATGAGGGGGCTAGTGGTGTTTCCATGGTAACACCATACGAGGAAGAGGCTGCACAAGGAGACGGTGTACATGTTTGTACCGATGAATTGCCAGATAAGCAATACTACTTACTGTTGGTGTGAACATGCCAAAACCTAGTTTGCTAAAAATCATCTAAAATCTAAAATGTACCTGTAAACTCACTCGGGCTTTTTTTTTTTTTTTTTCCCCTGCAGGAATAAGTGACGAGGAGGACCAAAAGCCAGTGCGTTTACCCCTGAAGGTGGCGGTGGAGCTTCAGCCACGCAGCAACTACTCCTGGGCCCGTGTTCAGAGTCTAGCGCACAACCCGCGCCTCAGGTCAGTAACCATGATAAACTCAGCCTTAAGGCCACCAGTGCGGATAAGATTTATTTGTATTTCTTTTACATTTTCTTTGAGGTTTTATCTCGGGGGAAAGTTATAGTAACACGTTCAAATTTTCATGTAAGTCTACATTGACAGTAAATAAGATTGATTCATTCCCCCCCCCCACGTTTTCATTTGGGTTGTTTCCCTGAAATTTTAGATGAAGTTCCAAGGAGTTTGCTGCAAAATTTTTAAGCGCTAACTGTCTTTTTGTATGCATCAGGATGGTGGTGGAGCTTCACAGAAAAGTTTCCAGCCTCATCGAGTACCTGAAGCAGAAGTGGGCCTATCACGACCAGAGAATTGTATCCGTCAATACTTATAAATGAACACAGTTGGCTTTTCTGTGCAATGCAAGAGCTTGTTTCAGAAATCTGTCACACATCTCACATTCTCATCAGTGTAGTAATCAAGGGAAACGGCGATGTTGTTGTGTAAAGGACATTTCCTTGACTCTTCTCTTTTAGATAAAAAGTTTGATGGAAAGGGAAGCTTTAGAGGAGGCTCGTTCCAGTGCCACTTCTCCAAACAAAGCCCCGCCTGAGGAGCTTTTCCTCTTCCCGGCCGAGAGCAGCTCCCTGACAACACTGCCCGGCGTCGCTCGCGTCGTACACTCCAAGGCCTCATGCACTGTACACTGGCAAGAAAGTGGCAAGGCCCGGCCCAATGCCAAAGAGCTACCCGCCGCTCAGATCTTGGGTATTCACACCGCTCCACCTTCACGGACAAGTACCAAATCTGGACGAGGAAACACAGCTTCAACTGCTTCAGTGACCCCACAGAGTGAAACTTGTCAAACAGAGCCCTCCAGCCTTGAGATTTCGCCCGATGGTTCTGCCAAGATAGAGGAGAAGAGGCCATCACCTCTATCTGCACTTCCTCAGCAAGCCGTAATTCCTAGAGAGGATGCAAGTGAGGGAGGACTCATCGAGGGGTGCAAAAGCGGCACTGCTGTTGTGGAGTCCAGTGGAGGCCAAGCGGGGACCAAAACGACAGATGTATCATGTAGCACTGCAGACAACTCACTAGAACCGTGCAAGGAGGAGATGAGCATGAGCTCCGCCTCCTCAGACGCCACCCAGACTGCTCCAGCCAAGATCTCCATGGTCGGCCCAGAGGACGGCGTGCCGCAGAGCTCGGCCGCCGCGGCCAAAGAGCGTACTGTTGAACAGATCAGAGGAGAGGGCTGGAACGTCCGTGACGCAGAGAACGTCACACTGGCTGAGTTGTACTTAATGTTCGGGAAGCCTGGCAAGCTGCAGCTGGAGTACGAGTGGCAAGCCATCTCACATCCTCACGAAAAAGGGCAAGCGCCATCGCAGCACAGACCATGCGGGAAACAACGAGTACTACGCTGTCTGCTAAGACTGGTCACCACAGAAGTCAACCCCAAACCTTTGGTAGGCATTTGTTGGTTCTTTACACACTGGGTGTTTAGACCTGTCAGATCAGTTAACATCACAATGTAATCTTACTGCTTTAATTTGAAACCATTTTTTCACGAGTGGTCCCAGCAGAGTGCCAGGCTACACCCTTGACCCGCCATTCAATCACAGAGCACACATATTCAAACAGCTTATGAACAGTTAAAGCCTTCAATTAACCTAACATCCATGTTTTGGGAATCTGTATGAACCATCAAACACCACTCAGTCGTGCCTTGCCTGAGAATAGAAACCCAAACGTCAGAACTGCGAAGGTCTTCTACCCGTTATTACAGCGAGCTGCCCTCAATGAGAGCAGATGCTCCAAATTAGACTGCATTTGCAATGGCAAGGCAGTTGTAATTGAAACTGGCAGAGGTTTTTCGTTTCAGTTGATGCTTATTGTTAAGGTTGGAGTTTGTAGTAGTGTATTAGTGCTTTGCATCATTCTGAGTGCTGTTTTGACGTAAAGAGGTAACCGAAATAATAGAAAGAGCACAATATGTCAGTATTGGTGCATATTCTTGTTTTAAATTTTTTTACATTCGGTAGAATTCCTCAAGGTGAAATTGAACTCACACTGGGCTGTATATTTGTTTCACACACACACAGCAGGAGAGAAAGAGTGAAAGGGGGATGCAAACTGGTGAACATCTTGAGCTGGGGCTTGCTCAAGGGCACCTCAGCTGTAGCCAGGAAGCAGATTGTCATTTTACATTTTGGGACTTGAACTTGATGCTTTCAAATTCCAATGCAAGCCCTTAAAATATGTGGTACTGCTGCCCCAATTAAAAAAAAACAAAAAGACACAGAGATCAGGTAATGTTTTTTTTTGTTTTATTTTCGATCAGACATTTACATATGCTGACCTTTTTTGAATGGTAATATAATATAAAACCTGTCAGACTCTGAACTTTTCCGATTTCCTTTCAAGCATCTCATTCAGCCTCCAAAGATGAAAATGCCAGAACATTGCCCCCATGTCTTTGTGTCGATGCAGTGACATGGGAAAACGTCAAACTATGAAATGAATACCTTGCAGACAGTGGTCATCAATACTGAGCATTATCTTTGTTAAGGCAGAATTTAAAAGTAACTCTTGTATTGGATGTCATTAAAGTATGTTGGTGCATCTAATGCAATTCTCTCTTTAAAAAAACAAAACATCTTTATTGGTTTGATGTTGCCATCTCCCTCAAAGCGCAGCATATTTGATACTTCTTGTCTCTCCTCCAGGCTCCAGAGCTTTGTTCCACAGCCACGTCACCCCTAAAGACTCCCCAGGAGGATCAAAACCAGGCCCTCACACCTCCAGGAAAAGTTCCCATTGCAGGCGTCCGTAGCCCAAGTTTTGGCCGGCAGCCGGCATCTGTCCGAGGGGCCAAGTTACACCTGCCAAACATTGGAGGCTCCGGTATAATCAGACCAGATTTACTTATTTTACTTAAGAAACATCTCATGGCACACCCACCAAACAAAGATGTCGAGTGTCTGTGAATGATCCCAAATACAACTATTGGCTGCTTTTTTTTAAACTAAATAATTCAAGGTTGAAATGCCACTTGACAGCTTAAAATGGCGTCATCACCATCCCTTGTCAACATCCTCAGGTGCACGCAACCTTCCCCGCTCTCTTCTGGGCTCATCAGGCGCTGCGGCCAGTGACTCCGAAGGCAACGTATTTGCAGTGCCCACCACACTCCCCCCGAACAGTTCCCGCCACAGCCGAATGTTCTCCCCCAACAAGGAGGCTGAGCTGGCCCTGAGGCAGCAGCTCGACTCCATCAGTGTAAGACGTGCGCACGTTTGCACCACCAAATTCCAAGCCCGCGTTCTTATGCAATTCTTAGTGATTATAAATCGCTCATATTCGCAGATGCAGTCAGATCTTTTCCTCTCACGACCAAGAAAACCTCGAAACAAACTCCGGAAGCCGCTCGTCGTTCAGGTGAGTGTCTTTGTGTTGCCGATTTTAACCTAACACGACCGACATCCGGCTAAGCTACTTGTGTCTCGTCCGCAGCGAACTCTTCTTCCACGAACTACAGGGGACTCTTCGCAGCACGTCTGCTCCTTTTCCATCCTCTCCAACTCCGCTGCCACAGGTATTTACGTCATAGGCTGCGGTGCTTTAACAGGGTGCAAGTGATAGATAATCTTTTCATTTATAAACATAAACAGAGTGGGCCACAATTGTCCAATTATTGTTCGTCTCTCTCGCTTCCTGTTTTGCACCTCAGGAACTGGATCCTTCCGGCCAATTCAAACCCGACTGGCCCCTGCCTCCCTCCCTCTACCGTCCAAAGCCTCTTCCTCTGCTGTGGCCAGCCAGCTCTCCAGTATGTATTATGTTGTTTTTACCATCTGAAAGTATGTTTATGTTAAGTGCTATTTGCATAAACACTTTATAGTTTCACATCAAAGGAGCTTTTCTCAGTGAAGAATTATTTGAATTATTTCTGTGCAAAATGATGCAAGTAAATCTTGGGAAAACGGCAAATAGTGTTCAATAATTGGCTTTGTCTAATAGCAAAGGGTAAAAAAAAAAAAGGCCATATTTCCCGGCCCTTCAATAAATTAATAAATTCTTCTCGCGTCCGTGCGTTTTATCCAAATAGCCATTGTCCCCTTTTTGTCCAGGTGCAATTGACCTTGCGGCTAAGACTGCAGGCATCATTCCAGGAAGTCCTTTTCGGGAGCCGGAATCTCCTGCGCTGGTCACTCCTGCACCAAATGTTGAAACTGAACCAGACCCTCAGCTTCTCCAGCACAATGTCTCAGAGGTCAGAAAAAAAAAAAAGCATGCTTCGTCTTTGTTTTTTCCCAGTGAAGAAAAAAAGGCCAGTTATAGCGCAAGATTGAAAGTCCTGCTTTTTTCTAAAAATAAACCTGATTGGTTTTGATTGATGCTGTCAAGAGAGATATTAATTTGCCATGATAAAATATTTGGTTTATATATGCTAATGGTATGATGCAGTGCAAGGGCACAAAATTCGCTTGCAACTTTGCCACACACATCATCTGCTAGCTGCTGATGTCACATATACATCCTGAAAGCAGCGAATGCTACAAAATGAGGAGAATATACTTTTGGGAATAAATGAATACAATTTCCATGCTCAAATATTAGATTTGAGGTTGTAAATGTAGTTCAGTGCTGAAACAAACCACGGTGTTCCTTCCACAGAATAGTCTGCCTCCGCCCTCTCCTGGAGTGACAGGGGGCGGAGACTCGCTCCTTTCTCCGCCCAGTGTAGCTTCATTACTGGACATCTCGTTGCCGGGCCCCCCTGAGGAAGCTATGACCCCGGGAGAGAATCAAACGCACATCAGTGACTCCATCATTGAGCTGGCCATCAATTCTGCCCACTATGGTGCGTGAACGTGGAGAAGTAGCCTTCAATAATTACCACAGCAATAATCCAATTTGATGGCTGTTATGTCGCAGGCGAGGTGGCGACGCTCTCGTCAACTAAACTGAGTAGCAGCGACGGCTCCAAACTGCTGGCCTCGTCTCCTTCCGTCAGCCCGTCCCGGGGCTGGATTCCTTCGCCCAGCCACGACCCGCAGTGGTATCCCAGTGACTCATCCGACTCCACTCTGGGATGCCTCCTCTGTGAGTATCTTCTAAAGCACATTTGACATTTTCTTTGTTTTACCATCTGTAAAAGTGGCAAAAGTAACATTTCTGATCCCTGGCTGATAACAGTTGAGAACCACTGTGTCGAGAAAACCTTTATTTTATTTGCTCATTCTAGTTTCTTTGAACTGGAGCTGAAAAGAACATGTACTTGGATGAAAAAATCTCAAGCCATCCTCTTGTAATGTTGTGCCCTGATGTTATGTCATTTCAGCCAGCATGGTGTCTTCTGATAAGGGCAGGCGGAGCACCCTCACCCCCTCCGGCCCCTCTAGTGGCACAGCTTTGCTGGGTCCCAGCCTGCTTGACTGCAACTCCCATGATTCCTTTCAGTCGCGCGGGCTTCCAGATGTGGCAGAGGTATGCTTTACAATTGATTGTCACTCGTAAATCACGCATTATTTCAGTCTACCTTTTAACTGTCATCCTGATGAAAATGAACTGTACAGCCAATGTGTTGACGTAGCGTATTTTCACGACTATAAGGCACACTGTATTAACTCACACTGCAGCCTCACTTATGGTGTTAGTTATGTATTTAACACATACATAAGGGTCACCGGATTATTGGGCGCAGGCATGGTAAGACATGCAAGCTTAAAACATACGGTAGCATGTTAAAACCTACGCTCGCATTCATGTGAGCGTAGGTTTTTAAAAAGGCAGCGGGAGCAAAACTGAATTTGGTTGTATTGTAATATTTTTTTACTCTTCTTGTTATTATCTGATTGGATCATTGCAATGCACCTCCTCAGAAATGATGCCGGCTTTTGCGAAAGCTCGAACAACTGTGCAAGCAGACACGTTAGCCCAAGCATCTGCAATCCACTCAAAAATTGTGCCGGAGCTCACCTGAGGCTGCCTCCCACTCTTAGTAAAGCTGTGTTGGTCATCTCGCAACTTAACTATTTACACCAATGTCCAACGGTTGGAATGATCTATATTGGAAAGTACACACTTGTCGGTTGTTTTAAAAGCTGAATGTGAATTCCATTATAACCCTTACGTACCCTTTGCATATTCCACGTAGCTCTTTAGGCCGCAATGTGCATTTGAAATTTTTGGTGTTGCACCTGCAGATGGACTCTCAGCTTGCCTGCATGATGAGCGAGAGCAGCGTGGACTACATCGCGCGCTTCAACGACCTGGCTCAGGAGCTGGCCGTGGCCGAACCCTCGATTCCGCCACCCTGAGAGGGAGGCGGGGGCATCTCCGCTGACACCATCTGGACAATAACAAGTGAGCACATTCTACCTGCTACCAAGGAGCAAAGATGACTGCGGAAACAGACCAGTACCTAAAGCCATCCCTGCCCTGTTTGTTAAAGTGCAATAATTACGTTGTGAGAGCCACGTGTATCAAAGACACGTTTGGCTTCATTGAACTTTTTGCAGTGAGATGAAATGCCCTTTAAAGACTCGTGCGTTAACAAAACACAACCTCATGTACAGGAAATTACTCTGCCATATCTGAACACAAATGTGTCAATGCTCCTTTTTTCCCCCTGCTATTTTAAAGTTTGACCCCTAAGGTGTGTAAATCCACCAAAATGTGCAGGTATACTGCTCACAAAACGGTGAAGATGTTTGGCTTTTTCGGTGAAATTACAGGATGGACGGAAACTGCACTATGATTAAGTTCACCTGTAAAGGTTGTTGCGTGTTTCGGTTCATTGTGAAAGTTCACCTGATATTTCCATATCCCTTACATTTTTGTGGGTGGTGTATACGTCCTGGGGAAAAAAAGTGTTTGACAAAGAACTCAACACTAGAAACTCAATTGCGCTCTTGTTGAAGTTGCCTTGTATTTTTTATATTAATTTCATCTCCATCCGTTCCGTTTGATCACTTTAGTGAACATTTGCAGCATGTATTCCGTTTTTTTGGTTTTTTTTTTTTAAGGCACGAGGCAAAATGGCAGCTTTGGTCAGCAGAAAGTTTGAAGATCAACTCTTCGGTGTTTTCATTTCAATTTGGTGCTGAAATGGTATTTTAAAACAGTGTAAATATCCGACCGCTTGATGAACTAATCGTATCTGCGATGAGAAACATTTTCAGGCTGCATCGACTGATTGGGAAAAAAAAACTGCTTTACATTCTATAGCTTCAAAGTTTGAAACCACACATTTACTCCAGAGTGTATTTTTTTTTTTTTTTTTTTAATTGAACAGTAACACTCCATATAACCTCACAAACGTTCGTGTGATCGTCATTGCGTAACATTGAAAAAGTTGATTGATGCTGACGTGAACGCTCGTGCCAAAGTCACAACAAATAGCTACCGCGGCTTTAGGCTGCTCTTTATATGGCGATGTTATGAGGTGAACAGACGCTTTCCCCGTTTTGGTGCTCTGTCATTTACTGCAAATACACACACCTCAAAAGTCCAGTCAGTGCATCCAAGTTGTTTATGGAACCAGCGTCACCCCAGTGTGGAGTTTTAGTTTGAGTTGATTGTATATGAACTAAATGGAATGTGGAGGAAATAGGACTATGAGAAAGCACCGTGTTATATTTAAAATTCAAATTTAAGATTTTAATTTAAAAAAAGAATCATCAGGTTTTAAACTTCTAATTCTTTTTTTTTTTTTTTTTTGAAGGATTTGTTTGTACAAATGGTGATTCCAGTATTCACTGCGCTTTTGTAAGATAATGTAAATTTTGAATATTTATTGTTAACATTTCTTAAAAAAAAAAAGTGGTTCTCATTAACTTAAGACTATCTAAGAATGGAACAACCCGTTTCAAATTTCCATTGGTTAAAGTTGTTTTTATTCTGTGCATAAAGTTCGCTATAAAAAGCTTTTTCTTTTTGTAATTGTCTTTTCTTACCATAGCAATGTGAATGTGTTCATGAACAGCAAGGTGAGCTCATTTAATTTTGTTTTGAAACGAGCAACAATCAACTCGGAAATGTCATCAGATTTTCATTTCCTCTGGGTCATGTGCGAAAGTGACTTTTTTTTTTTTTTTTTTTTTTTTAAATCTGCTAAAATAGGCTCCAGCGTTTACATGACCAAACCTAGAAATCAGGCAGTCATTTTCAGTCGACAGCAACTGGCAAAATGGCTCCCTCGTTGAAATGGTTAAAAACAGATGGATTTTGCTGCTAAATTCTCATTCCACTAATGCAATATTAATCTGAATGCCCTGTTTAGACTACCGGGGGCGTGTAGAATTCATTGTAAAGGAATGTTTTGAATTGACTTCACCTTGTTTCCCTGTTTATGACTGTCAAGCCATAAATATGCAGAATGGCTTCAGCATTTTATTACATAAACACTGCACAATAATTGGATAACTAGCTTTGAAATAAACTAAGGATAATTGTTCTATTTGTAAAATGAAAATGTAGATTAGGAGATAAATATTTAGTTGCAAAAGCAATAAAAAACAGAGACTTATTCACCACGTTTCAGGTTTATTTTACAATCAATAATATCCAGTGTCCATTTTTGTCCTTTACGGGATCAAGTGTCTTTAGGTTTGTGTTCCTTGCGAGCACGAGAGGCCATGAGTTTAAAGAAGAGGGCGGGCCACAGTGCGCGAAGATAAATGGCCACCGTGGGCAGAGGTCCTGCCAAAACAACGTCTTTGCTCTTATGACGTACAGCTTTCAGAACGGCCTGAGCCACAGCTCTGGGATCCCGACCCGTCGCTGTGGTTGTGTCCACAACTGAAAAGGAGCGACAACAAACAAAACTTTGAGTCCAGACATTTCTCAAATTTAGCCCCTGATTATCACGGACTTGCTTTTTTTTCCCCCCTTGTCATGTGTTAGTTTGGTTCCATTTCTGCAACACTGGCAGCCATAATTACAGTTAAGGCCAAAATGTTGACGCAATTGTGACTGAAAGTGAATGTTGACTGGATTTTTCTTTTTTAGCTGAAAAATGTGACACAAGAAAATGGAAAAAAAATACTTAACTATGCTTTATGACGTACAATTTGTTGTGGGTAAAACTGATAGCACATTGCTTTTTTTTTTTTTTTTTAAACTACATTTATTTTCCGTTTGAGGTACAACGTCCAAAATTATCAGACCATTTATCAACACGTCAATTTATAATGAATATGAATGTTCTAGGTCTGAAGTCACCAACATAGTTCCCAAGGCAGATGATACCAATTCAAATATGTACTTTAATTTGAAGTTTGGCCAGGGAATGAATAATTTGGGGCTAAAATTAAATTAAAAAAACGCACGGTACATTCATGCAACTCAAATGAAGTTGCATTCGACAGTCCATTTCCATATTCTTTCAACCTAAATAATCACTTGTTCATATGGAGTCACACAAGTTCATGGATTTTAAAACACACAAGACGCATATCTGGTTAAATGGTAAAAAAAAAGTTCACATGACCGTGAAAGCAATTTTTCGATTAATAGTACCTCCCAAAATTCAGAAACATAAGAAAATGTGCAATAGCTACTCCTAGTTTGTTCACTGTTAGTTTTAGGAATGCTTTGTTATTACAATGTCATTAAGTGAAAATACAGTAGAAAAGTGGTCTTGGTAGAATAAAGACAAGATTATATTTTTGTCAGAGCTAAATTAGATCGTGTGCGAGGAGGCCATTTTATAATGATGTGCATTTTTTTGCTAAGACGAGTCAATACATGTATTCAGGTTTTACATTTCACTCCACTCTATGCATAAAAACAATTTTGAACAAGTCAGGCTATGTCTGCTTGTGTTCAGAAATGCCAAATTAAGTGTGTCACAATATATACAACAATCTGTTTGCCATGTATGGCGCTGCGCAGGGTATGTCATTATTTTGATACTTCGACTTTAACATTTTGTCAGAATCAGATGCCATTGATATTTGCACTATTGTTGTTTATACTGCCTAATCGGATTAATGGCAATGAATTTTCAGTGGTGACGAGAGGCTTTTTGTCATTCCCTGGTACTGTATCTTAAAAGGACAACTTTTTTTCAGCCTTACCGCCATACTTTGAGCCGTCTCCCGTGACAGCATTGACGGACAGATTTGTCTTGATGTATCCCGGACTTATGACGGTCACTGGAATCCCGTAATGCTCCACCTCAGCCCGTAAACAATCAAAGTAGGCCTGGGTGGCGTGTTTGGATGCTGCATCTAAACACACAGGATACAAAGCACAATCCTGTTTCATTTTGAATCAATGGGGGTGGGGGGGGGGTGCTTAGACGAAATGAAAACTTACAGGCCGATCTGTAAGGAATTGCAATCTTGCCCTGAACGCTGCTTATGACAACAATATGGCCACTGCGTTGGCGAATCATGGAGGGCAGCAGAGCTGATGAGAGAAAAATGAAAACTTAGAAAACAAAAGAGGGGGCTTCTCTCTTTCCAATTTTCACTACTCAAAAATCTTTGACGATGGGCTCTATGCATATATTAGAACTTGTCAACTTTCGAATGCACATGTTCCATGTTTCAGTACTTTTAGCACAACTGGCTGCTGTGCGAACAAATAAATGGACCTATAGCAGACGTGCTAACCACTAGCCCACTGAACTAGCTTCATGCTCCTCTCTGACCTTGCGTAAGAGCGACTGGCCCGAAGTAATTTGTTTCCATGACATCCCTTTGAACCGACAGGTGAGTATCCAGTATGTTGCCACGGTAACTGATTCCAGCATTATTGATGAGGATGTCTACTCGTCCATAACACTTCAATATATCCTTTGCTGCTCTGTCCACAGAGTGTGTGTCGCTCAGGTTGAAGATGACGGTGCTGGGAATATACGTCTGTGGGTTGAACACAACACGAAGCAAATATTTTAACCGATAGAGTTGATCAGATGGTAGTTTGATACGCAACTTAATTGAGTTACAGATATTAATATTGTAACTACTGAGTGTGTGTGTGTGTGGGTGTAAATGAATACCAGTTGCTTTCCATCCCTTGCACTTGCATGCAGCTCCTCAACAACTTGCTGGAGCCGACCTGCATCCCGACCACACAGTACCAATCGAGCCCCTGCACTGTGGAACGCGCGTGCACATTCTACAAAGGCAAAAATCCCAATCTAGAAAACTCAAAAGCAATTGGAGTGTTGATGTGTCAGCTGAAGCTGAGAAGAAATGAGTAGGAAGTTGAGCTGACCTTTGCCCAATCCAGAACTGGCGCCCGTGATGACCACCACTGCGTCTTGAAGCACAGCACCGGCTCGCAGTCGGCCAAGTAGGCGACAGAGAAGTAAAAACCCCAAGCTTGCTAGGAGCAGTGCTGGTAGCGTTCCTCCTGCGGTGACACGCTCCATCACCTACGCACACTGGACATCACAGTAACATCATCCGCTGAATGGCTCTAAAGAAAATGGTCACACACAACAATGGTCCTTGTTTTAATCGTGACTTTGAAATGTCTCCAAAGGTCAACTCCATGCAGTACATGACATGACACTAATCCAATTAATAGTTGACAACCCCCCTTCAAAAACTTGTAGGTAAGTAAGGCCAAATTTATTTTGTATGTGTCTGCCAAATCAGAAGTAAAATGGTCAATTTAAAGACATGTTTTTTGGCCTTACAGTTTGCCAGGTTTTGCAACTCTGACCTAACTGACCTTATGATGTATTTTAACAACCCATGGAGTGTTTGTTTATTTTCGACATTACATTTGGGGAGGGTGTTCATTTTTGGCACCTAATTTTTATTATTTTTTAAAATATGTACAGCAATGATATATTTGTTGTATTTTACTAGTCTTCTTACTTCACTTTTGTACATTATATAACTTAACTAAAAGGAGGTTTTCAGATTATTTTCTGTTGAAATTTTCCATTTAAAAATCATTATAGTTTCAAATTCAGAGGATTTTTGTTATGCTGACAATTACCTATTATTTCACATAGTGATTGTAATTAGTTACTTAGTCAGCAAATTAAATGTGAATAATTAACATTTGTTCTTTGTGTATTTAACATTTTTTCCAATTACATAAGTGTTTTGAAAATAGGATAAAGATTAGGGAAGTTATGGAAGTTTAAATTTCACATTGTACAAAAAAGGTCGCATCTAAAATATTGACCCCGGCCGGAAATCTGTATGTTTTCACTGCTTTTAAGGAGTCATAAACTGATTAATATTTGTCACAGGAAAATCACACCTCACTGGAATCCTCTAAAATTGCTGATTGCTTGCAAATAAATTAATCTTTGAAATGTTGGCAAAGTGCAGTGCGGGAAATTATCCCCTTTTACTTAACTGATCTGTATTGTATGTAACTATTCACTCATTGCAAATTATGTATTTTTGGTCGTTGTGTCATCTATGCAGCGATGTATAGAGACAGAGAGAACAATTACATTGTTGACCACTAGATGGCAGAATGTACAATTAAATGACGTCCACCTATTCACATGTGTTCAACTAAACAGGCCCGGATTGCTAGCAAATTGAGTAACTTGACCTTCAACTCTATCAAAGTAACGATGTGAGAACTTTTAACACGTCTGGAAAGTGGAACCTGCATGGGCTTTTTTTGCATCGAACGCTGTTCGTAACTGTGAAATATCATAGTTCGGGAGATTCAACCCGGACGTAAACTTGTGCGCGCTCAGGATCGTCCGGTTAATGCTGACGTTAGTCAGCTCCGCAAGTACAACAAAGAAGAGTTTAATAATTGAGTACTCACCTTGATTTGCACAGTGATTATTTTATGTCCAAATTCGTGCTGCATCACACACTCAAAACAGTGACAGTTTTCTTTTTTAAATTTTGATAGTGGCGGATTCCGTCTCTTTGGTGCATATCGCCACCTACTGACAGGAAGAGCACGGGCAGGGCTATGCTCTTTGAATAACACACTTTACCACGAATACACACACACTTACATATACTGTACACTTACAGTATACAACAATATAATTCATATAAAACCTGTATCATTCAGGAAATTAAATATCTAATCCGTGATACCCAAGGTACAAGCAGTTTACTTCCGGGTTATTTCTCGTAAAGACTGATGGGAATTGAAGTTTTGTTCTGGCTGCCGCTTACATTTTAACATGTTATATATAAAATGTGTTCCGCTTGTTTATTTAGTGAATGTGCGTCTTCTAGTTTCACATAAATCTAAAACTGTCTTTACTAAAAAAGTAAAGAAAATACCTAAACTGAAAGCTGTTAAAATTCAGAGTTTAAAGTTTGATATATTGTCAGCTCCATATTATCATGCCTTCCATCAGCACATCTCAGTCAAGCTTTTTATCATAGATGCCATGTTTTTTTTTTTAATGTCTTGCCTAATTTTTAATGGATCAGCCATCAAAATATACTTACATTAAATCTTTATGAGAATCCGATAATGAAGTAAATCTTGTACTGAGTGGAATTGTGTGAGATTCCAAGGTCGCATGTAGAACTTGATCAGGTTCATTTGGAAGTGTAAAACCTATTTTAGTCCGGTAGCTGTAGAATCTAATCATATGAAGGAATAAAATGCATATGGAATATTTAATTAAATTTTGTTCCCTTGCATTTTCAAGAAATTGTAGATGTGGATTTCACTTATTTCAGCAATTAATATTCTAGTTAGTTGTTGATTTAAGAATTGATGAAATACTTGCATTTTATGTACCAGTGTCTGAAAAACATTGAGACCATTTCAAAATTTAAAGAAAAAAATGGTTCACACTTAAATCTGTTCACCTCTTCCCCAAATAATAATTTAATAAAGTTATTTTTACAAAGCCGAAGCGCTCACGGTCAATGCAAACGTCAATTTTTTCTGAAATCCGTACCCTGCAGAGTCACTGTCGAAAAGCAATTTTTTTCTCAACTCTGCTTTTCACAAAGAATTAAATTAAGTTACTGTTGCAACAGACGCAGCATCCTATAATCTGAAAATAATTGTCAGTTGGTTTCATCACTACATTGTGAAAGAACCGCTGGGTGTGAAGCTTCCCGTCCATCCCTGCACAGCAGATACCGTTAAACACAGGCGGCGTTCCAATTCTGATACTACCTGAGACGCACAGAAAATTAGCAGGTCGACTTTGTCATCCTATTTGATGTTGGTTCCGTTTCTGCAGCACAATAACGGCTGAGGAAACACGACTGTTCCATGTTTCAATGTGTTTTTTTTATTTAGGTGTGAATCAAACATGCCAGGTCTTGATTTTGTAGTTTTGGGGTATTATAAACAGGGCCCGACTGATACAAATTTTTTTTGGAGCCGATGCATATATGTAATATGAATAAAACAACTTTTTCGTCCTTTAACACTTACAACGTTTGACTATTTTACAATACTTTGTCCTTCAGTATTTAAATTTACAAAGAAAAATCGGCCAATTTTTAGGGTGGGAGGGTGTTTGAATATCGTTATCTTTGTCTTGCGCTGCGTCAACATAAAAAAATAAATAAAAAAACACTACATTGAAAATTGTCTATCGTGTCCCGATGTTGCAAAGTCGAATGTTTTCTATTAATGGACATTACCTGTTTGCTCGGAGAAAGTCAGACATGCAGAAGCACGCGTTTGAAATAGCCTAATGTTTATTGAAAGGTGAATTGCTGATCAGCAAGTAAGGGAGTACAGTCAAACTACAAGGGAAAGGGTAAAGCTCAAAACATGTGCCCATCTCAACCAGGCAGCTTCAGCTGGAGCCTTTCCACGAATGTTATGTGTCAGAATGCAGGGAAGGAGGCGCCAAGGTACTAAAGGGATCATGTGTGCTGTGGTTGTCACTTCAAGAAAACAAAGGGGTGGACATCCTGATAATTTTAACTATATCCCTCTGATCAAAGTTCAACATGGGAGCAGCCACCACAAATGCGTTGGGTCCCATTGTGACCTTCCACTTTTCTTACACCAGACTGTGGATAGGTTTGCGTTTTTTTTTTAATTATTTTATTTTCATTTTTCTCTCGGTTCTTAAATGGTCTTCAGAGTGCACTCATACAGCATAGAGTTCGTAGATCTTCTTGGCGCAGTACGCCAGCGCAGCCAGTGCTATTGTGTTATGGAGTCTCTTTCTGTGGATGTCATCCCTGCGCACCAAGACCACGGGCGTGGAGGAGGTGAGCGTGTGCAACGGCAGCCGCGACAGTTTTTGGCTGTCATATTCCACCTGGTACTTGCAGCAGGGGTCAAACTGCCACGAAATCCCGTAGAGGGCGGCGCAGGCGACGGTGAGGGCGCCTGCGGGCAGCGCCACGTAACGCGAGTATTCTGGAGGCAGCGAAAGTGGCGTCAGGAGGCACGCGGCGCCCGACAACACGGCCGTCTTGTGCAGGCAGTTGCCCACCGTAATCCACCGCGCCGTCTCATCGCCGATCCGCGTGGGCTCGATAACAATGTATTTATACTGCGCCTCCAGTGCTTGCTCCAACTCATACTCAAACTGATCCTGCGCGTTCTCCCCGTTGTAGATCTCGTGAACAATGTAGCAGTCGGTCGCTGCCATCACTCCCCTGCAAACAGGGTGACAAGGAGGAAACAGTGAGGACAACAACAAATAAAGCACTACCCAATGTATACACGGGGACAGGTTGATTGAGAAATAACTCACAATTTCAAAATACAGCGGCACTTTGGTTTTTATTATGCCCTACTTTTTATAGAAGCAGGTTTTCAATTTTTTTTTTTGTATACCAATTTTCAAAAGCAAGGTACAATAAAACGTAAGGGCAACAGTGGCCGAACTGCCTGTCCAAAGCCACACCTACAAAATAAAAGCACAAGGTATAATAACAGTTTCATAACGTGCCAAGCATGAATCGGGGTAAGACTCACGTTGCTAGCTTCGGCTAGCCCGATCGCTGCTAGGTTCATACCAGCGGGAGTGGGAACACAGAATGGAACAAGGGGCGGCAAAGCAAAATGGTGCTTTGTCAGCTGATTATTATGTCCAATAATACGCGAACATCAACTACGTGTAAAGATAAATTGATTCATCGAAGTTGTTATAGGAAAAACCATATTAACACAGAGCCCCTATTGGGCCAATCAATGTGTGCTTTTATTTTGAAGGCCTGACTTTTGACAGGATGTTCCATCGATGTCATTGACTTGTTGCAGAGCATGCAGGGAGACTTGTTATTGCCACTTTGCCCTCCGTAAAATTCATTTTACACATTACAACAGAAAGTTTCAGGGGCCAGCCTTCTGATGAAGACGGCAAGATACACGAGGAGAATCGAGAAAGAACTCTTATTTCTTCTCTCCCTTTCCTAGCTCTTTCATGCATCATCAAGCATCTTCGACAAAGATAAACACGGTCAGGAAAATATTGCTTTGGTTTTTGAATCCCTGTGATTCAATCAGACTTTCTGGCATGGATTAATCACAATACTTATGTCTCATTTTCCCCTCAATATTTTTTTTAAATTTGTTATTTAATGTGTGAATTTTTACAATAAATATATATGAGTGGAAAGTCAGGGTTTAGCTTCAGGTTTTATTGCAAATTTCAGTCCGGCAGCAGAAATTGCTACGAGCGTCTTGAGTCACCCAGTAATCAGGGCAACCCAATTCCAGTACTATTTTCCTTACGCAAAAAAACATGTAACAATCCGTTTTTTTTGTGGGTGTCGTGGTGCGCTGGAACTGATTAAAGACATTGACATTCATTGGAATGGGGAAGTGTGATAATAAAGAAGAGTTTTTATTAAGTTACAAGCATGATCACAGAATAAAAACAGGACACCATTGCATATATGAGTCATGATTGATTCAAATATTTATACATGTTGGATTTTGCATGACTGTTGCTCCACATTACTCGTCCACAAATAGATTTTAAAAGGGAGAATTGAGAAGTATAGCTACGAAAGGTTGAGCTGAAGACATAAAACCGCATATTACAGTTTAGCACATGGATCCATTTTTTTTGTCTGTGAAGTACTTGTTCAACATGGAAATATTCCTAAATCAAGAGAAATTACATAAGAAGCCTCAACGTTGTTGCGTTACAATGACAAACAGGTTGCTTTTGGTAACATACGCACTATACGTTGTGCTCAGCGAGGCTTGCATGGAAGAAACTTGTGGTGAGTGGACAGCTAAGTTAGGGAAGATCCATGTCATTCGTGTTAAAACGAAGACTATTCGGAACAAAATACACCACTTAGCGGCGCAATGAAAGATAATGGACACAGTCCCGCCAGCGTAAAGATTCAAGAACATCTTCCAAGTCGCTGATCGGCTGAGGTGAAATAATCAAAACATCACATGAGGATCTAGATTGCTTACTTGCTAACACTAGCAAGCATACATGTTAGCAACGTAGCATGCTAATGTTAGCTAAGCAATAGATAAAATTCAGATTCTCCGTGCGGGCTTCTCGTTTATATTTGAAAGATAAATGAGTTATTTGTCTGACGATAGTTGACACGGACAAACGTTTCAATAAAAGCGAAATATTTTCGTTGAATGTGCAAGATGTGAAGTAACTGACCTCTCCCTGCTTAATGGGACACCGCGCCTCCTTCCCAGCGACGCCATGTTGGAGATAGAGCCGTGATGGCAAATGACTCATGGCGATATTAGGCTTCCTGGGTAATGTAGTTTTTGGAGCGTGACTTACAAGAACGTCAACGCCAAAAAATAAACTACAATTCCCACAATGCACGGGATACGCGCGTCTACGTTACGTTTTTGCACGAGCACGATGACGTATGGAGAGGTCAGAAGAAATACATACGTACTTATGACGCATTCGACGTACTGTATGTGAGCGGATATTGGACGATTATTCGAATTCACCGTAAAAAACACATTCAATATCGTACACGAACTGAGAAAGATGATTGACAGTTATATCAGTTAAATAGGTGGAACAACGTATGCATTACATGGTTTTATTTTGTGACAATGCTTTATGTGTTATTGAGTGCCTGGTACTCACCCATGCTGTGCCTTGCGTGCTCTGCCTCACTGTTTTGTTCCTGCGCTCTAGGCTTCCTACGTGCTGTAACCTGACGCTAACATAACGACTCTTCACGTTTTGGATGTGACAACAGCTGCCACAATGTGCTATATGCTGCTGACTGTTGCATCTATGCAGTACAATGAGAAAGGGAAAGAGAGGGGGTGGGGGTTTTGGGACAGTACAATTTACTCTACGGGATGAGAGTTTATTGTCTATAAAATCACTCTGACTTTCTAATCTATATCTTTGCTGCTGTAACACCTCAAATTTCCCCATTGTGGGACTAATAAAGGACATCTTTATCTTTATCTTTAATCGTAAATCCAGGACTCACATTCTTTTTCTTCTTTCGTATGAGCCATCTCCAAATGTCCCTGCATGCAAAGGCCTTCATGTTTCCATCTGGTTTTTTATCTTTCTGTTTTCCGCGTAGCCCCTACTGTACTTGCAACTGAATCACATGCTGTCCTTCAGTTCTTCCAGCAAGTTCTTAATTTCCAGAATATCAAGCTTCTTTTCCTCTACTGTCATGAGTAGTGTTGCTTTCAATCCATACGCATCATAAACACTTTTTCATTGACAGTTTTATGAGGACTCTTCAATCACAATTCACCCCATACCCTCCTCCAATTGTTCCATTTCCACATTGTATATAATACTAGTACACTTCCTTCTAAACACCTCGTTTTAAACACCATAGAACTAATTGCATTTGTTTACCAATCTGACGGCAAATGTGAATTTTTTTGTGGAATTTGAAAAAAAACATTGCAATGAAAAAAAATATTGCAATGGTAATAAGAAAATAAATATACTATCTATCTCTGCATACAAGGTGTCAAAAAAGTAAGAGGACACCCAGGGAACACCCGGCGCTTTCCTCGGTGTTGAATGCTTTGGGGTTTTCGACTGAGGGCTGTAGCATTTGATCTCCGGGTCATCCTCGAAGATCCGTGATAAATCTCTTAATCAAGTCTTGTCTCATTGGTGTCATCATCAATCTGCTCATTTATTGTTAATATATGTACTTAAAAAGGTAACAGATTATTTATTCTTCAGGATCACTGACACACTCAAACCAAAAGACAATTCAGACTCCCGAATTAACCAAACATGCTTCACTTTTGGCCCCTCCATGTCTAAAGTGGAAAATTGAAAACACTCTTTGATAGATCCCACATCAGCCACGAGATGGCAACAACAAAGTTAATGTCATAAATACTACTCACGTTCTTCTCGACTGCAGTTAAGTACTATATATCAATGCATAATGTATTGTAACACCAATTTGTGTGCAACTCATTGCTCAATCACACAAAATAGTGACAATATTCATTTTTGTATTTGATTACTTTATTCATGAGATAAAACTGTCAAGCACAAAACAACTTCTTCACAGTCAAGTGAATGTGTGATGGGTAAAGTCATTTAAGCTCAAGAAAACGCATATACACACAAACAAGAAATGAAATATTGCAGATTAATAGGCGACTGCCACCTAGTAAACTAGTATTTCTGCATGTAAAGCAGTCAGTCGGTCCTGCACGTGAATGTAGTGCTGCCATAGTCTAAGGAATTTCCTGAGGTTTGCATCTCCTCAACACCTAGATTGTCAACAGCAAAGGGAGCCAAACTAGGGGAAAACCACAGTGAAACATTTGAGAGATTTTGATTTTACAACTCAATGATATCATATCTCATTGTGGAATGCAAAGCACAATTCTTCGTGGTGCAGAAACAAAGAAAATGTCACACGACGACAGGAGCTTAGTGAGTAAACGCCAGCCATCCAGTTTCAAGTTCTAGAATCAACAAAGGATGTGGTTGAACTTGAATAGAAATGCCCTGAATGCAGCTGCGCTGTTTTTTTAAAATGCTGGTTTGGTCATTTGCACATTTCACAGTGACGGGCTATCATGTGGGTGTCAAAAATAAAAAGGTTTGTGTCCTATAGTTTCATCTATATTCTTTACAAGCTTTGGCTTTAACCAGTCAATGCATGACCCCTTTTGTTAAAGTGGTTACATTTCTGTGAAGGCTGGATCATTTCAGCCTAACAGAAAACAAAAACAAAAAATGGGCTGCGTAAATATATAGGAGGATTCACATGGGTACATATTGTATATTATTTTAATTAGAGCAATCCAATACAGTACGCCCACAAATGCAATTGCAAAAATATTTCAGCCCTCCCAAAAACTTTAAAATGGTGCGTTCAGATATTAGGTTTGACAAACTATTGAGTGACTTATTTTTTCATTTCTTCAGAGGCTAAAATGCATTTTAAAGCATAGATTTGTCTGATCTCCTGTAAACTTGTGCAAGGTTGTCCCGCATCAATTACTTAGTATGCTGCCAATTTTTATTATTACACGTCAATAACCATATTGGAAAAATGACCACATGTGCCTTAACACATTTCGTGAAAAGGTGAACTTTGTCAAACCATCATGAAGAACAAAGGTGCACACACATTACAAGTTTGTCTTTCTACCTGTGAGCAAATAAAATGTGACACCCATTTGATTTGTTACACAGGTGAAGAATTCACATCCTGAACGTTTTCCATCTGGTAGAGACATTGGAATCAAGTCAGCTGATTGGCGTTCTGTTTTCTGCTGAAGGAGATTCCCCTCGTTGTGGATTGATGTGACCAAGTCGTGTCAGCAATAAAGCTCCTTCCAACAATGCCTGGAAGGTCCTTTGATGTAGGTGAGCCTTTAAAGCCAAAGCTTTTGAGAGTCTCTCGCTCTTTTATGTCCTTTGGCACCATGTGAGGTCATTGGTAAATATGTTCAACGTAATGAGGTTGAGGATTCTCCTTGACGTATTTCTGAATGTACCAACAGGTCAGATGAGCTTTCAGATCTTCTTCGACCACAAAGTCCATGGCTGCCTGTGTTCACAGAAGCACACTTGGATTACTCTTTGAAAAAGTGCAGGAATGAGGTGGGTCTTGCACGACATGTGACAAATGATCGTGATGTTGGTGGACTTTACCTTGGCCAGGTGTTTGGCAATTCCTCTTCCTCTGTAAGCATCTGGTACCTCAGTATGTTGCAGGTCCACTGTCTTCTTCCCAACGTATTCATACAGAAGAACTGCACGATCGTGCGACCCTGAGGGACATCAAAGGCAAGAAAGTTGCTAGTTTGGATCCACCCGTTTCGCGCGTTTGTGTTAAGTTGTCCTTCCTCAGTTCACTGGCAACCACCGACGATGAGCATTAAGGACTCACATTTAATGTGCAATCTGGATATCAACAAAGTTGATCCTAAACTATCAAAATCAGCCTGTTTCGGCTCCAAGACTATTTCTACAACTAAATGGCAAATTAACCAGAGTGATTCCTGTCTCCGACTTGTTTAGGCCTCTCTCTCCAATGTATCTTTAAGGACTGGTTTTGCATACCAAAAGAGTGAAATCATTCTTGGTTGGGGCATGCCTCTTATCAGATGATAAATACTTTTTTTCCCACAATAATTTCAGGCCTGAGTTGAACTATCCATCCTGGGTGCATGAAGTGGTGAAGTCTGTTCAGATAAGATGAATTGTTTCAATGGCATTAGAATACCATGGCAACAATGCAATGCGCCAGACATAATACATAGAATAGTGACATTAACATCCATACATTTGATATTTCAATCTATGAAACCTAATCTAGAAAAAATACATCAATCAAATATACATTACAGCATTCTATATCTAACATAACAAAAATGACTAATATGATTACAGAGGTTAGGAAATGACATCCGCTAAACACAATAGTATTCAGTGTGATATGAAGCAGTCCAAATTGTGAATTGTGTTGATTCAATTAAATCCAATGTAATAATTTGCATCAAACTATTGTGGAAAACGTCAACACTTATTGAGTATTTTGAGCGATTACCATGACTCTGGTGAAATATACGTTGGTTATGCCACCAAACACAATGTAATTGTTTAAAGAGTATTTTGTATAGCAAGTAGGAACTTTTTTTTAATCTCCTGTTGTATTTCCAAAATTATGTATGAATTAAGACACTGCAATTGAACGTTACATGACCAACATTCTAAACAAATTGTACCGATTTGAGTTTTCATTCTGCTAGTATGATTATAAATACAAGAAGCCCCCAAAATAAAATTTTAACATACAGCTTCAGTGTGTTTGGTTGAATCTAGAGATTTTTAGTGTGTGCGTGTGTGTATAAAACCAAATAGCAATCAATCAAGATTTTAGACACCAGCAAATACATGTTATTACTTCTGACTTCATCTACTTGTAATGACATTTTTGTTTCTTTAATTTTCCCTAACACATATTTACAATATATTTGTCTGGATAAAAAGGGGATTAGTTCGTTCTATGCACGATTTATTGCTAACCCTTCGTTTGGCTTTGTATTGTGATAACAATGTATCATTTATATTGGTCTTGTGTGTGGTTCCCCATACTGCAACACAACAAGTCATGTACGAGCCTATGAATGAATAGTATCAGGTGCACAATCTTGCGCTTCCTACGCTAAATAAAGCTAATTTAACACCAAAGCTGTAAGCTAGCATTAGCCACAAGCTACCACCACCTCCAACATCACGTTGAACATACCATTGAGTCTAATGACAAATTGTCGACGCTTTTTGTCGTGTTCCACCTGGATTTGAGGGTTGTTGGCGTCGAAGACATTGGCTTGTGCTGTGTGAGCCATAACGGTGGGCTTTGAAAAGAAAAAAAACAAAACAAAAACAAAAAAAAAAATTCCGACGACGATGATGTGAGCACGATTGTGCAGCGGTGCCAAGCAGAAATGGCTCCAGACTACATGGGAAACAAAACACTTCATGCAGCGAAATCAGCTGGAGGGTCACGTGACGTCTGGCCAATCAGCGCCCGGCCAGTGGGCGGGAACTAAAAATGACACTTCTCCTGCAAATGTTTTTATTTCACTATTAGAAATGACGAAATGGCGAGACGATGACACATTGCCGGTTATTACCTCACCACATTCATAGTTATTGCACTGAGTAGCGTAGGGAATGACGTCACCAATGCAACGATCTTACAATCATGACATCATTGCTCCAGTGTTACTTGTTTATGTGACACATTACAGCAGTTCTAACCGCCTTTTATTGAGTCAAAGCACATAAACATACACATTTTACATGAAAAAAATCCAATACCGTGTATATAACTGCACATCATCAAAGAAAATGTGACAAAAATAACGGCGCTTTTACCATCGAGTGTCCCAAATTTACTGGCGCCATCTAGCGGCATCTTGGTGCAACGAAATACCCTCAATATTGTAATGGCGATTTAATATGCAATTGTTTTTATTTGTCCTCCTGTCTGCGTGTATTTTTTAAACAAACACAAACAATACATTAACCTCTGTCGAAATAACCGATATCATATTTATCAAACAGAAATGTTTTGGACTATGCAAGCTTTAGGCTAAAATAAAGCCATATTAAACATGAATGAATAAGAGACAGCTTATCTACTTCAGTTAGGGTTGTTAACCTACTAAACACTTCGACTAGCAGACTATTAAACGTTCACTATGACAGCTTCAGCAAATTCGACCAAATAAGTGTGGCGTAAACATAAATAAGTAAATAAAAAATGGAAATGGGTGTGTGCGTGCGTGTGCGTGTGTGTGTGTGTGCATGCGCATAAATGTCCACCCTTTGTGGAAAGATGTTCAAAGATGTGCCAAGTGCTTGTGTGTTAATCCTGTTAATCTTTTGACCTCATTCCTCAAAACTAATGGAGTTTGTCAACTCTCTCGAGGATTACGCATGTCCAACACTTCTCCACCCTGCTATTTGTGATTTGTTTTGTTTGCTCTTTGGTGAGCAATCGCACAACAGATTTTTTCCCATTTGGACGAATAATTTGGCCAGGTCTCGCATTTACCTTTACATTTTTTTCAATTATCTTGTGTTTCTGATTTTTTTCACCAGCTCTGATGTAAACAGTTGAATTTTCGTTGAGTTCTCCAGATTTTCATTCAAAATGATGTCGAAGGCTCCAAGGTAAGAAACTATTTGGCATCACCTGTTTTGGCAAGAAATTAATGAATAAATTCCCTGCAAAAAAATCAGGTAAACGACAACTTGTTCTGGCTTTTATGTGTCGGAATTCTGTAATTAATTGATAAAAATGGTTTGTGACCTACAAATAATCACTCTCCAGTGAGTATATTTGTTGTGGGTGAAATTCCTTTCATCTTCAGCATTTGTTCGGGAAAAAAAACAAACAGATCGTGGCAATTTAATGATGTGAAACTGTGATTTAACACATTTAACATTGTCTTGTCTTTCTTTGCCCATACTTAAAAAGTTTGACAACTTTGATTTCATTATCCACTTTGTTTGAATATTAGGTGGCCTGAGGTCCTGGTTAACACTAAGATTCACAAACCTACACAAAAGAAAGGAGGAAAGGTAGGTAAGGTTATTATTATTCAACCTTGTTTTATTTTATATAGAAAGCATCATTTGCAAGCACATTTGTAAATGTAGTTGGTTCTGGTGAATGAACACAATGAGTGGGACAGTACGCACATTTACGTGCTGCAGTGATATTTGTTAATATTATGTAGTCATTCATAGGTCAACTCAATTTCGGAGAAGACTTTTAGTTTGTAGGTCATGTCACCAGACATGATTGTCTCAGGTGAAGTTCAGTCTACAGTGTGATTAAGCTCCTGCTATTGCATGTGTGTGTCTGAGTGCTTGTGTGCGTGTGCGTGTGCGTGCGTGTGTTTGTGTGTGTGATCACAGAGTTTGTCAGATGGCACTTAAGCAAATTAAGAGATCTTGTTGGGATTTAACAGTTTGCAACAGAGGTTAGTGGATTGAAAAAGTCAAAGAGTCCAAATTGGCATGAGGGTGCGCACAATGTCTGACATTTCTGTACACTCATCTTCAAAACAACAACAACAACAACACCGCCAACAACATCAACAAATCAATTTTACATTTCTATCTTAACTAATATTATTACTGAGTCTCATCGGAATTGCAAGTCAGCAAAGGCTTCTCTATCACTCTGATGGACTATTGTGTTTGATGACTATTAAAGTTAAATTACTGGCTTCAGTAGGAGACAAAGTTTGATTTTTGTGCCATAAACTCAAGCATTGTTGCTTGTTTTTATTACCCCGCCCAAGGACCTTCCTTGATTTTAACTTGATTTAACTTAATAAATAACTCACCAAAAATTTGGGATCTTTGGTTTTCCAGTCAGGATCAACCGAAAACGGATACCGTTCAGGTGAACTTCATTTGACCTTGTGTAAACTTTTGAATCCACAGGTCCAAACGTTCAGTGTTTCAAGACACTGACTTCAATTGAATTAACATCAATTTTGGTATACAAAACTAAAAAATGGCGACCAGCTTCAGCTCTTTGGCCCACGCCAATCCAATTTGCTCGGTCAAATTAATTAACCCAACCTTGGGTAAAAGTAACCCAATCTGCTCAAATTCAGTGAGTGGGTTAGGAAAACAACCCAGCATTTTTTTTTTTTTTTAAATGTGTGCCAATTTTAACTGAGGCAGGAGAAGTATCGGCTCATATCAGGGCTCAAACATCAGTTGTGAATTTTGCCATTCAGCTCCTTATCAGAGAACAGGAGGTTGTTTAAAAATATTCAAGCATTGCACAGTTTGAAATTTGTATTCAAAATTTTGGAGAAGGGCAAATTAAATCCACCTGTAAAGTAAAAAAATAATATATATATATATATATATATATATATATATATATATATATATATATAATAGTTGTTGTTTTGTTGTTGAAATAGGTACAGACTATTTAAAGACAAATCTCAAATGTACAGCATCACAGCATTTAATGCTAATCAAACGACTTTGTCTCTTTCCTTATTGAAAAGTTTGAGGCCTGTATCTTTCTCTCTGTCTCTCTCAAAGGAGGCATCATCATTAACAGTGCCCATATCTAGTAGAGGTAAACAGGCTGGCAGCAGTGCGCCAAAATCTACTTTAAATGGCGGCCACAAAGACAGTACAGCTGGTGTCACTTTGAAAAGAAGCAGCCACCAAGGTCGAGGTGGTCACTGGACTTCCAGGCCATCGTCTCATCCATCCAGGCCTGCTTTGCAGCTCTGTAGCAGCCGGAGCTTTTCATCCCTTCACACCTCTTCCCTCACTACTGCTCCGTTCATGAGGAGCAGCCGCTCTCTCAACAGACTTGACCAAAGAGCTACCGGCGACGGTAATGTACTGGGAATATACTTTATTATATTGGCAATGTACTGTATGCACCCCAACACAACTAACACAGGTGATATTTCATAAACAGACTCTGATGTGGACGCAAATGCTCAAGTAAGGAAACAAACATCCTCTGGAAGTAAAATCCCCATTTGTGGAACCTTGACCACTCAACAGCCAATCAGGTTTGTTCTTAGCAAACCGTCTAGATCTGTCATGACGTGCGTTATCTTTGTCCATTAATTAATGATTTCCATCAGGACTAACGGCGAGTTGTGTCATGGTGACAATGATGAAAAAAAGGAAATGAGCAGCTCATGTGAGACACTGGAATCGTCTTCGGAGCTTTCTAGCACAACGTGTCTTCAACATGGTGATAAAGTCACACAAGAGGTAATCTTCACTTAGCCATTGTGTCAAATATGCAATTAAAAACTCACAACATTTACTTTCTATGGCCTGTTAGGTTCTGCTCAGGCACTGACATTACGTGTAAGACCCGTAATATTTGTTGTATTTATTTAGCGGCCTCATCCCCACTCAAATTGGTTGATTAACTTTTTTCCCCCCATTAAAAATATTCTAAGCAATTTTCCACAGAGGATGACTCGTTCGCCCGATGGCCTCATAGTGCAGAGGTGCAGGGTTCTATTCCGCCTCCAGCCTTCTTGCGTGGAGTTACGTCTCTGCTGCTTGATATCAATCCGAATGCCATGTTTAGACTCGTAAAGGCGCAAACCGATCCTCCGTTAAGTGAACTGGGAAAGTCTCCCTTGATGGGATTAGAGGTAGAAAATTGATGGATGCATGAATGCATTACATGAGGCTGCAAACTTTAACACATGATGGAATTGTCCAGATGATTTCCGAGTAAATAAAATGAATTCTTATGTAAATTTGTAATGAACAAGTAAATGTTTAAGAAGGAGTGCGATAAACGTGAAAAGAATGGTGTCAACATTTCTTCTCATTTACTTGGATGCGGGAAATGACTGGATGATTCTGTATTTTTGTACAGAAAAAAGGCGAAGGGTACTCATCGGTGACAACAGGGATTGGGCGCAATTTGGTCCAAACAGTGTTGAAAAATGTGAAATCCACATCTGTTGCTGAAAGGTACATTTAGTCATCTTTATTCGTACTACTTTCCTTCTTGTTTTCTTCCCAAAAACGTTTTATTTTTAATGTTTCTCTCAGCGCCCAACTGGAACCAAACTCGAAGAATGATTCCGAAGTGGAGCATCAAGACTACCGCTTGCAAGAGAACGCATGCTGTGAAGGTGCAGAAGACTCAGAGAAGCCAAAAGAAGAAGAGCTCAAACTGCAACAAAAGATGGAGGAAACATCTGCTGACATAAGCTCCGTGTCGTCAACCAGCCTGTCTCCCACCTCCTCACCCTTCACGGACTCGTCGTCTCCTTTCAGTCCGACAGAGCAGGTGGAAGAAGGCAAAGGTACTGAAACATTGAACGTGGATGATCTATTGTTGTTTTTTTATTTTATTTGGTGAGTACTAAATGACTTTGCTTTATTTATAAATCCCATAATCTCTTTAGCAAACATATTGGTGTGACTGATATGAATTTGAATTAAACGTGCAATGTTGAAAACAACCTAAGTGGCAAAAAAAAAATTTCTTTGAAGAAAATGTGAAATTACTTTTGTTAGACGACTTTAGTGCTCAATTTCCTTGAGTGAACAGCAAAATAATCAACAGAATTAACATCTCCAATGAAGGCAGTCCATGCGGCCTCCTGACGCTCAACTAACTTTAAATAATATCTTTTCTTAATAGCCATTATTAGGCTGCAATAGAATGCTTTTTTTCCCCATTCAAAAATAGTAAATGACAGTCTTGCAAATTTCTGTTAATCCACACATTTTTTGCATAATTTCAAACTTTCAATTTGGAAAATTAATATAGTTGTTAAATGCAAATTAGAAGCTGTAACATCAAATGAAGTTGCATTCGACAACCATTTTAACATGAGTGTTAATTGGCTGCAATTTGTTCTTGTCGGATTAAGAAGTACCACCACAAGTTTTACCCTGAACATTTTCTTTTTATTTCTTGTTTCTCTTGAAGAGCTATCTTGATACACTTTCCATTCTTTACAATGGCGTTTTGTATAAGTGACAGACTTGTGCCGCATATTGCTTTTCAACTAGATTGTGTGTCTGACTTTCCATGCAGCGGCCGCTACGTATTCACAGTCAAATGAAGACAGTTCTGACCAAGAGTGTCATCCTTCTGAAGCGGAAAGAGTGCATCTCGTCCACGAGGTGAGACAAACGAGTGCGTAAGCGAATTTATTGAAACAAAAATTCAACATTCTAATTCATTTGATTGCTTGTTTGCGTTTACAGCTGGGACAAACACAGGAGGAACTGTCTCGGCTTCAACAGCGAAACAGAAAACTTCAACATGAGCTGGAACAAGAGAGGGAGAGTCATTTAAGAGAAAAGGTTCTTCACATTTTTGTTTGGGATATACAGTTTTATTATATTATGACTTTATCCTCGTATCTCTCGTCGTATAAGCGCACGTGATTTACAATCCATTGTCCCCGCGCAAATATGCACGTAATCGAAGATGATTTTGCAATTCATTTGGCAAAAACACAGAACTGTCTACTAATATCCATAATAATATTTGTTTTCATTATATTGCAGAATGAGCTTCTGTTCAATTCTAACTTGCCATCAGAGCCAACTTCAATGCTCCACCGTCTCCAAAAGATGAACCACGAACTCCGTGTTGAGTTGGAGGCCCAAAAGAAAATGCATGAGGAAGCCAGGGAAGCCGAACTTTGTCAGCGAGTGGACCTCTTAGCTCAACAGGCACAACTGCTTGTGACAGGAGATGCGACAGCGCTTGCTCAGGCCCATCTAGAGCAAGAACGCAGATGGTTCCGTGAGCAAAGCGCGAAGTGGGAACGTTCCGTCGCCTCTTTGAAGACACAGCTGAGCTTCAGCGAAGAAAAGAGGAAAGAGTCAGAGCTGCGCTTGACACTGCTACAGGAGGAGTCGTACGGCCACCGGGCTCTCCGGCGGGAAGCCGAGGAGCTGAGGAAGGCACTCGGAGAGGCCACGACGCAACTTCGCGCCAATGAGGATGCGCAAGCTCAAAAAGAGTCTCTCCTGCAGAGGCATCTCATGCTCCTTCAAGCGAGTCAGGACCGAGAGCGGAAGAGTTTGGCAGCCAGCTTGGCGAGGGCAGAGCAACACTCGCAAGAACTTCAGGAGAGATTGGAGCAAGCTGAGCAGCAAGTTGAGAGCCTGAATAAAGCACAGATGTGGAGAAGGGAGCTTGAAGACAGCCAACAACAACTCCAAGAGGAGTTCGCTTCGTCAGTGGCTGCTATGCAAAGATATCGAGATGAAAAAGAACAAATCGAGCAACAATGTCACGAGCTGCAGAATCGCGTGTCGGAGTCGCATGAGGAAATAAGCAGGCTGCAAAATTGCTTGAAAACAGCCGAGGCGCACAATCAGAACTTTAAGAATTCATATGAGAGTATCTCAGAGGAACTGCTGGCGGTTTCGGAGAAGTCGCAACAAAGGGAAGCTGAAGCTCAAGAAATGAGAGGTGGCTTTGAGAGGCTCCTCGACACGAAGGAGCAAGAGCTCAACGAGGCGTTGCTGAAAATGGAAGTCTTAGGTAATAGTCTGGAGGAGACGGAAGCGCAATTCAGCCAAATGCTCAAGGTTTGCACCTGTGCCTCTTCTCATGAGGAGGAGGAGGAGTCTTTGGCGGCAGTGCTGCACACGGACGAGATGGCGGCGCGTCATTTAAAAAGTGACAACAGGGCAGGGGAAAGACAAATCTCCTCTTGCAGCCCGATTGAGCAGAACGGCCGTCATCCCGCGAGAGTCCGGTCCCACTCACTCGGCCCGTCGCATCAGTACATCATCACTTCAGGAGACGACCCGGAACGCTTTACATCGGCGATCCAGTTACTTGAAACAAAGCTTTTCGTAACTGAGGAGAAACTTCGGGAAATCACCGAACGACTGGAGGAACACCAGACCCGCCCGGAGCACCATCTTAACTCGCAGCTCACTCGAAGCCAAGCCTCGGTCCAACGTCTCGCTCTGCAGCTTCACAGTTTTGCTCAGGAGACGGAAAACCTCTGCAGGCTTTTGGCTGGTCGCTTTCAGCTAGCGCTCAACGTCGTACGGAGCTGCCGGGAGAAACTTCAAACCAGCACCACTATCGAACTGAGTGACTTTGAGGGGAGGCTATCAGCGGTTGAGGCGTGTCTTCAGCAAGGACAGAACGATGCCGAAAAACTACAAGATGCATCTTTTAATGCCTACAAAGTGGAGGACAAAATCCCGAGTGATGTTTTAGCTGGAACTGAGAGCAGCATTGATGCGGAGCTTGAACTCCCTCACGCAGTCCATTCAGACCACACCAAAAGTGTTGAGGATTATTTGATGATGGAATTAGTTGTTCTTGAAAAAATACTGGCAGCCCTAAAGAGTCCAAATGACCAAATGCATTTTTTTGTGCCAAGAGAAGATGGTATGACTGTGGCACACCGGTACAAATTCATCATCTCCCAAATGCTGACCTTAAAAAAGACACCACTCGAGGAAGGAGGGGATAGCGAGGAGCACAAAATCATCATTAAAGCCTGCACTGAAGCAGAGTTAATATATGCGGCATTTAAAATCCAGCAACAATATCAGAAAGACTCCCAAGGGCTCAACGACAAAAGTCTTGCGGACTCGGGCCATCCGAAGTTTGTTTCTTATGAAGAGCGGGAGAATGAAAAGGATGTCATATTAGAGAAAACAGCAAGGTCGCTTCGGCCTGAGGACATAAAGAGCGAGAAAAAGCCCATCTGGTTTGAGCGACTTATAACACGGCTGCAGAGAAGAACGAAAGTGGCGTGGCAGCTCAGTCAGGAGGTCATTTGTAAGGAGGAAAATTGGGAAACTGCTGTGGACCTGAAGTGGATGCAGGAGCAAGCAAAGCTGGTTTATTTGTCGCACAGGCTGTGCTTAGATTTGGAGCAGGAGCAGCAGCGATGCGTAATGTTGCAGGACAAACTGCAGGCTTTGTGCAAACAGCAGGACGCCTCATTAACGGATGAACGGGAGGCTTTTAATCACACCTTATGTGAACTCCAGGAGGACAACAGAGCACTGAGAAAGGAACTGGAGCATGCAGAGGACAAGATAATATCCATGGAGACTGGAAACACGAGACTTCAGGAAAACAAACAAAGAATTGAGGAATACCATAAGGAGAGAATACAAAAACTTGAAGCAGAGTTTCAAATGAAGATGAAGGAACAGCAGCAAATCCACGAAGAGGAGATGACACATTTGAATGAACACCACGTGAAATATGTTGTTTCAAAAGAAAAACACGCTGATCGCTTCAAAGACACGCCTCCGTTGCAGAAAGGCAACTCATCCCCAATAGAGGAGCAAGAAGCCTGCCGGGATGACTTTGAAAATCTTCAGGTAAAAATCACTTCTAATGCAGATCAACATCAACTTCCAAAAGCCTCGCCTCTTCTCACGCACTGAACGAGACAATCAAACAAGATCTCTATGGAGTAAACCCAGAGTTTAAGTTTACATCTTATTTTGAGACCGCAGTCCTGGAACTTTTCTGACACACCTCATACAGTCTCCTTATTTGATTTTCTTGTCCACATAACTAATCCTTTACTTTTCTTCACATATGTCCTATTCTGCTCAGGACTTTTGTGGCGAGCCTTTCGCTGGAATGGAGGAAATGCACAGGAAGTTGATAGCAGAGCTGCAGCAGCAGCATGAGAAACAGGTGGAAGAACTTCGAAAGGAAAAGGAGCAGCTCATGCAGGAAGAGACAGCTGCCACAATCAATGACTTCATGTGTACATTTTCTATCGAATCAATATAAGGACTCTTCTGTAATTATGCAAGCAGCAATCCACAAACTGTCATACGCTGCTGTCTTTCAGCCATTGCTGCAATGAGGAGAGCCCATAAAGATGACCCGGACAACGCCCGACCGCCTCAACATGTCTTTGAGAGTGATGACATCACACAGATCCACAATGAATATCGGTCAGTGGCTGTGACAAAATCGGAGAAATTGTCTGTTGACTGTTGATAAAATGTTGCAATTATAGAATGAGAAAGAAGAAATCGTACGAAAACATTGTACTCTTGTTCTTTCATTGCAGAAAAGCGATGGAATTACTGAATAAGGAGTTGGAGGACTTATCATTACAGCACACTCAAAAATGCCTCGAGAACACTCAGCTGAGAGGGGAGCTGCAATTTGAGAAAAAATCCATCAAGAAGCAGAGAGAAAGCCCGGAGATTAAACTGGAGAAGGTTTGTGCTAATAAATGCAGGATTTAGTATTTTGTGGTACGGCGGTGCCTAGAAATGTGAATATTTTTAAATATGAGCAGCAGTTGGGCTGATGGTGAACGATTCTTCAAAAAAGAGACTCCGAGCAATTTAATGAAACTCCAAGTTGAGGTTTTCTGTCAAATTGAAAGCAAAACAAAGAACCACATAGCTCTGCTTTAGATAAATCTGTTTAGCTTAATGCTAACAAACAAACAGGGGTGTCAGGGGTGTGTAAACCCTTCAAGCAATGGAAATTTGAATACAAATGGTGAAGCAACACATCTAGACAGATAATAAACAACTATCATAGTTATATATTATCTTTCCACTGCTAAAACGACTACGACTACTAACAAAGCTTACAAAAAAGTTTTGACCAGCTTCATGTATACAGTATACACAGGTTGGTACGATACTACCCCCATGTGGACAATGAGCACACACCAAAAGTAGCAGCACAATATCCATGACCATATGTTTGAAACTCCCGCACAATATTACAAGGGCTTATTTTTCCTATTGAAAATCTATTCTCGTTTTTTGTCAGAAGCTTTTTCATTCAGTTCACCCTCTCACAGGTGGTGAGTCCACGAGAAGGGGAAGCCACATTATCCTTTCGGGCTTAGCCTAGCCAGGCCCGTCCTGACAAATTAAATGACGACTTAAATGACTGTAAGACATATTGTTGTGCTGGATTACAATATTTTCCTTTGTTGTCTTTTTGCCATGTTGCAGGCGATGGAGGCAGAGATGCACTTTCTAAGACAAGAAGCGTGTTCTCTCCGGGAACAGTTAAAGATTGCTCGAATGGTATGGCTGTCTTGCGTTCAACAGTGAAAAAAAAAAATATTTCGGACATACATTCATTACATTATGTTTTGTACTACTTGACTATTTTCTTGAATGATAGGATCAAATGCACACCAAGAGCAAGGTGAAGGACTTTGATAAAAACAACCATGATGAACTCTTTCAGGATGTCAAAGCATTTAGTGAAGATGTGAGATTTGCCGCCTTATCGTCCAGTCGAGCCGCACTTGGACAGAACACTGGTAAGAGAATGTTTGTTGTTTGGCTCACCCCTCCTTAACGATTACGTATGTGATGAAGTGGTGCATTGTGATATTTTTATTTCAATCTATATATTGCACATGTACACATGATATGCAATTGTCTTATTTTGTCAGACGTCAACACTGCGAATACAAGCAATGCTGCATTTGTGAAGAAAAATGCCAAACCGTCGCTCCTACGTCGGCTTCGAGCAGTCAGGTCAAAGGTAAAATCGGATGCTGCAGCAGGAATAAAATTAGAGAGTAGGACAACTAGTTAGAAACAAGTTAGAATATTGAAATGTTTCTGAATTCACTGGTTGATTTTTTTTTTTTGGGACTATTCTGATTGCTTTGCAGAGTTTGAAAGAAGGGATTTCTGGGCAAGATGGGATGAAGTTGCTCAATTCATTCTGATCAACCAAGAATGATTATTGGTACTATAGCAGGGGTGTCAAATATACGGCCCACGGGTGAGGACCGGTCCAAATCCAAATGGGATAGAGACCACCTTAAATGCTAATTAAAATAATAATAATAATAATAATAATAATAATAATAACAATAATAATAATAATAATAATAATAATAATAATAATAATAATAATAATAATAATAATAATAATAATAATAATAATTGTTGTTGCTAATTCTGTCCACTGGAGTTTGCAATGACGACGACTTAAATGACATTCTGAAATTGATGTACTGAAGTCCAAAAGGAGCAACGTAAGTATTTCATATGAAATGCTGTGTCACCTTTGCACTGCTACCGTTCTGTGGAAATGAATACCTCCTGGAGAAAAATTTGGATCCACACAATATTGCAAAATTTCAGTCAACAGCTTCAGTTCAAGGGAGTTTGTTTTGTTTCATGCGCACCCACAATTTCTCTGTAAGTTTGTAACATGTGGTGATTCTATTGCGGTTGTCAACATTTCCAAATAAATATGGAAATATATGTAAATTTAAAAAAATAATTCCAAATCTTAAGAAGTTGTTTTAAAAAGGTACATCCATCCAATGTGATCTGTAAGTTGCAGATGAAAACACAGATTCATAATAACATTGAACCAGCATTAATAAATATTTTTTTTAATAACTTTTAGGATTTGCAACAAGATAATAATTAGTAAATGTGAATATTTTCCAAATGTATTTATGCTTATTGAAACAATTGAGACTATTTGGAACTCTCATAATTTATTGCTCGGTAGATCACGAAAAATATTGGTCTGGATCAAATCGGGGTGAATGTGGCCTCTGCACGAAAATAAGTTTGACACTTTTGCTTTTGAATGTTACAATGCAAAAATGGTGCACTGGACAGTGACACACTGCTTTCCTTTGTTTTTAAAGATGCATTGGCACATAAAAATAAATCAACAAAAACGACTGTGATAAACATATTTTACCACTAGATGTAGCATGACACCAAATTTTTCTACATAACAGGAGGCCAACTTGTAGTGCAAAACTGATACCACAGCAGGTCACTAAAACCCGCACATAAATCTGATGTAATTCAAATTTGCACTGCATGCAGTTTGGGCTTGTCACATTATTAATATAACAATTTCAATGATAAAAAAAACAATGTGCATTCTAAGACATTAAATTTGTGGGAATTATCAAATTATCAAAAAAAAAAAAAAAACTTTCCGAAGGGAATAAGGCCGAGATAGACATAGTCAGAGAGGGGGATTTAATTGTGGTTTAGGATTTAATTGTGGTTGTGCTAAAAACATTTTTACAGAGCTACAAAGCTGTTAATGACAGCTTCAATTTAATGGGATTAATTTTTGAGCTTCAACTGGAATGTTACGTTGAGAGCTTCAGGAGCAGGTTTCAAAGTGTAATGATTTGGGAGACGGTTTACAATAATTAACAATCACAAGTGCAGAGCTCTCATTAATTTGTATATTATAAATCACGGTGCCCTTGCAAAGGTCTTGCTCTTGAATGTTGTTCACTTCCATGGAGTCACATTTCTCAAGAGGAACATGGCACCTCATTAAACCCTGCGCGCCTTTCCTGTGACTCCAACGTGAGGAGTTCTCGTCATGTGAGGAAATATTTTCAAAAGTGCAACGCCGGTTGTTAATGCTAGCAATCATCGGCAGAATTGCACGGTGAACTTTTCTTGTGTACTGTATTTCAGATTGGATTTTTTTTTTTTTTACATGTATTTTCTATAGTCAAATAATTTGTTATGAACTCCAAATTGTCGCGTGCAGGACAAAATATCTGTTCAAAATAACAACAAAAAAGTGCTGGATATCTTGGGAACGTGACTTAAGCAGACATGGAGGAGGACAGTGAAATGTTAAATAAAGAACAGGAGGAGGCATCGCAGCCTACACGAGATACGGAAGATGAATTTGATTTTTTTGTTTTTATTTTGTTGCAACGTCTCCAATATGAGAGAAAAAAAACATAAAGCTCCAAGATATCGGTTTTTCAGAAGTGTATCTAAAAAGTACTTTTTGTTTACAAGCACATTTCCGAACACTTTACCTTGCTGTGTTACTTTCTTGTGTCATTTAAAAAAAGAATGCACATGCACTGAATAAAACTCAAAACATACTGTACCATGTACTGTAAATAACACATACGATGCTTGCTTATATACAGATGCACAAAATGTTTGCCTTTGCAAATTCAATAATGCTGACTTTTGTTGTTTAGTGACAGATATGTATTTTTGAGTTTCTGGTAGTCATAATTTACAGTGGTGCACTGCATCATACGCAAAGCTTTTTTTTTTTTTTTTTTAATACCTAGACTATGTCATGGAGGTAAATGATTGTGATGCACGTTTACCAAAGGTGCAACACCCTCAAAGTACAGTTTCCTCGTTATGTAATAATTATTGTAAATTTTATTTGCGCTTCTCTTGAGATTTATACTTTGATGTCATGAAAAATGAATACAAAGTGACAAAATGGCACCCAACTCAATTTTACTGCTTTCCCAATGTGTGTGTGTGTGACGTCACGCTGTGTGTTTGCACCCGTGGGATTTTGTTCTGAGCTGAGCTGGCCCACAAAAGCTCCTGGGCCTCATGACTGATCATTGGCTGATACAGAACCACCGGCACACAGGTGCACCTGCACAGGCTGCAAAAATAAATGTCCTATTTAGTCACGCGAAGATCAATGACTGCAACCAGCAACAACACAAGAGCACACTCCCGTTACATGGCCACCAAACGGACGACAAGTCAAAATGAGTTGACAGACATGTGAGGAGCGTAGACGTGTGGACTTTACACGGGCGTGTGACCCACATGCATCCTCTGCGCTCTGAGCAAACATTTTTGTCTGTGTTTCCATGACAATGGATGGAAATCCGACAACGTTCACCACAGGCAAAAATATATTTGGCAGGATCCAACATTAGTTGAACATCCCCAACCTTAGCATGGAGGATGATGAGGCTGATTGATATTTGGGGAGGTGCTGAGGGAGAGCCAACTCACTCGAAAGGCAAACAATACAAAAGCGCAGGTTTGTTTGAAAGTTTTTGTAAAACTGAAAAAACGGAGAAAGTTCTTTTTTTCATGCTTTTAAGTTTAAAATGAAAAAAAAAATTTTTTTTTGGACAATGCTTCTAATAAAAAAAAATAAAAATGAAAAACCGGTGTTTTGACTTATGAATAGTGAGGAATGGACACATTGAGCAATTCAATCCAAAATTATTAATTAAATTAAATTTAGAATGTTGGTATTTTTTGTATGGATTTGTCGTTGTACTTGCTAACAACTTGCTGTGTTACTAGATTAAAAATGTGCTATTGCTACATTTTTTTTGACGACAAGTTCCATGTCCATCATTTCTCAATATGGACATGCATAACTGTTTTATGTACATAGTAATTAATTTCTCTCTGCTTTAGCTTATACAGGGAGTTACATCAGCTTCTTACAAAAGACAATGCTTCCTTGAATGCTTCCTTAAAGGATATCAGTGAGATCAGAGCAGTTTCCCCATGTCACTTTAGGGGCTCCGTAGTATTCTAAACATGAAAAAAAAACTATAAAAATGTAAAAAAAATAATAATAATAAAAAAAAAAAATTGCAATACAATTTTAAAATAAAAAATCACATTTAATTCAAATCTGGCCAGGTGGTTTAAGTCAGGGATGTCAAGATCCAGTCCTGAAAGGTCGCTTTCCTGCATGCTTTCAATTTCTCCCGGCTGCAATCCACCTAATTCAATTGATCAGCTCATCAGCAAGCTGGGAAGATTGAGAAGTATCCTGCTCATTTGAATCAGGTGTGTTGCAGCCGGGAGAGATGGAAAACATGCAGGACATCGACCCTCGCCGACTGGGGTTTGACACGCCTGGCTTAAAAATTTGAAATATATGTTTTACGCTGATTGTAAAAAAAAGCGCCATCGCACAAGAATTCAACGACAATATTCATAATATTGCCTTTATTAGTCCCACAATGGGGAAATTCGAGATTCGAACCCAGGCCTCCTGGGGAGACTGGGTCCTGAACGCGGCGCCTTAGACCACTCGGCCATCCTGGCAGCCGAAACTTCGAAACTTCAAGCATAATAGTAAACCTATTGTTTCAGTAATCCAACTCCGACTGTCAAATGGAGAAATCGGACGTTCAATAGATTGTGCAAATGAGAAGTTAATAAAGCATCTAGAGAGTGCATAAAATAGAACAATCGCAAAAACTAAGTGCAGAGACACCCGACAACAAAACATGACCAGCATGAAATCTGCTCAGATGGACCTTGACAGATGGTTCCAGTCTTACATAATCGTTGTATACCTGCCACAAACAGTGCTCCTCACCACTAAAACCTAAACAAGATTGACAATTCCCCTCACACAGGTCAAACCACAACGGATGTAACAGGGCTGTGTGTGCTGTTGATTTGAAAGGTGATCAGAATGTGATCAAATGCAGCCCAAGTCCCGAGTGAGGTCCAGGCTGGCCCACTTTGCAGACTTTAAATAACTTGCAGGGAGTGTTCCGCTGGCTGTAACCCCCGCAACGGATCCGCCATATATTGACAGGATTTCTAACCCATTTACAAGTTGAGAGCATCACTTTCTCAAGTCTGCAGCTTTACTTTAATTATAGATCAGCCATATATAATCTGTTGTGCTGGGGACACAACATTTTAAATAAAGTTGCTTTGCAGATTACAATACTTAAAATCAATTGAGCATTCAATACATTATCTGGTTGTAATTTGCAAATTACTCTCACATTTGACCTCTGCTGAATGTGGGTCAGGCCAGCAGTGGATCTAACTATCTTGAGAAACAAACCAAGTGTTGAGAAATTTAAAAATGTGTTTGGTTGCTCACAAATAGGTAGAATTAAGATCTTGTCACAATAACATACACAAACCAAACACAACATTAACCAAACTTAAATCAACATGTGAGAGGAAAGTGAAATAGATTCACAAAACCAGTAACAAAACAAGTTAAAAACTCTACACAGAACCTTCTCCCAATCACAGCCTTGTCTTGTCTGTCTAAGCACCGTAAAGCACTGCTGCATGTATTGAAAATCAGAGTAATTGACACTGCTCTAAAAAAATTGGATGTATTATGTGTTCAGTTACAATATGCACAAATGGCGGCAAAGCACTTCTCTTTCTTAAATGAAGAGGAGCAATCGGAATTTTGATGTAAGAGTTTTTCAGTAAATTTTTGTCATTTATTTAAGAAAATATGTATATATATATATATATATATATATATATATATATATATATATATATATATACTTTACCCAAACCACAATCACATCCAATCAAATTCATCTGATTAATTTTGGAAGTCTTCATCAGTGCACATTCATCAAGTTATTAAGATGAAGTATTTCTGACTGGTGCCACACTTGGTAAGGCAAGACTGCTCTGTCTCCAAATGCCAAGTATGTACTATGACACAGTGGAAGGGAGGGAACGGGAGGACGGAGCAGTGCGCATTAGTTCTGTGGATGTGGGATACAGAGAAGGATCTTCAGCAAAACCAGCAGACATACTGACAACGTGTTGCAGACATATGGAAGAAGACGACAGATTATGCCAAAATGATCTCTGAGGGATTGATTTTGATTTCTCTTTGCATCTCAGCCGCGACCATGCACCCCCAAATATATCTCATTTAGGACAACAGAGAAATAGTGTTCATCTCGTTTTAATAATACAAGCTGGAAATATCAGGGTATTGATCAGAGGTACCTTTGATTTTTTTTTTTTTCTTTGCTCTCAACCAAGCAGTAACTTGGTTACAGACTTGTGGTTGTAATGCTGTCCTCGTTGACCAGAGGAAAAGGAACAGGTGCATTCAAACTCGTGGAGATGAATGTCTTGTGTGGTGATGCACTTTTTTGCCTCACAAGGATCGAGTGGTTTTACCCATAAAAGAAGAATAAACGAGGAATCTTGCAGAGAAAAATGCAGTAGTTTGGCCATAAGACGGAAAGTTCTTGAAGTGAAAGACAGCAGGATATCAAGATTTAACCATCACACAAGGTAAGCAGCTTCTACATTTTCTATTCATTTATTCATGACAGCAGTTGAGGATTAAATTCATTTCTACTCCGGCAGGCGGACAGTTATTATTGCATATATTAGATAATAGTGCACCTCGGACACTCATCATCATCATCCTGACGCCTAGCAACTAGAGCAGTGAGAGGATGCAAGTATGAAGGAACTCGCAAAAATATACACAAATTTAAACACAACTTAATAATGCATTTCAATAAACTATACTGCAAATGCGCAAGCAATGCAAATGTACAACCTAAATTGGTTTTCTGGGTCATATACGGATATATAAAGAACTCTCAATTTGTCTTGGATTAAGAGAGAACTCTCAAACCTTAGTACAGTGAAGCGGCAAACCACCAGAACACTGTGCCGCCTACTTGCGGTTCATAAGAATAAAATCAATCCATACCCACCCGGAAATCGCTTTAGATTGCGCTGGTAGGGGAAACAACGTCGGATGAAAGCGCCTGGCACACAGTCGATGTTCTAGTTCACCTCAAAGGTCAGAGATTATTTCGCATACCGGTTAAGTAGTCTAGAGGGAACAAAAAAGAAAACAAAACTGAGGGCCACCAGCTAGGAATATAACAATATATAAAATGGGGTCTAAGTCCCATGCCTATTTGATTACTTAACAGATTAATGGCTATAATCAAATTGGAAGAAAATTACAGTACACTGATAATATTCACTTGGAATTAAAGGATGAAGTCCAACCCCCTGATCGATGAGCTAATTAGCTAGCCACATACTATAGCCCCATATCATGCGTTTTATACTTTAACAAGATGCTATGATGTAAGCAAATGAATGCTTGTAGCTTACTGCCAAGCACATTGCTTTGGAGTGACCCACTTCAAGTTGTGTCCTTTGGGTCCCTGCAGCTTCATGGAGTCAAGTTTTGATGACGTCAAATGAATGCAATTTCCATGAAAGACCAAGACAGGTAGTCTGTGACTTGATTTTATAACACCAGTTTAGTCTACATTAACATAAATGACTTTTGGATTTGTATCCCAAACCTTCAATTTCATGCTTCCCTGACTTTTAATCTTGTGGCTGGCCAATTATGACCCAACAGCAGACAAAGTAATAACATTAGCCTAAATCCTTTATCAGGAAGAAGGGAGGCTGAACTGTCTGATTTACCCCAGCCAATCAGGAGAAAAATAAAAGAAAACATGATGAAATGGAATGATATCATTTTTAGCAATTTAAGGAAAAGTATCCGAATAATGGTATTGAAAATATTCACTTACAAACCATTTGTAATTTCTTCTTCTCTCAAAGTACTTGAAGTACTTGCATAAAGTTTGTATTTGAAGTTATGGTGTCCTATCTTTTCTTTTTTTTATGCCACTGTGTTTTCCAACACATTCTCACAAGGGAATCGCACAGCTTCATCAGTGGCCCCGGTCTAATACTTATGCCAGCTGTGAGAAACAGATGATACGTCACATAAAGTGGCAGCGCATTCGATTAGCGGGCTATTTCTGTACCCTGTTCAACAGAAAAACATATTTTGTATCACTGAAGTGAAGGGAACTTTATTTTTCATTTGTATCACACTTTTCCATCTCGACTGGTACTCCGGTAGGCATCCATCTTCGGGAGAATTTATTAATTGTTACAAACACAAATATTGGGACTCAGGAAGGAACCGGATTTGGTACATAAAAACATTGTGAGGCAGATAATATCTTTACAGTATATTCAACATCAAAACTCTATGATATTTCATCACCAAAATGATTCCCTGATCATATCAATAAATATAATATGAATGTTGTTTATATGGAGTTAGATAATTAATCGTCTATGTTTGCAATGTTGATTTTCCGTGTATCATGATGACTTTCCCCATTAAAGGAGAAAGTCAACACAAGAAATTTCTTCCCAAAAATTAGTTCTAAGCTGCTCCACTAGTCAAAAACACATTCTGATTAACATTTCATTTGTGGAACACGAGTTAAGCAGGGAAATCCACCCGTTTTTGTACATCTCAGAGGGCGGCCATTTTGTCATTTGCTGTCGACTGAAAATGACATCAGAGTTGCTTAGTGGTCAGCAACTACCAATCATGGCTCAGCTTCAAAAAACAGGTGAGCTGTGATTGGTCGTTACCTGAGCCTTGAGCAACTTTTACGTCATTTTCAGTCGACAGAAATTCACAATAGAATAGAAGAGAATAAATCTTTATTGAGGACCGAGGTGGAAATTTGTCTTCAGGACACCAACCGCAGTAACAATATTCATAAAATACATTCAAATAAGATTAAAGAAAATACTATAAGATACTTCTAGATAAAATTGAATACATAAAAAAAACTGACCATTAATTATGAAGAGTGTTTTCGTGTCATTGCTGTGGTTCACGTCCTATCAGTCACTTTGCAGAGTTGAGAATACAAATGGCACTAGGGACAAAGGATTTCTTAAATTAATTCTAGCAAGCTAGCAAGACTCTGTCGCGTCTCACAGAGTTTTCAACCTCAAACAGGTTGAACAGGGGATGAGAGCATTCTGACAGGACGCTCTTGCTTTTTTCCTCATCCTCTCCGTAAACAGTTGTGTAAGAAACAAAATGGCCGCCCTTCAGATGGACAAAAACAGGTGGATTTTGCTGGTTCACTCATATTCCGCACACGCAATATTCATCCAAATGTCATGTTTAGAATCGTGAAGGCATAGAGAACATGGTATTGTAGATAATTTCTTTGGGTTGACTTTCCCTTGAAGAGTTAAAATGGTTTTCTTTTCAGAGAGCTATCAGCCTGCCTTCGACGGAGCCCCGCCTGTCGTGTGTGTCAGCCTGATCGCGTGAAGCCACGTGGCCGTCCTCGCTGAGGCATGAATGTGGGAAGAGCCCACCAGCACAGTTTCCTGACGTGTGAAGAAGGACTAAGACTGACCAGCATGCCCGCCGTGGGGAGCTTCGGCAATGGCAAGATCCACACCAGACGTCAAAGACACAGCCGCTTCGTCAGCAAGACGGGCCAGTGCAACATTCACTTTTCAAACATGGACGACAAATCCAGTCGTTACATCTCGGACATGTTCACCACCTGCGTGGACATACGCTGGCGTTACATGTTCCTGGTCTTCAGCTTGGTGTTTGTGGTGTCCTGGCTGATGTTCGGCTTGGCCTTCTGGGTCATCGGCCTCCTCCACGGCGACATGGAGCATCCGGCAGACGACGACAGTTTCGTCCCATGCGTCACGCAGGTGAACACCTTCGTGGCTGCTTTCCTGTTCTCCATTGAGACCCAGACCACCATCGGGTACGGAGCCCGGTGCGTGACAGAGGAATGTCCCGCTGCCGTCTTCATGGTGGTCTTTCAGTCAATCGTGGGCTGCGTCATCGATGCCTTCATGATTGGCGCCATTATGGCGAAGATGGCGAGGCCTAAAAAGCGAGCAGAGACTCTCCTCTTCAGCCGAAACGCAGTCATCGCCATGCGAGACGGAAAGTTGTGCCTCATGTTTCGGGTAGCCAATTTAAGAAAAAGCCATATAGTGGAAGCTCACGTCCGAGCCCAGATGGTCAAGCCTCGTTACACGGAGGAAGGCGAGTACATCCCGCTGGATCAGATCGACATGAACGTAGGCTACGACAGAGGCACCGACCGCCTCTTTCTGGTTGCGCCGATCACCGTCATCCACGAGATCGATGAAGAAAGTCCTCTGTTTGGCATCAGCAAACAAGATCTGGAGACATCGGATTTTGAGATTGTGATCATACTGGAAGGTTTGGTGGAAGCCACTGCCATGACGACACAGGCGCGCAGTTCCTACCTGTCGTCAGAGGTCCTTTGGGGTCACCGCTTCGAGCCGCTCATCTTTGAGGAGAAGAGCCAGTACAGAATAGATTACTCCTTCTTTCACAAGACCTTCGAGGTACCGTCCACCCCGAGGTGCAGCGCCAGGGACATGGAGGACCGGAAGTTCCCAACGTCAGGCGCCAACTCCTTCTGCTATGAGAACGAACTGGCGTTCATCAGCAGGGACGAGGAGGAGGAGGAGGAGGAGGCAGACTTTGACCGAGACGAAGACAGACAGTGTTCGACGGCCCTGCTGGATGAGCGCAGCATCTCTGAACGTGATAAAAAATCATCCAGTATAGAATCAGAGATTTGAACTTGATCATTTCAGAACTTCCGTGTATTGCTTTGCTGGGGACGGAGATAAACGACTATAAAGACAGTACACAAAATATTTATAGGATCGTTGCGTGCATGACTGCAAAGTTTATAGGGTTGCAAAAGTCAAAGAATTTTCAAAATGGAAACCTTTTCATGGGAATTAATGGGAATTTATGTGTAAGTCATTTACAAAGCTGTAGGTCGGAACTCAATACGAAGCATAAATATAGTTAAGAAAAATATATTTAAGCATACTCTTGACTGAAACAACCGCATTTTATGTGACTTCAGTTGGAACCAAACCCTGCTGCGAATGGATGTGGTGACCCACGAGGTGAACGGTACCTTTAAGGGAAGCGTGGGACAGGACTTGGACATATTTCTGGGTTGAAAGGGATGATAGACGAAGTGACTCTCCTGTCTTTGTCTTGGATCTGCACAAAGTGATTGATGAAGAAGACTGTCATGGGTTGCCAGATTGCCTATAGATGCCAAAAGACGGCGGCAAAGCACCACTTCTGTCTAAATGAAACTCCTCAACTTACTTAAAAATAGTTCCTTTGCGCCGAGATGCCACAAAATGGTGGCAAAGCACTACTTTTTTTTCCAAACAAAATGCCTCAACTCACTTCTACTTAGTTCCTTTGTGCAAAGAGTTGAAAAAAAGTGCCCTAGTGAATTTGTGAATGCCGATGTGGGGGTTCAGTGTAATTCAAAATTCCTTATTTCAATTCCTGAGGAAATTTATCAGAAATTTTCCATCCTGTATAAACCTCAATGATTCATAACGCATTATTAAAAAGCAACTCCACATCCATCTGTTGTAGCCACTTTTACTTTGACTGGACACAACATTATGTAAACCTGAACAATCATACTTGGTCAACCTAATACTTTCATATACTCAAGCTATATAACCAAAATATAGCAATATAGCAGGTGTGGTCAATCAGGGTCTCTGGTCTGCTGGTCTAAGCACAATCAAGCAGGGATCCGCGTTCCAATTTGTTTTCCATTAAATTGTACTAATTTCCAACAGTCTATTCCCTTCAATTTGTTTTGTTTCCTTTGACTGTTTGGCGATAAATATTGATTCTGAACTACTCTCGACATTGTCGTGTGCTCTTATATTGTGTTTTTGTATAGTTTTGTTTTGTTTAGTTTCCAAACTGCCTCGTGACTGTGGTTTTAAGACGTAGATTAATTCGGGTAAGTCCCTACTGAAGGCCCAGATGCAATACAGACACGACTGCAGACTCTTAATACCCATCACGTTAAAAATAATACCTCCTGACAGCGTCAATCAAAATGTTGGATTGTTCAGGTGTACCTAATGTTTGCATACATACAGACAGACACTATTGATACAAGGTTGATCTAATTAAGGCAGATGCATGGCAAGAAAGAGTGTTTGAAAAATCAACGGAGCTACTTTGGTTTTTCCTGTTGTTAATCGTAGTAACTGAGGAAATACTGCCAATACATTGTAGCAGATTGCATTGTGGCTGTGCGACAAGCAAATAAATGTTCAAGCCCCATTTCTCTGATGGCCATTTTGTTGCTGGCTAATGTTTCCCATTCATGTGAACTGTGGTTGGAGTTTATAATACAGTAATAACAGTGTGTTCTGTATTAGTGTAAAAGTGTGGCATGAACACATGGGGCTGTTTTTTGTTTTGCTATTTGCTACAACTGCATACTGTCTGTAGCTCACCTATAGACATATTTGAGTCACATTGGTCTCATTTGAATGACAAATGTTGGTCCTCTTTGCAGCTCTAAGATAAACGAGACGGTGAGGTGCAAACAGTGGCGACTCTGCGAGCAAAGGCCACAACGAACACTGTAGCAATTAGAGTGAAGCATTAGCACCTGAAGAAAAAAAATTGGAAACATACAAGGTACTTTGTGTGCAATGACATTTCCATGGAATAGGTGGGCTCTGAAAACATGTACTTTACAGCACGGCAAGCAATTATCTCGGGTCGAGTGGACTTTTGCTGAACATGGTGGATACAGACACATTTAGAAGCTACTTCGATGAAAAGATAAAACTACAATTCAACAATATGAGGCACGGTGACGATTGGGATTTTTGTCAGCGTATTTCTTTGCAAAATAATGGAAACAATGTGTAAAATAGTCGTGCTTTATAAAAAGGGTAGTAGTGATACGGCGTGAGCATAATAATGATTTCTCTGATTGATAATTATTTCAACTGTGCGGTAAAACTCGTTGATTGAACGCAACTTGAAGCAAGATGCAGATCTCAAAAAGGCACAACAGTTGTGGGCAGTATTATTCTGCTCAAAACATTCAGAGGGATCCCAAAATAACATCTACAAAAATACCAATCGACTGAAGGATTGAACACTGAAGTGAATACTCATATTAGAGAGAATATACACCAGACATTAGAATAAATAGGTGAAGATTTTTTCCATTTGCTTAAATTCTGTTTATTGTTAAGCCCTTAAAGGATAAGGAATTGTCATTTTCTCAGAAGGGTTGTAAGAGCCGTTTCAAAGACGAGATTAATGGGCGTGTACAAGTTAAAAAGCCTTCGAGTGGGAATATGAGATATGACTTATTGTGGTCTGCGTGCACCTGAATGCCATGTGAGCGCTGCTGCACGCATTTGCATTTGGAGCGTGCTGACTTGTGCTGAAAATAGGAAAGGTTTTCTCTGGAAAATTTATGTTTTTGCTATTTTTACCAAAAAGCAGAATGCAGGGCGCAAAGACTACAACTTGGACTACATTAGTCAGATCTCGACAGTAAAATTAACATGATTCCTTTTTTGTTTTTGTTTGATTCTGGTCATTGGCTCTATTACACCGCCGATTAGAGGAATTGCATCCTTGGAATTAGACTGAAACAATATTAACATAGCATGCAACTAAGTAGAAGCCACGTTAGGCCTTTGACTAAAATAAGAATATGGCAAGTGAATCCATCGGTTTTGTTTTCCCCTCATATAGGTCAGAAACAGAGAGGAAGGAATGGAGGCATGAAAGTTTTTGGGTGACAGCGTCTAATCGGGGTCAAAGGTTTCTTCTTTCACTCTTATGCAACCCCTTCAGAAACATCTTTGCTATGGACACACTACACTCGGAAGAGCTGCGCCAGTTCACTAACCTGTGACCTTCATAGAAGCCCTGCATGTAATTGCAAAAAAACGGACTACTGTAATATAATCAGCAGTGACTATTCCTATTTTAAACTATTACCTTTTGACAAAAGTTAGAGTATGGAGGTCTGTGCTACCCAAATGTGGATCACTGGCCTCGAAGGAGGAGAATGTAATTCATTTGGTAACCCTGGCTAGCTACTTTTGGGACTAACAAATGTTTATGGTCACAGTCTGTTTTATGTGTATAAACTCAAATTTAGAAGAAAATGTCTTTCAAGATATTGTGGCGCTTTACATTGCCCTCAGGGTTAATTTCTTTGATTCAACATAATTCTTTGTTATTATAAAAAGGCATGTTGTTTGTCCTCATGCCAAGAAGGAATTTGACCAGTAGTAACCCAGATTTATTTTTGTCTATCCGTAAATTAGCAGGCTACGGACGATGATAAAATGTGACATTAGGATTAAACAGATAATTAAGAGTTTGGTTAATTGCTAAATTGGAAAATGGTTTAAAACAGTGGTGCCCAACTACTGGGCCGCGGGCCACATTGGAAAAAAAACTGTCGTTGATGCATGTCAAGATGTTATGATATTAAAAACACGACTTAGCATAATGAGTAACGATAGCATGTACGAAGCCCGCTCGTCACACCTCTGTCTTATTCATCCACTTATCAGACTAACGTGGCTAGCCCATTATTCATCCAATATCTTGGTACATGTGACATCCTCTGTTTCATGGACAGCCGTTGCAAAAGAGCCGACAAATCAATTTTCCATCCATTTTCACTCCACTGTCTTTATTAGGGTTGCAGGTGAACTAGGGCCCCTGTACTGATTAAAAATCAATCACAACCAAATAATAAATAAATAAATAAATAAATAAATAAATTAATTAATTAATTAATTAATTAATTAATTAATTAATTAATTAATTAATAAATAAATAAATAAATAAATAAATGACATTTGTGCTTGTCACAGGTAATAACAATTCCTTTATTATTACGTCACTACTTTAAATTAGCATGGTTGAATCTGTGAATCCTCCCATGAGAATGTTGACTGCACTGTCTGTGATGTAAGCGTCATGTCGAGAACATAACGGGAGGCATCCCACCCACTCCACAGAGTTGGAAGAGGAGAACCAGTGGAAAGTCAGCATTGCAACATGAAGAGTGGGCCGCAGCCTTAATTATCACAACCCGTCTTCTTTTTCACTGGTTGCCCACAGGTGTCATAACGAGGTGGAGGCTGGCTGAGAAAAGTAACATTACTCCACTGAAAGCTTTGCTCTGAAGTAACCGTCGTGAATATTACCAATATGACATCATCTGATGTCAATTAATTTGCCTTTGTATTAATTTATTTGTACTTGGGTTTTTTTTTTCCTGGTGATGATCAAACTCTCTGGCGTTTTGAGAGCATTTGGTCTAAGCGAAGACCGTTACATAATTATGTTATCACCCTGCAGATGACGCGAGCACAATTCTTCTTTGTTGCGGCTGCTGGAGTACGATTAACACCTTCCAGTGGGTGACAACAGACCTGCAAAAATCTCTTAGAAGTTCAGCAATAAACTACACTGATGAAATGATGGAAAGGGGGAAAAGGTTTGATATGTTTTTGGGATATTACACACTCCAAAAGGTCTAATGGGAAGGAGCTGACAACATGTTGGTGGAATATCAGCCAGTGTTTTGGGAAATGAATGCCCTTGTCGCAAATGTCAGGGGAAAGTCATCTTTGGCCTGTGCATGTGAAACGTCAAGCAATCAATCTTCACATCTTTTCCCATGTGAGAGACTATTTCTTAAGATAATTTTACACTTTTCTTTTCCATTCACGTCGGTTTGCTTGTTTTTTTTTTTTTTTTCAGTCTTCTTCTGAGGGTGTAGACAGCTTAATGTTTTGAAAAATGGGAACATGGAAATGGAAGAAATCTTGAAATAATATCCAGCCAGATTGCGTGGAGATTATGCAAACTCCACGCAATGTCCGGAGCCAAGTTTCAAACCGCCTGAGCGGAGAAGCACATGCAACTTTTAGTCATCAATTGCTCCTTGTTTTCTTTTAAATCAACACTGTCCAAACATGACTCCGCAAACCTGACAGAGCCACACATGAAGCGACAGCTCCGTGAAGTTCAACGTAGCATCGACGCAGCAGAAAGAAATCAAGGTCACTGAAACATAAGCGTGTTTAGTGTGTGGTCCGATCGCTTTACGTTGTAGTTCTGGAGCATGCTGACTTGCAGCTGAGCACATCACTCACAAATTCTGGCTGCGCTGTCCAAGTCCGCACATACAGTATGTGATTACGGCGACAAGATGATTGGATTACAAGATGAGGCGCTGATTCGAATACCGCCGGTAAACACAGTCGATGAACTTCCTGTGTGGAGTGCAGAGAGTACACCAGAGGTGACAAAAAAAGTACAGGAAAATACTCGGTTAAAGCAGAAGTATTGACTGAATTCATTGATTTAAAAAAATAATACAGCCTCTGAAAAGTATGCAAGTACTACATTATCAGGTGTAAAATGTTTTTCAGGTGAGATTTTTGAATGGCAGACACTTGTCGTTTTTAGGATATAACAAGACATTGCACTTGCAATAAATTCTTCAATAAGTCCATGGGTGGGGAATATCTCGCTTCTTCGTATCTGTTGTAAAAAGTACAAACAGTAAGTCAAAAAAATATTCAAGTGCATATAACTGAAAAATCTACTTAAGAAAAGTACCACTATAGCACACCAGCTCGACACAAAGAAACTCTGTCATGTGGTCACTAATGGACTCAATACATCCACGCCTGATCATTTTAGACAAGTTTGCCACCATGCGAAATAATTTGGAAACACTTTTTTTCAACACACCCCAGAAAGAAAAAGGAAATTAACACTTTTAAGTGTGTTGTCATTTATCAACACATCCAAACTCCACAGAACATGGTTGAAAGAAACATTGGACTTCTTCCACAAAGTCAAGTCGAACGTCAACAAATCAGTCATTTGTATTAATAGCGCCTAAGTGTCATATAATATTTGAATGATATCTAGGGATTGCTATGATACGCGGCGCTGGGGAGATTATTTAACATTGGCGCATCCAGGTGGTGACGCACAAGATGATGCTGTTTTTCCATTCTTTTTCTGCTGCTTGCCCTCCCCGGGTCACGGGTAACTAAAGCCGATCTCAGGTGGCTTGGGGCGAGATGTGGGGTACACCTTGGACTGGTCGCCACACAATTGTACACATTCACACTCACGGTTGTGAGAAATGTCTTTAGTTAAGATAACATGTTTTGAAAATTTGGAAGGAAAGAAAGCTTCATAAGCAAGGGGAGAACATGCAAACACCACACAGAGATCTTACAACCTGACGAAGCATTTTTCCGCTGTTATGCCAAAGAAATAATTTTGATATAATGCGGATTTTATATAAAAATTCCACTGATGCTTCAAATGCATTTGTGGTCCACATTTTGGTACGTCTTTTAGCATTTCAGCACAGCATTAGTCACCATCAACTTACGACAAATTTGATGGTTGCAATTTATCAACAATTGGTTCCGATGTATTAGTGTCAAGTGTTTAGCATTCATAGTATACTCTTGTCTTCTAATACTGGTGACCAAACATCCATCTGAACTTTTATTTTTAATCAGTTCGACTATTTTTCCAAACTAATCAACCAACGTCCTTACAGAGAAAATTGTGGCTTAATTAATCAACAGTACATGAAGTCAGCACGAAAAACTTCGGAAAACAATCGAGACTCTCAAAGCCTCTTTGTCGCCCTCTTGTGTTAATTTAGTGCAATTTTTTTTCATTTGTCCTTCCACGTGCATTAGTTTGCCCACAAGTGGGAGGGAACAAAAACCAATACAAAAAAAATAACTGAAGTTGGTATTAGATTTTATTACATAAATGACTTGAAGCAGTTTGGCGCTTTACCACAACCACAGTTGCTTAGCTTTACAAATATTTTTGGTTGAATGGAATATCACAACATATTACACGATGCAGTGTGTGATATAATCAGTGTGTTTGCATTTTTTATTTCAGTATTTCATACAGACAACACACCGCCCTTCCATCCCTGCAATACATCATCCAAATCCAGCACCCCCCCCCTCCCCCCACTACTATAAACCTTCTTATGAGACCCACTGATCTTCATCTGTCACTGTCATGATGTCTGTCACTAGGCCAGTGCCGATGGTTTTATTGCCATCTCGGAGAGTGAACCTCTGACCTTTCTCCAGGACCATTGGTTGTCGGAGCGTGAGTGTCAAGGAGGTGTCCTCCCCCGGCATCACCATTTCCTTGGAAAGGGACAAGATCAGATGGCATGTTTACTAGAATTAGGGACATTGAGATGTGTAGTGTCTTATGTCGTTTTTATAAGTCAGGACTTCAATAAAACTAAATGTGTTTGCATGTAGTGAAAAAGACATTTACCAGTCAGATACTGAAATTAATTTTAACTTTATTTCTCCAACTTAATTGCCATGGAAGCAGACAAACTAGCTATCCATTAATTTCACGTAAAGATTATGTTATTAAGTCAGATAGATAGAGATTTAAAAAAAGTATATGCTTGATTTTAAGCATAGTTTAGTGGTAAATGTGTAATGTATAACTCATGATGGTTAGAAACCTTTTTTTTTTATTTTTTAGATCGCATTGACAATTATTTTGTTATTTAAGCTCATATACAGTATTTGATTGTCACAGTAAAGGCCACTCCATTAGTTACAGTGAGAGCTTAAATTAACTGTACACTTTCAAAGATCAAATCATGCTGCATTATGCTCCAACTGTTCAAGACTCGTGCTAGCAAGAAGTGGAAGCGACACAAGTCACTCAGTACAACAGTGAGTACTACTACATCGCTATTGTATAACACAGAGACTGTGAAAGGCCAAAGTAAAATGGATCAAGTTCAAATGTTCCGTTAGTGATAAAATCAGTCGACACACAAGCACACACCTTGTCAGAGGGCAGAGTGACCCTGCAGGCCATGTCCCACGTTAGGGAGAACATGACGGGAATGAAGTTGGTGACAAATGGCTTGTGTCGTCCTCCCTCCTCTTTACTCAAAATGTACACCTGCAACACACAGAGCACACTTAAGGCATCATAAAAAGTTGAATGTGAGGGCTCCACCTACTGGTGAAAAAGGAGAACGTCTTAAAGTAGATGTGACTGAATAGTGAGAGCAAACATTATGAAGCTATGGTGATGGCTGCCTGTGTACATAATATTCCAAACCTGAGCTTTGACTTTCTGGTGAGGCCTGATGGATCCCGGCTTACACATCACCATCCCTCTCCTCACATCCTCCCTCTTCAGGCCTCGGACCAGAGCACCCAGGTTGTCTCCAGCCTCGGCCCGATCCAGAGATTTATGGAACATCTCAATACCTGAAATCACATCTTATACGCTAGTCTCCACTGAGTTATTAAAAATATTTCTATTTTGTTTCTTACACTCACCTGTAACAACAGATTTGCTGCTGCGATTGTGACCCACAAATTCACAGTCTTCCCCTTTCTTGATGATCCCCCTCTCCATGGTCCCGGTCACCACTGTCCCTCTGCCTGAATGCAGACACAAACAGGATAGTTGAAATACGTTTGGAACCGATAACAACGGACAAAATGCAACTGTGAGAAGACAAAAAGAATGAAAAAAAACAAACAAACAAACAGTACATGTTCCATTAAAAATAAAACTCAGTTCAGTATACAAAGTACAGCCACTTGAAAGAGTAGGATTGCGCATTAAATCAACCATATTTATTAGTCCTTCCATCTGTTTTCTATACCGCTGGTCCGCATTAAGCTTATAGGTGAGCTGGATCCTTGTATGAGAAGCGAGATAATTGTACACCTTGAACTGTTCACCACAAAATTGCAGCGACGTATAGACAAACATCCATCCAATTTATGGTTTTCAATCAACCTAATATGCCTGTTTTTGGTATGTTGAATGAGTCCATAATAAAAATAATAGTAACAAAAATAAAAGTATTAATCATAAAATTAATGGGAGAAAATAATATACACATGAATGGATGGAAGCTTATCAGTTTAAATGAGGCTGACATATGGCTGGGTGACATGACAAAAAAATATTGCAATAAATCTTTCAAATATTAATATTGTTTTTAAACTACCAGTTTTAGAGGACTGGTACTGAAAATTAAAGACATTTTCTTGTCACATGAACTATAGCAAATAAAAAAATTATTTTATATATATATATATATATATAATTTATTTATTATATATTTAATTTTACTCAACAATTATTTTATTTTTCAAAATATGAAGGGGAAATCATTTTTTACTTTTTTTCTGTAATGGTGAAATATATATATATATATATATATATATATATATATATATATATATATATATATGTATATATATATATATATATATAATTTATTTATTATATATTTAATTTTACTCAACAATTATTTTATTTTTCAAAATATGAAGGGGAAATCAATTTTTACTTTTTTTCTGTAATGGTGAAATAGGGTGCAATATCACGTTCTGACCAGAAGAGGTCTGTATTTGCTGCCTTACAAGATGCTCCAAAGGAGACGCTTGCAATCTAAACACTGACAAGAGCCAAACACACCATGTGAAAGGGAATTAGAAACAAATGGAATATTATTCCGTTTTACAGTAAAGCAAAATGAAAACTGAGAGACTAAAACAAATCACTACACAAAGGAAAGTGGAGCAGGAATTGACCGATTGCCTGTTGTCATACACATTTACGCCATGTTTAATTGAGAAATACACTCACAGCTGATCACCGAGACCCACCTGATGATGATTATACAATGGCCCAGTGCTATGTTCATACTTGGTCATACCTGGGATTGAATAAACTCCTTCAATAGGCAGAAGGAACGCCTTTTCCAGTTCTCTTTTGGGCAACGGAACATACGAATCCACAGTCTCCAGCAGTTTCATGACAGCATTGACGCCAAGCTCTGGCTCACGACCCTGACATGAAGCATCCCAAAAATTCAGTCAAGATTCAGAAGTGTTCAAACATTCAGTCATGATTCAGAAGTGTCCTGTTTGTAATCAAATACCGGCAACACGTGTTGCCTTCACTCACCTCCAGAGCACAGAGGGCGGAACCTATCACAACAGGCGTGTTGTCGCCATCATAGCCGAATTCAGTGAGAAGCTCACGAATCTCGATCTCCACCAGATCCAGCATCTCCTTGTCGTCCACTGCGTCCGCCTTGTTGATGAATACCACCACGTGTTCAACGCCGATCTGCCTCGCCAGGAGCAGGTGCTCCCGCGTTTGGGGCATCTGACCGTCAGTTGCCGCCACCACCAGGATGCAGCCATCCATCTGAGCAGTGCCTGTGATCATGTTCTGAAAAGGAAAAATAACTACAATTACAATAAAACAATATACAGTGGTACCTTGACTTAAATCAATTAACCCCTTCCGTCATATATATATATATATATATATATAAATAATTGGCAAAAAAATAAAAATACATGCTATTAATCCATTCCAGCCATACAAAAAAAAATCTAAGTTTATTTTTATGAAGACAAATAACACAGTATTTTATAAAAACATTAAAAAAAAGTATGCAATGAATATAAACTGGTTTTACTAAATGTACTCAGTTGCCAAATGAGTGACATCAGAAGCTGGAGTCAGGTTGTCCCATTACGGTTCAGTATGAGTCAGGGCGTGAAACAGCAGCACATTGCAAGGGTTTTAATTTGTATTTGGGTTTGGCTGTTTGCCTCTCAAACAACGTTGGTGAATCTCTTTGCCCACCACATGCAAAGGCATTACAGTGCCTGAGGTGCTCCATTTTTCTTTCCCTTCACTCAAGGATGGCCGAGTGGTCTAAGGCGCCACGCTCAGGTCCCAGTCTCCCCAGGAGGCCTGGGTTCGAATCTCGAATTTCCCCATTGTGGGACTAATAAAGGGAATCTTAAGTGGTAGCGTATCTGAAACTTGTACTTAACGCAAATTGTCTCACAAGAAAGAAAAAAAAAAATCATAAACCTGTAAATTGGGCCACTTGTACGTCTTCAAAGGACTTGGATTGTTCTCACACAGTTCGACGGCTTACCTTGACATAATCAGCATGACCAGGGCAGTCTGTATGAGCATAATGTCTGTTGGCTGTCGTATATTCAACATGAGAGGCGTTGATGGTGATTCCTCGGGCCTTCTCCTCAGGAGCGTTGTCAATGTCCTCATAATTTTTAAAGTTGGCACCACCAGCATCAGCGAGTACTGAAGATTTATTAAAAAAAAAAAACTGTGGTAAGCAGAATGAACTTAATCTTCTAACTTCAAATATCAAGTTCAATTATCCATCCATCCATCCTTTTGCTATACCACTTGCCCTCGTTAGGAATACGGACGGGTGAGGAGAGTGGTAGATTATCTCTAGGTATAGTCATCTCTAGCTAAGCAGTTTTTTGTTCAATGTAGGTTTTTAAATGCTTTAAAATATTCTGTTTGTAAATGCATTTAATTGTTGTTGGTTGTACGTTCCTTTAATAATTCTTAGTAATCTTATTTTGTTATCTCTTCTTTGCCTTTGAACACCATTAGCTATTTGTTTGTAAATGTGCTTTTGGTTGTGTGAAGCATATTGAGTTTGCCTTGTGTATGAAATGTGTGATGTAAATAAAACTGCCTTGCCTAAAGCGATAATGCACTGTTTGATTACCCCCCGCCCCCCAAAAAAATGATGACGATTGAGTATTATAGATTTTATTTTCACTCAGGTACATTACACAGTGGCCTGTACTGATTTCTACATCAACTGTTCAGTGAGCTACCACTGATCCTGAGAGGAATAAGTCTTTGTTTTTTCTTTCCACAACTGTCCCCCAAAAAGACATTGCGCTAAAATACTCTTACCCTTTGTGATAGCTGCAGTTAGGGTGGTCTTGCCATGATCGACATGTCCAATGGTTCCAACGTTGACGTGGGGCTTGTCTCTGCTGTAAGTCTTCTTGGCCTCTGCAGCAAAGGTCCGTCGACTCAGTGGTACAGCACACTATATTAGAAAAGAAATAAATATGAGATCAATATTTATACAGTTTTTAATATAAATTAATGTATCATTCTATTCTTTATAGTGAACAGGATAGCTTATATGCACACTCACTAGCTTAAAGGAGCTCTGCACCAAGCTTGGTGAGGTCAGATGAAGAGCTGAAAACAAGAAAAGCAAATTACAAGCGCAACGTAAGATTAAAAAAATAATAACATGTAAACGATAAGACAGTGCTACTGAATGCAATTTATTTCCAATCAGTGCATGCTAAAATCACAAACCTTCATCAAACTCATCTGACCAAAAAGCATCATCACAGTAACGCTAGGAAAGGTCTTAAAAAAGCTATTAGCTTGCTGAACACAATGTATGTTTATCTAAAGCATGACTCCTGGTCGTACAAGTACATATCGGACTATTGTCTAACCAAACGTAAAAATAAATTCCAATTTCATTGAATAATAACCGATCACTTTTTCCATTCTATTTAGCTTTATTGTTAGCTTACGATCACCGGTAACGTGACCTTGCTCTGCTGTGAGCACAGACAGCATCATCCCCTTTTGTTTAATGTTGCAATCACACACAAGAACATGTTCACGATGACACCGAGTACTGCAAAACATCAATCTGAATCATAAATACGGCCTCAAACGATTGAATAATTAGAACATTACAGTATTTTACCGGAGACACAAGCACGCAATCCTAAAAGCGCTGCCATCTTGAACCGTCAGGCAATCCAAAGACGAACAGTTCATCAAGAGCGTAATTTGAAGTGCAACATATTTACTGGAATATTGTATACTTTTCCTCGCTCCTATTTTCAAGTCCCGGTGCAGTCATTTAATTTATCCAAGTAAAATATATATACAGTTTAATCATTTTACAAAAAATGTGTTTATCAAATAATGGCAATGTTTAGTAACATTGACGATTGCTACCGCTCTTGTTTCCACTAGTACTCTCTGAGCTACTTCCAAATCGTACGTCATTGATTTACCTTAACTCCACCAATAGATAAACCAGCCTTTTTCGTAAATATGTATTGACTATAATAATTCTATGGGTTTTCATTCAAATGTGTGATTACATTGTGAAATACAAACAAATGTGCAACTTAACTCGACTATAGACATACTGGAAAGACAGCTGTTAGTGTTAAATTATCATTGCGCTTTTAGTTTTACCATTACGTTAAAAAATGGCCGCCTACTTGAAACTCATGCGCTTGATTCAGCTAGAATGTTCGAGCGCTTACATGTGTCTTCTGGTCAAAGAGGCGTCAACCATCTGGGTCATCAAAACCGGGTCCGTTGTCACAGTTGTTCCGTACCATTTGAAGAGCTTTTGAAGGTAAGTTTGAGTTAAAACGTTTTCATCTAACCCGAGGTAAAGCAATGAAGGCCGTTGTAGCCATGTTCCTAGCATGACTTTTTTTTGTGTATTTAAATCGGTGATCCTTAATCCTTGGTGGTTCTGGTCATTAGGCCTTAGGGTGGGTTGCGGACAAGCAATGAAAACTGCTGCTGGTTTACGATTGTGCCAAGACGATGAAGTAGTTTGCGCTGCAGAAAGTCTTAACGTGGTATAAAAGGCACGCTCAGTTACCGACGTACGTCCTGTTTTTCCTTTAATTGTTTTTTATTATTAATCTACTGAAAGTGTTTTTTAAATGTATATATGCACACACAACATACATTGTCATTTTACTTTACTTCTGCATTCGTGTTGATCAGTGATGGCGAGTTCAGACAATCGGTCCAAATCACATTATGTCGGCCAAATAAATACATGCATGATTATTAGCTATTTTTAAGTAATGTATTTTAATTGTTCTTAGATTCTATAAAATAGAATTGCAGCAATAGGTAAAAACTGTTGAGAATGACTGATCGATTGGTTTAAACATTGGCGATCTAATCTCGTTGCACACTGTACAATGACAATAAAGGGATTTCTGATTCTGATTCTGAAAGGGCTGGAATGACATTTTAATGAAATGTTTGTATGTATATAGGTCCTGTTCAGTTTGACTTATACGTGATGTATTTTCCCCCCCTGCAAGTAACATGACGGAAGATAGACAAAACCGAAGATATCCCCAGAATCTTCAGGGGGTCCTGCAGTTGGCAATCGATGCTGGCTCCGGTGCAGAGGGGCATGCATCTGCGGAACCAATTTCACAGGAGGTTGGTCATGTGAAAAGTCTTTGACAACACACACAGATACACACATCCCGCTCACTGAGGCCAAGCAACAAGTTATTACACTTCAACTCTTTGAACTCTGTCATTCGTTTAAACCAATAAACATCATTCTCCTTGTCGGTTGGTGATGGGTGAAAAACTACCATACAGAGCAACTGTGTAATCAAAATATATGATGATTATTAACCTGTAAAATCTTGAAATTCAGTCTGAAAGTCTTCTGTTATTTTGTCTTCCAGAGGAGCGCGTGGCTGAGGGAGGCTCTCGCAGACGTCTGCAAAGGACAGATGGATGAAGTGGAGCAAATGAAGCTGTGCTTGGCTGTCTTACACAAGGAGGAAGTGAACGGCGAGGGGGATAGGGATGACGAAGATGAAGATGAGCGAGAAGTAGCCTTTGAGTTGCTATCCGATTTGTGTGAGAACCTTGACAATGCCAGAGGTCAGTATTATAATTACATATCATATGAATTAATGGAGTGAGAGTAATATCCAATAGACAAAAACCTAATTATGTCCCCACCTCTCTTACAGACTTGATGGTTCTGGGAGGCCTGGATTTGTGTGTCTCCAAATATTTGTGTCATGCCCAAAGTAGGTTGAGGTGGAACGCTGCTCAGCTGATTGCTACCTGTGCCCAGAACATGCCACAAGTGCAGGACCACTTGCTTAAGTTAAACGCTTTACCAAAGCTTTTGCAGCTGACAGACTCAGACCCCCACCTTACAGTCAGAGTCAAGGCCCTTTATGCAGTCTCATGTGAGTACAATATGCCATAGTGACCTAAATGCTTAGTGGGAAACATTTCAAATGGATTATGTTAGTGTTGTTTACCTCGTATTGTTGCCGCAGGTCTGGTTCGAGAGCAAGACGCTGGACTGGAGGCCTTTCTTTCCCAAGATGGCTTCTCAGTGCTGATGAGGGGCATGCAATCAGAACATGAGAAGCTCCAGACCAAATCAGCGTTCCTTCTGCTCAACCTGCTGACGTCACACCCTGAACAGAAAGGTAAAAACATGACATTTATTTTTTTTTTTTACTTTGTATTCATTTTTAAGCATGCCTATGTATCTATCTGTGAGTGTTAAGACGGTGTGTGATGCGTATAAGTCAAACCGATTTTGACAAAGTAAGGAGTGGGGAGAACATGCTAACTCCACACAGGATGGCCGGAGCCAGGATTGAGCCCACGCCCGATGTTGTCTCTCACTGTGAGGCCATCCTGCTAACCAGTCGGGCCAACCGTGCCGCCCCGGCAAAATCATTAAATATATTAATTTGGCACCATCTTAATTGTGGCATGTTGGTACCAATGAACGATGATAAAGTGTGTTGAGGAGCTTCATTCTATCATATGTAGTGCTTTGCCACCATCCTGTGGCATTTATAGGCAATTATGAACCTTATTTTTAATCTCTGGAAAATTTCTGTCAGGGAAAACCCCTTTGTGTACTTCCTTACCACCGCTTGAAATGGCATCACAGACCTCATTGTGTCATTCAATCTTCTTGCAGACACTGTGGTTTCCATGGGGATGGTGCAGCAGCTGGTCTCTGTGCTACGTGCTCCACACTCACCTTTTCATGAACATGTCCTTGGTGCCCTTTGTTGGTGAGATAATTTACCAATCTTCTTCAGTTTTCAGCATATACAATCAAGCCCGAAATTAATCATACCCCAAGGGTGTGAATAATTTTGGCCTTGGCTGTCGTTCTATCCTGATTGCATATATACTAGATACATTCAAGCCCAAAACTATTTATACCACTGGGGTATGAATAATTCCGGGCTTGACTGTAGCAACTGATGATTGGGTCAGTGTCGGTGTAGCCCAAGTTAGCTAGGACAGGCCACGTCTCCGAATAAAACATGGATTGCTCCATTGCCTTGCCTCTTGTGTCTATCCAGCCTGGTGGATGACTGTGTGAAGGGGCTCAACGATTGCAGAGATCCGTCTCTTGGTCTCGAAGAGTTACTGCGACTGAAAGCCAGAGAGCTCCAAGGGAAAGAGGAAAGTCAGGTTTGTCACCTACTTTTTCAAATTTTCAGTAGAATGGTAGTCAGTAGGGCACAGCAATTTAAATTTTACCTGATCTTGTCTTAACTTAACCCATTTCATTTACACCAAGGCACAACTTGAAGAACATTAGCGATGAAACACACAATAAGCGCAGTTTAACCAATTAAGAATGCTACGGGACTTTGGGGTGGTACTCATAATTTAAAATTAAAGTGCAAAGTTTCATCGATTAAAAACTATACAAAAAGACAAATGTCATAATGTACAAAAAAAAAAAACAAGAACTGTACATTACAAAGTGTGATGGCTGTAGGAATAGAGATGATTTTTTTATTAGCCAGGAATGTATAATAGGAGAAAGAAAATTATATCTTTAATTAACCTCTCAATTCAAGACCCTTTTCGGATACATCAGGTTTTAACTAGGTGAAATGTCTCAAATTGGAGTTCTGATATCTACATTACTGATCCATAATTCATTAGTGGTTCTCTGTCTCTAGAAACCCCATACACGTGAATGGCAATAGTGATGTCATTTTTCTTGGAGGAAATGACATTGCAGAAATCAATAATTCAATGTTGACTTGGCAAACTTTACCATTATCACAGATATGTCTCTCTTGTTTCGAGTACTCACAATTCAGTTTCAGATCTTTAGTAAGAAAGGTGCTGTTGATATCTATAATGTTGATTCTGCGTATAGTCAAGCTTAGCTTTTTAAACGTTGAATTTGCTTTCCATAAGAATCCGTCCCCCCCTTGGTCCAATCATCAAAGTGGACACTGTACAAGTCAACCTTTTAATGAGAGTTAATGGGTAAAGATTTTTGTTCCCCAGGCTGAAAATATGGCACAAAATAATACAACTGAAAAGAATGCAACACATTTTCTCCTCATAGACTATATACTGCTTATTCTAATAATCCAAAACTTGATATGCATATATTTTGAAATATTTGTGTATTCTTTTTTTTGGGGGGGGATCTGCAGTGTTGTGGCACTTTAGCGCCCTCTGTTGAGCAGTGGCGTCATTTTTAGTCTATCATTTTAGATGTGCTGGCAAGAGAGCATTTGCTGTACTTAGTGTTTTTCCTTTTGCAACAGGAAGAACTGGAATTTTGTGAGCGCTTAAGGACGGCTTGTTTTTGTGGACACCAGCCCGATGACCATGGGATGGACCGCTGAACTCAAATGTGTTTTGTCATCAAATTAGAATATGCAAACGGACACTCATCATCATGTAAACATGAATACTTATTTCTGTCTGTTTAAAAAGTCATTTTCTATGTTAAAAAAAGTGTTTCAAATCGTAAATCAAAATCAGTACTTGCATAATCCTCAAAGGACTTTTCTCTTAAAACAAAATTCAGATACTGTATATAGATGTCAACAATTTTCTTTAAACTTTATTTATTCATAACAAAACAACAGTATTTTTATACATTTAGCAACCAGTTCACATGAACAACTCTCACTTAAATATGGATGTTACGTAATGTCATTGGGATATTAAAAAATGCCAATAAATTTATTCCAAACAATTTGTCATTCATCTTTTTTAAAATACATACAATACAAACATATTTATACATGTCGGTGTCATTGTCATCCAGCTGCTGTGTGTATTAGGCAGTGGTATGATTAAAACGTGAGGAATACTGCATTATTACTGGCTAGGACCGCTTCCATTTTTCAAAGTCATTTTTGTTTTCCACTGCCCTCATGTCCCCGACACTAATTAGCAGCTGTGCTAAATAATACGTCACCATGACAACAGTGTTACCGTGATGCACAGGCGCGGTCACCTTAAACTGTTGCAAAGCCAATGCAAGGTCAGACACCATAAAGCACAAACTTCCAAAGAGTGTAAAACCGCGACGGGTTCGGATGGCTAACACCCCCATCAGCGTGATTAAGACAATGTAGGCCCCCACAGCGGGAGTTAGGAGGTCTGAGTTTGGGTCCTTCTGCAAAAATGGAAACAAGTATGTGTAAAAACCGCCTGCAATCACAACCAGGATGAGATATAGCAGGTTGGTCCATGAGGAAGAGGAATACGCCTCGTAACGAGATGAGAGGAAGGTGACAGAGTAAAAAAGATGCGCCAAAGCAAATGCAGCCATTCCTAAAACACATAACATACAATATAGTTTTTACTGTGGGTCCGTAAAATAATGATTATTACATAAATAAAATTTAAAAATGAAAAGGTAAAAAAAAAATGCCCAATGCGTGGCTTACCGTGGAGGAAAAGTTCAGGCCACACCAGGCAGCAGTCACCCACAGCTGAGAGGACAAGTCCTCCCGCCACACCCAGTACACTTTGACCTCCATTCCAGCTCAGCACCGCCGCCGCCAGCAGGAGTGCAGGTGCCGATTTGACAGCGGCCAGCATGATGGATGCTGGGTAGTCTGGAGTCCACAGGTAGAAGTACGCGGCTGAGGCCAAAAAGAAAGGCGTGAGGGAGAAGAGCAGAGCACAGGACTGAAAGAGAGGGAAACAGACACTGCTTGTAAAAAATAGGAACAAATCAATGACAGGAAGACATTAAGAATCATTAAAAAAAAAAAATAATAATACCGTGTTTCTTCTCTGTCGTCTGTCATAGGCATCTGTCTCAAGGATGTCCATTTTGTCCACTGAGCAGAGCGCTTCCTCCTCTTCTGCTGCTTTCAATGACCTGACAAAAAATAGATATAAAAAGCTAAAAAATCCTTCCTCTTGTCCTGCTGTCCCTGTCAGAATGAAATCTGCTGTGTCTACTGGTGTTTCTGAGCCATGAACTTTAGACTCATCCTCCCTGTGTGATTACACCCTGATTATCAACCTTCTCCCTGTTTTGAGTTGTGAAAGGAAATTGACCTTTGACCTTTCCAGGGGGAATACATTGGTGACATCGACTCATGGTGCAAAGTTGAAGATGTTTCTTTTCTTTCAAATTGACCGTTTGCAATTATGACACCTTGGATTTTGGTCTATAAGAAAATGTTGTAATAATTGTCTAGTCATCGATACAAATAGAAATCGACGGCTAATGGTATGCACGTCTGCCTCACTTCTGAGATTCTGATTCAAATCGGAGCTGCACAATTCTTCTGTGGAGTTTGTGTGTGCTTCACTGTTTTTGAGATCAAACTGAAGGAATCGAAGAATTTGTCAACATCGTGTGGCATCTTGGAGCCAAGGAACTATGTTGAACTGCAACGCTGCATTTAGACAAAAGTAATGCTTTAGCGCCATCTGGTGGTATCTTGGTGCCAATGACTTTCTTATCCAGTATGACTCCAAACCTTACAAACCTGCTTGTCATGTGCTAATATTCATTCGAACTGTTTACTTTGCACGCTAGATGGCAATGCAGAAAAAGAGAAGAAAAAAACTGTTCAGCTCTCACTTCCCCCTTCTTCTACCAATCAAAACAAAATCACACAAGCATGTTGAGAACATGCAAACCACATTCGCGACCGATCGAACCTTTGACTGTAAGGCAGATTGTCTGAAAAGAAAAAAAATAGCGAGTTTAAAAACTGCAATAGTTTAAAGAGTGATAATTCCATTTTCACGGCTAAAGAACTAACAATGATTAACTTTGGCCTCTGTGGGGATCACACTTTGTACTATGCGCTCTCTCCGAATCCCTCTGCCAGTTGTGCTTCATTCAGATTGGGAAACCCAGGAAAAGCGTGAGATTATCGGTGAGTGGAGTAAAAGCACCGAGAGAGCTCTGATATGAAGTTATACTTACACGTGTTTATGTATGCAGGTGAATGTGTTGAACCTTCATGCGTCGGTTTGGGTCGACCGCGTAGGAAAATGGCAACATCAAGGTCCTCCTCCCTGCATATAGGAATTGTTGGATTTGGACATCTAGGTGTGAAATGCTTCACAGTATGAACACAAACTGACACTGGCATACACCTTCATCAACCTCTTTGAACGTGAATGTTCTTAGATCTGAGGAAATCACCATTATCTTCCGTTTGTTTATCTCTGCAGGACAATATTTGGCAGAGAGAATCATCAAAGAAGGCGCCCCTGCAGGTTTAACTTTGGCTTTTGTTTGGAACCGAAATCCTGAAAAACTGAAAGGTTTCGTCCCAGATGACCTTGTACTGTGTAATCTGTCGTCTTTCGCGGACAGGTGCCAACGTGATATATTATAGCAGAAATGAAGTCATCTCAGAGTTTCTGACATCATGTCACGAATGCATGATGTCAGAAACTCGATACAACATCTAACCTTTGTTTCACAAATATTCTTCAGGGAATGTGATGTCATCGTGGAGGTGTGCCATCCTCAGGTGGTGAAAGAATTCGGGGTCCACTTCCTGTCTCACTCGCATTTTATGGTCAGATGTATTATTTTTAAAGTAAAGTCATAATACATTAAATGTGGTTTAGTATTTTCATGATGGTTAGATTACTGGTCATTAGTCCTCATTAAAATAAAATAAAAAAAAAAATCAGTTTTTTTTTTATTTGGAATTTTAAAAAAACACACAATTGCTGTGAATTAGATGAGGATTAAATTTGGTTGCCATAAAATTGCTTAATAGACATGATCTTCTGATGAAGCGATTTTTATCCCACTGGTCTGCCCTTGCATAAATACTTCCGTTTTTGTACTCTGAGTAACAATAACGTGAAAGCCTTAATGGCTCAACATTCCTTCTGACACAAGACTCATCCTGATTCCGTAAGAAGTGATCATGTGACCACCAAAAAGTTAAGTGTCATAGCTTTGTGTTCTTCCTTCGTGCAGGTTGGCTCCCCTTCCGCCCTTGCTGATCATGATCTGAATGCAAAACTTCGTCAGGCGGCGCAGTTGAATGGAAAAACGCTCTACGTCCCCAGTGGTGCATTATGGGGAGGTCAAGACATCCAGAGGTTGAACGATAGCGGAGCCTTGCAGGTAAAATTGCATGTAATCAGATAGGCGTCAAATGATGTGAGAGTGACAAAAGTCCTCATTTGTGTGCAGGCTTTATTCATAAGAATGTCCAAGCATCCATCGTGCTTCCGGCTGACGGGAGATGTCCTCTCTGAGTGGGCAGAGGGGGAGGGCAGGAGGGTTTTATTCAAAGGCTCGGTGGCGGAGCTGTGCCCCCTCGCTCCCAACAATGTCAACACCATGGCGGCGGCAGCTGTGGCTGCAGGGACGCTCGGTTTTAATGGCGTTCAGGGAGAGATCGTGTCAGACACGGCGTAAGGCTCCCTCGCATCATTTTCATGGCAAAGCAGCCATGCGCACCTTTTTAACGTCATCACTATTGCCCTCGGTCCAGGTTGGGTGATTATCATGTGGTGGAGGTGCAGGTGACAGGGCCTGATGGTTTCTCAGTGCACACAGTGAGGAGGAATCCAGCCAAACTTGGCGCCGTAACCGGTCGTGCAACTTACAGCTCATTTTGGAATAGCTTACTTGGTAAGTTTTTAAGTTTCTCAGGGTTCAGTGCACACTTTTGTTTTTGATCAAGTAACGCCACTTGATAGACATGAGCCATAAAAAAAAAAAATCAATGTATCAACATACTATACACTTCAAAAAATGCTTTTAAATCTCACCTGCCTTGATGCATCAGAACATACAAAATCCGCTTTCATTGAGACATCAACTTTGTTCCCAGCTGATCAAACATTCACATTTGGAGTAATTGCATGACCAGTTAACTTACCGACTATGATGACATGCCCAATGAAATCCGACATATTTTGATCCTGTTTGGCATATTGTGACAAGATTCTAGAGTTGTGAACAAATAACACAAGCGTGCTCATCAGTCACTGCATGTCTGTGAACGCATCATTTGTGAGTATAATAGAACATACTCACAAATGGGTGTTGTTGTTGCCCTGCATGGCTGGTGAGCGACCGACCGTCTCTCACTTGGTAGCAAAAAAATGTTCATTAGGGCCACTCTTCCTGTTTACTTGCATCTCAAAAAGAACGGAAGATTAAATATTTGAAAGAAGTGTTATTAAAAAAAATAAAAAAATAAAAAGCATCACTAATAACGGGTGTGGGCAAACTACGGCCCGGGGGCCACATGCGGCCCATTAAACGTTTTAATCGGGCCCGCCGAATATGAAAAAAAAAAAAATGAATAAACCTTGTAACGTTCTATTTTCTAAATACTGTGATGTGACAAAAACATAGTTCACTTTCATTTAAAATTAAATGTATTTTTTTTCTCCGATGAGGTGAGGTTACCAAAACATTCCATCCATCCCTTCTGTCAAATTTTCACGCAGACATATTTACAAAGACTCCAAAAAAGTGATCATTTATCAGCTCAAAATGACTTTTTCATTTTTTTTATTTTCAGTCTGCAAAGGTCACGGGGGTCGGGTTTATTTGTGCTGAAGCATCCAATGCCCACGGAAGACTACCCTGCAAATCGAGGTCAACAGTGGACATGCCATGTGGTTGTTATCGTGTGAACAGCCAAAAGCCCTTGCGGCGAAATAAAATACACGCAAGCAAAGACGAAAGAGCTTTTTTTTTGTTTCTAAACCTTTGACAGGTCCTCTATATTGAATCTTTATTATATGTTCATATGGAGCAAGATTGGAAGAAATGATAGAACTCTCACAGGGAGTATACATACATCTTGCAAAATGCTTTTCCTTCTTCCATTTTCAAGCTCGTATTCAAGGCTCATTTCACACGTGCAAACAGTTGCACAATCACTGAGACACGTTCACTTTTTGTTTTTCAACACCAGCCATCTCCTTTTTCCCCCCTTTATAATAAATACTCGTCAACACACAAGCAGATAAGCGGGAGTGTGAGGTGGTTCACAGTAATCAGCAGAAAACTTTAAGGCTTGAGAGTAAAAAACAAAACAAAAAGTCCTCAGTGTGAGCAGCCTTCAAGCCTTTCGGTGTTATTTGTATTTAGTATACACTAGGTGTGTTCTTAACAATTTTTCAAAAGGTGTTTAAAAAACAGAAAAAGTGCCAAACAGTGTAATCGGAACAGCAAATGATGGCGTCTTTTTTTTTTCCCCCAAGAAGAGTTCAAGTTCAGATGACAAAACAGTAAAAGGGAGATTTTTTTTTTCCTGCTCTACAAACTAGTGACTCGTTTGTGTTATTTTATAATCCAGTGTTAGTAAAATACAGCAATTGTGACTTTTCACTTCAGGTGCTGCCTATCCTTCAAAACAAACCACTCGTAGCACTGCTGGTGTGACTGAAAGAATCGGAACTTACTCAGTATGTTTTTCAAAGTTTTGAGGTACGCACTTGCCGGGAAGACACAGATTCACATCAATCTTGTTTGAAATTCTTTTTTGATATTTCATTATCTCTCTTTCGTCATCCAAAATCTCACAAGTGACTGTTCTGGCGTGTTCCTGCGTGTCAGTTTTTGTCGCTTGCGACGCCGTTGCCGTTCCCGTTGGCCCTGTGGACTGCAGAAACCTTGTTTTTGTACGGCATCGTGAAGGGCTGGCGAATGTTCACTCTGTCCTTTTCTGCCTCCAGGTCTTCGTCGTAGCGTTCGTCTTCGTCGTTGTCCTCCACGTCGCTGTGGTGGGGGGAGGAGTGGCGGGAGAGGGAGGGAGATGGTGGCACGGAGGCAGGACGGGGGTAACGGAAACCTGACGTCTAAGGGGAAAGAGGAAAGGTTCATCAAAGGATACAGAGCGGGATTTTTTTTTATGTGCAATTGAATTAAGCAAACGAGTTAACTTACTGAGGTGGGATCATGAGGTTCGTACAGGAAGGTGTCAGGGAAGGCTTTAGCCAGAGCCATGTGACGTGCAGTTACATAATACTGTTGCAAAAGAGGAAAAACAGGATTGGTTTCCAAATGATCACATGAAGAAAAGGAATAACACTCCCAAATCGGCACTCGTACCCTGCCGAGGTATCTCCAGTCCAGGAGGTCACTTAGACGCTCCGTCCGGTTCCTCTGGATGATCCTCTGGCGTCGGCTCTGCTTGCAGAATTGGAACAGGAAGGAAGTGAGCTGGTTACACGACTCGTCCACCCCTCGAAAGCGCCGGTCCAGGATGTAAATTCCTGCAAAGGTAAAAGGTGCGAGAGGGAGCACATCTTTCGGCTTCTTATCATTCTTGACGCTAAAATAGAAAGTAGAAACTCACCATATGCTGAGGGATCTGCTATGTGTTCCTCCATAAAACAACCAAAGCCTGACAGATTGGTTGAGATGGACGGAATTCCCATGACCGTGCACTCGGCTAAAAACGACATAGTTGAGTCCGTATTGACTATTCCATTTTAATATTGTCATCTTGCATGCGTCAAACCTGGTGTGTAGCCCCAAGGTTCGTAGTAAGAGGGGAAGACGCCCAGGTGGCAACCTCGTACAAATTCCTCGTAATCCATCGGAAGCAGAGGAGAGGTGGAGGACAGGAACTCGGGATGGAATATAATCTGGATGAAATCGTCAAATAGTTTCAAGCCTATCTCTGTTTAGAAAATATTTCAGAAGCAGGAGGTGTAAATGGCCGAGCATGAAATTGCTCATTTGTCAAGTGAATTGAATTTTAACTTTAGATTCACGCGCACAAGCTAATGAGATCCACAATATCAAATTGCAATTTCCTCATCCTGTTCAGGCTCACAGGAAGTTGAAGCCTATCCCAGCAGGCTTCAGTTAAAAGGCAGACTGGTCGCCAGTCAATCACAGGGCCCATAAAGAAACAACCTTTCACACTTGCGTCACTGAATGGGAAATAAATCCAAGCTGCAGTGATTGGAAGTCATGCAGCGAACTGTTACAGCTTCAGACACATCAAATAGCTACTTGAGAGTCAAATTTGAATTGAGACAGTGGAGTTCTCCATTATTACAACAACACTACTACCAAAGTAATAAACGCATCTCGAATACACTCGGGAAAACACAGAGACAACCCAACCAGGGTCAACGTCCGGCACACCTTGGATTGAAATATTTGGGTAGCAGTTCAAACTCGGCGGTACCCAACCACCGTGTAGCATGCCCTCCGAACCAAGGATGAGACTTTACTGATGATTTTGTGGTTTATTTTTTAGCAAGATGTATCCATAACCGTGTAACCTTAAAACCGAATCACCGTAAGAGCTTTTGCCTCTTCGGAGGGGGTGCTAGAAAAATAAACGTCCGTTTTCTGAGGCTTCATATGAAACTTTTTGCCGTACTCTTCGTCAATTTACCTTAAGTGTGAACAGTACAAAACAGGAAGTTCGCATTCAAAATAAAAGTACATAGCTTAAACCGGAAGTAGAACCTTTCAATGCAAATTTCAAATGAAAATAAAATACAATAAACAAAATCACCACTGCTGTCCACAAAATATGAATATGGTTAGTTACACACCGGGCCCGCAGTACTTTCAGTGTGTTTATTATTCAAAACTGAAAAATATATCTTTTTTTTTAAAATGGACTGGAAAAGGGAAAAGTGTGGATTTAATTGCAGATACACTTGCGAGGCCATTTTCAAGACGGGACCTTTCAAGAGAAACAAGGCCGTCCGACACTCACTTCACTGCGTAAGTGTGTTTCTGCATATTTGATCAGCCGTGGTGTCATAAATGATGAAGTAAATTAAACACACCTTGACCCGGTCAGCAGAGCTATTGAAAAGGCCAATGCGCCGCACAGAGTTCAGAATGGGGTCGCCGCTGTCCTCCAACATGTTATGAGTGCAGACCGGAGGCTGGCACTGTCTTTGAGTGGCGAAGATGGCACGCTTCATGATGGTGAAGTCTTCTTTGTCCAGCATCTTTGACACATCTGGAAGCTGTCCACTAATAAAATGGAGAGTAATTCAAAGTGGTATCTTTAAAGCACATTGTGTAACATGTTACGTAACAAGATAGGGAGATGTGAAAGAGGTCAACTTACACCAGCAGAGACTCATAAAGTTTCTTTCCAAAGCGCTCCTTCACTGTTTGAGCAGTATCCCTGTCAGTGAAAAAGAAAAGACGAGCAATTATCATCCATAGTTAGTGTTCGGTATGGAGAGGACGACGTTCAATGTCTTAAAATTTGATTAAAAGCTTTTAGTTTTCTCAGCTCGATTCAAATGAACAAAATCAAGCCTCTTTTTCTCTTTTTTTTTTTTTGTGGATAAATCAGTCCCAATCATTTTGGCCTCACCACAGTTGCTTCCTGACCGCTTGACCCTTTAAAGTCTCCACATTGAAGTTGTTTGTCCGAGCCGGCATGATGAAAAAAGCAATGACAGTCACATCGCTGTGATTGACCTGCGAGAAGTAAGAAAGAAATGAACACTTTTTTTTTTTTTTCTGATTGAGAGGTGAATAAATGAGTGTGCCGCGAAGACAACTTACTCTGAGCAGATAGTTGAGTCTGGCTAAAGACTCTAAGAAGACGTCAGCTCCTTTGTTGGAGAATTCATATCTTCCAGCAATGAAGAGGAACAAACACTTGTCCAGGTTGAAGTCAAGGTGCCTGACGGTCATGACAAACCAATATTCCCAGTCACATGACTTTAGCAAGCTTAATTTTGATCACTGCTCAACACTTATGCAATGACATGCGCGCAATTATAATAACCAGTAAAAGAACTTATTGCAACCCAAGATGTTTTTTGATGTACGGTGTTTGTTTTCTGACCCGTAAAAGTGTCCCCTGACAAACTCCTGAATCCGATTCTTGCTCTGAGCGTGGAGGTTCTGAAACTCGTGCACGGCTGAGAACTTCTTTACGTTGAGTCCGTTGGGAGTGATAATGTCTGCGTGGGGTGTGAGGAATACATTTACCAAAAGCAATATACAAAATGACTACGTCAAAGACCAACATAAACTCTGCATTTAAGACTGCTGGGAAATTCAAAGAATCCCACATAAAGTAGAGGAATGTTCTGATCTAATGTAAACAAACAAACAAACAAAAACAAAACATGGCTAGCATTTGATTTGCTGTCAGGACACCACACCTTAAATGCAATAAAAAAGGACAGAGTACACGGTATACTGTACAGCAGTGGTTCCCAACCACCGGGCCACGGGCCACTTTGGTCCGGGCCATGGCAGGTGACACAGTTGGAAAAAAAAAAAACTTATGAATCTTTGACTTATGTCAAGATGCTAATTGTCTCAGTTACATTACGCTAATATTAAACACAGTAGCTGAGAGTAAAAATGACTCTTCAAGACTCTTACTTCCTATCTTCATGAAATGCAGGATTAGTGCCGTGGTGATGGCGAAGTGAAACAAAGGATGGTGTTTTTTTGTTTGTTTGTTTTCTAATTGTTATTATATAGAACAGTGTATAGTGAAGCCAAATGTTTTTTTACACTACACAGGATGGTGTCACCTTGTACATTATATTTAATTCTCCATTTCAGTATATTATGTTTGCTCCATGTGTGTTAAAGATTAATAATTGTAACAAAAATCTGCTCATTTCCGTGAGCCCCTCTATGGCCTTTTACTATATAGGCTATGTAAGTATTAAGTTAGCAGGCTTTACGCACAGTGGCCATGGTTGACTTGTGACAATAATTAATCTGGTTTAAGGATGTATTGCTCACAAGCCTGCCTGGGTTATCAATAAAAAAAAATGCAGTGAAAGCTAAGACACAATTTAATTTCACACAACTTTAAGTTAATTGGATGTTTATCTTACTGGTTGGTGGTTCTCTTTAATTTCTCTAAATAAAAACTGGACTTGAGTCTCCCGCCAGTGAATGGAGTTTGCGGCGTCTCACACACCTGGCTTCCTTTTGAGCAGGTTTTCTGCCTCGATGGCTGTGATCTGGGACACAGTGGTGAAGACGTGTGCACAGTGGGCAGCTGCTCGCTCCAAACAGTAGCGGTGGTAGATCTGTCTGTCGCCTGCTTCCTTATCCACGTTGAACTGAGACAGACACACACACACACACACACACACACACGTCAATGAGAAAGACACCCAGACGGAATGCTTTTTTTTGTTGTCTAGTTAGCTCAGTCAAAGATTAATTTCCCAATAAATAATTTCATTTCGGCAGTGTGTAAACACATGCGTTTCACGATTCTGAGGATGATGGTTCAAATCCAGACCTGTGTGGAGTTGCGGAGTTGCATGCTCTCCTGTGTAGGTTTTACCCATGTACTCTGGTTTGTCTCAGATTTCAAAAACATGCATGATTAATTTGCCAAAGAAATAAATTTTTTTTTTTTTTTTTTTACAACCCCCAAAATTCACCAGAAAATGCTGATGAACATTTAGTACGCTATATTTTCCACAAACAAATTAAAAAATAAAAATAACAGGGGTCCTGGATGAGTAACAAAATGCAAAATACAAAAGTATTTTTTAAAAAAAAGCAGTTAAAAAATGTGAATATGCAAATCCGTGGGTGCTGACTGTAGTTTTAAGATGCTATATCACCAATCACCACTAGATGGCAGACAAATCTTAGTTGTGCTGACACTGGGTCTGACACTGCCCAATAGTGAGTAGGCCTAATATTTTTTTATTATTATTATTGGGGGAGGGGTTGGAATGGCATCCAGAACTAACATAAACATAACATTTTGAGTGATTTCATTTTTGTGAAAAAAAAAAAAAAATGTCCTAAATGAGTTCTTTTACTCAATTTTGTTTTCTTGTTTAGCAGTTTTGTGTCATCCTTGAATGGTCATTTTTTTATGCATGTGAGCCCTTTGCAACTGGAATTGTTAAAACCCTTTGTTGTTGGGTCAAGCTAGTGCATCCTTTATATAAGCACCGAAAAATGCGTTACCAAAATTGGAATATATTAAGATCACATATTTTGCAGGTATGCACGTATTTCGTCCGTATTTAAAATAGCTTTTTCGTCATACATCTGGTTAAGAAGTGCACAATCCTATTTTGCCCCCAGTCGCACTGATGAAAAATTATGAGCCCATCTAGCAAGTTGGCCATCACTCGCCTAAATTAACCTTCGGTGTGAATGTCAATGGTTGTTTGTCTATATGTGGCCTGCCATTTGCTGGCAACAAGTCCTGAGTGTACTCAGCTAGGAAAAGAAAATGGATGAATAATTTCACAACGCATTTGCTCTCCAGTAACATTTACAAGTCCCTGGACGACAGCAAGTGAAAGTGGATGGAACTATACAGGTAGTTGCCTCTCCAAACTGTTCCGAGCACATTCTGGTCAATTATGGGGGAACTAAAGTATCTTAAATTTTGCACCTGCTTCAAAAAAAAAGCTTAAAAAACCCACACAAGTCCAGGGAGGGACTTGTCTCTCAAGTTATATTCTCTTATATTCTAATCTCCTCTAGTTTCTAAACGAGATATGCAATAAAGTATTGGAAGAGGACCCACACATTGATGAAATCATCCTTCATAATTGGTGAAAGTAAAATGAAAGCAGATCTTTGGCTGATGAAACACAATTTGAAAATGACCCTTGGTCACTTATTTTGTACTTTAATAAATTTCAAACTCTCGAAACACTCTTGATAGTTTTTTTTTTTTATTTCATTTTTATAATTTTTTATTAGATTACTGGTACTGTATTTAGCGCCCCCCCCCCCCCTCGAACTATGTAGGCCAGAGTGGGATATATGTGTATACAAGTTATTATCTTGTTTGCCCACAGTAATAACCTCCACAAATATCATTTTTAAATACATTCTATTGGGCAATTATATTAAATTCACGAGGAAATTATTTTTTTACCCGAACTGAACTTGTGTGCGCACCTAAAAGGTCCCTAATCATAAAACCAGTCAGTTGCAACTGCCTGTGCCTGTGCATACGCGTCAAACCACTCATATCAGTTATGGGATGTAGTAGACAGAAGTAAGCCCAAAAAGCTAGCAAAAATTCATCAAAAAATAACATTCTTTGAATAGCATCCTAGAAAAGGGGGAAAGTCAAAAGTATAAAGTATGAGATAGAAGAAGAGCCTGCAACTTACAAGAAAAAGATAGCTCATTTTACTTGTTAACTACCATTGACGGCTAAACACGTCAAAGATTCTTTTTTTTTTTTTTTTACCCGGCCGGTAGTGAATGAGTTAAGGAATAATATTAGCAGTCATACGGATTTATTCTCAGGTGCCAAGCCTGCTCTGCACACGCAAACACAAACCTCTGAAAGTTTGTTGTAGAAGTCGACATTTCCGGCGCACAGGTAGCGTCCCAGGAGCGTGGCGTGAGTGGTGAAGATGGTTGCTATGGGCAACTGCCTGTGTCTACATAACACCAAGCCCAGGCCGGCCAACCACTCATGGAAATGGGCCACCACGTGAGGCGTCTCGTCACACTGGGCCGCATACTGCAGATTAGCGGTAAATACAATGACAGCGAGATGATTCACACATGCACGCATATGTTAATGAGGTGTACATTTGAAGACTTAAAATGTTTACGTGTGGAATTTAGCGGGTTTCTCTGACCTCGCCTAGGAGCCAGGCTGTCAGAAAGCCAAATAGCACGGCATCGTTGGCCTCGCGATCGAACCACGGTACACCGATGTCACAGAGCTCCCACAGCTCACTCTTCCAGGTGTCCAGAGACCAAGCAGTGAAGCCCACATCGATGAGAACCACATATGGGCTCCCCTCAATGAGCCAGCGACCAAAGTAGACCTGCAGAAAGGTACGTGGTGATTCAAGTGTGCCGTGTAAAAAAAAAAAAAAAAGTGGAACATTTGCTTCTAAGTTTAATTTGTTTTGTGACTGAGCAGATGACTCAGTTCACTTGTACTGTTGTGCCTTGACATACAAGTGATTTGACTTACGAATGTTTAAAGATACGAGCCATCACTTGGACAACTTTTTGGGGTTTGATTTGCAAGTGGAAACTTGAGATACCCGGGCTGTATCCTGGCAGTGAACTCAGTTCGACTCACTTCACAATAAGCAGCAGTTTGGCAAATATTTAATAATTTATCAACAATGAAGTTTTAAGGTGTATATGGCAATCCTAGTTCAAGTTTACTGTTCAATTAAATCTGAAATAAAGAGGCAACCACAAACCTTCCCATCTGCTGAGAATAATGCTTACAAACAATGCAAAAGACAATAAACAATGCTAAAGGTTAACATCGATTTTTGCGGTTTTTAGAGCAACCGCTATTAGAACACAAGCAGCACATGCAGACATTATATGCACAATACTTAGTAGGGCTCAACAAGTAATCCAATTAAAATTGATATCACAATGTTGTAAATTGCAATTTGCAAATTGCAAAGGCTGCAATTATGGGGGAAGAAAATCCTCTGCATTGATTAGGTTGTTTTTCAAGACTTCATTCGTTACAATTAATCATTTATTTATGTCAGCGCCGAAGGGTTTTTGTTTTCCGGGTGGCCAGGATCAGATGCGTTTCCATTCATCTCAATTGGGACAGATTATTTGAAGAATGTTTTGAGATAAAAGTGTTTTGAGTTATGAGTGAGGTCTCAAAATGGATTAAGCCTGTCTCTTAAGGTACCACAGTAAGGTAGAATTTGTTTGTCATTCTTTGCTGTTATCTGGTGGTAGTGTATGTGAATCTGAGTATCACAAATTTATTTTTATATTTTGTAAACTGAAAATCAAGATGGGACACTTAAAATTCAAGCTCCCACTGTAAGTATAAAATTCATTTGTACGCAAAATTGAACAACCCATTTTTACATACTTGGCCAATGAAGATTTTGATTAGCAAACATAACATCAAATTTTAAGTCTTGAACAGAGGGTATTTATTTGTTTACACGCCGTTGTGTTACTTTTCCTCAGAGTTATACAGAACCGAAACGGCAATACCCTGTTGGACTCTTATTTCGTCCTGGCAGTTAATCTAACCTGCCAGGCGGCACGACATGGGCTCATTTAAAAATACCCCTTTAAAATGAACCCACCACCGAGAGTTGCAAAGCACAAAGCGTCCGCTTAATGAACTGCGCGTGAACGTGTGCATGTGTGTGTTCAAGTGGAGGGAATTTCATACAACCTCTAACCTTTGCGAGGAAATGTCACGGGAATTTAGAAGGTATGATCTGGGACAGAAGGTCGCACGCCCCCACTCTAGAATCACTCCCACTAGAGTGGGCCTGTTCTCCAAAGGGACATTCATTTCTAACTTGGGCATGTGTGTGTGTGTGTGTTTGTTGTGCATGTGTGGTGATATTTTACCTTACAGCCACTGGAGTTCATCTTGTCAATGGTTCTCTTGAGCGCAGGGTTTGTGGGCTCGATGAGCTCCACCTGCGTGCGCACGTTGCTCTCCACGTAAGGACCCACCAGGAAATAGTTCTCCCCCCATTCCTCTGACGTCAGGCGGGCTTTGGTCTGGATGACTGTGTAGATTCCGCCGACTGCAACGCATTGCATGCAGCATCAAAAGATGTAACAACACCCAACTGTGTGTGCGCGTGTACATTTTTCAACAATCACTCCAAACACTCACCTTTGTTGGCGACCTCCCAGGCAATTTCAAAAAGTACAGCATCCTCCAAATCGAAATCCTCATCCCACTCCTCCAGCCCAGGTAGGGACGTGACGGACAAGCTGCGAGCCAGCGGCATACTGCGGGAACACAAAACACTATTTAAAAAAATTGCTAAAGTGTGCGCGGTATGCAACATTGTGATAGTTATTGAGCGTAGGACTCAAAAAGTCCAGCCATCAATTTTTTATGCTATTTTCCTCATTAGCGTCACATAACAATTACTCACACTGACACTTAACCAGTAACTCTTTCTTTTTTAACACTTTTAGACAAAAGTGTACATAAACTCAACGTTACACAATAAACACTCAATGCCAGGAAAATAACTGCCAGTATGCTATTGCATGAGCTCACCCTAGCGAGTGAACATGGGGTGGTTGCTCAAATCAGGATTGACCAAGGTGCTTTTGAAAGTCCAACTGTGCTAATTGATGACAAACCAGTTCGCCAGTCAGAGAGGAAATGTTTGTCAAGAGACGACGATATGACACCTTCAACAAAAATCATCGCCCCGAGGAGTTACTTCAACGGACTCAGAGGAGAGACAATATTTGACAGACTTGTTTAATACTGCAGTCAGTGAATCGTTGGCAATATTGTGTATCAAGAGGATTGCACTCAAAGCTATTATCTTAACACTCAGTCTCATTCCAAAGATCTGAATTTTTCATTCTGTCTAAATGAGCAGTCGTTATCAAATGTCGTCTGCTATACACGCTATTAAATGTTCTGACGCTTTATTTTCATATAATTCTGTATCTTTATTAGTAAATGCTTGGCGCACATCCATCCATCTATTAATTTTCCGTGTCACTTATCCTCTCAAGGGTCATGGTACCCTGGAGCCTTTTTTTATTACGAATATTACATTTGCGGAATGAGAGTTAAGCAGCAAAATCCATCCGTTTTTAGCCATCTCACGGGGAGACCATTTTGTCGCTTCAGTCAACTGAAAATGACATCACAGTTGCTCAGGGCTTCGCGTTCAGCCTCAGAAAACAGCTGAACCATGATTGAGCAACTGTGATGTCATTTTCAGTGGACAGAAGTGACAAAATGGTCATCCAATGAGGTGGCTAAAAACAGGTGGATGTTACTGCTTAACTCATATTCCTCAAACAAAATATTAATCAGAATCCCATGTTTCTCCAATTCAAGAACACCTCCACGCCCAAGACTGTACTTCCATACCAGGAAAAAAGAAAGAGCAAGTCTATAAAGAAGTCATGTTTACATTTTTTTATTTTTTTTATTTTAAACACAAACCCATCTGTCGAGTTGGCTCAGAGACGCTATCAGCTACGAAAGATCTCCAACTAAAACTATTAATCTCAAAGTATATGACAGCATTTTTCATCACCACAAGAACCGTTGACAGTTCGTTTGAAGTGCATGACGAACTACATTTTTGTCCCCCAAAAACATGGATACATTCAACACTTAATAGTGTTAAAAATGCATATGGCGGCTTAACTGGGCAAGTCAGTTGATTCTTGTGAAAATAAACGGCACAAAATAAATTCTAGTCGTGTAGATAAAACTTGCCGTAGCTCATTCACTCACCATAGCATTGCTAAAACAATAAATGTAATGGCGGCCTAAGACGATTGCACAGTGCTCTACATCGAGTACCAGTGTGTCTCCGAGTAAAGGTAAAAGCTCAACCACAGTCTGTTTTCCGCATAGAGTTCATTGCGCAATTTTGGCCCACCATTGTGTCTGTGTGTGCATGTTTGAGCGTGAGAGAGTCTTTTATAGAGCTACTTGGGAACACTGCCAGAAGAAGCCCTTTGACCATCTCGGACTCTGTATAGAGCAATACTGCAAACACATTCCAACTGCCTCCCAAATAGTCCTTCTATATGAGCTGTTTTAACAACGCGTGAAAGCTGTAGAACCCTAACTGGATTCTAAACTCTTAAAAACTATAAACTCGAGAAAAAAAAGAACATATGTTATCTGCGCTGTTGATTATTGTGAAGAAAGCGCAATTTTGGGGGCGTGAACTCCTGGCACTAAGAACACGACTTTGCATTAGGTTCCTGCTTGCGCAAAAAGTGCAACCACGGGAACAAGCAGTGAAAATGAGAATGAAAAAAAAATGATGCAGATGTGGAAGAAAACCCACAAACGGCTGGATCAAGTAAAAACTTGATCTACTTTTAGTGACATACCAAATGTGTAATCGTCCTAATGTTAAGTTGGGACATGTTTGACATCCAAACAAATGGATGGTTAACTTTGGAGCTGATATCAGACCGCCATCACGTTGTGCTGGGGTGACAGCAAAAAACAAAGGGGACACATGAGCAAACAGGCCCTATGTAGTCCAGTTGTTAAACATGAGCTATTGCAAATGTACCTATAAATAGATGTTGACAGTCTTCTTTAGGGTCACATTAGTACGGCAACATTTGATTGCAACCGTTCTATGGTCAAAATTGGAGTGTTATGTTCGATTAATCAACAATTAATCGATTATCACTTAAATGGTTTATGCTTTTGATAAGTGATGAATCGTTTGGATACTTTTATAAATTTAAAATAATGCAAATGCTCGGAAATTCAGCTTCTCAAAAGTTATGTTGACTTTAGAAGTCCTCCTTGAATGTGGACTAATGATCATTGGGTTGAATCAAAATAAAGTATTTGCTTTTCATTAGAAAACAATAAGCAACTTTTTTGCCAATTTTCTGGCATGTAACAGACCAAACAAGGAACTTAATTGGAGGTGCAACGATTAATGGGCAACTAATCAATCATCGTATTAATTGATTATTGATGAATTAACCATTTAGATACCATTTTTCAATGGGAAAATAATGTCAGAATCCTCAGAATTTCAGCTTTACAATAATAACGTAGCCCTCCATGAAAACAGAATAAAACATTTTCTTTTACTTTGAATAAAGGTTCAACGTGCTTGTCTATTTTTGACATGCTACTGACCAAACCAGTAATTAAAAAACATAATTTATGTTTGTGAATTTCCTATGTTGTGAGTTTGAAATAATGTCCTCAGTGTTAATAAAGAGATGGAATTTGTTTTGTTTTTCATCTGATTGATCGATTAATCAATTATCAAAATAGTAATTAATTACGGCCAAAGGGTGTTCTTTAGCTGTAGGGGGAATGTAATATTCCAGAGAGAGCATGATGAGCAGAAAAGCGTCTTTTAAGATAGCATTGGATACCCCCACCTCAGTGAAGCTCAACTGATCATCATCATCATCATCATCATCATCATCATCATCATCATCATCATCATCATCATCATCATCATCATCATCATCACCACCACCACCACCACCACCATCATCATCATCATCATCATCATCATCATCATCATCATCATCATCATCATGCCCCTGTCCACTTGTTGTCCACTGCTATAGTTGCATTACTGGTAACATAGGGCCTACAGGAAAAGGAAAATCTAGCGATGCTTGCACGTTCACCATATCAATACAAGCAAACTCTAGCTGCAGCCTCGTCAGCGTTTACGTGCACGTATTCACGCAAACAAGCGCCTTTGATGGAGCGAACGTGACTACTCAACCCGGCTGCGGAAACACGCAAAGGGCACAGCAGCACATTTGACACGCACCCGCGACGGACGAGGAAGTATTTAACTGACGTTCATATGCGAATAAGAACATGTCTACTCACCCTTCGGCTTGAACTTCAAGTAGTCGGGCCACACATTGCCAGCTGTCGCGGTCAATCGAAGGAGGAAAACAGTGGGAAAAGGGGGCGGTAGCTTTTCTTAAATGTCATGCACTCACATTGGCTACGTGCGTTTGCAGCCACACGCCAGTGATTGGACGTGCGTGCCCTGTGATACGACAGTGAAATGGGTCCGTGAACGCACCGCCCGTCGCTCTTCTACATTATTCATGAACTCCACTTGCATTGGCTCAGAGTTCACTATCTCTGCCTCTACTATGACGTAACCGGAAGCGGGGGCGGCTCCCTTAACTGTGGAACGCAATTGGCTGCACAGTAGTTAAAAAGATTGAATGATTACCTATCGTAGTCAATGGGGGCACATTTTTTGCCGGGCATGGAAAGGAAATTTAGAGCATTCTGACGACAGCCTGACCAATAATATTAGATTAGTATTTTTTTTTAAAACATTTTATACTTAAGTGGTAGGTCTTTGTGTTCACGCAGGACACTGAGGTTTTATTTGTAAAAAACACATTTGTATACCCCTGTAATGTTATGCACAGTATGAACATTAACAACACACTTAAATGTGGGGTAAACGTATACTTGATCGAATTACAATTACATAAACGTTAAATTAAAATTGAACCCAACTAAAAGTTTAAAAATAAACGCTTATTATAAAGATTACATACACATGGAAAGTAACAAAAAGTTAAATACAACTGAACCGCATATAGGCACTGTGATTGGCTGGTATAAGCGGCATTGTAAGTAGATGAGACAAAGTACTTGGCTGTGATTCGCATATTACTAAAGGGGAGGTTGCATAGCACTAGTGGCACTCGTACTTTACCTAAGTCACTGGACTAGATGGTTTAAGTGTTTATGGCAGAAATAAGAGGTTATTTGCGTCTGCACAAGTGTCATCTGAATTAATGGACCTCATAACAAAATGAAAAGAAAAACACTAAAACGACAAAACACAAATTATATTAAAAATATAAAAGTAAAAAAAAAAGCCAAATTGGTGAAATTATATTTTTGATTATTAAAAAGCAGCAGTGAGATTTCAATAAACATTTCGGGTAAAATTTCAGTGTTGACTTTGTTTAGTTCTGATGCTGGAAACACTCAATAAGCTTTCAGCTGATGACCTGAGAGGTATGGAAGTCTCATATGGCTAATAATAGGGCTCTGTAACTGCCATGAGGGACAAGTACATTTCCACACCATTAAAGTCAAGTGCCAACCAAAGACCATTTTATCACATACATGTCACAGTTGTAAACATAGGAAGTACAATTGGGGTGGTGGGTAACTTTCCAGCATAGGCCTAGGTGATGCAATGAGTCGGGTGCCTTTATCAAGGGCACCTCAGACACGGCTGCAGGGAGAATAGAACCTTTGGCCAGTGGCTACATTCTTGAATCAGGTTCACACGTAATGATTTTTAACATTTTAATGCGACTAACCTAACCTAAGTCTTGACAAGGAAATTATATCAGCAAATGTGTACGTGCTTACTGCCCTGAAGAGTGTAGATTGTACTTGGACATACACCCACCAACACCTGTGAGTCTGCTTCCACCAACTCGGTTTTGACCACACATGTAGATTGGCCAGGTTTAATATTTACAATCATCGACCTTGAACGTTTTCTTGGCAAGTCAGGCAGGAATAATCACTCTGAACACACCCAACTGATAATCGCTCATGATTATCTTTTGACATCCAATAACCCGACATTCACAGATCATCACATTTGGCACAATTATTGTTCTGAGCACAACTAACTGCCGCTGTTGCGTGAAAGAGATAATGTCAATGTAATCATGTGATGTGAAACAGACGAGCAAACACAAATCAGCATGAATAATGAGGTATTTGAAACTTTTACAAGCGAACAGACACAAGCAGAGCAAATAACACTTACAGGCAAGTATTGTACAGTGTTCTTACTGCTCTGTGAGATAACATATTGAAACAGAAAAACATGGTACACCATTCCACTGAAGTTGCATCTTCTTCTAATTATGCTGCATCTGTAGCAGTAGAGTTCAGTGCCGCCAGGGCAAGTGTGGCACAACGTGGTACATACACTCAAGGCATGCAACCCTAAATTTGGACTTGGCAAGACAAAAAAAACGTTTAAAAAAACTGATATTGTTCAACAATGAACCGTGGTGAGGATTCGCTGTAATGTACTTCTTATGGCCGGTCAAAAAATGGAAAATATCAAGTCGCAAGTAAGTAGGGCATTACTGTACGTGTTTTTTTTTTGTTGTTGTTTCCTGAACAACGTGAAAGTGTTCCCATGACAACGAGGGAGCGTCCGTCACAGCGTCCACTTGAGACATCTGGTTTCTCGGTGCGTAATCAAACACTTGACGCAGCAATAGCGCCCCCCGCAGGTAGTGCAGGTATAGTTGGACGGGAATCCGCAAACGCAGCAGAAATGGCGAGGGGGGAGCGACGAGGGAGGGGCCAGTGCCGAAAGGTAGTTGGGCTCCGGCTTGTCCGCCAGGTTCTCTTCCTCCAGGAGGGCTGTGAAGTTTTTCCTGAAGCGCAACTTGAAGTGATCGCCACGCGTCTTCCTCTTCTTCTTCTCAGGCTCCTCCGTTTCACTGAAGGCGGGAAGGCGGGCGGTCGGACCTGGGGTGGGGAGAGAGCTCAGAGGGTCGTCCTGGAAGTTGTCTTTCTCCAAAGCTTCGAGCTGCCGACTCAGCCTCCTCTGGCGGGTGGCGTCGTCCAGAACTCTGCGCTGACCTGCCTCCACCCGAGCCGAGCTTTTCTTCTCCAGCACCATGTTGCCTAGCCGTTTGCGGGTGCTGCTTCGACACTAGACAGAGCCAGTAATCACTTCCGGTGTGGTTACTAGATGTGACCAATGAGAAACGGTGGCCAGATGACGCTGTCCTCATGGTTTGCGTTTGATAGTTTGACGGCAAAGGGAAGAAGAATATTTACGTTAATATTTACGTTAAAAGTGTAAACAGGTTTTGCCGAAATTTAACCCAGAACACAATATTGTATGAGCCGTGGCGTGAATATGCCTGCAAGTCTCCATTAATAAATTGTTGTGTCACTCTCTTTAGCGGTCATCAATTGCCCGCGCGTACTTGCGCACAAAAACATGTACACGTCATAAACTTTTAACGTTATTGAACATTTTAAATTACAGACAGACACACGTACAGCTTCCTTTTTATTTTATTTATTTTATTGATAAGAAAAATGATCCAGGTGAATTTTTAAATGAAGTGATTAAACACATAAATCAATACTTTTAAAATAATATGGTACCGACTTATTGCCTGGTTTCCATTGCAAAAATTAAAAAAATGGGTTTCGAGTGATTACGTTTGGAGATGTATGTATTTCGCAATAATAATTATTAAATTTATCAGAAATACTTGTAAATTTTATTTAACAATGATCAATAATAAATTGCCATATATGTTATCAAAATATGTTGGTCTAAGAACATTTCCAGAATACGTGGATCAGTGTTTCAGGGGATACTATACAAAATAAACACTCCTCGTGTAGTCGAACCCGCGAACACACAAGACCCCGCCTATTCGTGACGTCATTTCCTTTTCTCAGCCGAATGGGATGGGCTACTAAGCGGAAGCGGGTTTCCGCGCTTTCTGCACTGAATTAAAGAAGAGTGGCGGGAGTCCTTGACCACTGGGAGTCCTTTGGAAAAATGTAAGCAAACTTTCTTTGCTTTCAATAAATTCAAATTGCAGTATCGCCACACAAACGCTTGTAAACGTTTGATTAGATCAGCGAGAGGGCAACGCTCATGCGGTTTTGATTGTTACTTAGCTTGTCCCTGTAGCACGCTTTTATAAGTTGTACAGTCTTCCCAGTTGCATCCATTATGCTAACATGAATTGAAATGTTGAACAGGACAACGCAACGACAAGACACTGACAAATTCGACACGTTAACTACGAATCCATAAAGTGGATTGTGTAGTTAACTTGCAAAATAACTGTATCGCAGCTGTACTGCTTCCTCCATTGTGGATGTTCCAAGTGAATCAGCAAATGCTGTTTGAGTGATCTTTTATTTTTGTCAGAGTATTACAGTTTTTCGTCCTTTGGAAGTGAATTCAATAAACTGTACAGCTATTTTCCCCAGTATTTTGAAATATGCTAAAAACAATACCTTGATCATGATCAACTCTGAACTCAGAAATGCATGTTATTTTTTATTTTTCTGATTACATTCGTCACCTGCTATAGATAAAAGAGGAGTAATGCCATCTTGTGTTGGAATTGTGCTTTGCGGATCATTGACCAAGCCAGTGTTCAGATATGTTTTGCTTTTTTTCAGTTGTAGACATGGATTATAAAAGGCGCAATGGTGCACCTTTCCCGGGTGGCGTTTCCCAGGCCAAACGCAGCAAGATGGCTGGGGAATGGGAAGACAGTCCTTCACACTTTGAGGAGGAATTGTCCATGTTTGACGATGTGGACATGGATTCAGAGGAGTTGGAGGGGCAAGCCGGGCATGATGTTATTCCTGTTGGTATGTAAGAAGTATCTATTTTGAACGTTTACTTTGGTACCGGCTTTAAATTAACAGCTCTGACTTTTTTTGTGGCAGGTGACCTCTTTTCGGCAGATCTTAACCCTCGCTGGCGCAGGCCTCATGCTCCTTCACTGGATCCATCCTCTGATTCTTTGGTGTTTCAACAGATTGATCTGGACTATTATTTAGGTACACTCAACTCCCTCCCTGATATTGTTTATTGTAATATCAATTAGTGTATTGCTTGTGTTTGACATGACAATAAGACCTTAAAAAAGAAGTACAGTACATATTCAATATATTAAGGAAAAGATGACATTGCAGTTGACAACAAGCTGACTGGCTGGCTGGTGGCCAACGCTCGCTACTCTTTTTTAGTTTTGTGACAGATCATTAATCCTAGGAGATATCCACCTGCTGCTTTGTTGATGTAAATTCTGTTGCTATACAGGAGCGGGCGTAGCAGGCATGCCCGGTCAGTCACATGGAAAAGTCCCCATCATTCGGATGTTTGGAGTGACAGATAGTGGAAACAGCGTGTGTTGTCACATTCACGGATTTGCACCTTACTTCTATGTCCCGGCCCCAAATGGTGAATACATCCTTTTGTCTGCCCTTTTTGTGTGTGTCTTTGTGGGGGAATCCTTTCCACTCTGAAATGTGTTCTCTGCACAATGTGAAAAGGGTTCACACCGGATTACTTGGGTGACTTTAAAAGAGAACTCAACTCAGCTGTGTTGAAGGACATGCGCTCCAACAAAGACAACATCTCGGTCACCGTGCTTGCTGTGGACATCACCCGCAAAGAAAGTGAGGATGTGAAGTACAGGCAGATTATTATGCACCTGATAATGCTGAACTAATCCAGATAATAACAGAAAATAATTTTGTAATGTCAGCACTCATTATAGTGTTGTTTTTTTTTTTTTAATCAAAACTTTCTCCAGATATGTACGGTTACCACGGCAACCAAAGCTTGGATTTCTTGCGGATAACCATGGCGATGCCTCGTCTCATTGCCCCTGCCAAGCGACTGCTTGAGCAGGGCTTGAAGTTCGGCCCTTTTCCCATCCATTGTTTCCAATCCTTTGAGGCCAACATCGATTTTGAAATAAGGTGAGTGTTTATATGAAATATATTTAGTTTTATTATGTGGGACAGCACGGTGCATGCACTTCAGGTTCACTAAGCACTTCAAATGGACCATATTTTTAATATGAGCATAAATGATTGACTGAGTGTGTCTTGCAACGGACTGGCGACTGCCTTTTGCCCAACATCACCTAGGATAGGCAAGCGGTACAGAAAATGGGTGGATTTTGTAATTGATATGTAGAACCTGCAAAAACTTGACACATTGAAATTTTTATTTTTTTTATTTTGCAACCACGTATATAAAATAGACTATATTACGAAATCGACAGTTTTGTTAGAATGCGAGCATCTTCTATCCATCCCCATGATATTTTGTTTTTCCAGATTCATGGTGGACTGTGAAGTGGTTGGATGCTGCTGGATTGAACTTCCGAAAGGCCAATACAGAGTCCGGGAGGAAAAACGCGGAATGGACACAGATTCTGCGGAACCGGGCAAGGTAAGTCAACCTAACTTGACCTAAGCGACCTTCTGCTGCACACAACTGATTGTTTTGATGCTACAGCGTACCATACTGTATTTTTTAATTATTATTTTTTTTTTAAAGGAGTCCTGGTGTCAGCACGAGGTGGATGTGGCATGGACCGACCTGATAAGTCACCCAGCAGAAGGAGAGTGGCAGAGGATTGCGCCGCTTCGTGTCCTCAGCTTCGACATTGAATGCGCTGGAAGAAAAGGTACTTATTATTTCAGAGGAGGTTCTCGTAAAAAGAAGTACGGATTCGGCTTATTTACCCCCCCCGTTTATGTTCCTCCGTGTCAATTAAGTAAAGCGCTCAAAGTACAATAACAAACTACTGCCGTTTCAAACTTGTCTATTCCTCCCTCACAGGAGTTTTCCCAGAAGCTGACAAAGACCCAGTGATTCAGATAGCGTCCATGGTGCAGCGACAGGGCGAGACGGAGCCCTTCATTCGTACGGTCTTCACGCTTCAGTCCTGCGCCAGCATTGTGGGCTCACAGATTTTGTGCTTCACTCAAGAGAAGAATCTTCTGCAGGCAAGCGCCGTTTCTATGCCGTATTCTGCAACAATTCATTTTTTTTCATAGTCTCAACGTGATATTCTGTTTGTGCAGAGCTGGGCTGAATTTTTAAGAACAGTCGATGCAGACATCGTCACCGGATACAACATCCAAAACTTTGACTTTCCCTACTTGCTCAACAGGGCTGCCGCTTTAAAGGTTTGATGCGTTATTTGCTGAACTTGAACCCTTCAGCGCTTGCCTGTCCACCCTCTTTGCGATAATTAAGTCTCATCGGTATACAGGTCAATCTGTTTCCATATTTGGGCCGCGTGAGAGGGATCAAGTCGGTGTTGCGAGACCTCAACTTCCAGAGCAAGCAGATGGGCCGCCGAGAGAACAAGATCATCAACATGGAAGGCCGCGTTCAGTTTGATCTGCTGCAGGTCAGCACTGACTTCTCTCTCTTCATACCGTCAGTCCATAACAATTCGGGTGTTTTGGAAAAATGTTTTTAATATATTTAAAAAATAAAGATGTTTCGGTATATATTTTCCTGTGCTTTTCCGTCCGCATTTGTATGGAAAACATCCTTTGCTCAAGCCTGTGTTGTAAATTGGATGAGTAAAAACATTCTGCGCTCTCACATGTCTTTGCCCCGTCAGGTTCTGCTCAGGGACTACAAATTGCGTTCGTACACACTGAATGCTGTGAGTTTCCACTTTCTGCAAGAACAGAAAGAGGATGTGCAGCACTCCATCATCACCGATCTTCAGGTAACGTGCGCACACTCTTGCATATTAATGACCTTAATGCTCAGTTGTGCTAATCCAAAAAAAATGTTTCCATCCAATCTTAGAACGGCAACGAGCAGACACGGCGACGTTTGGCCGTGTATTGCCTGAAAGACGCCTATCTGCCGCTGCGGTTGCTGCAGAAGCTGATGTGCGTGATCAATTACATGGAGATGGCCAGAGTGACCGGAGTGCCTCTTACCTATCTGCTGTCCAGAGGTCAGCAGATCAAAGTTGTCTCCCAGCTGCTGCGACAGGTAAGACATGCAGAATAATTTTCGGAATAATCAGAGCAATTTACTCATTCCTTCCTCTCTGATCATTGGAGTGAACCCAACATGCCTTAAAGTTAGATAAGTGATATAAAACCCACGGCTCCAGAGCCGCATGGAGATCTTTATTAATGAATATTTACTTGAAATATGAACTAGTTCTATTGTCATTTGTCAAATGAGACACATTAACATACAGGATAGCTACCATATTCTGAACCCCTGTTCAGGAGCAAAAATCACATAAACCAGGTAAAATAAATATTTTAATTGACTATTGTTTTGCAAATATGAAATAGTATTTTTTTAAATTCAAGTTGAGTGCTCATTGCATCTTCTGCACACCACAAAACGATGACAGAATGCAGAAGCAGACATAATTTTTGGATTATTGCAGGTGGATTGGCTTTAATTTGATGACTGCACGGAACTACTCAAATAAAAAAAATTAATTAAGTCAGCTTCATGCAAGCATCTTTCTTTTTTTTTTTTTTACGGGTTTAAACTGTTTTCATTCCATGCAAAAATAACATTTTGTGTTCTCTGTTGCACTTAATGTACAGGTGGTTAAAAAAAAAACGAAACGAAATATGCAGCGTTATTCTCACTTCATATGTGAAAAGGTTTTATGCCTGCTCTTGTTTTTTTCTCCTCTGAGCGACGGTCAAAGTCGCTCTTTAACTATCCAAGATTGTCGATATCAGTCTGAGAGGTTTTTGCGTTCATGTTTAGGCCGCCAAGCAGGACCTGGTGATGCCTGTTGTGAAGTCGCAGGGAGGAGAAGATTACACTGGAGCCACTGTTATTGAGCCAGAGAAAGGGTACATAGTCGCATCTACTATGCGCTTGTATTGTTGTTTACGTGCATGCATTTCATATTTTATTTGTCTCCTCGCGCTCAGCTATTACAGCGTTCCCATCGCCACCTTGGATTTTTCGTCCTTGTATCCGTCCATCATGATGGCTCACAACCTGTGCTACACCACCTTGCTGCAGAAAGGTGCGGCCGATAAACTGGGGTGAGTTTGTTTGCTTTCTTGTCGAGTCTTGAAAACTGAAATGTCCTCCAGAAACAGATACAAGGAAAGGTATGAAGTCTAACTCTTGGTCTTTGCAATGTAGGTTGTCACCAGCGGATTTCATCAAGACACCCACCGGCGATCAGTTTGTGAAGAGTTCTGTGAGGAAAGGCCTCCTCCCTGAGATCCTGGAGAACTTGCTGTCAGCCAGAAAGAGGTTTGAATTATGACTCTTGGTGTAAAAATGTCAAAGAAGAGTCACCCAGATTTCAGCTATGTTTATTGTTCCACTCTGTCCACAGGGCGAAAGCAGAGCTCAAGAAAGAAACGGACCCTTTTAAGAAGCAGGTGCTGGATGGCCGACAGCTCGCCCTCAAAATCAGTGCCAATTCTGTCTATGGCTTCACGGGGGCTCAGGTGGGAAAGCTGCCCTGCCTGGAAATCTCCCAGGTAAGTGTGTCTGTATTCACCACCGTCAAACACAGCACTGCAAGAACATTTCTGAGAGTCCCTTGACTGTTGGTCACAATTGTATTCCTCAAATGTTGCCCACTTCTTGCTTTTTCAGCATGTGAAGTCAAAGCGTGGTGCCTACAATGAGCAAAGATTAGGTGGAGGCAGGAAATGGGAAAATAACAATAACAATGTGTCTGTTTTCAGGAAGTAGGTTTTGCGTTGGAGGCGTAGCAGCATATCATACACGCTCATGACAGTTCCATTGGAAGACTGAAAACCAATGAGTGACATTGTAACATGATCATCTGTATGGGCAAAAAAAAAAAATCTAATATGTAACTGGCACCAAAAACTTGACCTCACGGTGGTTGTTCGGTTGCTGTAAACTGAAACGGCTTTTTCAAATAAAACATTCTCAAATGTGGTACTTATTAGATAATCCTCAAGTCACATTAATATCCTGTTCTGGATTTTGACTATGAACCATCACTCGTAAAGTCACATTTTTGCTTCACGGCATTCTTTGATGTTTGACTAAAAGAGGAAATGAAAGGCGTGTGTGCGTGCCCATTAGATTGAAGAAAGAAAGACATAACTTTCATCGCGTATTTTATTTTATTTTTTTTTAACATGTAGAGTGTGACCGGGTTCGGACGACAGATGATTGAGGAAACCAAACGGTTAGTGGAGGCCAAGTTCATCATTTCCAATGGTTACCAAGGCGATGCCAAGGTCAGGCCCTCTTGGATCCTTTAATTTTTTCTTAGGGTCAGACTCTTGTCTTTTCAGGCAATATTGTTGTACAATCTATTTTGTACTTCAAAGGTCATCTATGGAGACACGGACTCTGTCATGGTAAAGCTCGGTGTTGCCACGGTGCAGGAGGCCATGACCATTGGAAAAGAGGCCGCAGAGTGGGTATCTTCCCATTTCGTAGCCCCCATCAAACTGGAGTTTGAGAAGGTAATCGTGCATTACTTTCCTGAGTATTTTTCTTTTACCCAATTTTTTAAAATTATTTCGTGAAATGGGTATTCTTAATTGAGACCAAACAATTGTGGTCTCCACATGAAGTAAAAAAAATATTGCTAATCTCTACAGGTGTACTTCCCATACTTGTTGATCAACAAGAAGCGCTACGCTGGCCTCTATTTCTCTTCCAACGCAGACGTTCATGACAAGATGGACTGTAAAGGCATTGAAACAGTCCGCAGGGACAACTGCCCCCTTGTGGCCAATCTTATTAACACTTGCCTGCAGAAAATCCTCATAGACAGGTGCCCTCCTCACAACCCAGACAGCCCCCCCTCCTCCCCTTTGGAAATTATTATTATTTTTTTTTTGTAAAGAGAATAGACACGTGTTGACAGTGACGTTGTGTGTCGCAGGGATCCTCAGGGCGCTGTGGCTCACGCCAAAGAGGTGATCTCCGACCTGCTTTGCAACCGCATCGACATCAGCCAGCTGGTCATCACCAAGGAGCTAACGCGCGCGGCACAGGAGTATGCTGGCAAGCAAGCGCACGTGGAGCTGGCTGAGAGGTCCGACCAACCAAAAGTTTTGCTGTTTTCCCACTATGCTTTTTGTACAATTCGGGACATCAATTCAAAGCAATAAATGTCACATTAGAATTTACTGCAAATTGTTTTGTAGGTGCTCAAACTATCGCTGGCAGACCCCCATGGGGTCAATGTACCTCAGCTGTGATAGCTTTTAAACCTCTTTTAATGAAAAAAAAAAAAATCCATGAAGCGAAGTAAAATGCTCTGGCACAAAAACTGCCGGGTCACAAACAAAAAAAATCTCATCAGAAAAGGGCTTAGCATGTTTTTCCTTGATATGAGATATTTAATATAGGTTCGTTTTAGTATTTACAGTTCACAATGAATGTGTGTAGCAGGTATTCACGTCAGCTAACTATTTGTATAGAATCTGTAAAAATGTCCGTTTTCATCAAACCCCTCCTCCTCCTTGCCATTGTGTGTAATTGGCAGGATGAGGAAGCGAGACGCAGGCAGCGCTCCAAACCTGGGAGACCGCGTTCCTTACGTCATCGTGAAGGCCGCCAAAGGAGCGGCAGCCTACATGAAGTCAGAGGTCCGTCCCCCTAAATGCATTGTATCTGCTTTGGCGACTAATTATTTTAATGAATTATTTTTATTCCACACCATTTTAGGACCCCATCTATGTGCTGGAAAACAACATCCCCATTGACACGCAACACTACCTGGACCAGCAGTTGTCCAAGCCCCTGCTAAGAATATTTGAGCCCATTTTGGGGGAGAGCAAAGCAGAGAGCGTCCTCCTTAGTCAGTGATTCTTCTTGTGTTTTTCTTTTCTTTTTTATACTCTTTGATTTATTTATTTTTATTAATATACGCCGCCTCGCGACCTTGCAGTTGAGATAAACATTCGCTTTTGTTTCAGAGGGCGACCACACGCGCTGTAAAACTGTGTTGACGTCAAAGGTCGGCGGCCTGATGGCGTTCGCGCAGAAGAGGAACACTTGCATTGGCTGCAAGGCTGTACTCAAGACAGACGGTGCGTGGATTTATTTATTTTGTTTGTTTTTTTTGCGCTGCTGTACTTCAATTTTTTTCTGTAATCTATCAATATCTTTAAAAATTAACAGATCAGGTTCATAACGCCACTGTCGTCATAAATTTCCCGGAAGATCAATTATTTGCTCTGTCTGTCATGATAACGCTGCTGACATAGATAGATGAACAAAGATAAATTATGTGTCATAAATAATTTTCAGCGCAATTAAGTGAAACTGGATAATTTTCCACAGCAAACCTGATGATCTTAAGTGGCACAGTGTTTGCTCATCAGAAATATGTTGAGATGTATTGTGTGTTGTCTCCTTGCAGCTGCTGTGTGCGATTTCTGTAAGAAGAAGGAGTCGGAACTGTACCAAAAAGAGGTTGGTCAGCATTTTGACGTAGCCCAACTCGTGTCCCAGTCGGTGTTTTCATAATTTGGATTAAAACTTGCAGATTTTTCATTTAAATACACTGGAGGAGCGTTTCTCACGGCTGTGGACTCAGTGTCAGCGTTGCCAAGGCTCCCTCCATGAAGACGTCCTCTGCACCAGGTGCGTGTTTTTTATTTTTATTTTTTTTACATCACGCTTTGTTTTCCGTTGACTGAAGCGCCCCCGCTGTTCTGCTCCTCAGCCGCGACTGCCCCATCTTCTACATGAGGAAGAAGGTTCAAAAAGATCTGGACGATCAAAGCAAGCTGGTGTCTCGTTTCGGATGGTGAAACAAAGTGCTTCGGTTCACTTCTGGACTTGTTAAATCACTATTTTGTTGGTTGTTTGTAAAAAAAAAAAATTTAAAAATGCAAATTTGTATTTTGTTATATGAATAAAATATTAACTCTTTTTCAACTTGTTTTTCTTGTGTTTTTGTGTAATTTTCTGTGATGTCGAGAGGACGTAGGACGGAAACAGCAACAACAGAGCGAACAGTTTCGGTACATTTAAAGGCAAAATAGTTCATCATATTAAATTTGTAACATTTGTGCCGAATTTGAGCGACTTTGTCGTTTTACAAATTCACTCCATGGGGAGAAGTAAGCATTCAACTTGAACATTTTTGAGTGGTTATTATGAGTGCTTACATTTGTTGGCAGGACGTTGCCTTTCATGACCTGTCAATAAAGACGTGCCCGGGCATATCTTTGTTTTAGCGTGGAGACGGGGGCATAATTATAGATAATGTCACCCTAATCCCAAACTGATAAGACTTCTTCCACCAGTCGAAGGGATCATTTTTTTGTTGAGGTATAAATATTGAAAATATTGACTTACTTGAGTCAATCTGTATGAGTTTTAAAAGTGTGCCGACAGTCCAGATACAGATATTTGGATTCTGTTATTCAATTCAGTGTAATTACATCGGCACCCCATTATTTTTATGAAATGAAATTGTTGCCGCTGAGGAGCAACTTCTTTATACCATGAAATGGATTACTTTAGATCCTTGTTTTGCCCATATCGTGTGAGAAAATCTTTTTTTGTCATACACAACCAGTCACATCACTAATGTTCATTTTCAGTTTATTATAAAAAAAAAAACAAACAGTATTTGAGTCCACAGTTTTTCCTTTGTACAGTAAAAAATATTAAATAAACTCCCAAAGTTTTTAGCAGAAAGATAGAGGATGGACTTTGGGGGAGAACAACTCTCCCCCTGGCAGAGGCGAGCGGGGAGGGGAGGGGGGAGTCCAAGGGAAGCAGCAACTGGGACGAGGCAGAAAGATGGAGAATGACTGTTCATATCTCCGGCATTCTCCTCATTACTGTGCAACACAGTTCATTTGGATCGAGATTCTCCTTTGAATCCAAACTGGAGAATTGTAAAAAACAAAAAAATCAATACAAGGAGCCCATCATGCTCATGTTTCACATCCCAGCCGATGTACTCGAAAAATTACAGGCACACAGGTATGCAGTCCCCCTCCCCAAGTCTCCCATGCTCCAGGAGTGTCTTTTAAGGAAGGAGTGCACACACATTCGAGGGAGAGGGCCTGCATGTTTGCGAGGGAACGCTCCCTTCCAGCATGGCAGATGTCCGTTACAGAGGCTGGCCGGGACATCACGTGTCCTCTCGACATGTCAAACTCACAGCAGACTCTTGACAAACTGCAAGAAAACACTGACTGACATCTGAATTTATCCCGCCCAGACACACACACACAACTAAAGTCATGAAAAGTGAAACAAAAATATTGACTAACCCCCATTCAATAACAAAAATAGATTTCTATAGGAAATGTAGCGCAGTCTCAAGGTAAATAACACCCCCACCCCAAAAGAAGACAATAAATAAAGCAAAGCCAAACATTGAAAGGAAGATATGCATCATGTTTGGATTGACATGAATAATAATAATACCATTTTCACTCTGCAAACAAAAAAAAAAACAGACTGAGTGGCGGGAAACAATTCAATAAAAATAAAAATAAAAAAAAGGTTATTTGCATTATTCCACTTCCTCTTTAATTCTTGAATACTAAAAAACTTTTCTTAAAATGGCATTTTCCCACTTAACCCTCTAAAAATATTACCTTTCACGTGCTGTATTCTGCAAGACGCGGGGGCGCGACACAACCCCCCTTTTGTCCACAATTGGCAAAAAAATATATTAAACAGCAATAACTTACAATTCATTTATTCTATTTAATGACTGCTTGATTCATTGTTCATCTCCCATAGGAAGTTCAGTTCAATGCATCTTTATTGAAAACATTTTAAATAACGTTTAATTATAAGCTTAAAAGAAAGGCTAAGTAATAAAGATAGATAACACTGTCCTGGATGAGTGCAGTTTGTGCGAAGGATCAGAGCTTTTTTTTTTCTTTTCCCAAGCTCGACATGACACATGAAGTAGAAGTCGAATTCCTACATGATGTCTAAAGGGTTGTGATTGATGTTCTGGCCCAGTGGGTCCTGACTGTTGCCCCCCTGCCCGTGGAGAGCCGCCATCCCACTCAGCTGGGATAACATGACACTCTGTTCTGAGCCAAATTGTTCCATCGAGTTCTGTTGCTGCTGCTGGGACGAAGGCTGTTGCTGCTGCTGCGGGACCACCATACCTGGGTAGTGCTGGTTGAGGTGGGCCGGGTGGGGGGAGCCCGTCTGCATCTGCGGTGATATGTGATGAGGGGACGGCTGCGGTTGCATGCGCGGCGACGGGCTGGAGTGTGGTGGCTGCGACTGGGGTCTGGGTGAGGGCTGGGGGGAGCGCACCTGGTTGGCCAGAGAAGTGGGTAGCGTCTGACCCTGCAGGTGGGGGTGAGGGGACTGGGCCATCTGGGGGGGCTGCTGGGGGCTCATGGGATTGCTGTGCTGCGCAGGCGAGCCCCCGGTACCAAGATGTTGCTGCTGTTGTTGCAGCAGTCTCTGGTGGAGGGCCTGCTGGAGGAGGGCCTGAGAAGGCGGGGGGCCGTTTTGATTCGTCTGAGGGCCCTGGGGTGGCTGCGGGGGTCCCGAATCGTTCCCAGACAGGCCCGCCATGGCGTTCTGCTGCTGCATCTGGAGATGGTGTTGGTGCTGAAGCCGCTGCTGCAGTGCGGCCGAGGCCTGTTGCTGAGCCGAGCCGGGGTAACCCGAACCCTGCTGGCTAGTGGGACCCCCGGGTTGCTGAGGGCCTAATGGGGGGCCCTGTCCCACTGGGGGTGGCTGCATCCCAGGCTGGCCCATGTAACCCTGGCCCTGTGGGGGCTGGGGCTGCTGAAACTGACCGTGATTGATCGCCATTTGTTGCTGATGTTGTTGCGATTGCTGCTGCTGCTGCTGCTGCAGATGTCTTCTCATGAGCAGTTCACGAAATTGGGGATTGTTCAGATTGGCCATTTGTGGCCCCTGGCCTTGCAGACCTCTTCCGCCGGCTTGTTGCTGCTGGAGAGCTGCAACTTGCTGCTGCTGTAAACCGCTGAGGACCGGTCTCTGCTGTTGCTGCTGCTGTTGTTGTTGAATTTGCTGCTGCTGTTGCATCTGCTGCTGCTGCTGCTGCTGTAGCTGAGCCATCGTGGCGATATTCGCCCCTCCCTGACTCCCCATATGCATCCCAGACTGTCCTGCTCCGGCCACATTCATGTTCCCCTGTTGCCCCCCTCCCGCCATCACATTAGCGACTGGCCCCCCAGTGGGTCCTGGCCCTCCAGGGCCCCCCTTGTACTTGGAGGCCCTCTGTTTGATAAACGCGGCCATGAGCTGAGGGTTGGAGCGCAGGATGTTGAGGACTTGTTGCTGCTGCAGCGGTGAGCTGGGCGAGCGGAGAGTGCGTAAAAGATCCTGCAGGGCGGCCTGTGTGATGTTGCCACCCGCGCCAGCTCCTGGGACCCCGGCAGCTCCGGGCCCAGGTCCTGCGAGCACCGCACCAGCGGCACCTTGCGGCTGCTGCTGCTGCTGTTGCGGCATATTCATCATGCCAGTATGGCTCTGAGCTTGCTGCTGCTGCTGCATTTGCTGTTGTTGCTGCTGCTGCTGCTGCGCTACCATCAAAACCTGATGACCCATTTGGTTCATCATGGCTTGCCTTTGCTGAGGTGGTATCCCCTGGCCTGTCCACTGCTGTTGCTGCTGCTGCTGTTGTGGGTTTTGAAGTGCAGCGCCCATCCTCTGCTGTTGGAGTTGAACCTGAGATGGGATCTGGCCTTGTGGAATGTTGCCTTGCTGTTGCTGTTGCTGTTGATGTTGCAGCATGGGCCCACCGGCGCCAGCCATCATCCCAGTCGGAGTGTTCTGCTGTTGCTGCTGCTGCTGCTGCTGCTGCTCCATGTGGGCTCGAGCTGACTGCATTGCAGCTTGGTTTTGTGTTGGCATGCCCTGGGGTCCCACCGGCCCTCCGGGCCCCGGGTGTCCCATGGCCATCTGTTGACCTTGGCCCTGTTGATGGTGAGGGTGGGGAGGCATCAGGCCCGCGGCCACTTGTCTCTGGAGCGCCATCTTCCTCTGAGCGTCGGCGACCCTCTGGATCTTCATCGCAATCTCAACTGCGGCCGGCGGAGGGCCGGAAGGCTGCTGCTGCTGCTGCTGCGGAAGAGTGGGCTGTCCTTGGGGCTGGTTGGGCGGTTGACCCCCAACATTCCCGGCCATGACGGGGCAACCGGGTTGTTGGCGAGGTGGCGTGGCAGATCCGAGAACCGGTTTTCCTTGGGATTGGTGGATTGGAGAAGAGCCCGGGGGCCTGTTAGCAAACGCAGGCATGTTGGTGGGGTGCTGGTGGAGATGCTGATGGTTGGGTCCTGCTCCACTTTGCTGCTGCTGCACCTGCGGGACCATCTGGTGTTGATGTTGAGGGGAGCTCATTATGCCTCCAGTGCCTCCTCCACCGGGCATCTGCTGAAACTGGTGATGAAGTTGTTGCTGCTGCGGTGGCATGGCACCTGGTTGAGGAACTTGTTGACCAACGGGGCCGGGACCCAATCCTTGCTGCGGGACTGCGGGCATGGTCTGAGTCGGCGTCTGAGGAGTTGGAGGTTGAGTTCCGACAGATGTTGGTGTACTCGGTGCAGTGATGCCATTTGTGCCTGGTGACGGCAGTCCCATGACGGGCCCGCTTGGTTGACCCCCAGCGGGCTTGCCCACTCTCTGCATGCTGGCCATCCTCCGTCTTAACATCTGCGCCTGTTGGAGCCGGTGCTGGAGTTGCTGTTGCCGGAGCTTTTGCTTTATGTTGAGGCAGAACGGCACAGGGCATTTGTTCTCCTGGCAGTGTTTGGCATGGTAGCAGCACAGAGCAATGAGCTGTTTGCAAATGGGACAGCCGCCGTTGGTCTTGCGTTTGCAGCTTTTGGTGTGCTGAACAACGCGCTTCATCTTCTGGCATGATGGCAGTGAGCAGTTGGCATTGCGGCACTGGCACGCGTGGACCAGCGACTGGATGCAACGCTGGATGCTTAAGCGGCGAGAGTCACCCGGACTCTGGGTAGACGCTGCTGCCTGGTTGTTGCTGTCGTCATCCAGCCCAAGTCCCAACTTGTCCATTTTGTGCTCGTGGCCTTTAGCGTTGTAGCAGGTGATGCACAAGTCATAGTCCTTGGAGGGAGAAGGGAAAAGATGTATTGTGATGATCAGAATTTCAGAGGGGTCAAGTCAAGATTTTTATTCGGGTGTGAGTTCCTAAGAATCTGCGCATCATTCATTTTTTTTCTCTCTCAGATTTGGAATTAGTAATTGAGAAACAAAAAAGAAATAAAGTGACTTTTTTTCCAGATTGAAATTATTTTTGATCAAAACCTTATCCTGAACCTTATTTTTTTAACAAGATCCATTTGTTGGAAGAACTGCGTGTTGTTTTTTTTTTTTGTTTTTTTTTACAGGTTTGTTTGCGTTGTCGTACCGTTTCTGAAAAAATATGTAACTTGACTATGCAAACATATCAAACTGTGTGTGAAGCTACTAAGAGTTAAAGTTGGTAGACAAGCTCAAGAAAAGTAAGAGAGAGGGAAAAAAATAAAATAAAATAAATCAAGATCCTATCCGTCCCGATTCTCACCTCACAAACAGTGCAGTGGAAGCGCGTCTCCACATGGTGTTTACACTCATTGCAAGTGTAGACAAAACGGTCCTGGCTCTGATTATGGAGCTCCACCAACATACACATGGAACTCCACATGGATCGCCTGAGAGAACTGAACTCAAGATGCTTGTCCCTCGCCAGCGTTAGGAAGGCGTCACGGCCATCCATCAGGTCACAGGCCATCAGGGGGTCGGGGTCAGTGATGGGGGGCAGTGAGTTGGCAGTTGGGCCCGCGATGAGCCGGATGACGAAGAAGACCTAATGATGACACACAACCAGATTCAAATTGAGAAATAAGGTACAAGGTGGGTGCATTTTGACTGTCCTTAATTGGATAAGCGAACAAATAAGCGTGCCTAAAACCAAATGAAAAGTGCAAACCTCCTTATGCTTCTCCATGGTGGCGTAGAGTTTCTGCGACAGGTCATTGGACACGTTGGGCATTCCTGGCTTCTTCTTGTTGGCTCGGCTCATGCTGCTCTTGTTCTTGCTCGTCTTTTTATTGTTCTTCTTTTTGGCATTCTTGCTGTCTCCTTTTGTGGCCTAATTTGAAAGTCAATTTCAAATGTGATAGTTCTTACAAATAAATAAACGACTTTTGAATGTAACGAGCGAGCCACGCTTACATCAGTACTCTCATTGCAGGTACTATTCTCCTCCCTCTTCCTCTCCTCTTCCTCCTGCTCCAGCTCTTTGATACTCTCCTCGAGGACATTGGGCCAGAAGTCTCCCTCGAAGTACGGGAGCTCCTTCGCACTGGTCAGGCGGTCCTCTGTCGCTTGTTTGAAGATATCCTGAAGAAGAAATAGTCGAGAGCTTGTTGGAGAGAGGAGAGTCTCATGATTATTGTTTTTGGATGCGTTGCTGCTTTGTGTGTGCGTTAAAGTTGCAGTTTGAGAGTTTTATTTAGGTTAGCAATTACATGACTTCTATGCTAATTCTCATTAGCCCATCTATAACATTTCACATTACGATAGCATTGAGAAAGCAAACCCTCCCTCTTAATTTAACCATGCACTTTATTGATCACTTTACTTTCTATAATTTACATATTTTTTAAAGAGAAAATGAGCAGTTTCAGTTTTTGTCGTTTTTTAAAATTTTTTTTATTTGTTCTGTTGTGGTTTATTTTGCTGATTTTCTTATTCTTAGCTTACAAACGTGATTAGTATGTAACATTGACTAGCTTCATTTTGGCCATAGATAGCCCGCTGTGATCATTTAAGAGCGCTCAAAATGTGCTGTCAGCACAGTAACACACAATACAGTCCTTCTATGTTGTATTCACTTGCAATTTTTTGTTTGGCTTTGCATGTATTTTTGTAGCAGAAGTAATAACAACAACAAAAGATAGCAGATTTTAATTAAAATTACAAACTTTGGTTAAACATGGTGTTCAGTACTTAACATACACAATACTTAATTCTCTTGTTTTGTGTGTCAGTCTTACAGTAAGCCTCACCTAGGACTGAAAAATACACAAGCATAATTTGCTTGATATTTTTGCTAATCTGGCATACGTGTGTGGGAGGGCCAAAACTATGTAAAAAAAAAATAATTTTTCACCTGCTGAACTGTAATTTTATCTGAGGTACCTTGTAGTCATGGACGATGCGCTCAGACACCGCCTTGTCCAGCATCCTCTTGTACCACTCTTGCAGCCTTTTTGGCTTGGGGATTTTCTGGTCCGGTGGGTGGCAATGGAAAATGTAATCGTCGCCCTCACTTGGAGGACATGCCCAAATATGACCCGTTGTAAACCTGGAACAGGAGATATAGGGTATATACACGTTTAATTCTTCCAGGTTTGGATGGATGAAATCATCCGTGATGCTGCGCTCTGCTAATTCTTGACTTACCCGAGCCTCTTTGCATATTCCAGGTAACCAAGCAAGATCTCATGATAGACAGCCGTCCTGAGGTGTCGAGGTTTAAAGAAGTGAACACTGTCCAGGTAAGAGATGTACACTCGTCTCTGGTTGGGAGGTGGGCAGTCGGAGCCGTATTCTTGAACATGCATTCCAAAAAAACACACGTCTGCTCCGTCGACGTCCTCAAATGCAAATAAGGCTTTCATCCTGTACGGGAAAGACTCTGACATCTCCCCACTGTCCACAAACCTGGTAAATCAAAATATAAAAAGGTCAAGGTGAGCAAAACCAGTACATTTTTCCCCACAAACTCTTTTCTCACAAACGTCACCACAAATTAAACCGAAGTGAACCACATTGCAATGTTCTAGCTGTATGCTCAAACAATTCATTAGAGAATCAAAAAAAAAAATAAATCAATTTGCATTTCAATTGCTTTTCCATGCTGTGAAATTATGACCTCATGTGAATAATGTCGCATCACTCAATCCAAACTGACTTTTCATTCCCTTTCCCTCACACAACCCTAAATGAGATGACATGCAATCTCAAACTGGGTTTCCCACAACACAAGCGCAAACGTGCAATCCTACCTGGACTTCATGCCTGGTTTGACCTCAACCACCTTGTCGGAGACGTGGACCACACGGATGGTGACCTCGCCAGCCTCAGGGTGGTTCTGCCGTTTGATGTAGTCATTCACTCGGGACTCCAAATAGATCCCCAGCTTGGTCTGAGGAAGTCCTGGAAAACAATGGCAAACACTTTCATTTAGATCACAGTTAACAAATATTTCTGTATAGAGTAACACAAATGTTGATCTGAGGACTGATTCCAGGTCGGATTAAAATAGATCACTTCAAACTCACTTTTAGCTGCATATTTGTTCTCTTTCCGTGTCTTATTGGCCATCTTGAGACAGTTGTCACAGACAAAGCTGTATTTAGGGAAGAAGTAAAAAAGGATATTATGGTAATTTTGCAGAACACGTTTTCGAAAGGCGACTGGTCCATATGTTTAAGTACATTGGGACTACTTAGAATGTGTCGAAAATTAGACTTAGGGTTATTTGTCGCACACAAAGCTGGATTCAGGAAGTTTAAAAAAAAAAAAAAAGGAAAAAAAGTTACATTTGCATTACACTTTCTAAAGCTGACTGGTTCATAAAAATGTATGCGTTTTTATGTACAATAGAACTACTTAGAATGCATCTAAAATCCAAGAGTTAAGGTTATTATATTGTTCACATAAAAAATACTTTCTCACCCTGAAGGCCAAATGGTTTCATGATGCAGGACACAGATCTGGTGCATTTTACGACCGCAGTCGCCACATTCCACAAGCCTGAGCGAAGAGGAAAAAGCAGACAAAAGATGGAGGACAATATACCATCAGTTAGGAGCGCTATGGAAATTTGTTAATTTGCCTCAAGGGATGAAGTATGAACAATTCTAACACAACAAACAAAATTACCCGTCTTGTGAGTTGTATTATCGCTTTTGTGAATTAAAAAGAGCCTGTTATAGATTCATTTTGAACGGTGACCATACATCTTGAGGTCTATAAACATCATGACATTGTTCGTGCAGCTAAACATTAGCGGAAATTTGAAAGCGCTACGCGTGGACTTACAACTCGGGGTCAAGCGTGTCATTCTTCTTTCGCTGGAATTGGTCTTTGTTGATGGACCTATCAGAGTGAGCAGAAAACCCAGCATTAAGCATCATCCAGTGCCTTTGTAAATTCACTTGTAAGATTCAACAAGGTGACAAAATGCATGACAATAGTGTTCGTGTCGTGTGGCGAGGTCAAATATAGACAGAATCAAGAGTATGCAGAAGTGAACTGCTATGGAGGCAAATATATCGGCATTTAAATCAATCTGAAGATATTAAGACTTATCAGGATCCCAAACAAGATACTACAAAGTTTCAAGAGTATGAACATTAAATCATTTTTAAAAAAAATAAGATGGAATTGTGAAGATTTAACATTGGAAATGTTGCATTGTAACAACAAAGAAGGGTGTCGCTCAAAGAACACTTTTCAAATTTAAAATATCGGATGCCGCCACGGTCAGTCAGCTCTTCACAAGACCATCTAAACTAGACCAGCAGAGGATCGAGGCTCATCTGGCCAAGTTACTTTGAAATTGAGGAGAGAAACTCACGTCTGAGGCTGGGAGGGGTCGTCGCCCAGGGAGACACTCTCGCCCTGAATTTCGTTGAAACACTTCTCACAGAAGTGGTACCTGTCAGCAAGAAGCCCATATTTTGGTGAACTACACCGTTTGGCATCAGCACAGCCAATCACAGAGAGGGCACGGAGAAGCAGCCGCCAATCAGGGCAGGGCAGGGCAGGCCAGGGGGCGTACACACAGGAGGAGGCAGAGGGCAAGGAAGGTCGTCGCCAGCAGCCAATCGTGATGCAGAAGTGTGGTGCGGGCAGGTGTTTTGATTTTGAGCGTAAATTTCGGAGTGGATGATTGGTCACACCAAAGCAGGCCAATGCAGACATCACAAGCGTTAAAAAAAGGGAGGGAGAGAAGGGGAGGGGAAGGGAGGTCAAAATGAATATTAAAAAAAGCGTGAAATAAATCGTTACAGATCAGACAAGGACAATGGAGGTATTGGGCGGGTTGAGGGAACATGGTGTGAACAACAACCAACAGAGGACAGAGAGCCAAGGCAAAGCAAAGATTAGCATCAGACGTTCAGTGGTAAACAACAACATTACAGCAACGTGAGACCACTAGGAGCTGTGGAGAAAGACAGGACTCCGTCTCAAAAAACATGAGGGTGGATGAGGAGAAATATTACGGTTGAGCAACAAAAGGACCCATCATCCTTTCGGTTTATTTATAAAGTGGGAACTCTCTCTCGGATGGTGAGCAAAGGTAACCTCCCCACTCCTTCGTGTGGTCACGTATTGAGCATGTAAGCTCCCTCGGAGGGAACTGCAACAACTGAGCCAAATTAGTAACCAACAGGTCAGGAAGCCCACTTTATGAATGACAACACAAACAAAATCTAAATGGTGAGCTATGGAGATGTAGATGGTGGCGGGGTGAAATTTGAAGCCAAATTAAAACTCCTTTGTGATCGTAGCACATCAATGAAAATTTACTGGTTGGACTGTTGTGGCTAATGTCATCAGGGTTTTAAAATAACTGCCAAATTAGTATTCGTATGTGTGCTTATACTCAAGGAAGCAGACAGCCCTTACCTGTTCTGGTAGCTAAAATAAGCAGCATCGCGCTGTATCGTGCATAATTGTTTTCCATAGCAGCATAGAGTTTGGGGGGAAAATTCAAACTGAAACGAGAAAGACAAAAAAAAAAAAAAATGGGGGTTGAGGTGGGTCATATTTATCATCGAATGAACAATGATTTTTTTCCAATATGTTTCCTTACCTTCCTTCCACAGCAATATCCCAGGCCCTGCATGACAGGATCGATCTCAGTCTCAAACACCTCAGCCAGTTTGGAGCAGTACTTGTACACGCGGGATGTCTTGCGGTTGTACAACCAGGCGTTGTTGAACATCAGCCAGATATCCTCCACATACTGCCACGGCTCTTGGTACTGCCCCGTGTCCAGTTTCCGCTTGATGGTTGACAGGTCCATGGGGTTCTTCACGATGTCAAAGTAGTCCTGGTTCGGAAAAGGCGCCGTCCGGATTCAAAAATCAGGTCGAGGTGAAAGTTGTTGAAATTGAGGCGGTTGAAAGGGGAGGGGAGGGGGGGGGGTGAGAAGAGCGAGCATGTCCAAGAGGCCAAGATGAGGGAGATGGGGTTCAAGCGCGCCATCGTCAGCGACGTCAGGCATTGCAGTTGGACCAGAGTAGGGAGAGAAGAGGGTGCAGGGGGACAATGTTGTTGAGCACTGCAGAAAAGAGGGTTTGTGTGCAAACAGAGAGACATGACAACTTCGGCCCTCGAGCTCTTCGCTTTGCACCCAGCCGTATACATCCCGATGTCCTACGCTGACAGCCGTGAGTCGGAAACTGCTCACATAGGTCTTTTTTTTTTTTTTTTTTTTTTTTTTAAATCAAAGTTGGCTACCGAGAAGGACTTTTTTGTTTTACGTGCACTATTCGCAAAAAGTTGGAAATGTCGGATGAAATTTTAGGATGACGTTAAAATAAAGTACGGAACACATTTTTACAAGTGAACTTCATTTGACGTCTGAACTTTTTAGTCACACACAATATTTCAGTACTCGTTACTCAAATTGCTGTTCTCTAACAAGGAGCTGAGTTGCAAAATTCACAACAGGTGTTGAACGAATGCACCAGTACATTTCTTGTTTCAATTAGACTTGGTATTTAAACAATTTTTCTTGATCATGCTGTTCATGTTTTGAAATCATGAGACCAAGACGGCATCTACCTCAATATCGGGGAGGCTTTGAACCAGATTTTCTCAGCGATAAGAATCCATTCAGCTAGGAGCATCACAAATTGTCATCAGCAGGTAGCAACATGGCGACTAAAATACCGGAAGAGTCGCAGAAAGGCCAAAAATATCAAACACCTGTTGTGAGTAAGGCACGCTGTGCGATAAATTGAACATTTATTTTGATTTAAAATTTAAGAGAAGGTGAAATGAAGTTTCCCTGTAAAGGTTGTAGTGTATATTTATGACCATCCTGAGATTTCACACCAAACTAAAACGAAACGTGCCTTATGATCCTCTAAATGAATCGAACAAAAAAAAAAATTAAAAAAGGAGCTGGTGCAAAGCCCAAGCAGGCTACCGGGGTGCAAAACTAAGAACTGAACCGAGCAAACGGCAAAAAGCAGAAAAAGCTTCCCGTTTTTAGCAACACGGTGGGTGGCATTAACAGCGGCAGCAGCATGAGATCAAAGTGGCATTAGTCAAGCCAACTGTGCTGAGGTGAGGCAAATATAGAGGAACGTGTGTCTGACCCACGCAACAAAGTTTTGGTTCTCGTCGGAGATTCGACAAATGATTTTAAAGGGGCGTGGGTTTCTAAGAGTTGGGTCGTTGAGTTACCGTGGCAACGTCAGTTCAGAGAAATACCCTGATATTGCTTTGTGGCACATCTCACACAAACAAACAATTGATATGCATTCCTAATTCTACTTTGAGAATTTAATTCACATGACGTAATACCAAATGTATTTTGGGGGGACTTTTGTATTTTTAGAAACCTGACAAGAGAGGCCGTTTAAAAGCAACTGTTAATGTCAGCCAGCCGTGCCTGTTAATGAATATTAATCAATTTCACTTTGAACAATGTCTGGCAGGAGAGGCACACACAATGTAGTCAATATGATCAATCACTGCCCCGCCTCTACACACTGCCTCCTAACACACTGCTACTGGTGAGGAACTGAACTAGAAAGCAAGCGATGGAGAACAAGGATGGCCGACACACACGATAATTTCCGAAAGGCTAAAAAAATGATTTCCAAATGGGAAGAAAAAAAAAAAAAGGCAAATGAGTCATCATTGTGAAACTAAAGCAATTTGCTTATGAACGTTAAAAAAAACTGTTCCCTATACACAAATACTTTCACATCAACTTATGTGTTATGAAAGTTTGCCAGTCTGTGCACAATTTATGAAAGGCAAGTGGATGCTTGGAAAATATTAAATTGTATCTATTCATGTGTGTTCCTAAAAACGGATACTTGTATTCATCATCTAGTTCTGCCTTGTATTCATCAATTTAATGTTCATAAGAGTAGTTGCTTTGATTTACAGATACGTAGATGTTTGAGTGAAGAGACAGCAACACACATCCAAATCGCATTTTCTTGACCTTTGACATGCAACGGTAATAAAAGAATAAAGGCACCGTAGCCAGATTATGCCCAGAACACATTTCAAACACTCAACAGCAAAGACAAAGATGAGGGGGGCGGGGGGTGATAGAAAAGTTGAAAGATGAACAATATGAAAAAAAAAACTACATTTTTTTGAGGAGTTGAAGCAAAATGGCAGCCAGTGCAGTCCCTTACCAGGTTAGTTTTGTTACTAGTTCGAATACGTACGGGTATTCCCAGTAACTGGGGGTCCACCGGCTGACGGAAGGGGAGGGACTCGGGGTCCTGGCGATACAAAGCCTCCAAGGTGGGCATCAGAGCCTGACGTAGCTCCTCTGGCTTAAAGACTGGACCAAAGGAGGCAAGAAAGAAAAATTAACAGCCAGAACATGCAGCTATGATATGTTAAGATGTCATTCATCGAGGCGAATTACTGATGCAGCTTTATGCATATTGAATTGATGCATTTTTTACAAAATGGTATTTTTCATTTATTGTGTGATTTTGTATTACTTAAAACGGGAAGTGAAGTGAAACATTTACAGTTCTATGCACTCCCATTAGTCTAAACACAGTATTCTGATTAATATTGTGTTTGTTCCTCAGAACCACACCCCCCCAAAAAAGCGTATATTATCTAATTTAGCTGCTTTGGGTTTCAAGTAAAATAACACAATTGATGACTTGCAATTCATTAGCCTTGCAAAGAAGTGCTATGAGGAGGAAGTTGGCAAACCACACACATGCGAGAGATTTACATGACATCAAATTAATATCCACATTTTTAATTTACCAAAATGAATTACTCACCATACCAATTATTCATTCATTGTTGTGTTGCTACAGTGTTTCCCATATGCAATTATGGATTGTTTCTAATCATATGGCCTTTTATTAATGTACTGCAAGTAATTTCAGAGACCCACAGGATTCCCAAGACCCAACAGTGGCTAGCTCAACATCACGATGCATCTAAGAATCAATTATTTCTCCCACAATAGCTACTTTATTCTGCGTAATTAATGGTTGCTGTCAGTAAAGTGAAAAATAAGAACTGCAGACTTACTTTTCTTCTTGCTCTGAGTGCCGGCTGGGGAGCCAGCAGACGCCTCGTCTTGCTCTTTGGGCTCCTTCTTCACCTCCGGCTTCTTGTCTTCTCCAGTTTCCACTGACGAAGACGCAGAGGATGAAGATGTATCCATGGCCTCTGCTTTACAGCCGTCTTCTGATAAATTCTCTTTCTTTATCTGGGATAACGAAATGATTTATTCTTCTCTGTAAGAACCTAATGAAAAATGCATTACACCACGTTTGACTAAAACGAAACCGACTGGGAACATTTGTTCTGTTAAAGCCGTCTGTGGCCTAAGGACAGTCTTACCTCAACCTTCTCCTCCGCTTTATCGTCAGGCTCAACTTTGCCCGTCTTCCGCAGAGACTTGCCATCTCCTTGGGATTCATCTCCTTCATCCTCATCTTCCTCCTGTTTTTTTACTTCCATTTTGTTATCCTCTTGGATGGGAGCGGGACCTTCCTGTGGAGCAAGCTGGGAACTTGGATCAGTACTGCTGCTGACTGAGGCTGGTGAAGACACCTGACCATCCGTTGTTACAGGAAGCTTAGGAGACCGCTGCTAAAAAAAAAAGATTTTTAAAGAATTAAGAGGGTCAGATGACAAAACTTGTCTTTAGAGATAAAAAAAAAAAAAAGTTCTACTCACTGGGGTTGGTGGCAGCTGTAGTGGCACATGTGCATTCTGGATAGGCACCAAAGAAGCCTGAGCTGCCTGGGGGCCTGAGGTAGTAGCACCCCCAAGAGTCTGCTGTGGAAGCTGATGAGCCTTCTCCGAGCTCCCCACCGGCCCTGGTAGTTGCTGCGGCTGAGATGCTTGCTGTTGATTCTGAGGAGGCAGCTGGGGTGTACTCGGGGTCTGCGGCTGCGGCGTTTGAGAACGAGGTAACGTGGGAGTTGTCTGATGAGGTTGAGGCGTTAAGCTGCGTGCTGGTGATGGAGAGTTTGTTCGGATGGGTGGGCAGTGAGGAAACGTGTTCGGCTGGTTTGACGTGGAGGATGGAGGCAAGTTGGGCAGAGGCCCTGTACCACAGACACCACCCGTCCCCATGGAGCCACCAGAGGCTGCGGAGCCCGGGGCGGGGGTAGCAGACTGAGCTGAAGGGCTGCCGGCTGGTAGTGAAGGTGGGGTTGACATCTGGTTCTGCTGCAGAGGACACAAAGATAAAGAAGAGGATCATCAATGTCTCTTCATGATTTCATGAGGACTTTGATCGCTGGCCCTAAATCTTTACCAGTGGCACAGCAGCCTGTGATCCTGGCTGGTTCACACCAACAGGACCAGAACCAAGACCAGGACTGGACACAGGAAACTGGCCTGGTGGGAGGTACTGGTTCTGTAACTGTGTGGCATTTGGCTGACTCATCCTTGCTGATCCCATACCCATCTAAAAAGAAGACAATGGCAGCTATGGTTAAATATAAAAATTGCATCACATTAAAGTGTTTTTTTTTTTTATTGTCTGAGCAGACATTTTCTTGATGATATTTTAGCTTCAAAAAGTGTCATCTTTTTTTCATGTATTTTTCAATGTAGTCATATACTAAAATGTACATCACAGATAGAGATTTTAGATGCAGCGAATCCAACCTGGTTTATGGGAGCACCGAGTGTGAGCGGCGGTGTCGACCTTTGACCCATTGACTGCATCCCCATCTGGCTAAACTGGTTCATTCCTATATGGCATAGAGGAGTAAGTTGAGATGAAAAAATAAATTAGATAAAGAGGGCATGGGGGTGGAAGAAGATCAAAGAGGTGACAGCATTGTAAGCTAGTACATACTGGGGTCAAAATAACATTGTGAACTGAGTACATTAATGCAGGACAGTCTGCTGTCAACAGAGTGAAGGAACCTTTTATGCTTCCATCTCTGCCGCGAGTGTTGCATAAAAGCTGGCATGTCAGAGTACATAAATTCAACGTCCGCTTTTGTTCATCTAACCATCATTGTCGATACGTGTTCCCCCCCCTGCGGCATTTGAAATGTTTTCACAGGAAGTTGAAGAGACTCACCTGCTGGGTTCTGCATCCTGTTCGCCATCTGATTTGGTCCTCCGGGTCGGATCATGGACGGATCAGCATGAGGACCATCTGACAGGGTGGCAAGTGGTCGCACATTTTTAAATTTCCTGACTTATTTGAACATTGTATAAGTGTGATTTGTGTTACTTAATATGGATACTGGTACACAAAGGACCATTTAAGAAGAAAAGAAAAAAAAAGTTATGTATCCTTACTTGGTGGTTGCCCTGGAGGCATGGGGGGCTGACCCAGGCTGAGTGGTGGGAAGCCTGAGGAGGCCAAGCCCGGTTGCCCCGGCATCATTCCCTGCTTTTGGAGACGTGTCCTCCTCTTCTCCTCAAGCTCTTTTTGGATCTTGTAGATCTTCTCCGCCAGGAGGTGGTAGTACTCCGCCTTGAGAAGCAAGAATGTTACAAGACAAGGATTGATGATGACAATTTTTATTCATGCTCTGATTGGACATAAAAGGGAAGTGTTGTTTTTGTTTACCCTGCTGTTGGCTGACTCATACATGTCCCCCTCTACTTTTCGAGCGTATGCCACCAGATTTTCCATCCTGCGGTCCTTCAGAGCAGCTGGGTCTGGAGTAGGAAAGATGGCCTGTACTCTGCTCGCAAACAAAAAAGACAAGTGAAATTGACAAAAAAAAAAAGGCCCAAATATTTGTTTTTGCTGATAAAAATAATGCAAGACAATGTATCAAATATTTTGATCTTCTAAAAGAATAGAAAAGTCGGCTAGCTCATGACAAAATGCTCAGATTGAAGTACTAGGAGGAGAGACATTTAAGTGCTCGGCAGACTCACAGCTTATGCACAAGGTGGTTGCGCAGGTCTTGCGTGATGTCTTCATGCCAAGACTTCCTCATGGCGGCAGAGGGAGGAGCTGCAGTAGGCATGGATCCCAGGTTCCCCACACCATCATTCATCAAACTGCGGTGAAGGAATGGAGATGACATTGGTGATGTTGAGCATGACCTGTCTGATTGTGACACCAAAGTTAAGTTTAGTCCTACCTCTGCGCATTTATACTGTTTTGTAACATGGAATCCGGTAGCAGGGACGATTGATGGTTTGGGGGCTGCACTCCGCCATTCACTCCCATTGAGTTTCCTCCTGGACATAACCAAAGAGAAAGTAATGAAATAAACCGGTTGTATTAATAATCACACTACATAGTGTAGTATTTATGTAGGAGATGTGTGCCTTTAAGGGGCGTGGCCTTGTGACAACATGAGCTGGAGTGAATGAGTCTGTGTTTGAGCAGCAAAGTGACATTTGGCAGCCAGAAGCATTTTTTATTTTATATTGCGTGTTTGACTCTTTGTCCTGTTCAACTCATAGCGTAATGTGCATCGGAGACTGGAGCTCTCCTAGTCCAAAATGTTCACGAAGAACAAACAAACTAACCCATGACATTCAGATTTCGCATCCCGGGTTGCCCCTGCATCCCCTGGTTAGGCTGGTTGGCCTGGGGAGGCTGTGGTTGCATCTGGTTGCCCTGGTAGGTAAGGCCAAGCGCAGCGTAGGCTCTTTCTATGGAGCTGGGGTCAATCTGATTTGGTGGGGTCAGGTTTGGAGTATTGGACTGGCCACCCGGTACTCCTGAACCTAATGAGTTCACCAAACCAAGTCCTGCACTACTAACAAGGGCTGCAGTGATGGGAAGATAGACAAAGAGGACAAAATTGGTGAAATTAGAGCAAGCTAAAACAAAGAATATGCACCTGTGTAGAATTCTGGTTGACCACGTGTAAGAATGCAATGCATAAAGCGCCCAAGTCTCGTGTTTAAAAAACAGACACACATTCATCCATGGCGACACTCACATTGCTGGTTCCTCTTGTCTCCGGCGTTTTTCAAAGGCAGGCACACAGGACAGTCATGTCGTGTGCAATTCTTCCAATGAGAGATGATCTGTCTTGATGAGGCACAATGCGCCACTAGGACAAACAAAAGGCAATTAACAAGAGGCAAATTTAAAGATAAGGAGAAAAAGGACACTGATGACTCAGTGACAATTTAGGAACGATAATGAGAATAGGGCGGAGGAACATTGTATCGATACATTGACATATAACAAGATACATGACTGTTCAACCAGTAAGGAAATATGGAGATACCGTCATTACAAGAAATATCCTAAAACTAGCGGTTAGCTGCAATAAACTCACCCTGGCAGGTCTTGCCAGCCTGGCAATGAGTCATGTGGTTGAGTACGTTCTTCATGGTGCGACAGTGAGGCAGGTTGCACTGCCTCACTTCCCCATTAGCTTGCTCCCTTCGCTGGCACTTGTGCGCATGGAGCAAGAGGACCAGCTGCTGTTGAATAAGCTTGCGCTTCTCCGGGTCTGCTGTAGGGGGCGCTGTGCAGGGACCTGCCCCTACAGCACCCAGTCCAACCTGAGCCGCTCCCACTGCTGCTGCAGCTGCTCCACTGACTGATACGTTGCCAATGCCTGGAGGTTGCTGCTGCTGAGGCATCTTGAGACAAGAGATAGAGCATTGATTTTTAGATTGCTGACATTTCTTTGAAAGCAATATGACAAGTGCCCGATATTTCACACAAGTGGACATGGTTTGACCGCATAGCAGTGAGGCAAGGGAGAGATCGAAGCTGCAGTCTCCAGGGCCTCTGATGCCGTCTTCTCGTTGGAGTAGAAGACTCAGTCAGGATTTTTAAGACTTTATGCAGTGGCATTAAATACAAAGTACGATGGTTCTAACAGTTCCATAAACATAAAGACACACTTGAAAATAACAAATTTGCTCGTTTGCTCACTTTTAGTCATATTATATTTTACAATTACATTCATTTGGAGAAAACATTGATCTTAATGATTTCTCACAGTCATTACAGCATCGATGATTTAACCAGGTTTGAAAGGGTTAAATATCAATATGAAACCGTTTGATTAATCCCCGCGGGTTTTCTACACCATTCATAGGAAATCACAATGTCCCATCTCTGCTGAAATACTTTCAGAAGAGGCCTGTGGCCAACTCATGCCTTCATTGGAGGTACCATGGTGCTCACAGGCAATATTTACTCAAATCATATGTCGGACCAAAAGATTTTAAACTCAAACATTCTTAGGAAGACAGGACATCTTTTTAAGAACGGTTGGCTTACAGAATTTCCTGAGGGATCAATAGAGTTCTACCTACCTACCTGGCGGAAGAAGCCCACGACTCACAACTATGCACACTCAAACATGGATTGTATTTTCATTCGGAGGTGAGCTCCAATGACAGCATGTCATGTCAATTCTTCACTCGGATGAAAAGCACACACCCCCCCACACACACACACCCGACTACAAATGATTAAATCAAAGCATATCCTCGTTGGATGAAGACATGTATATAATCCATCACCAGATCCTGACAGAGTAATTAAATTCAACCTTTTTTTTTCTTGCCGTCTTGATCATAATACATTTTTCATCTTTAATCAAATCGACTGAGCGTTTCAGAAGTGTGCATCTTATCGCGGTTGACTTTGGGTGAGAGGTGGGGTAACACGCGGGAGCGACAACAACAGTGGATGACACATAGAGGCGAACAACCATTAAGGTTCGCATTTATAGACAATTTTAAGTGCCTGCCAACTTGATCAAACATGCATGTCTTGGAAGGAGTAACTAGGAAAAAAAACAACAACACTATCATAGAGAGAATATGCAAACTCCACAGAGCCTGGCCGTGATCAAACCCAAGGCCGACCTAACCTTGCTGCCGTTAGGTTGCAGTTATGACTGTAGCGGTAAAATTGTGTCATTTTTAAAAATATAATTCTTACCATTCCAGGCATGCCTTGACCCGTTGGCACCTTCTTTTCCATGTTAAACTGGCTGGCCATATTGTTGGCCATTCCGGGCTTATTCTGGAGTTGTGGGCTCAGCCCTGCTCCAGGCAGCCCCTGGCCAGCAGACTGACCATAGGGACCACCATAGGGGCCCGCATTGGCAATCATATTCATCTGTGGGAAATGAAGAGAAAACTAAGATATTGGAAAGGCGGGAATTGTATGGAGTCAAGGCATGTGAAGGATTACATTGAAACGATACTCAAAGACACACATCGTTTCCAGTGTGAGAAACGAGTTATATTATTAGGGCGCAATCGCAACTTTTTTCTTCTTTTCTTGTTAAGCCATTGAAGTGTGTGTTCCATGCATCCATGTCACCTCACTGCCGCTGCCAACGGATGCACAGCAAAAAGGGTTGGTATTTATTTTTAATCGCGATTATTTTAGTATATTATCAATTGATTTTCTGGTAGGTCTTTCAAGTTTAAGTTGAAGTATTTGTAAATTGAGTGAAGTTGCATTTTCAATTTTCTATTGTCGTGCCAAAATACATTTCCACATCATAATGGCACAAAATATAATACCTCTGAGGTCCCAGGTTAGCCCACAAAGTCCCAAGCCTTGTGTAAAATAAACGCTTGTTCACAGTTGGAATGTGTGCAAAGATGCAATCAAGCACATGTGTGGCTGTCGTAGAATGAAATTGTCAGAGGATTGAATTTCACATGATATTTACAAAAGAATTTTGTACTTGACAAAAAGAATAGCGTGTTCAAGATTAACGTGCTCAATTTGAAGGAATTGAATGGTTATGATGGAAGTTGTGAGTAGTTGAGTTTTGGTAGTTGAGTACATATGTTTTTAAATAAACAATTATTTTATTAATCGTGATTTCAATATCAACCAAAAACAATTGTGATTATTTTCTCCCCCCCATAATGGCCTAGCTCCACAACAACAATTCAACTTTGACCAACTTTTTTTTTTTTACCTCATGCTTATTATGATAATCGACTAAAAGGAGGCCTCTGAACACAAATTACGTTTTACATCAAAACAATTTGAATCTTGGATAAACTTCTTGTGTAATTAATAAAAGTTGTCCAATTTCATTTATTTTAGTTGTTGTGTTTTATTTTTTCCCCTCAACAATCCCTTACTAGACAGATAAAAATACAAAAGAATTTAACAGTTTAAATAAAAAGAAATGCAAAGATGTGTTATGCTTTTCAGGTCGCAATATTTGAATTTCAACACTAAATTGGGGCATTTGAGTGAGTGACATTCATGATTCGGCTTCTTTGAGTGTTTACCTTGTTCAGTGCTCCTGGTTGCTGTGGTCGTATCCCTGACTGACCACCGGACCCTATTTGCTGACCACCCTGCTGCTGCTGTAGTGTTTCGGCTAAAAGATTACTGTTGTTACCCATGCTCGCACTGCCAGGGTAACCCATTCTTGACGAGCCGTTCATCACGTGACCCGCCATCAGGCCTTGCTGTTGCTGTCCATTGCTGCCTCTCTGGACTCCCATCATAGATGTTGCCCGATTCAGCGATGACACCCCACCAACCATCCCAACCTGCTGCATTAGTCCGGTTTGCTGCTGCTGGCCCTGGGCGGGCATGCCTTGGGGGGCACCAGGGGAGATGCTGACACCTCCCAGTATGCCCATGGAAGCTCCTGGTCCAGCACTGTTGGAAGTAGGGCCACCCTGCTGTGATGGTCCACCAGTACGCAAAAGTTCAGACAACTGTTTGTGTTTTGCAGCAGCATCCTGGCCTCCCAAACCAATCCCTCCAAGACTAGTATGGAGTTGGTTGATGTCCCCTCCATTGGTCAGCCCAAGGTCTGAGGAGCTGATGAGCTCGTCTGGGAGGTCATGCTCGAGGTCAAAGAGTGAACCAAAATCTAGAAGCAACAAAAGCCACAATTTACCAGCCAGCAAAATTTAAAAAATGATAAAATGGATCGAGAGGACCTGTCAGTTTCAAAGTCTCAGGCTTACAGACATTTTCCATGAGGCACGGAGCAGATTCATATTTGGAAACAGGTTTGTTTTTATTTCCATTTATATTCTAATTCTGGACTGCAGTTGCCTCTTCACTAATTGTTTTCTGAGCATTAGTTTATTGTTAGATTTTCCTTCATTAATCATAGCTCACAAACCGACTGAATGAATGCGAAAAATATGTTTTAAAGCACATACATTGGCTCGACTGTTACACAAAATAAGAGCATGCAAGAAACACTTAAATAGTAACTTAGAAATGAACAACATACAAGAAGAGCTCAGAAATGCAAAATGAAATAAATGTGTTTACACCCCTGACCGAGAGGAAAAATATATATTAAACATTCACAAACCCCTCATTGATGTAATGTTTGCCCATGTTCAATTTTAAGTGTTGATAATTTAAAGCATGCGTTATTTAGTGATGCAATTTACAGGGAGATAAGTAAGAAGTTTGTTGGAAACCACTTTATTTTCTAAAGAATAAATTTGTAAAAATCAACTGAAATCATTGTCCAACCTTCCAAAAAGTATACACGTAGTTCTTTTGTAGTAATGGAATGGCTCAAAACAGGCGTAAAGTTTTGCGTCTATAATCAAACAGTGGAATAATGTTAGATCAAAATCTCTCAATGCACAATTAAATTGAGAAGAATCCAAATGGCTTAGAAAAGTGAAGATCGATTATTTGTGAAGCAGCGGAGCATTGTCACTGCGCTGGCAGACAATGGAGGGAGAAGCAGAAGGGCATTGTCGGTAAAACAAAAGTGAGAACCACTTGGCCTTCTAAGACGCTAAAAGGGACATTTTTGAAATGCTCGATAATTCCTTTAGAACGTGGTGACGTATTAAAAAAAAACAGACGACGTTTTCTGTTTGATTTCAGCGCTTTGCACAACTTCAATCAAGTATCGAACAATGCTTAGCTGCTTTTCAATTGCTCACTTAAACCCGAGTGTATCGGCAGTGAACTATATGTCGAGTGCGCTGAACCTAAAACCACAAATCTTCCCTCGCAAGTACTAACAGCGGTGATTGCTGCAACAGAAAAGCGTCTTCCTGTGATCTATACGGTTGAGCAAATCAACGATGTTTAGCTAGCCGGCTAACGAGCGCAGATGAGCCGGTGGCTGCAGTAGTTTTTTTCTCTTAAAAAGCTCGTCAGCTAGCCCATTCTTGTAGCGTCACTTTCATTTAAAAGCGATTTTATGAACTGGTGGTTTTCTTGCACGTGCTTAAGAGATCGTTTCATTTTGCGTATGCCTGGTCACGTCCGTCCATTTTGTTCACTTCTAAAGCAGAACATGAACTTTGACGGCGATCGGAGTGACTCGACTCTCCCATTGTTTGGAGGTGGATCTTGTAGTCGCTAGCTTAGTTAGCGCATCGATGCTAACGCTTCAAAACATCACTCGGAGAAAGTTGATCGTGCCGTCAGCTGCACTTTGGGTTTGCTCTTAGCAAAACACTTTCACTCAAAACCTTGAAGAAACACACTCGCACACTGTACAAGTTATTAATGTATGTTGGGTGCGATCAATTCGTGCAACTCTGCAGAGATTGCACAGCGAGTGACTAATAAACGCACACTCCCTAGTTTTTGTCTGATCGTAAACAAAATGGATACGAAATCTCTACGTACCGTTTCCATCACTTGCAGACACCGAGAGCGCTGGAGAGGACAGTTTTGGCCTCTTGGCTGAAGGCGGGCCGGACTCCAGGACATTATCGGCCATATTTTTGACAAATTCAAAAAGGGAAAAAAAGTTTTAGATCCACAAAGGGCAATCGTGTTCCCCTTATTTGTGCTTTCTAATCCGAATTGCTTCTGATCGTCCCCCCACCGCTTGGGGGACGGGAGGGGAGAAGACGGCAATGTTGAAGTGTTCCACCGTTCTCCGTCTCGGTTTATTCCTGTGTGCAGAGATCAGCCCCCCTCCCCTGACGGAGAGTTTGTTTCTTCGCAGATTTGAACAGAAGGAGGTGGGAAGGTGGAGTCGACGTGCGGCCCACTAACAACCTCATGTAGCCTGGGCTGCGACACGGCAATTGTCCCGGGATCCGTCCTCCGTCGCTTGCTCAGTCTTATCCGCCATAGTCGGCGGAGAAATCCGGTAGTTGGGCCTGAAATGCTCCGATGAGGAGTCCAACGGGAATCCCGATAAACACTTTTGCGGGCGGTGTGTTTATCATGCAACACGGGGAGAATCCTCAGTTGCGTTGCCAATTTCCCTCAGCAGCACATACATCGCTGCAGAATTCCAAATCCCAAAAGGCAATCAACTGGTGCGTTGCGAAATGATTTAGGTGCTGCTCCCTTGAAAGGGAGTTTGGATAATGCTGCACAACGACGTGTAAAAGAATAGTGTCTGCTCAGAGAAAACTAAAATGGTCATGCGTGAGATTGATCTGTGCACTTGTGTTTGAATCATGCAAGGCACTAGGTCCACAAGAACGGACTCATATTGCACATCTGCTGGTTGCAACCCCTCGGCGCGATTGTGCCTATTGCAGCATGCAGGCGAGGCAACGAGACCAAAGAAACTTGTCAAAAATCACAAACGGTGCAAGCGATTCTGAAGCAGACTTTATTCGTGGCTAGCACATTTCTGGAGGGCAACCGAGGTGCGAATTGGCAATCAGCGGCCAGTCAGATTGATCCGATTAGCCTTGTTTGATTTTAGCAGACGATCACTTATGTGTGCCCCAGATGAGCATCTTGCCTTCATTTAACTTCTCGTTAAAACGCGTGAAAGCATCACCGGAGAAACCTACATTGCCCCTCGCTTCTCTCGGTGATGTCTTTGCCTGTCCGCAAGAAAAGGAAAAGAGATTTTATTGAAAAAACAGAAGCAGGCGGAGAGCTGCGGAAATATTGTTCCAAACATTGACGTTGGCTCGCTGAGGAAATTATGGCTATTTCGGAAGCAAAAAGGTTCACATCGGAACAGCAATAATGACACCCCCCTTAAAATACTTGAGGCTTAAAAAAACCCCTCATTGACTCTTTGTGATTGAGAACACCCTCCTTTCGCATAGATCCTGACAATTTCTCCTCTCTTTAAACCTGTCTTTCTTTCCACCGCTCCCTTCTGCCCGGCAGCAATTTATTTATATAATTGTCTATGTGGGCTCTTTCCTTCCTCCGCGACGCACGCATTATTTTTCATGTTTCCCTGCACCCGTTTTTTTTTTTTCGCAAATTCCCCCGTACGTTTTGATATGTAGCTCTCTTCCGCGTCTCCGCTCCGCGAAACACCCCCTTCCTAGGATTTTTTGTCAGAGTATTTCCTTCTCATATATAAATATATATATCACCGACTCCCGCTTCCTCGCCACGGCCGCCTTCTCTTTCCCGGTGACGTCTTTTTCTCTCTTTGTAACACGGACGGAATTCGGCCAGGTTGTTTTCCAGCCGGCGGTTGTCAGAGCGGCTGTCACAGGTCGCCAGAGTCACTCCTTCCCTCGGTTATCTCCTCCGCTCGGACGGTCAGTCCGCACAAACAAAATGGCGGCTTGTTGTTTCTACTCCTCTGATGCGGGGGGGAGGGATGGAGGTACGGCAACATTAGGCGTGAAGGGGAGGATGGTGGGAGGAAGTCTTCGGAAGTGTTCGGGATTCTCCGGAAACGCACGGTCGACGCTCAAACGTAAAGCGGCGGTGGCACGAGGGAAGTTTAGTAAATCTAATAAATGGAACAATGTGAAACAACTACACAACTGTCGTTTGAAACCATTATCAGACGTACCTCTCCTGACCCCCATAATCATTTTGACAGTGTAGCCCCAAAGTAAAAAAGTAAAAAGTACAGATTTGATACTTTGACACAACTGAAAAAAAAAACCCTCTGCACAAAATAGTTTTGTGACATGAGTCACGACACATGTTTCGAGCTGGCTAGCCTTGGCTCAACTTTTACACAATTAAAATGTGTTCCCATTGCTTTGCTAACATCAACTGTCTAAAAGTGCTAAATCATGGAACATCTGGAGGAACAAAAACACTAATCATGTATGTTAGTGTGTTTTACAAATTAGACAGGAAATTATGAAATTCTTGAAGCTGTGTAGTTTTAGACTGGCACAAGACAACACTTCCACCAGTAATCATTATTGCAGCTAACAACATTAAACAATTCTCTTAAATCAGAATCTGGATGGTTCTCTTTTTCATTTTGATGACTCTGAATCTCTGTGGACTACTTCAACATAATAAACTACCCGTAAGAGCAACATTGTCACATCATATTAAAGATCATCTGAGTCAAACATTTATTATTTGAAAGACCAGAAGCAATATTTCTCAAATGCATATATACAGATCATTTTCAAAATACAAACAGTCATTGCCCCGGGCATGATATGGGTTATCCTTGCAGACCGTTGCAGGATACGGAATTATCCACCAGCACAGAACACCTTCACATTCAGCATCTAAAGTAATGTGAATCAATGTAGGGTTCGAGATGATCGCATCGATGCAGTTCCCTGACAAGTGTGTTTGTGTTTGCAACAATGGAGGTTTCATGTGAAGGTGTGTAACATTAACAAAATGTGCAAATTCACATTTTTAGGCTTGGATTGGAAGTTCAGTGTTGGGTTTCACACACTGACATCACCATAACAATGCAGTAGATTTCACACGGTAAAAGCTAGAGAATCTTGATCATTAATTGAGAATAGATGTGTATAAATATACTATGCATGTCCAGAAAAATCTAGATCCGAAATCTGAATTTTTGGTATCCATCGAGGTTTTCTTGGTCTGCCAATACTGTATATTCATACTGCAAGTAATTTTGAGTGCACAAGTTCGGTCAAGTGTCACTATCTTCCTTCACAGCTGAGAGGTGGAGAACAATGAATGCCTACCATCACTGCCATGTCTTCTCCTGCCCTACCTCTGGGCACAGGCCAGCTCTACATCACAAATGGTCTTTGGGGCATCAGAGGATAGAATTAAGGGCCCTCCCTTGTCCCGAATCAGCACGTCATCCTCGATCCTGATACCCATGCCACGGAAACACTCTGGGGCTTGCTCATTTTCTTCGCCAATATACAATCCTGAGGTAAGAGGAACACATGAAAGCAGATACTTAAGGAGCATTAAAAATAAGGGCGGCTTCAGTGTGTGAGTGGAATAGTTACTATCAGGGTAAAGTGTCACTTTATCAGCACAGGGTGCCTTTAGAGATGTAGCCATGTCATTAAAGAAAGCCGAGATTTTCCACTAAACTTCAAATTCATTGTATGAAATGGATGTCATGCTGTTAAAAAAATATTGGTCAAGTTTTAACATGAATTAAATGAAAAAAAAAAAAAAAGACGGGTACACACAAACAGCACTCGCTGACAGGGTGGACATTTTTGACCCATCTTCACATTTGATGATCACAAAGGGCACCTTCAATTAGCAGCGTGATTTCAAATTTCGGAAACAGTTTTATATCCGTCCAGATTTCATTATGACAGAGTGGACACGTCAAGCTTGACATCGTCCAACTACACACATAACAATTGCAAAACATAAGTGTAAGTATTTATTTTGCAATTCGCCACTGTTTGAAGGAAACGCATTTTAGAGACTTAATATTGTACTGGTATGTGTGTGAATCTTTGACAACTTATAGCAGTGCTTCTCAAATAGTGGGGCGGGCTCCCCCTGTTGGGGCACGGTGCCATGCTGAGGGGGGCGCGTGTGACCCTGGGGAACATGCTTTTCCCCCCACCGTACTACAATAAAGTGTACTTGCACATCCACTCCAGTAGTTGGCAGTGGCGCTCTCCTTGCCAATTGTGTGCAGTGAGTATTAACTCTAAGGTGTAAGTTTGTTTTGCAAGAAAATGCTATTATTTATAGTTGCCACGGAGAGTGGGTGGTGGGGCGGGGGCACGAATTGTATTATTTTTGCTAGGGCGTAACAGAAAATAATTGAGAAGCACTGACTTATAGCAAGATCTCAGAGTTTCTTTATTCTGCTACACAGTGACCGAGTCTGATGAGGACACCAAAGGCATTTTATTGTGATTCGACTCTAAAAGCAAAAAAATGTTAAGTTTCTGTTGAAATATGTGAGGTATTAATGACAATCATGTCTATAAGTTTGTCAAAAACAAGGCCAACAAAACACTTAATATGCATTCTGGGTCAGTCGTTGGCAATGACACATTGTTTAAAGAAACGGTAGTTGCCAGTTGCCACCAACAGTTTGTCCTATCAGGTTTTCTCCCCAAAATATAGTTAATACCCATTGTTGGCGTGCATATTATTTATATTTAAAATTACATGTATTGTAAGTAATGCGACCCTGCCAGACATTTGGCGGTGTAGTATATGGAGTCACTGATGAAAGATACATCATCTGTTTCTCCAATTTCACATGCTCACGTTTTTAGTGTTCAGTCTGACATGATTTAGTGCTGTCTTTAAAAAAAAAAACAGATCTCGGAGCTGTTTTGAATGGTGTGTCTTCAGGCTCCAAAACTCTGTTCATTCTGCTAAGATTTGGATTAAATCATAAAAAAACAAACACAAAGTGTGTTAAGCTCTGAGGTATCCCAAAGGAAAACAAAATAGGACGTTCCTACTGTCATGCTTTTACCTGGTTCGATGGTGATGGTCATTCCAGACTGGAGAGGTTGTGAGCGGGACAGTTCTGGAGTGTCATGGACATCCATGCCTAAGTAATGACCAACATGATGGGGGCAGTACCCTCTTGCAGCCTGGCAAGAGGATGAGAAAAGGCCTCAAATTATTCTGTAGAGTAGTATCTTATTGTAAAATTCTGTAACAATTACAAATATCATTGACAATTAGAACTCAGGCAAAAAAAAAATAAGACTCAGTCTCACAGCCTGTGAAATGCTAAGCAGGAAAAAGATTTTTTGTTTCTCTCAACAATCTATCTAATATCTATCACTGACAAATTATACTATAAAAAGACTTTATGCGCTGCCATGATACAAGTGCAGCATTATGTAGCATCACTCACTTGTCAGTAGATGTGTGAATTGAGAACACATCAAAAACTGTTTTATTTTATTGTGTTTAAACCTTAGATTAAATACAATTCAAAAATACAACCATCAATTGTTAAAAAGTTTAATGTACGGTAACTGAATAAATGGGCGCTCAGTATTCACAAAATAACTTTTACAATAGGGGTGTAACAAAACCGATAAGAATCGGAAAATCGGTTTTGATGAAACAGGTGAGAGCACATCGAACTAAATCGAATGGTTCCTATTTAAAACATATGTAGATACGCGTCAAATCGTCTTTCTTTGAGTAGATATATCATTGCATTGCATCTTACCGTCTGAAAGTAAGCCGTACCATATCGAATAGAAATCCCACTGACCAAATCAAATCGTTCCACTTCAAAATCGACCCGCCGTTGAAATGTATCACACCCCATGTATCAAGACATGTATCGAATCGTCTTTTATTGGAGTGATGCTCACGTCTACTTTTGGTACAGCTGGACTCAGTATGATTTGACCATCATTAAAAAAAAATCATGTTAAAAATGTCATTACCTTTAGTGCATCAGCGTCGCTGGTACCGGCCTTGACGATGCCAAGACGCTTGAGCTGTCTTGCCAACAAGGCCAGCATGGTACTGTAAATGTGGTCAAGACTGACGCCTGGGGAGCACAGAGATAAACAGGAGAGCTGGACCTCCAGGACGGCTTCATAAAGTTCTGCTTGGGGAGCGCTAAATCTGTCAGGATGGGCAGGGTTGATCAGAATGAGAAGCCAATAACAGGAAAGTGTTTTTTAATTTGAGTTTTGTAACTTACTTCCCATTCACTGGCCACGTTCGAGTTACATCACTGGCATAACCAAAATATTCACAACCGCCATCAAGAAGCACCATTTCACCATCCTGAGGGAGAACAACAAAGGTTGACTCATATAAAGCAGCCATCTCCAACTTTTTTATGCACCTTGGAACTGCTTCATGCAAGAAATGTTACATTGCCCACACAATGAAACATAAAGTGCATAATGAATAAGCATCACTCTTACACAAACACAGTGGGTGTCTTCATCTTTCTCTTCAGGTGGCAAAGCAGTTCTGAAGGCATCATTGCCTCATTAGATAGCCAGTCGCCGCATATTATATAGAGTGGGCTTGGAGAATATGAATCACCCATGATAACCCAGTAACTAGGGTTCCCGGTACAGCATTTTCTTATATATGGGACTTCCTTTTTGCTGGCAGTATATTAGGACCATCAGTCATCCCATTTTCAAAGAAACTTTCCAGAGGCTTTTGATTTTTACTCATTTTCGTTTTTGGGCCTAATTCAGAACGCATCAAGACTGTGATGGAGACAAGTGTGGTGGCAAAGACAGAGAAAGAGATGAGAAGAAAGATGATTTTTGTCATTGTTCTGAATAAATGGCCCAGCAAAACTCACATTTTTTTAAACTAGTTTTTGCATAGCAGAGTGCCACTGTTACCTTAATGATTTGGTTGTTGTTGATGTAGTGCAAAGTATTGGCACGATTCCCTCCAGCTACCACAGGCGGATAGGCCAGGAAATTAGCACCATGGATTCGGCTCTCAAAGTCAAACTGCAAATTAAATAAAATATGTTACATATTTCGGTCACGTGGTTGAATTAAACAGAATCAAGTAACTGGTGTGTTTCAGTTTATAGTGTGGTTAGGGTTAAAGTGGACAAACGTTTACTTGTCTTGCAACATTCACCAATACCAACTACTTGACCAATTGGAGCCTCATGCTTTGGGAATGGGCCAGGAGAACTGCCCATGATGACTGCATGATGTTCTATTTCTTAGAACGATGCCTTGGTTGGGACATGCTAAAATTACATTTATATGCTTAATTCTGCACTGTGAGAAAAGCTGTGCAGGCTTTGTATTAAGTTGTAAATTGCAACATTACAACTCGGGCTTAACTAACAACAGCTAAAAAGTTAAATGAAAGTGTTTTAGTTTTCCAAGCTACCTTAGCAAAAAGCACAGATTCATCCACATCGCCATGAGATAGAGCCATCGTCCTCCGAAAAGCCTGAAAGGCAAGTTGGTTTGGGTGAATTCAATGAAAAGTGAATGAATTGGAAAAGACGCAGAAGTGACTTGTTAAAATCACAGCATAAAATGTTGAACATTTGGGACACATTTACCTCCAACTATAACAACAAATCACATAAACGTTTAATTAATTACCCACCTGCGCTGTGATGCGACCTGCTTGCTGCATGAGGGCCACCTCTGACGAGCTCTTAAGAGCCCTGACTGAATGAATGAGGGGACTGATGGGGCGTGGCATTGGCCCCGCCTCCAGGACGGGACTAACATGTGCTTGGTGGAGTCGAGGGTTGGATGGATGAGAATGATCATACCACAGTGAAGAGCCTGAAGGAAGATAGCAGTAGAAAGCAAAGGATAGAGTTAAGATGCTTTATTTTGAACAGAATGATTAAAAACCAACACCTTCATCAGTTCAGTTAAAAGCAGCAGTCGATAATAGAGTAGCTATATGGTTTTGGTACAGAGCTCCCCCTGCAGGTGGGTAAGGGTACTTTTAGGCCACTGTGGTAAACGAAATCATTTTTCGATATTCATTTATGACACATGGTATGGTTTTCAAGGAAAAAGCAAATTGACAAGGCCGCTGTGGGGATATTTCTCAGTCAGCGGCGAATACAAAAAGAAAAAAGGGCGAGTGGATAAACCTCCACTTTTATTTACATGGCAATAAAGAGGCATTTTTAAAACTCGTCTCCAGGTTTTAAGATAGAGATGGTGATCTTTAGGATGCATGTGGTGAAATTTGAGAGGCTGCAAGAAATTGTATCCCCATTCATTGAAAGCATGAACATGAACTAACTTACATCCATTTTGGTAACAGAAAAGACTTAATGCTTCCCTTTTCGCCCACAGGCACAAATGAAATTATTAATATAGTTAAGAAATTTTAATTTAGTCGCAGGTTTTGGGTGTATTTATGTAATGCTTTAAGGTGCCACAAAAAGCTTGAATAATAGGAAAGTAATAATTGGTGTGAAGAAAGTATGAAATGGTACATCCCAACAGTTTAAGATTTTTTATGTTATGGAGGAATTCAATTTAGCCTGGGTAGTAAGAAGTAATGAAGAGTCTTTGCAGCATGTTTTATGTTTTTCATTTCGCTGTTAAAAATCTCATCTGGAAATTATTTGTTTTTAAGGGTGATGTAAGATAAGTGAGTGTTTTATTTGTGGAATACTTGCAGTTTAAACTACCGCCACTAATTTTCATTTGTTGCCAACAATCGGTGACAAATAAAAGCTAGTTGCATACACATGCACGCCGTCCGATATGACTAAATAGCATCATGTGCAGCTGGCTTCGCAGTAAATGTCGGCATTTATTAATCATGTACAACACTGAGCAGTCAGTGACGTTAGCTCAGATGCTTGAGCTAACAACTTAAGCAGCGTCCAAGCACATCCCTAAAATGCTGCATTCCATCAATCATTCTCTAGAAAGAAATTCAAGATGGCGAAAATGTCTGATGTTAGGACCTGCATCTTTACATTCAACCCACCTTTAAGACTTTTGAGCACCAAACCGAGTTCTTCTGTGCTGTGAACCCTCTCTATGCCAGTTAAAGCAGCAGCTCCATCCTTCCCTGATCGCGGCCCATCCCATAACTCCCTGCCAGGGTCTCTGCGAGGAACAAACAAGATGGCCTGGTCCGGTCGCCTTTTCCCATAAAGAACCAAAGCGCTGTCAGGCTCCAAGATGCCACACAGGTAGAGGAAGTCCTGGGCACATTTTTTGCAAGGGGTTGATTGTCAAAATCAACATTTGAGTCTCATATTTGAATGCTATGATACACTTCAGGCAGATTTGTGAACATTTGAAGGAAATGGGTCCAGCTCATGAAAAAAATAAATATTGCCTCCATATTTTTCAAAGTTGCATATTTTAATACGGCTGAAATGGAATCTCCAAAGTCAAAGGTCCGAGAGACTATATGATTGGGAATTATACCAGCAAGAATATGTCTTTGAAATCTTTGAACTGCAGTCATGCATGACATCACATCAGAAGTCAGCCTATTGTACCAGACCTCAATATATGTCACAAGACCAGTTCAAAGACCGACATATATTCCTTTTCACCTTCTTTTAAAAGGCTCGGGTAACAAGTAAGGAAATTATTTGATGGGTGAAGTGCGTGTGCACAGTTAAATAAGGTGACACTCCGATACTGGAACAGATTGGTTCTAAACAAAGGAAGAAGACCCACGTTTGACTTTAAAGGTTCCACTGTACATCAACACGAATGCAAGCACACCTGATTCTGGTGGAAAGGATAAGGTATGTCATTAGTCATGTAGCGGGTCGGATGGGACAAAACGATGAGCACATGAGTGCTGGACGAGGCAGACGCTCCGAGCTTGTCCGACTGGGCCTCGATGAGTGAAGCCAGTCTGTGGCGACGGAGTTCATATTCTGTTTGGCTCAGGCCAGGCGTCACCTCACCTGAGAATCAAATATATTACAGCTGACAAGACAGAAACAAGGAAGCAGAACAACACCTCTGTTGCTAAAGCGTTCTTGATTTTTCATATTGAAATTTTGCTTTTAATATTAATGTAATCCCACTTCCATACCTTCACACCGCTACTTTTAAAGTTTGTGTATTTTTATGTCTTCTTGCATAATGCCATTGTTTTGAACCACTGATGATCGCAAACAGGGAAGTGCACACTGTACTTAATGTGCTTTTGAAGTTTAAGGAGGACAAGGACGAACACTGTATTTTGTATTCAAGACAGAAAAGTTATTCAGTTACAATATAATGTGAAACAAACTTATCTGCTATTCATTTTAGGGGGTTTTGGGAATCATTTCAGTGCTTCTTTGACTTCTGCTTGTGTGTTCTCTTCCAGGCGTGTGGTCCCCATTAGCCCAACGTTCGCTATTCAAACAGCTAAAGCGGCGTAAATGCACACTCACATTTGTGCCGAACTGGAGCAATTTCACTTCCTTTTGATCAAATTCAGCAAAGGTCCAATTATCAGTTTTCTCCTAAAGATCTTTTGGTCTGGGGTCAGTTCCAAGTGATTTTGCCACTCTGATTTTCCTCTGAAAACAGTCTGGCCTGAAAATCGCTACATATTCATTGTCTCTGATCCTTACGTGTGTGGCCAGCACTATAGTTCGTCATAGTCACGAAATCCGTCATTGTGACATGGTACCATAGCTGATTAGGCAGCTTACACTGTTACAAGATACAAACAAAGGAGAAACTGGTGGTGTTGAGTGTTTACATTACATTATGTCTTTCATGTTATTCACCGCTGTAAAAATGAAAAGGAGAAGCGTTTGGAATCATAATTTAGTTCATAGATAACAGCTTCTTGTATTTTCTTCTCCTGCTCCTATTTTTTTCTTTATATTTTCTGGCAGTCAGCATGCAAAATGCTGACTCTCACTGGTCAGTCTTTGTACTATGTATCGGTAAGGGGGGAGTCTCCCAATTGTCAGGGCAGATATGAGTATAGTGTGCAGTGTTGCTGATTTCCAGTTCACCACACATTAAAAGCAGTAAGAACACGTGGTAATTTCTCTCCCTCGTCATAAGTGGGATTTTACACATTTTATAATTGGTTAAGAGGTTTAAAAATCAGTATGCGCTTACTCCAAATGGTCAAAGTATGCTATTTATTTATTGGTCAGGCAAACTTAGGATCTGACAAGTTAGACAATATTCCAAACTATTATGCTGATCAATGTTGGAATTTATATTGTCTGTGCAATTCAATGCACTATTGTAGGAAGAGAAATTGGAATTTAGCATATTAGACACTAAAAGGTTATGTCGCCTAGCTAAAGCTATTTGTGGCCTAAAGTTTGTTTTTTGTTTATTTTCAAATACAAATACCACTGAAGAGGCGACAGTTTTTTTTGTAATGATACACTAGTAGAACATATTTGATACTCACCATGTTTGATGAGGTGCGGATGAGTGAAAGGACTTGGTTGGCCAAGGTAGCGAGCAGGAACCGTCTTTGGTTTGAGGTCTCCCGGTTTCACAGAAATGTTCCGACATGGACACCACAAACACCCTACAAAGAGGGACAGAACAACTTTATTGATTTTTATTTTAAATTGGGGTTGGGCTACTAGCTGCCTACCTAAGGAGTCTAACAAAACTTAAGTGCCACTAAATGTGTGAGAAAACAACCAACTGCCACAAAATGTCCTGTCCACGACAACCTGAAAAATAGGTCAACAATCGGCACAATATTTTCAATTTTTTGGAGTTCAAAATGGCTTTTCTTAAGAGGACCTCACATTTAATGTCAATAAAATCCCAAATATTTTGCAGATCGCTTTTATATTTTCACAAGTACTGTGGACATAAGTGGAGCCTTGCATATAAATTTTGGTGACTATAGGCCACCATTTTCAGACACTAGGTGACAAGATAATGTAATAAGGTAAGCCAAGAAACAATATTACAAGGTTTGCCTCCTGCAGTGATTAAAAGAAAAGCAGGTCACGGCCGTAAAAAATGGGCATCATTAAGATGTGCTGAATGCAGACGTAAAAAATGCATTAAATCCCTACAGATTTTTTAGGCAAGGGGTGGGGGGCTTTTATTGTGCTGACATTTTTACATAAAGACTTATCACACAAGTGTCAATGTACAGTCCAATCGAGTGTCCCTTTCAATTGACTTTTTTTGTTTAAACACAAGCAACAGTCTAATAGCCTCATCGCCAGACAACGTTGAAATGGTCATTATTTCCGCCATTCTTCCTCTAAACGAGTCATTTTAAAACTTGGTTTATATGAGGAGCAACAGAGACTTTTTTTGAGTTTGTGTAACTGCCTTGCATCACAAATGGTGGGAATCGAAGTGAAAATGTTTTTGCGTAATATTTCACTAGAATAAAATGATTGTCATTTCTTAAAAATGTCCATTTATATTCCTAATGTGTCACGAATTGACACTGTGACACTATTGGGACTGTTGTGTTTTGGGTTCATAAGTATTCGGCGTATACCAACAAGACAAAGCAATGTGGACTAGTTAGAAAAAAGTGTTTTTTAGCTAACCTCGGCTCCAGCTTGGTTTTGTCAGTAGTGTGACAGCAGCTCTGAGCACACTGCCTCCGGAGGACATCATCGTAGCTGCCTCTCGGCGACTCAGGTCACCGACACATGCCGTTTACGTTTAATAAAGTGCTGTAGAACAGAGAAATTCAAGTCAAACGAATGATATTTAAAGACAACAGACAATAACCACACAAAGTTGAAGCGTTATACACAACTAAAATAAATTTCAATAACAGAGTCAGTTGACTGCTACCTTACGAGATGTGTTGCTAACTGCTCAAATTAGCATTCACGCCCCGAGTTTTGCCTTACAGAAGCTTGCCTTGAGCCAGCATGGATAGTTACGATTGGTCGATTCAAAGCTGGATTCATATCCATGACGCCATATCGACTTACAGGTTAAACAACCTGGTATCCTACAACAAACGACTAGAAACTTCACCAGCGATGACAATTTGATGACTCTAACTGAGTATAATATTCGTTTTTAAAACCCATTATTATTTAGAGCCTATGTACTACTTCTACTTCTACTACAACCATGATACTAGATACCGGTAAGACAAAGATCGGGGTGAGTTTAAGCGTCTGTGGGTTGACTGATATTGCGCCTGAATGAAAAGACAGGAACAACGCCTGCTCCAAGGAGGCAGATTTGCGACGTTAAATATCGACTGCTACGTTCAGCTTTCTCACTTTCTGTGTTAGATCTGCGAGTCCTTGCACAGGTGCGTTTCATTTCTATCATAGTATTAACTTCAATGCTTTAACGTACAATCTTTTTTAAATTTAAACTCTGGTAAATATTGCTGTATGCTAACGGGATAATGCGTCAAATGTGGTTCTTGTCTCTCGAAACTTCTGTCTCGCCCCACTGTCATTGCGCGTGACTCGCGATCTAACCTGCTTCTTCTTTTTCTAGTGAATGTGATCCTATTGAGTGATTTCTCACAAAATGTGTGTGGACATAAATAAATAAACATGCACTCCGTCCATGCACGTTAGCATGTGACGGCTAAGCTATGTAACGTTAAACGTGTATTGCGCTGAAACTTTGTGAACTTATTGTGTGGTTCGTTTTTATGATGCCACGCAGTGCGTGTTGGACGTGACAGAGAAGTATGGACGCTCGAAAAGTGGCAGAGTTGAAGGGCTTCGTGCAACTATGCGAGTCCAATCCCGCCATCCTGCAACTTCCCGAGATGGCTTTCTTCCGGACCTGGTTGCAGAGGTCAGTTGTGCCGCATAAAAGCTGACAAGTAACTGCCGTTTGTGGTGTTCTGGCTCACATACACGGTGTTCTTATTTTGATATGTAGGTCAATATTTCACTGAAAAGCAAACAAAAAAAAATGACCGCGTGCCCACCAGTTCCAGTCAACGTGCAAAACCTTATGTCCACCTGCATGAGTGTTTTTTTTTTTGTTTTTTTTAAAGGCAGTTATGCACAGTTTTGACTGAGAGGACTTGCACTACTCAACTGCACGACATAAGTCACAGCAGTGGGGTGATCCATCAATCAAGCAGTACATTTCGTTGTCCAATTAAAAGTTTTACTTCAAGAGTCCTCTTTAGCATGTGAACAGCACGATGCATGTCTTTGACATCCCAAGATGACACCAAATAATTGATCAACAGTACCTTGCCATTGTGTGGCTTCAAAGTGGATGTTCTCAGAGTGAGTTTAGCGCTACATCAGCACATTACACAAAGATACAGGGCACTGGAAGCGTCACAGAAAGGCATGGGAGGGATCATTCTTGGAATTGATTGAAATCAAACCAGTTTGTGAACAAACTGTAAATCGTTAACACATTCAAGTGTAATTTAGATGTACAGTGATTAATAACTATAATTTCACGAGAAATGTGTTTTGTGGACTATGACATGTTTTGCATTAAATTTCATGTGGCTGACAAGAATATTATCCACTCTGCAGCATGGGTGCAAAGATACCTTCCCAATCCTCCCCCAAGGGTCATTGCCAGGTAATGCAAGAATTGTTTTAATTGTATCATTTACCCAGATGTTTATAGCAGCAGGTTTGATACTTTTATTTGGTTTCTCAACAAGGAACCCATTTGTAACATTTAATAAGCTGTAAACTGAAAGAGATCAGGACTACACAAATGGAAATTACTTATTTTGGTTATGTGACATTTAACAGTGATCGAAAGAACGCTTTTCCTTGTTTCTGTTACAAAGTATTCAATATATTTTTTTAAAACGGCACTACATGCTATGAAGCCTTTTTTATTCATCTGGAACTGGGGCCAAGTAATTCCAAACAGTTCCAAACACTAGTTAGTATTTGCGCAAAACCTCTGCTAGAAATCAAAATATGTGTCATGTATTATAGATGACAATAAAGCATTTTAGCACGAACATAGCAATAATTTAATGCAACATTGAGTTTGTCTAATCTAAAAGTTTTACTCTCTCTGGCTTGTAGGGTGAGTGTCCTTGTGGTCCTCCTCCGACATCTACAGCTTCCCCACCTGAGCCCGAACCTCCTGTTCAATCTGAGAGTGAAGAGAGTGAACTTGGTAATTATTTAACCTCCATGATCCAGATTTCGGCACTTATTCATTTATTTATTTTTTGGTAGTTATCTTTCTATGCTATTTAGTTATTATGAGCCTTCTCCGATTTTGATGTTTAAAGGACTATCTGGTGAGTCATGTTCCACGTTAGGAAAAAAAAACATATTTCTGATGTAATATTAGCCTTTGTGCAATACTTTATGGTAAGAAATGTCCCTTAAAAAGAAACCACGGTGCAGTTCATCTCTGCGTTTTTCAGAAATTGATCTTGAGGGCGTCATTGAACCAGACTTGGACGATCCACAGGAAATGGGGGATATGGATAATGTTGAGGTGAACTATTCTCTTGAGCAAAGCTGCATAATAAAGTGCTTTTCATTCATGAAAATGAAAGTGTATATATGCGCATTCACTCAGGTGACAGAAGAGATGATGGACTTGGCCAATGACAAGAAGATGGAAGCCATTGATGCTCTTGGTGGAGGTTAGTGAATATTGACGTGCAAAATGTGTGAGAGCACGTTATCACCTGCATTTTGCCCAAGTCAAAAACTGTTAGTCAGTACTATGAAGCCTTGTGGAGGAATGTGACAAAGGAACCTTACAATGATCCACGATTTTCCTCATTTCACTTTGAAAACAGTGATCCTTGCTGTCATGTTCTTGTTGTCTTGTCTTATGTTGTAAGTAGATCACTGCCGCCTACAGGGCTGGAGTGGAACATTATCGACTGTTTAGTGCTGGGGTGGGCAAACTATTTGATTGGCGGGCCACAATGGGTTCTAAAATTTGACAGAGGGGCCCGGACCAGGAGCGGATGGATGGATGGAGTGTTTTGGTAACCTCACCTCATCAGAAAAAAAAAAAAAAATTTTTGTAATGAAACTGAACAAAATCATTACAACAATATTTATGTCTTTGAAAAACCACAGTATTTAGAAAATAAAACATTAACAAGGTTTATTCATTTAATTTTTTTCAGTTTAACGGGCCGCATGTGGTCCCCGGGCCGCAGTTTGCCCACGCCTGGTTTAGTGGAACGCATTTACAACTTATTTTTATAGAATTGGCTCCCCTGTGGAAAAAAAAAAATGGAGCCTCTTATCTTCCGTTCTGCAAATTTAAAATATTTTCTAGGGCCCCTTTCAGCCTTGGGTCTTGAGAACCATCCTCACTTTTCCCTCTTTTTAGGTTCCCTTGCTACTCTGCCTCTTACATAATTGTGTTTGGAATACTTCAATTAATATCTAGAGATGTTCATATAGAACTCTCATGGTGAAAATAAAATAAATGCTCCAGAAATTGCAAAAATGTTATAGTGGAAAGGAATAAATTCTGACCTCCGCCAGAGTATTTACATTAGTTGCTAATATAGGCAGGAGGAATCGTCGGAACTGTACTGAAATGTCTGCTTTGGTCGTTCCATTTTCTTGTAGGAGATCTACAGAAAGCTCTGGATCTTTTCACTGAAGCTATCAAGCTGAATCCCTGTGTGGCCATCATGTACGCAAAGCGGGCGAGGTGAGATTGCCTACATGCCAAGGTTCAAGTTATTCCCCCTGGGACAATTTGACATAGCCCTCATGTTCTGTCCTCTTTGTTAGTGTTTACATTAAGATGCTGAAACCCAATGCAGCCATCAGAGACTGTGACCGAGCCATCAAGATCAACCCGGACTCGGCGCAGCCTTATAAGTGGAGGGGGAAAGCTCACAAGTACATTTTGTCCTTCACGCTGAGGCTTCTGGATAGTAAAAATAGGATTCTTGAAACGCCCATTATAAAGATACATATGCATGTGTGACGTTTCAGGCTGCTGGGCCACTGGGAGGAGGCCGCCCGGGATCTGGCCACAACATGTAAACTGGATTATGATGAGGATGCCGCTGCACTGCTGAAGGAGGTCCAACCGAAGGTCAGAATAGTGTTTATATAAGCTAACTTATGCTCAGAAATGATCTGGAACCTTGTCGTGGATAGTTAGTATTTGGTTGGTGAAGTATAAATATTTTCAAGTGATCGCATTTTATTTGTTTCCCAAATAATTCCCATTTTCCCAGTGTAGCTACCACGTCTTCATGTATTCAAGCTCAGAAAGGGGTTACTGGCTGCAGCATCAATATGACGCTTATGTTGGTACCCTCTTTCTTTTCATTTCAGGCTAACAGAATCATTGAGCACAAGCGCAAATATGAACGCAAGAGGGAAGAGAGGGAGATCAAGGAGAAACAAGAGCGTATAAAGAAAGCAAGGGAAGAGCACGCTCGGGCTCAGAAGGTGAGTTATTTGTTTCGAAAAAATTATGAAAGGATTTATTTTATGCATACGTAGCTCGATTTTGTGAATATTATGCTGTTTCTTTTCCAATCATAAAAAGTAGCGGTACCCTCAAAACACTTCAGTGAATAGCACAGGCACATCTCCCCTTTCATTTGGGCTGGACGGAAGCCCAGATTTAGAGTTCAGACACTCCAGATACAGGAGCACGGAGAACCAATGGCTTTTGGAGGCTGATTATACGGCCATAGTAGTTCTTCAGTTTGTATTCTTAGACAAATCAATTATTGTTCGATAAAAACATAATTCAAAAGAAAGCGAGGATATTGAGTTTTCACATTGTTCCATGGATATTGCACAATAACCTCCATTAAGCACTCTCCTCTGCCTCAAATCTAATGTTAAACTTTGGAAGTGTGACTTTCAAAGTCGACACATTTACACCAGTTAACAGACTGACAATGTGGGGTTACTCTGCTGTGCAAAATACTGTAGTGAGACCCGAAGCTCTCAGGGAATGGTGTTCTATATTTAATTTCTATTTGAAATGTGGTGTATAGCGTTTCACTGCTCCTACGATGCCCAATGTTTGTCATTTTGATCGTCTTGTTTTGTACTATTGGAAAAGAACCTGTGAAAAATTCTTAAGTCAGTTTGCATTGGCACAATTTGGGTAAAGAATGCGGTACAAAACTGCGACCTTGTCAATGGTTAATTTAATATCCATCTGTGAAGGTAATGTTTTGGTACCTAGTGCCAAAGCAGTTATTATATAGTAATAAAGTGTCTTTCACCTCCCGACAGGAAGAGGAAGCTCGAGGAGGGGCAGGGGGAGGAGGAGCAGGATTCTTTCCAGGTAGGAATGAAATATGTAGTTGGTTTTAAAACAATTCAATTCTTACCTTGCACCAGTGATATTGGTTCCCGAACTGTTTGTATCGTCAAATTAATGTGGTGAAAGCTAATGCATCTTTTATGTATGTACTGCAGCTCAACAAATGAAGTGTCTCTCTTTGTGAATCCAACCGTGAACATACACATTCACATACGCTACTCACCAAAAGTTAGGGATGTTTGGCCTCTGGGTGAAATTTCAAGATGTGATTTGACACAGGTGGTGCAGGATTCCCTGGTGGATTCCCAGGCGGTGCCGCCGGCATGCCCGGTCTGAATGACCTACTGCAGGATCCTGAGCTGCTCACCGCTATGCAGGTGACTCACTTTCAAGTGGTATTTTTGTACAAACATGGTGTCATATATTTAGTGTTGTTTTGAATCTATGGTGGAAAAGTGGGGAAAATACCCAAAAGTTTAGTTGAGTTGCCCGTCCCTGGTGTACATCGCAATACAGCCCAGTGGGAATCTGACAGAATGTGCAGATTATCCAATCCAGGCAGTTTGTAATTTGAGATTTACTTTCGGGTAGTAGCCCTCTCAGTTTGAATTCAGTTGGCACCCGTAGCCAATTTATAACACATCTGAGCCAAATGCTAGTTCTAGTAACAACATAAAATTTTTCCATCCATTAGAGTGATGCAAAAAAAAAATATTTGAACCAACATCATCTGTCTTTTGCTCATTAATAACCCTCTCTCTTCCCTCCCCACCAGGACCCGGAGGTGATGGCCGCCTTCCAGGATGTGGCCCAGAACCCAGCCAACATTGCCAAGTACCAAAGCAACCCCAAGGTCATGGCGCTCGTCACCAAGCTGAGTTCCAAGTTTGGGGCTGCTGCACCTCAGCCGTAGACGAGAGATGAGATGAAGATTTTGTTCGCTGCGGCAATCTTTTGGAGGGCTTTTCAGTAAACCTTTGGTGCGCATATCAAACATTCTCAGTTGGTCACTTAATCGAATCGGAGTGCTTGTTTTTAGAGGAGCTGGGGGGTGAGTTGAAATCAAAGTTATTTAATCAGTACTAAAAGCAACCAGGGAGGTGTCTGGGGCGTATTCACATGATCTCTGTAACGTGAATTTGCTGGCACTTAACCACAAAGTTTTTTTTTGCAATTGGAGAGCACTTGCGCTCGCTAACCCATTTTTAAAGTCATTTAAAGAACAGTGAGGGTTTGTGCAGATTTTGAAACCAAACCAGTTCTTTACTTCTGTTGTCACTAGAAAAAAGAGATATGATTTCTGACCCATCTGGGAAAATGGTTAATAAAGCTCGTTTCTAAAAGACATGTGGCATTGTTTCTTTCAAACACCAAAATATGCCCTCTGAAATCCCAAATCATCCTCAAACTTATTTTACAGGAAAAAAAAAATATTAAAATCAACTTTAATAGGCACTTTGTGCAATTAACTGCCTTGCACATCCACATCCCCTTTAAAATAAAATGCTTTAGAGAAAGGCACTAACATAAAATGTGAGAAAGGGGAGCACTGTGAATACTTTCCAGATGCATTTTATTTACTGCATTTTACTTGGGCGTGCTACCATGCAATTAAACCATTATAAATTGTCCTTTCACTAGATATTTTCCAGTCTGAGTTTTACAACATTGTCACCAAAGGTCCAGTCATCGCTACTGGACCACTCAAGTGGATTATGAATAAAATACAATATTACAGCCAAGTCAGGCCCATGATCCAGCATTTAATCAGATGCTGTTCCACTAAAGGTGCTTACATTTCTCAGTTTTGGCCATCAGAAAAAAATGCTTCACTCAAATCTATTCTGTCATATTAATCTTGTTTATTTGGAAACAAACCAAAGAAAATGTACAGAAACAACTCTGGTTACAACAAGCTGAAAGGGAAGAGATCCATTGTGGGGAAAACCTAAAAAAAAAATCCACGGAGGAGGTCTAGTGTCCATACCTAGGGGGAAAAAAATAGGACTCATTAGAGTGACATTCCAACAATTTACGCAATGTCAACTTCAAAATCGCTTATTTACTCACTTCTGGAACTCCCACTCTCTGTTGTCGAGAGGGCACACCTGTCTAGTTTTGAGCCAGCGGGAAATGCAGTGGAAGTGGAAGGCATGCTGTGGACGATGAACAAATGTAAACGTGAGCATCTCAACATAAACGCGTCAGTGTCTTTATTAAAAGCATAACTCAATGAGGATTCAATATATTTTTCTCCAGGCAGAAATTGTTTTTTTGCTTCCTAGCTGGTCCGAGAAGCTTTTAATGAGACACAATATGCACTTAAAAGAATTCGGATCAGGGTGCTTCTTTTCAAATCGGTTAAACTCACATTGCAGACACCCCAGGCTACTGTGCACTCCTCAGACGTGGCAGAAGCTTGATTGGCCTGGCACTCTATACCTGGTGGCAAGTCACACATATTTTAATTGGTAACTTTTTCCCTTTAGGTAAATGACAGTTTTTAATCACCACATCCCTCACCACAAAGGTGTGATTAGTTCAAAATTTTACCTAAGTTCAACTCCATCTGTTGTAATAAAAGGCTTTCAGACAGTAGATAAATCACTTATTTAATTGAAGGGCATAAATAAATCGTGCGAATTACTTCTCTGGCCACTCCGGACAGCGAGTAACTGAAAAGTCACGTCGCCAATTGATGTATTTTTTTTTCCAATTAACACTATTAAACATGGCCTCGACAGATTCTTAAGAAGTTTAGCATCAAGGATTTTGTTTAGATGTTAAATAATGTGCAGGTTTAAAACTATTAAAAATAAATCACACTCACTATAGGGCTATATGCAACATGACATCATCTTTTCCTGTTCAGAACTTAAAAACATTAATATTTCTCTTGAGAAAAGAAAAGAAAAAAAAACTGATGTGAACTTACAAAGATCCATGATGTGATTTCGACATATAGCACAGTTATCCACAACAATATCCCAGGCCCACAGTGCCACAGCATTCCACTAGTTGGGGAAAATAAAACAACAGTTAGAAACAGCTCACCAAATTAAACACTCAATCAAAATTTTATTAAGAAGCTACAAAATCAATTAAAGCCTAGTGTGCAATTAACTCTTTCTGCTTTAATAATGTTCGTGCCATTGCAAAATGCATTATTTGAGGTGAAAATAATTATGAATGGACAGCGGGCACCAGAATAAAGTTAAGTGCCAGAGAACAGAGAGGATTAAATGGGAAAGACCTGAACCATTCTTTCATTGACATTGTCGAGAGTGTGAGATTACTCGCTACCTGATGAACTGTTGGGAAAACTGCAGTTGTTTGTTTACATTTAACCTTCAGCTGCAGCGGACAACTATGTAGATTTGTCCAAACATGGGCACTTACAGCTCTGGGCCTCCTATGCTAAGGTGAAGGGTATAGGTATAGGTAGGTATAGCTCTTCTCTGCCACAGCTTGATACACCTTGAGACCACCAACAGGCCACTGGTGAGACGGTTGACATGAGGACTGTGACAGATAACTGCAGGAATATTTCCATGTCATTGACTGTTTATTTTTCAAGGGAGGATAACATTATTGCATAAGAATTTCTTAATTTATTTTTATTAGTAGGGTGCACTGTTTTCAAATACAGTTGTATATTGTGTAAGTGTTCTAGTGTTCTATAAATGTTCAGTCTGACAAGGCACTTTTAACACATATGCAAAAAGTTAATAATGAGAGAGATGAATAAAATTATTCTCTAGTCATTTCTGAACGCTAGTTGCGACTTGTTATCAGTATCTTAAGGTGCTAAAAAAAGGCACCGAACACGTAAACACGTGTTTCAAAGTGGTGTACATATAAACATGCTTTCAAATGCTATTCTGAACAACACTATTTCTCTGTTGTACTCCACGTCTATAAAAATGGATGGACGTTCACCTAAACATGCTTCGCTTTTAGCAGAATACCCCATATATTTTGTATTGCATACGGGAGGTGGCGTCTTTAGTTTCATAGTTTATTGTAAATTGTAATAGTAAATCCACGACTCTTGGGCAAGCTAATCGCAAACTAAATAAGCGGCAGTGCAGTTAGCAACCTAGCATGCTAATTGATGCCAACGAGCTAGCGTTGATATCCCGGGGAAAGATTGGCGTTTATTCACACGCGCGTAGCTCAGTAACTTACGAAACCATACCTTCTTGACTTCAAATCGCTTCTTGCTTGCTCCGCTGTTAGAACAGCTGGGTGCGTCTACATCCATAGCCGCTGCCATCTTGAATCTGACAAGTTTATAGCGAACGTGATTCAGCGAGAGGCTACTTCCGGTGCAGAATTAACCCGAAATAAGGGACGTGACACGTTCTGAAACGTCAGGAATTGTTACACAGCCACCATCGTCATTTAGTACAGATGCATTGGTTTGAAACTTCTATGATTTTATTTAAAAGGCACCAGTGAACTTTTGCTTTAAAACAATACCGAGCTTGGTGCGTGATGTCATTCAATCATATATTTTTCTATGTAACGCCCACTAATTGCAACTAGTAACACATTTTTGTGAGCCAAACCATGGGCAATAAAAGTGACTGACGTTTAGGAGAAAAATAGAAAATTCAGGTTCCACCGAGATTTGAACTCGGATCGCTGGATTCAGAGTCCAGAGTGCTAACCATTACACCATGGAACCATGTGATGAATCCGCAACTCAATATATAAATTGATAATCACCCAATAATTATGCTCGCTATTAGTCTCCGGGAAATATATTGGGGTGAGTTGGTGAGTTTCATTTAGACACAAGTAGTGCTTTGCTGCTCACGTGACATATATAGGCAACTACATTAGCTTTTAAGGGGGTGGGGTGAATTACTCAGGGACCAGGTGCTGCGCTGGTCCCTGTAAATGGTGACATTTCACTGTATTTTACATTGGGAAAAAAAGACTCACGGCACATCACCAAACATAAATGTCACAGAAAGTGGATACAGAGGTTCATTTTGTACCTTGTGCCATCTAGTTGAAGTACTTCTGGTTCATTGGTCTTTGTCACTACACATTATCGGCATATGTATGTTGGGTGGGTGTGAGCGGGTCTTCCTTCTTTTGTTGCAATTGGGATGTTTTTATTGTACAGCACTTGGAGCTGCATTTTATGTCTGAAAAGTGCCTTATAAATAAAATTTTATCTGATATGTGGTTCCACTGTCATAATGGATCTCAAAGGAAAATCATGTGTCCTGCAACAAAAAAGTTTGAGATCCCTGTGTTGTATGTTTATTTACTCCGGAAGTAAACAGGGCACTCCATGCAGTCAGCATTTTTACAATAAACACTTACAACAGAAAAATAAAATCTAGCCTATCTGATGACCCATTATGTTTTTGTCACTTTCTTCTTTTTGGTGACTGTTGCTCCAATGGGTTTCTTTTGTGGCTTTTTCTTTGTTGGCTTTGGTCGTTTTGTGTTGTTCCTTTCCAGTTTAGTCTTGACTCCAGAAGCTTTCACAAGATTGAATTTGGGCTTCTTGGCTGTCACATGAGAAGCAGCTAAAACGATGACACGCTTTTTGTCCGACTTGGAGCTGTTTTCTGGACAGGACTTGAATAAATCCAGATCTCTCACCTTCTGCCCTTTTAGGTTAGAAGGGAGGCCACAGGTAGCGGCTACCTCCAAACTCACTTTCTCCATCCACCTGGTGGAACATGCAAACTGTGAAGGAGACATGTATATCACTAGTCCTCCATGCTTCCCATCAGATGGGTCTTTATTTCCTTAAATACTAATTACCTTCCGAAATTGATTACAAACCCCTCAATCTGAGGAAAACATTCACTGACCTGCGCAGTGGCAGCAAACTACAGTCACACAACAGAGGATTGTCTTGAAGGTCAACCACCTCCAGCCCAGTGAGGAAGCCCAAGTCAGGAAGCTCCTTCAGCTGGTTTCCTCTCACAGTGAGAGCCTTCAGTCCTGGGCCAAGCCCAGCGAGAGCGTCCCTGGACATCTGCACATCGGTGTCAGAAGGGAATCGTGATGAATCATTTAACAGAGCCAAACAGTAATCTACAATAATGTGCAGTTGCCGTAGGCCACATTAGATTGGCCCAACATACAGATTTATCAGAAAAAAAAACAAACAATAGCTTTATTTCAGTCACAGTTAAGATATCTTACAAATAACCAGACGTAAGAAAAATCATAGGTGCTTAAATTGGTGGCCTTTAGCATTTACAAATTCCTGTAGTATAGTTTCTACACTCTCCCAACTGCATGTTTTATTAAGTATCCTTTATTTTTGACGACCCCAAAAGAAGAAACCCCCCACTATATAACGGTTTTGAGTGCATTTGTTCACTTTAGTGGTGATTCGGCGCAATTGTGAGTTACATACTACCGTATTTCTACCACTATTGTGTGCAGTTAACTAGCGAACTAGTGATGCCTACACCCTGAAAATGCTTCTTCCCTGAATGCCACAATTTATTGAAGAGCTTGCTGTCATTATTTAAAATTCAAAGCAAGGAGGTGACCCCCGCAGTTGAGTTGGTCAGCCAGCCATGAGGAACCTGGAAGCCTGTTAGCTCCCGAGCTAGCAAGGTGCTTAATACCCCTCAATATACAGTATAACCCCTGGATACATTCCAGTCTGAACATTTCGGTGGCTCAAAAAACCCATCTTGTTTGAGAGTGGAGATCAAGGCTTATTTTTTTCCCCCCACAATTTTAAATTAATTAATTAAATAAATATTTTATATACTTGCGCTCACTCTCTCTGTGGTATGGTAAATTTAGATTTTAAATTTACTTGTTTTTACTGCACAGGGACTTTTAATTCTTAATACTCATTTAGTAAATTAAAATGAAACAGTCATAAATGTTCTTTTTAAAGTATGCATTAAACGCTACATCTAAACTCTAATAAAAATACATATTTCCGATTTGACCAAATAGCCTGCTACAAGAAATAAAACAAGTTACAAGGAAAAGCATAAACATGCTGTAGACAACGCTCAAGTGTTATTCATTTTATACCCTCTCGGTGCTCATCTGGTTCATGTACAGCCACTTCAGACTTTGAGATATCGGCCGGAATGCGTTTGGTCCCACTGAGAGAATTCGGTTTTTAGACAGGTTGAGTTCCTCCAGACTGATGGCTTTGGATATTGCATCAGTCGGAACGTTGGTCAGTTTATTTGAATCCAGGTGAAGTTTACCAAGAAAGGCAGAGTCCAAAGCACCTTTGGCAATAGTGCGTATGGTGTTATTGGTCAAGTAAAGCTCTCTTAGTTTTGGAGTTACTGAGGAGAGCAAACCCGTGGGTTCCAGTTTTGAAATGGCATTGCGTTCCAGGTGTAATGCAAAAAGATTTGGTAAGAGTCGCAGAGCTGTAGAAGAAACAAAGACGTCAAATATAACTCATTCCTTGTTCCACGCACCATGAATATATATATATAAATATTTTAATATCAGTCAATCTTTCTAGCCCACTGACCTGAACCAGGAAACTTTATCAAACGATTCCCCTCCAGATAAAGGTAACTGAGCGCCGAGACTCCAGTGAAGGTTTCAGGACCCAACGATGTGAGATCATTGTCAGAAAGATATAAATAAAACAGTTTCTTCATTCCTCGGAATGCGCCCCCTTCAATCTCACGAATTTTGCAGAATTCCAAGTGCAAAGAAATAACTTGGCCGGTGGCTGGAAAACTGTTGGCGGGGATGTTGTGGAAGTGGTTGCTGCGAAGGTCCAGTAGTTGAGTTTTGGCAGGGAAGCCTCGCGGGACTTTGGTGTGACCTCGGTTCTCACATGTGGCATGCTGTGCTTCAATCTAGAAGGGGTTAAAAAAAAAAAAAAAAAAGTATATTCATCATAACTGACGAGTCTCATTAGCTAGAAAATGTGAACTCACGTGACAGTCACAGTTAACTGGACACTTGACGTTCTGTTTGGGTTTGGCCGTCGGTGGGCTGCTGACGGCAATCACTTCCTCCTCAAACTCATCCTTCAGTGGGTCACCCCTGCTGCGGCAACGCATGTCCATGGCCGCCACGGCACGGAGCGGCTCTTCGGACAGGTGAGGTGGTCCTGCGCAGTTTCCCAGCAGCTTGACACCACCGACACTCGCCCAGTTCCTTAAAGGCCTCATGTAGCAGCTACAGTAGATGGGGTTGGCTTTAAGAATAAAATTAGTAGTAGAAAAATTAAACACACGCTAAACTTCGAATAAAGAAGCGCTGCATACCAGTGAGGTTGAGGCTGGCAAATTTCCTGGGGCCCGCGAGAGGTTCCAGGTAACGAATCTGGTTGTGACTCAGGTCCAAGTGGGAGAGCAGTGATGCTTGCGACAAAGCCTGCTCTGACACGTCTTGGAGGGACATGTGGCTCAGGGACAAGTGTGTGAGCTTTGCCATGGAGACGGACTCTTCGCCGAGGTAGATCATGCGGTTGTGACTCATGTCCAGGCGCGTTAGCTCCTTGAGTCTTCAATGGGCAAGATAATTCAAATGTTCTTAATTCCTCATGCTGTTATTGTGCATTGACAGGAAATGTTGATATCTTTCATTAAAAGGTTATTGATTGACTGAAATGAATTTAAGTTAACTTTTTCTTTTGTGTGCTCACCATGAATGCAAATAAAACACAAGACCAATATGAAAATTCCTGCAAACGAGTGGTCGTGAGTCCGCGGATCAGATTGCAGAGATTTAATGATATGTGGAAAGATTAAATTGCATAGATAGGGCTAAAGCACAAAATGGATCTCTAAGGAAAACAATTAACCGTTGTAAATCTGTAAATGGAGCTGGCAAAAGTACTCTCATTCTGTACTTAAGAAGTACTTTTGAGTGTTTCTCAGGAGTCACCAGGTCTAGCGTGTAACGATCAAGGCTATACTGAAAAAAAAAATCCTACCTGGTCATAGCCTGAGTGGGGAAAAACTGCAGCTCATTGTGCTCCAGACTGAGGCGTGTGAGGGTGAACAAGCTTGCGAATGCCTCTGGAGCTAAGTTGTTGATGGAGTTATGGCTGAGACGAAGCCACTTGATGTGTTGCAGGCCCTGCAAGAGACAAAAAAAATTGGGGAGTGGCGGGTAATGTATTCTTTTGAATGCAGCTTGTTTGTTATCAGGAATCCAAAAACAAAACCAACAACCACTACATTTTGTCAGATTTGGATACAGATGCATATGGAGGACTTCCTTATTTTGTGCCACAATGGAACCATTTCTCCGTTCTCAGATTACAATTAGTTGCACCTTTTTCCCCTTTACATCATTTTGAATAAACCCAAAAACGTATTCCTTGTCATCTACAGCCTCATTCTTCAATGTCATTTGGCGCCCACGTACCTGGAAAGCCATGTTGGGGATGTACACCAGCTGGTTGTGGGTGAGAGCCAGCATGTTTAGTGAGCCAAGCTGCAAGAAGGCTCCAGGCTGGATCTCCTCAACACTATTGTGGTCCAGATGAAGCTCCTTCAAAGATGAGAGGCCGTCAAAAGACTCCTACAGGGGTGATTGTGGAGGGAAAATTTGTTAGAAAGAGCACAAACTTGTGGAATTGTTGGTTTTAGTTGTCATGCCTGGTATAGGATGTCAATTTTGTTGTAGGCCAGGTTTAGGGAGACCACGCGGCCCAGCATGCGGAAAGCCCCCTCCTTCACTGTGACAATGTTGCAGCGCTGTAGGTTGAGGTGGGTGAGGTAAGGTGTGTGCAGAAATCCCCCTCTGGGGAGCACCTGGAGGTTGTTATTTCTCAGGTCCAATTGGACGGTGACCTGTATGCAACATAGTGAGAGAAAATAATGTCAGAGTTTATTTTTTATCCATTTCGGTATGTCTAAATCATTGAGACTTTATAGAATATGAAGCATGTAGGCCTAGATTTGCTTTAGTGGGCCACATAAAAGGACATACAGGACCGGAACAAGCCCCTTGGCCTTTAGTTTGACACATGTGAGCTACAGCATTTGATAGATCTCATACTGTAATAAACATGCTATAAATACCATCGATTCCAATAAGAGGCATCGGAATTTCATAGCAAGAAGAGAAGTAGTGTGCGTTTGAAGCAAGATAGTAGACATCAATTTCTCACCTCGTCAATATTCGGGGGAACCTCAGTAAGGTTCTTGCCAACACAGGCCACCGTGAGCTTGGCGACGTCACAACTGCACACCCGAGGACACTTGCCTGCTTCCACATTTGATATGATTGCAAAAGTCGCCAGTAAAATTGCGGCGGGGAGGAGGACAAGCATCTGTGCAAGGAAGATGGTCATGTGTACAAGACTTGAGAAATTAAAATTGACTGCAAGGGCAAGTCTTGTAAAAATATTTAAATATGCACGATATTCATATTAAAAGTATGTAACTGTTACAATGTACCTAAATAAAAATAAAACCAATATTTTTGATTACACTCTCAATACATGGCTTCACCGCCCCAATAAGCTTAAAAATACATCTATAAAAAATATATATAATGTGAAAGAACAAAATATCTTACCTTTATGCAGAAATCAACTTTTGTTTCTTTGCCATGAAATGTTTTAGGAAAAACAAAAAGAAAATACGAATGAATTTTCCTGTGACTTTTAAAATACAAAGTCCAGCGTGTTCAGGGTCTGGAGTCCAATGGCTAAAAACGAGTCTTTGGTAAATTCTTCCTCTTGTGACCCCTGATCCCTGCACCCCCAACTGCAAATTAACACCTTGGTTTTACATTTTCTGCCCAGTTAAAGTTGGAGAAGCTGCAAGGAATAGTCACATTTGTACATTAAGCATTACCAGTCAAATAGATTTGAACTCAAGTATTCATTGTGGCATTAACAATTTCCTAAACAACTTGACATGCTCAAGTTACCGGATAGACGACAAATGGAAACCGATTGGAATAAAGCGCGAGCCATGCAAACAAGATGAAATCAATTACATTTATTTTTACAATGCAAAGCCACAACAGCTTGTGACTCGAGTCAGAAAATACATCCCTTTCGAAGTTTACCTTTACTTTCACAATATTAAGCAGCTCATTCATAGTATACATGACATACATTAATGAGCTTCAAGAACAAGATAAAAAAAAAAGTAAAGGAAAATGCAGAAAACAAAAATGTACATCAGCCTTAAATGACATCATTAAGTTTGCATTCAAGGACATCGTACAATATAGTGTGCTGCGTAGCAGGCAAACATCACCTGACAGCCTCAACTTTTTTTTTTTTTTAAATACACCAGCAGTCACAAGGAAGATGGTATCTAAGTGTTAGGCAACAATGTCCAAGTGAACAGATCAACAAGCATCCAGCTCCAAAGAAATACAGTAAACATTATTTTGGATGAGGAAGATGTGCCTTTCACTCAAATTTGAGCAAATGTGATCCGGTTCCCAAAGGGCCATGAAAATCGTTTGTTCATTTGCAGTCCTCAGCTCTCTGGGCGGGCCCTTTGCAAGGTGGACTGAAGCTTGTGTCGAGAAGAGCCACAGGACTCCAAAGCCTTGTTGTTTCTGGGGATGATTAAAAAAAATTATCTCGTCTGAAAGCACTTGTACACGGTCAGACAAAAGAAGAAATGGCTGATCATGCTGATATGTCACAAAGGGTTTGAAAATTTTATTTTAATGGTACTCTATTTGTCATTTCACTAAAGAGCGGACTTACCTTCCTTTGTCCTAGTTCATGCTTGAAGGAAATTTGTTAATAAAGAAGAATGATAAAAAAAAAATGTAATTACAGTCCAGAATTGTGTGACTGTTGGGAACGACTGTTTTTTTTTTTATTATTTCAAAGGAGACATGTTTCTTGTTTTCACAACTGTTAATCTTAATACCATGTCTGTGACATTTTGTCTTTCTGAGCTTGTTTTTGTTGGGCAGAGCGAGGGTTGGGTACATGTGAACCCCTCTAAAAAAGTGCAAAATGTTAGAGCGTATGCACGCTCACACAAACACGATTGATTTATCTTTCTTTAGTCACATCATTACGACTGCGTACTCAGTGCCATCCACACTTGGAAAAAAGAACGCTAAACATTTTTTTTCAAAATATGAATGAGGCATCAACACTAATGTGAACTGGCACTACCCGTAAGCACATACAGTACATAACTGTTTCCCCACACACCAGGTCCGATAGCATTCATGTAGTCGGTGCTTTGTTCCTCATGAGTATTGTGCGATGTTTTATACCTGGAAGCTGCCTGCTGATTGCCTCATTTTGTCACGCCCTTACCGGGACATGAAGGCTTCCAGCACAGCCACACTCTCTTTGGGGAAGTAGTCTTGACGAACAGCGTGCTCCAACACCTGCAGGTGACCGGCTACCACCAGCACAGGCTTCACCTTATCCTCACTCTGGGATGACGACAGGGAGCGGAGAGAAAAGAAATGAGTATGGAGACTGAAAAGGCATGTACATAGAGGTAAAGGGGAGTCTGTTTCTGCTAACCTTAATAAGCCCCAGCAACACTAGCAAAGAGGACACTAAATTGTAGCCTTGGAATGATGAAGAAAAGGCTTTCCTGAGAAGGGCATCTGTGAGAAGAAAAAAAAAAAAAAAATTATTAAAAGCTCTGTGGCAATAGCTTTTACGTATATAAGGCAAGTCCAAAAGGAATGTGTTTGATAGTGTGTTTGAGAGAAAAAAAATGCAGAAGAAAACCCTGATACTGAATAAAGCATTCTGCAGGATGTCGCTACAGTGAGGCACGAGATTTGTGCCATAATTACAAGCATGCAAGAGGAAGTTTTGAGACTGATATGAAATACTTATGTCATACATTTGCAGCCATATTGCCCAACCTTATAAAACATGCAATATATAACAAGAGAAGGTAACAAGAGATAGATGTTTTTGGTACATCACAAAAAAACTCACCAACACTTTCCAAAACTGCATTCTTAACTTCATTATTGTCTTCTTTGTACACAGATGCAATTTTGAGAAAGGCTTCAGCTGTTTTTCTTGCATCAGACACATCCACCTGGCCGAAAAGGGAAGAAAAAGGAATCAGCTTTATCCCCGTTTTTAAAAAGCTATGGAGTTCATTTTGTATGGCTGTCTTGAACTTTGTTACTTTGTGCGCGGAAAATGAGAAATGCAAGGTCGAAGGTGGTTATAATGTATCCCGCGTGGTAGGGGATAGGTTATACGCATTACCGAAAAGTTATTTGTTTCACAGAGGAATTAGGGTTCATGAACAAAGTCATTGAAAATTTACAAGCTAAATTGCTGCAATTAATGTACTGCTGTCTTTTTTTTTTGGACCTTTGATATTTATCAAAACCATTACATATGCCAAGTAAAGGAGCCATGACCCTATCTATCAGTACGGAAACTGGAGGCAGTGGACATTTTGTCCAAAAGTTTGCAATTCACAATTATTGCCATTGATTGTTCAGGAAACATCAGTGCACATGGCTACTTGGCCTTACACGCAATTTGGGGGGGGCTGGCATATACAGCGAAAAATTTACGAATTTCCGCACCCCCAAAAAAGGACTTTGTAATTGTGTATTAATGACAAAGCACTTAAAACAGAGAGTATCATAAACCAAACATCAAAATCATGCATTCAAATTTGGCACATAAACGACTGTATTACGTAGTTAAAACTTCACATGAGGCTCATCAATAGTAGTAGCTAGCACGCTAGCCTAAATAAGACATTAGCACCACAAAGTGACGCGGTATCAGACATGGGCAAACAAAAATGCGCTTGACACAAACGGTATGAAATGGTTTAACTCGGATTTTGAAACAAAGTAAGACTCCATGGTATCTTGGGAATTCTTGGTGTTAATTTTGTCCCCAAAAAATAATTAAACTTAACAAAGCGCAAAGTAATACTTTTGGCCTGAGCCCGAACCAGCAAATATACACTGGAAATAGTTTTTCGAGGAATACTTGTGGCTTGGTTCCCCATAGAAATCAGCCAGTATGCAAAATCAAGAAGCCCGAATAGATTTAATATATGACAAAAAATGGGATCAAATAAATGATTTGAATTTTTCCAGATTTTGGCACCCTTCTCTTGACTTATCATCGACTGTACCTGTTGCTCAATGAGTGTTGCTCTTTTGGATCCCAGCTTGAGCAGTTTATCCGGCGATGGAAAACTGAGAAAGGATGAGACATTGGGTGGCCGTGGTGCTGATGGTGGTGTGGAGAACTATAAGGACAAAGTGAGAGGTCAGTCACAGAAACATGTTTCTTTGAGGATTTTGAAGGGAAAAAATGGTCCAGTCTGTAGATGCAAATCATTGCATTTCATACAATGAAGATCTAGCTAAAACGTTGGGCTAATATTTCATTAAACGAAAAGCAATTGATAAATGTGTCGGAATTATTAACTCTTTTCATAAGAAGCATTACCTTGCTGCCAGAGTTTAAATCTTGCTCCTCCTCATCCTCTTCTTCCTCCTCCTCCTCAATCTCCTCTTCATCCACCTCTTCGTCATCATCTTCCTCCTCTTCCTCCTCCTCCTCCTCATCATCATCATCATCGTCGTCGTCGTCGTCATCATCATCATCATCTCCCGGTTCACCCTCATCATCACTAAAGAAAAGTTAAGATTTTGATAATCATCCACCTTTACGACCTTCCAAAAGCGCTAATCTGAAGCGATGCTGCCGTTACCTGAGCGATGCCAGAAGCTCGGCCATGTTGATTCCTTCCATGAAATCTCTGAGTGCTTTGCAGCCGTCTTCTCCCAGGTAGTTACCTGCAAAACACACGGTTGAGCACATTCTAGGTAGTTACAGAATATTATATTCATTGTTATCGTCATAATCATCCTGCCGCCGAATGTTTACATATTGTCTTCTGTTTTTTTGCAGGTTGTTCAACTGGTATTTTTACTCCTTTCCATTTTTGTTTTAATTCTATTTATTCTCATTTGTTTACCGGTAAGCCCAATGAGGGCTCAGCTTGTGCATGTTTTGCTTTATGAACAGCCATAGTGGGTTATGAATGAAGCAATTGGAAATTCCAGATCTTTACCATTTAAGTCCAGTTTTTCCAACTGATTTTTGTTTTTGACTGCATGGGCCACAGCCAATGCAGCTTCTTCAGTTAGCTCTCCAAATGACAGATTAAGTTCCTGTTGAATGTAACAGAGAATTTGGTCAGAGAAGAAATAAAGGTCAAGTAGAAAGAAAGGATTCTCCAATAAGTATAGTAGAACAGTACATAGTCTAACAAAATATAAACATGTAAATAATCATTGATGAGCAAATATGCCCTATTTGGACACCTATGGTCGACAGCGACAATTCTAATAAAAAGCTAAAAATTTAAGTGTAGCATGATTCTGACCAAAACCTGGTGAATCAGGAACAAAACTGGGGAAAAGGATGCAGCCAAAATATATTTGCATTTGTAGTTTTCTACATTCCAGGGTTGATTTTATCATGCCAGTCTAACAAATTGATTACAATTACGTTACGACAGGACAAGTGACCACACACTAACCTTCAAGATCGGTAGTCCTTCTGAAACCGTTTCGGCAATGGCTGTGGCTCCAACTGGGCGCACCAAACAGTCGCCAAAGTTTATTACCTGGATGCTTCGTAAATGTTTCAGGGCCTGTGAACGAACAGAAAGTGTTAACAAATCAACGAAAATATTGGTCAACACTATCATGTCACATTTGTCTGATGGTGATGCCTTTTTTTTTTTTTTCCAAAGTTGATAGCTTTAACTTTTTTACACCCACGTTGCCATCGTGTGGAGGCTTGAGCGGCTCCCTGGAGTGCAGCTAGCACTTTGGGGGCCTGACTAAGAGGAATCTCACCCTGGTGGACGAACCAAGCGTTAAAACTTGCTCTCGACTACACACCTCAAAAATGGCATGGCTTTCAGGGATGAGACAGGAGGTGTGAAAACCACACGAAACTACTACTACTACTTTTTTACATTGGATTTTTCTACTGACATAAAGCTGGTAAGCTGCATTGAGTCTTCAGATAAGAACAGCAACAGAGCCAATGGGCTAATGTGGCCAATCCATATTTAACGTGGTCTACTTGATACGAGTTATAAATTGTGGCAATGGTATTTACACTTCACAAAAGGGTCCATTTTCCCTGTCATATGTAGTGGCAGGTCATAGTTAATACAAAATGATCATGCAACCTCAATTTTTTTTATTAATCATACCTTAGCCATGGCAATGGCCCCCTCTTCAGTGAAAGTGTTGTCATTGAGATTGAGAGTGTGCAGGTTTGGATTGTGCTGCACCGCCGTCGCCAGGGCGTTTACACCTGGGTGATTGATGCCATTCTGTGGCATGTGGATCTCCTCCAGGCTGCCCATCAACTACCAACACAAGCAGAAGTTCTTAGTTCACAGAAGAACACAAAGCAAGCACATTTTCACTAAAAAGAAAGCGTGTCTCCGAAAAACAAAATGATGTAGGCAAGTAGTATATCAGGATACATCGTCGTGAAACTGTGTTTGGAGGGCAGCACTTAGCCCACAACATCAGTTGCTATGTTTCAGTAACATTTCCTGTAGGTCTTTATCTATTAAAAGTCCAATTGTCTGTTTGACCTCTCTACCTGGAAAGCTTGAGCGAGAGCTCTGGCTCCGTCGTTCTCCAGGCGATTCCTCCCGGCCACAAACACTTTGAGACCAAAGGGAGGCCCTTCTGCTTTAGACTTTTTATGGCACTCGATCAGTGAAGCAGCCAATATCTGAGAAAGGCAGAAGAGAGCCGTAATGGTCAAATAGGAAATTCTGTATATCTAAAGTACGTCTAAATTGAGGATGATTTTCACATGATTTACCTTCCCTCCTCCAATGCCCATGCCACAGTTGTTGAGTCGAAGCTCCTGCAGAGTGTAGCAGGTGGAGCTTTTGAGCAACTGCTCGATGCCTTTAACGCCGTCTGGGCCGAAGGCGTTGTCACTGAGATCTAAAACAGTCAGCTTGGCACCCGCAAGCATGAGAGCATCACCCAACGAATTCTTTGACGGAGAAAGAGAAAAATATTGGGACCTTGTAGTCATGAGAAAAAAAAACACGCACAGAAAAACAGTTAGGACAATGCTGTTACCAGAGCAGGAGGGATCTCAGAGCGGAGGCGGCCGGTAAACATGTCACTCCAGTAACAGCGCTGAAAGAAATAATCTTGTTTGATTTATTGCCATTTTGAAAATAAAGAAATCATCTTATTTTTTTTAGCTTTGCTCTTCTAAATATTTAGCCACCCTCGGTGCTTGGTGAAAAAAATCCAAATGACCAAGATGCAAATGAAAGTTTAGAAAAATCAAGAGTATATGTTTGAAACCTTGAACTGGCTCTTTGTCTCGAGGGCCTTGGCGATGGCTTTAGCAGCCTCAACACCTACAGTGTTTCCCTCCAATCGCAAAGCTTGGAGACCTTCAAAGTTCTCGATTTCCTTCACAATCTCTTCAGCTAGAATTTGGGAAACGGTTAAGACAGGGAAGGAAAATAACTTAAAATATCTTTAAAAATACATGCAATACTGAAATGTGAGTCTATACATTTTTTTCCTGAGCTGAAAGAATGGAAATGTCACCATCTCACCTGATTCAGAATCATCGAGCTTTCTTCCCTGACCCTTGTAACTCAGCTCCCCTTCTTCAACTCCTGCTTTGGCCAAAGAATCGGCCAACTGTGAAACAATGTCTGTCGCCATTAGGCTATCTGGGGGAAAAAAACAAAAATCATGATTTTCTCATTTTCTGAGATAAGCATAGACAATTGACAAAAAAATGTAACACTTGTTAATTTATTAATCACTTATTATGCATTTTCTACTACAAGTGACCAAGATTTAAGAAGCTTCATCTGACTGCAAACTGCAAGACATCCCAGCTTGGTTATTCTGACCAGTGACACCTTGCTTGTCTTTGTGCACGTGTTGAAAAATTCTCTCTGCAGAAAATGTTATTATTTATAATTATTATTATTTTCTTCACGAAAGCCATCTTCAAAACGGATTGCCTTGATTTCCCCCTTGAGCCCGAGAAAGAGGGAAAAATAAAATCATATGGAGCAGGGTTGGGTGAGTAGAAAGATTGCTTCAACACGGTGATGCTTTTCCTATGACAGGAACTGTCGGATGCTCAGGCACTGTGAGCAGAAATATTGTCATGGTGATGTCTTGCCACAATTATTGCCTCTTCTCTCAAATAAAAACCAAAGACTACATGAGCCCTTGTAGACAAGCTGCTTGATTGTATGGACCGTAAGGTAGGGAGAAACTCATAACATGGGTTCAAAATATATATTTTGTTCATTGTGATACCAGTCTGAGTTCTTTCCCGACACACCTTATATTGTTCTTCAGATCAGTTCTAACTGGTCCCAGTTCAGTGACCCCAATGAATGTCCACACTATTTCCGATCTGTCTGCTATTGCACTGAGTTTGAGGCCAGATAGCTGACTCCTTTTTATAAAATTACTAACAACAGCAGTCTCTGAATGTGAGCTGATGTAATGGCAGCGATGGAGGGTGGTCTTTGTGCAACCAAAAGAAAAAAAAAAGCATGACAGTTCAGGCATTTGCTATCTCGTTTGTTTCGATAAGAACTGATGTACCTAAGCATGAATTATAGTGTACACAAATCGAGTGGGACAGCTTTATTCATGGAACCTAAATGACAACACGACATTAAATGACCAATATGCAGTCTACATGTTGGTAATGTCGTATTATCATTCTTATTGTCAAGATTTTGGAGTCGAGCACAGATGGGGAAAAAAAGAAACGATCACCGATCTGATTAGGATACGGATTATTTAAACTAATTGTTTTCTGACTGTGCAGTTGACTCCTACTATTTGTAGGGGATTAGACCCGACCATGAATAGCCATCATTTGCAAATAAATGACGCTCATTGAAATGAATTATAACATATAATAACATTAAAACGTATATAAAAAGCGTTGCTCAATATTCGACAGACGGAATATCTTTAAAGATATTGGGGACCAGATCAATAACGTCATTGATCGACCAGCAAATTATGACACTACAACTGATCACATAAAATGAAAAATGTTTGCCGATCGGAACCAGTCACTCAGATCTATGTAGTGTTTATTGTTATGTACAGTACTAAATTTTCACAATGTAAAGGTATTTACAGTAAGCGTGCTAGGCCTAGCATTAGCCACCTGGTGCTAATTTAATGGATACAGACCCGCAAACCAAGTCAAGAAGGTATAGAGTTGCTATTAAACCAGTCAGTGAAAATTCTGAGTAACTAGACGTTTGGCTAAATAATTCAACTTTACACGTGTGTGTGTGTGTGTGTGTGTGTGTAGTGGACGATATAGTACAGCGATGTTAATCTTGACAGTTGTACTGTATTAAAACGGAGCGTGGTTCGGCCTTTCTCGCCGGACAAGAGAACAGCGCGGACCGACAAGAGTTGAGAAAGTTCCAACGGGAAATCGACACTGGTACTATCATAATGAAATGAATGACAAAATTACCCGAACGCTGCAGTTTTCAATGAATGCCGTCGAGTTCACGCTCCCGCTCCTTTCCGACGTTCAAACAACACTTAAGCACAGCACAACACACTGCTTGACGACTCAAGAGTTGGTGGTCAAGGGACTTGTAGTTCATTAGCTTACACTGGTGCGTTCAGGTTCCACTTTCAAGCTCCAAAAAGCAAATTCTTTGAAAAATTCAGTCGCAAATGCCATAATTTCCTTTGAAACTTCTGGAATTCTTATTAAACAAATTGCTCGGGGATTGACAGACGACCAGTCTAGAATGAATCAGAGTGAGTTATTTGACGACTCCTGTGGAATACGACAGCCAATAGGGACTTACCTTGCTGAGGAGCTGCCTAATGTCATGTGATCTGGACTTCGGAGAAATCGAAAGTATCGCAACCTAAAAGTCTGGAATATCATATTTGCGAGTAGTGTTCTAGAATTGTTGTGCGCCAAGGTAAGACATTCACCACTAGAAGTCTTCCTGTCTCGTCCTGCACGCCCATCACACCGTTTTGGCTACGGATCAACGAACTTCCTCACGTAAAGGAAGGTAAGTGGGTTTCAAGTTGTGCTCGGCAGTGACGCCATGTTTCATGACCAAACTGCCACAGATGCTAAATATCGCTTAAAACACGAGGAGCCTCCATTACATGTGCAGTTCATCCCCATGCCCATCACATCTCCACCCCCATCCCCGCGTCCTGCTTTTGTTTAAAGCGCTACAGGACTCCAACGGTAGTTCAAACTTATCTTTGCAATGCTGTTACCATCCTCCCGGGAGTAAGAATGGACTCGCAGAGAGAGGAACGCAGGAAAGAAATACAAGAAGCTCTGAATTTCATACAGTAAGATTTTACCATTAATTCTCAATACGTCTTTATTTGGAATATTCATACAGGACGTCAACATAGCAAATCAATTAAAGTGAAAACACAAGTGAACCGTATGATCACCTTACGTTATTACATACACACAAAAAATTGATGGAAAGCCAGTTTTGAAATCAAAAGCCAGTAAGTAATTGTTCACCGATTTTTCAATTTCTTTCAAAAGGTTAGGATTGGTAACAAATAAATGGCAATAGCTCATATCTCAATGTTGTTAAAAGTGAAGAAACTGACCGAGAAACAGGAAGTAGACTCGCATGATTTGCCCTTCGCGGGCCACATAAAATTAGTTTGCAGGCCAGATCTGTCCCCCATGCCTTGAGTTTGACACCTGTGGTCTATAGACAACTACTTATATAAAGAAGGAACACCTCTTAGAACTATCTATAATTTTCATCTTTCTGCATGGGTTTCAGGTCTTCACTGGCATATCCAGATCCTGACGGCTACAAGGTACAATCTCAATGTTTTGTCTTTTGTCTGTTTCCTCTCTGCTCCCCTAATGGAAACGGCCAACATTTAATAGGCCATGCTAATGCAAAGTCACAGATTCTTAAGATCACGTGAACCTTATCACGACAGTGACATTTTTATTTAGTACTGTGCTAAGAGATTTTTCGTTAAAACGGCGAGACGATCAGGTTTAATTCTCTACAGACGATAAATAAAAGGAAGACCAGAATTTATCTTTTTACTCGCGAGGAGAACGAACGGAGGTGCGCTCAGTTACTGCTCCAACTTCGCTCTGAGGCACACTTTGCCCTCTTGTTTATTGGGGAATCCCGAGGTAAACAATGTTTTTCTGCTTTAAGGAATCAAGGGGGCGGGGGAACGTCAGAAATGCCTTTTAGTGCTCTCGCACTAAAGTCTCAGATCTTTTGTTTCAGAGGTGTGTCTCGAGCACACCTCCTTTGATGTCGCAGCTGTTGATCCAGTCCTCAGGCATTCGCTTCTCGTGAGGGTCTTCTCATCCTTATGTTTCAAACATAGGTGACACTGTGGAACAATTACTTTGCAAAACTATAAAAGAGTAAAATATGGGATTGCTCATTTATATAATCACCCTAACAGAGACCAAAGACATTTTGTGGTACATTATCAACAAATTTCCTATGTTTTGGTCCCCACAGGACTTTTTGATAAAGTTGGTAATCAACCTTCTCGAGGAGGGCAAAGGATGGTTCAGAGATGGCCACTGGATGCAAGCAGCGAGGGAGTTCAGCGAAGGCTTGAACGTTTCTCACTATGTCTCAAAGGAGGGATTCCAGATTCCTCAGGATTTATTGGAGAGTCTGTATGTCCATCGAGCGACTGCCTACCACATTATGGTGAGATAGTTTGCTTTCTCTGATTGAAATCTATCAAGCAAACTTTGTGAGGTTTAAACGCAACACACCACTCCAAATTAATTTCCCTTCGTGTTGGTATTCACATTTTCCGTGCTTCAAAATCATAACCTTCACTCACCTGAAAATAGTTTTGGCTTTTGGCAGTTGTCCATTTTCTACTTCTGTACTCTCAATCTATTTGTTTTGCCTCATGTGTTTTATAGAAGAAATACGACAATTGCATGAAGGACTGTGACAAAGCTCTGGAGCTGTGTAAAAAAAGCCACAAGATGCTGTACTTGAAGGCCCTTTGCTTGAAGCATCTTGGCAGGTACAAGGAGGCTTATGACTCCACACGAGACTGTCTCCTCATCACACATCAGGTAACTTTGAAAAGTCGCTTAAAGAGGGATTTTCAAGAATATAAGATTTGCAGTAACTCTGCTCGGACAATTTTTTTTTTGTAATGAAATATTTTGCACTTAGAAAATTGCAATTACTTATTAAGCTTCTTTTAATGTGGATTTTTTTTTAATTGGTCCTTTGAGCTGCAACGAATTTTATGACGCAAAACAGTTATTTAAAAATTAGGATCAAAGGAAAAGCAGCCCTACTTGCTTCTATTCTTTTTGTCCCAGTGCATAAATTCCATTTACCAATGTTTTTTTTTTTTTTTTCCAATTGTCACATTTGCCAGCCATCCATCGCATTTCCCCAACACACAGTCACGCTAGCGACCGTTCCAATTTGTGTAAAACTCTTCACAGGACGAACAAGTGAATGAACTCGCAGAAGAACTTGCCAAACATCTGGGACTGAAAAAACGACAGCCTTACGTCAGTAAAGTATGAGTAAAATCCTTTTCAAGCAATAGAAATGTTGACCTCAGAGACGGGACAAATGACGTTACCAACAATTCAATGATTCACCACCTGCTTCCGATACTTTTCACTTACCGTGAGTAAAGAAATGCTCGATACCATTTTAACGCTTACATCTCATGCCTAGGTGTCTTATCAAGTAGGAAATGTTACAAATCCTTTGAGTAACATTGCACCAGGTGAGTCATCAATGTTACAGCCGCCTTCTGCCTATTTTCACAGACATGTTCTAGAAAGTGAACACATTTTTTCCCATGTGTCTCCTTAGTCAGTTTTCATAGCTTGCCTCAATGTGCCTACCCTGACAAAGCAAACGGCACGCAACAGTCTTCCATCCCAGACCGGGACATGCCGGACCGGTTGGAGGACTGTGAGCTGATAGGAGACGACCTGGACAATCTGCTCGACTGTGTCCCTAATGAGCATTTTTCTGCTGAGGTAAAGACACACAGTTAGGATTATGAGAAGGCATTTTTCAACGGATTGGAAAGATATTATGAAGGTCTGAAAAAGCATTCAAGGCAAAGTCGACCCCTCAAAGATGTCATCCTTCAGTTTTCATGCCGGCTTCTTTGTGTTGGCTGTGAGCCGTATAGATGTTTCTAGATATGCATAAAATTGCTCTGAACTATAAAATAAATGCTGTAACTCGACTGTAATGCGAGGTTTTAATTAACATATCTAGTGTACTAAAAATAATACTGTGTTTTATGCATTTGAGCTCCATTGGACTGAGACACATAATCGGAAATCTTAAGGAATTGCTGAATACAGTGGAAGCTCGGGTTGCAAACTTATTTAGTTTTGTGGCTCAATTTGTTACCCGAAAAGTTTGTTAACCAAGGTAATGTTTCCCATTGAAATTAACAGAATTGTAAAACAATTCTATTCTATCTATTTCAGCGGAACGTGTGCCTAGCGACAACATGCGTGGACAGCTATTTTGACGTGACAATACTCAGATTAGCAATTTGTTGTTGTGATTAATGAGATGCTGCAATTCAATAAATAACATACTCAAAATACTGCAGGAACTTTTTTTTGATTTACTAGGAGCATAGTGGCTCCCAGATTATTTTTTTTGGGGCACAAACTGTAAGTCCACTTGTAAAGTAAACATTCACACCACTCATTTTCACTATATTACTTATAAATGGGATGGAGTTGGGAGCAAAAGTTTGTCAGCAACAAAGAATATTCAAGAATAGTAATTTAAAAAAAAAAAATTGCAGATGTACTTTTATTGATTAATTTTAGGAGCAAAATGCCATCCGAGGACGATAGTGTAGATCACAGGTGTCCAACTCAAGGCCCGGGGGCCAGATCTGGCCCGCGGCCTCATTTTATGTGGCCCGTGAAGGGCAAATCAGATGCGTCAATTTCCTGTTTCTAGCACATTTTCTTCACTTTTAACAACATTGAGATATGCGATATTGTGATTTATTTGTAACCAATCCTCCCCTTTTAAAATGAATTGAAAAATTGCTCAACAAACTATTACTGGCTTCTAATTTCAAAACTTGCTTTCCATCATTTCTTTTTGTGTGTACGTGAAAATGTAAGGTGATCATACACTTATATGGTTTCACAGTCATAACGGCCCTCTGCGGGAAACCATAACGACTATGTGGCCCGTCCACAAAAATGAGTTTGACACCCCTGGTGTAGATAGTATTTTTTTGACAAAAATAAAATTATTTTAAGACTTTTTGTTTGTTTCATCACATCATTCACAAATCTCTTATTAGATTTACATAGGCAACAGTTTTCTGCCTTCGGCCGTGGCGCTGACAATTAGTCTTCAGCAAACAGCGAATGCGTTATGCATGGAGCCAATGATGGTTATACAGCTCTAGAAGAAGCACCACATAAATCCTTTTGTTCAGAAATGCAGAGACAGTCCAAGGTTCATGTAAAAACAAAAGATATTTGTACATTTTTTCACATTTGTTTCTGTTTGTGTTCTAGGTTCACGCTCAAGAAGTAGCCTCACTTCCCAGCAGGGAAGGGACTTACATGCTGCTTGTTCCAACACCTCAGCTCCCCTCAGCCTTCTTTAGCTCTCCCATTAGTCCATTTAACTCCTTGAACTCTCTTTCACTTGGTGGCAAAAGCTCCCTGGATGCCCTGGATGACCTATCACCTCCACAGGGACTTCATTCCTCCAAAAACCATTCCGAAGGCGTACATGGTGCAAGCTTGAAGTCAACAGTGCTAGATTCCCTGGATGACCTCTTGGCAGCTCCGTGCACTGTTTCACAAGAAGCCACTGAGCCCAAAACAGACTCGGAACAACTGGATAAGTCACTTGATGATTTGCTTGATGAGTGTGAACCTGTGAGGCTCACCCGTGATCCATCTGCTCAACTTGGTTCTGTGTCGGGTGTGAGCCAGCTGGACTCCGTGGATTCCTTGGACTCATTTCCTGCAGTGAAAACTGAAGGGCATTCTTTGAGGGAAGCTGGCGTGGACACACTCAGTGATTTCAGCTCCAACGGTGATTACAACTCAATTTATAAATTAATGTGTTATTGGGCAAGTGGCACATTTATGCTGATTAAGTTGTTTGATACTCTCTCAACTATACAATATTATGTACTCTAAGAAATTTGTGCAAGTTACACTCACAAATCATTGCCAAGTAACGATTTGTCTTTGGGGGGGGCTTTGGAATGAGTGTGCAGAACTGTAGCTGTAATCATTCATATTTGCCTTTGGTTGGTACAGTCCACTTGCATCAGGGATAGGTTGAGCAGTGACCATCACTGGGGGTGTAGCTTAAGTGCAAGAGAATGACCTTGCACTTTATTTGTAAATTAATCAAGCCAGATGGAAATATTTATTCACCTTGAGGACACAAGTGTTTTCCCTTCTGCGTTGTGTTTTGACTTTAAAAAGTGGCATCTGGTTGTTGTTTTTTTTAGGTTTGAGTGGTTTTCCTTCTCTTCAAAGTCATTGACTAACTAAATTCTATATGCAAGAAAATACATGTTATTTGTATTGCACTGACACGTCACTTAATACTTCAAATGTTCATCCCGCATACAAAAAAGCAGACTTTTTCACAATTTGAAGACTTCAAAATGTAATGTGTCATCCATGTTCTCTCTCTGCCCTTTAGTCAAACAACCTCTAGTTTCAAACCCTCTGTCCGCCACCCATGACTTCATGCAGGCCTGTTCTTGTTGCTTTGCTCGCGAAGGTGGGTCAGTCTGGACAGTGTCCATTTTTTTCCCAGCGCTACACTGTAGTGTTGTAAAAAAGGTTAATTATATTTTCACTGTGATTGATTTTTCAAACCTACTTAAAAACAAAGCAGTGTCACCGCAAACTCCTTTTTGTTTGTTTTTCAGGTCAAGGGACATATACCTTCATTCACAAGCCTGCCCTACACCACAGTTGCAAGCGAGATATTCTCTTGTGTAGACGAAAGACATTCTTTTTTACAGAGTGGACCAAAGTGCGACCGCCACCCACTTGGACGTCCATTACTGGGCCTTTTCTCCTTTGCAAACGTGATTATGATCTCGTCAATCTTTAATGCGTTTATTTGCGTTCCTTTATTACTTCATAAAAAACAAAGGACAAAATTTGAGATATTAAAGAGGAACACCCACCTACACTAACCTATCTGCTTTTTTTATATAGATGTGCAGAGTTCTGTAGATTTGGGCCTCTGTAGGTTTGGGGAAACGTGCCACTTTGCCTTTAACCAACTGGAAATCGACGTTTGGACAGAGGAGAGGAAAGGGACCCTGGATAGAAATCTGCTGTTTGGACCATCTAGTGTTGCCGGTGTCAACCCCGTGAACAACATTATACGCCTTCTACAGGAACACAAGGGCATTTTCGTATTCCTCTGTCAGGTGAGGACATTATAAGGTCACTGCATGACAGAGAACAAAACAACTTTTTTCTGGGTTAATTTTGGATCTTTTTTTTTCTTGCCGTCAGGAATGCTATAATATGAGACCTCGAATTATCAGCGAGCGCTGCAGAGACGATCACACAGTGTGCTGGAATGTGGATGCGCGCCATTCCTTTGATGCTAACAAGTGAGTGGAACGCGACCGTCACTTAAGACACATTCTATAATGCATATTTAATTCATCTACTTTTGTTCCTGTCAGGTGTTTAGCATTTGAAGTGACGAACACAAACCGCAACTACAGAAAAGTCCGTCCATTTAACGTACTGGCCAACTTTAAATTGTGCAGCCAAAACGTTCATGATGGATGCCCTGGGGAGTCCAGCTGTAATAATGCTCACTCAATAATTGAGCTACGAACCTGGTGGATACAGCGGGACACAGGTACTGGCTATCAAAAACATGAAGTGTTCTATATTCTATCCAGAAATGGATGATCATAGTCTCTTCACCGTGTGGCATAACACTTTGTGTTCTGCATGTTTTCATCAGTATCGAGGCTTCTAATTTTATTGTAATAATTTCAAAACACAATGTTACGACTGAGGTTTCGAGTCAATCATTTGCCGTGCACGCAGGCTTGCAGGATGTTTTAACTAGTGATGGAAAAAAATGATGTGATCATTTTTGAGGCCTCTAGATGGCACTCGTGGTTGAAAGATGCAGTGGAAATTTATCTTTAAACCAAGAGCACCATCTAGAGCAGATTCTATATGATTCAAACTCACACTATATACATACAAATATAGATGAATTAATAAAATTTTACATTATTACACTGTTATTATCACTGATTAGTGTTATCTCTGTGAAAACCTTTCGATACAGTTCTGGGATTCTCATTAGATTGCGCATTTTACCTCCCCTTTAATGTCTGAAAAGATGAAGTACATTTAGTGTCTTTCAAATGGTGAAATGGTCTTTCTGATGTGTTCTTGTTTCTAGGTATCACTGCTGATGAGATCGTTAAAGTTTCTACAAAATATCGTGAGAAAGAGGAGCAGAGCGCAAGAAAGGAACGGAAATTGAGATCAAGTAGAGTAAGACAGATTTTTTTTTTGTATTTGAAATAATATCATTATGACTTAAATAACATTGTATTCTTATCAAAGTACTTTAGTACTTAAACTTTGATGGTCGTTTAAGGACAGAGGCTAATGTAGAAAAATAAATGAATGAAATAATAATAATTAATACTTGTAGTGGTAAAGGTACATGAACAAAGTGAACAACTGCTTTCCCCTGTCGATTATATACAATATTGTTAGTTTAACACAATCTCAATGCGTAAAAACTTATTTTCACTCTTTTATCAGCTTACATAGTGCTCATACAGAGAAAGAAAAACAATACGTATCACATCTCAGCATTGTTTTTTTAATTGACAACGCATTTGCCATTAATCATTGTTTTATTATTTTTACTGTAAATAATGCCGGATATGAGGAATATTTAGCTTTTCAGAATCTGTCAGTCATTTTTTATGCTCACTGGTTGACATTGTTCCATGTCGCTAGTGTGCTCCCCCCGAGTAGTAAATAGTTTTTACTCTCCTTTATTTTTAAACAGGGACCTGCTGCGACGAATGGTGAAGAAACACCAAAAGGCAAGAGTTTGAACTTGAAGATGAAGTTTGTCTGTGCTGTCTGCTTGCAAAGCGGGCAAATTAGTATGCCGGACAAAACTTTCAATTATTGCTCTGCCAAGGCCAAGCACCCGTAAGTAAAAGTTTCAAGGAGCTGTTTATCACTTCATATTATAACTTCAAAGGGTATAGCAGATTACTTGAAATACACCAGTGTGCTGTACTTTTGGTTCTTGGGTCTTCAGTGGAATTTAAGATGACTTAATCCACCTCTCAATACTACCGATATCGCAGCGTGATTCTAGAAAAAAAAATCCATACTGTACAACAGGCATCACCAACCTTTTTGAATCCTAGAGCTACTGTACTTCTTGATGAGTGATTAGTGAGAAGGTCTACCAATTGGATACACACTTATAAAAATAGTAAAAAAATAAATACAAATAAATTTGCTCACATCACCTTTAGAATATGTTATATGGTTGTTTGATTAGGAAATTGATAAATATCAATATACAACATTTCTGCAAATCTTTCCTTGTGTTTATATTTTTTTAAATGATCACTTATGCAACATTGCCAGAAAAATCTCAATGTCGCATCAATGGTGAGCGAAATTTTACAACTTTAGAGGCGACCTGGTGCCCGTAGTCAACACTTTGGTGACCCTTGCTGCACAACAACTCAATATAACATTACTGAACTGTCCCATGTGCAGCAATTAGAGCAGTTCAGAATCTATATCTAATAATTACTTGGCAAAAAAAACACAATTTAAATAAAATGTGAAAAATGTCAACGTGTGCTAGTCAGACTTGGCTTTCTCCAACCAATCAGAGGATGTATAAATGGTGACGTTATTGTGGGCCAGCCCTCTGAGGTGAAATTGAAATCTGATTGGTTAAAGAATTGGTCCCATCGCTGGCAGAGTTCTGAAGGTACAATGGCCAGAACTACTGGCTCTGATGATGTTAGGTAAGAGAATAGACCGTTGATGATAATTAAATACATTTTGCATTCTTTCGTCTTATACGTCATCATTCGACTGCTCACACACATTCCCCTTTTCTCTTCAAAACAATAACAAACACTCAGATGGACAAAAGAACAAAACGCGCTGTTGGTGAAGTCCTTTGAGAAGACTAATTGGGTTCCTGTCAGACCACTTCCACATACAAAATACTTCCCCGCGCAATACGAAGTGAGTCATCGTCTTCAATTTAGTGTTTAACGAGTTGAGTTGGAAGTAAATTTCTTGGTACATTTAGATTTGTTTTAGTACTTTGTTACCATTGAAGTTTTCTTCTGGCAGTTGTGCTACTTGAAAAGGAAGAAATGTGATTCCAGCTGCTCCTTCGCTCATAGCAAAGAGGAAAAGGACATGTGGATGTATATGAAGCAAAATGGTGAGTGAATTTGAGGCATTTTAATTCTCCGCCGCTGTTGAAACATTCATTTTCATCACGCGTTAAATTCAAAGTGAAGAATGTCAAAGAGGTACTAGCACCCTTTAATTTTTTTTGTATATAACCTGTAGAAGATAACGATTGGATTGTCAGCATGTCTGCTACTGAACGGTGCCCTAAATGACGAGCGATTTGTGTCTGTCCTCGCAGCTGTTGGCATGCAGCAAATGTACAACATGTGGCTGACATTAAGCACAGACGTTCGTCCCGCAGTCGGACCCGTGTCCGCTCAAGGAAAACACATTGTCATGCCAACCGACAATGCCGACTCAACGGTGGGTAATTGATATTAACATGAGTTTATCGAAATGTGAGAGTAAAAAGTAAAAACTTCGCTGAGCTCTTGATGAGGTACAGCAGTACAATTGTTTGATTTCTCACTTGATTTTAGTGCAGGCACTCGGGGAACTATTTGCATACAAATAATAAAAAGTTACATTTTCCGTCATTTCTCCCTGGATGAGGTGTCCATAATGTAGTGACCTGTGATATCGTGTTTCTTTCGAAAGCAAAGTGATGACAACCGCAGTTGCCGTCTACATTTCAGTTTGGCTTTTTCTGTGAGCCGTGTGGGAAGCCGTGTAATGGCGAGCGACAGTGGCAGCAACACATCTCCACCACCAAGCACAAGGAGCGCCTGTTCAGCAGGTGCGGAGGTGAAGACGAGCCTTTGAGGTGGATCCACCGCTTCCCTGGAGCATCCTTGGAGCTCTGCTCCAAGTAAGACATCACTGTCACGTCACCTGGCCAACATATTCACTCAGAAAACACGATTAATATTTTGGTTTTAGAGGCCTAAATGTCGTCATCAGCTGTTGGGGAGTAGTGCACAGGTAGTAAGCCAATTGTTTTTGTTTTGTTTTTTTAATGTTCCTTTTCTTATTTTTTTCTTATTTCAGTGTTGCAAACAGTTGCAAAAACGTTCGCCGCAGATTCCCAAACACTTTTAATTGTTGCAAACAGTTTGTACAAACGCTGACAAAAAAACAATCGCTATGTACACACACATTTATTTGCAAATTTTAGCCGCTCAGGAAGATACAGATTTAAGTCATTTTTAATACACTGTTACCAACACTAATTATCAACGTGCTTTCTTCCCAAAAACTTTCAAATGTGACTCAGGCAAATTTGCTGTGAGTCTAGTGATTTATAAAATATTTGAGGCGATTAGAATTTTATATGGTTTTCTACTCTGAGGGAAAGCATACGGCCATTGATAACGAGTTTGACATCCTTGTTAGATGATTTATTAATTTTTTTTTTTATGACAACAATTGGTTTAGCCTTCGCAGCAGTCTTTTTTTTTTTTGGGTGCTCTTTTTTAATTGAGTTTAAAAAAACCCATGGCATGTTTCCATTGTGTGTTAGGTCAGAAGCTGACTGCCCCGATGGTGCCAGTTGTGACTTTGCCCACAGTCCTGAGGAGTTGCAGGAGTGGGTGGAGAGACGGGATTTCCTGCATCGCAAATTGGCCAAAGCGAGGGAAGACAATCTCATCATACCTGATGATTTTGACTTTGGAAAGTACAATTTTATACTTCAAGTGTAAGAACTAGAAAATAACATTTTTATCAATTTAATTTTTCAGATCTGAATTAGACAAATCTGTATTTTTTTTTTTTTAATTATTTTCAATACCGTGAAAAAGTATTTGTTTGATGATCTTAAACATTAAAGTGAGGACACTGCAGAATAGTACGAATTTAAAAAGAGGGCAATTACTTTGTCTTATCCGGAATGCAGTTTCCATTTCCAGCCAGTGCCTCACCTCAGTTCACAGCCAATGCTGATGCCAATTCTGGATTAAAAAAGGGTTTTGACATTAAAAAAAAAACAAAAAAACACCAACAACAAAGGAAAACAGCAAATTAAAAAAAATATATAACTGTTTACAACAACTGGCTTTTGGGAAATGTTTTGCTTGTGTAATCAGTGCAATAAAAGTCAGTGATGTTGAAACTCACATTCCTGCACACTACTGCCACATTCATCCGCACAAATTCTTCACAGATGCTTATTCAATGCAGACAATATCATCTCAGTCATACTTATCATATTGGGATGTGATTTTATCCATGAAGGTTATCTCAATATTCACTACAAACACAGCTGTTTTGTACATGCCTGTCTTCAACGGGTGTTGATTGGTAGAACTGTGTTATTTTAAAACCTGGAGTTCACTGTTTCTCTTTATTTTCGATAAATTGAAGTTTCAATAAATTATCTTGTGTATTCTCATTTTGTTGGAAAGGTGGACTCGTATACACGTGATGAAACAAAACCACACAACATCCTTCTCCATTAGTTTGAAAAGTCCTCAACTTGAGGTAAACTATGTGTCTATTGTATGAATCACGTTCATATGACTTTGACATGCATGCACGTAGCTCTGCCACTGATGTGATTGGTTTAGTTTGCTGCCTGCATTTTAAATGGATTACTGGGCTGCTCCCTCTACATTGGCAGTCTCTTGGGGTAAAATGAAGGAAAATAATAAAATAGCATCACATCAGCCCCAAAACATGCCGGCCCAATGGGCATCTGCCCTGTACACCAGATTGCCAGCTCAGCCCTGTACCAGTACCCAACATGATTTCAAATTCACCTCCCAGGATATTGGTAAAATCAGCAGTTTTCCATCCTGTTATTGGCTGGTGAGAGCAAAATTTGTTAGCGACTGTAACATTCTGTACTCAGTACGTTTAATGATAAGCACCTCTGGTGAGCATTTATTTGTAGTTAATTTTATGTTTTGTCATGTGATATATATATATATATATATATATATATATATATATATATATATAGATTGATTATGGTAGTAAATAAATTAGGCCGGGTAAATCACAACTATAGGCCCTAGTACCAAATATACGGCTTTTAAATGTGTATGGTCTGCTTCTCTGAATGAAGTGTATTAAAAACATACAGCGGACGGCGCAGTCGCTATTCCCTTCAGGGAATATTACAATGCATTGTTTTGCATTAAAACACAAACAGTATCCTAATTTATCACGTAGTTATGGTAGTGGTCGCTAGGTGGCGCATGTGCGCCTCCCTCCCACGCAGCCACCTGTCCCACGTGCAGACGCGCGTGGTTGCAAATGTGCTGGAGTGTGAACCATGTGCTGAAACTGTTGTTGTTCTCGCGTTTAGACCCAGCCCCTTGCTTTATGATTGGCTACATAGTGAAACTGACAGGCGTGTTCCCCCAATCGTTTCCCGTTAACCAAACCGGAGGGCGTGACTTACCGGGGTTATTCTAATCCAAGTTGCGCACATGCAGCGGTCCCCGTGATATGAGTGACTTGCTGCTTGAAAGTTGTGCAAAAAGTCTTGAGTGGAGAGCATCGATAGTGCCATTCGCCGCTTGTCTCGTCGAACACCAGTTTGTCGTGTCATCGCTCAGGATGTCAACGTTTAACCACATCTTTGGAGACAGGGGGGAAGTTCCGGATCTCATCAGATCCTTGGCTGACTACCCCTTCTCTTTCCCAGCTTTTGATGATGGCGGTAAGTAAGAATATTTGTCGTCGATAAGTCTTCAAAGTAGTTTGTTTTACCTGAGAGTTGGCTGCATTCACTTCTAGTGTACGTAATATTCAACATATTGTTGTTGTATGGTAAGTGTATATAATTAATGTTGTGGTTTGATGCGATTAACGTCAGCTATTAGGTTTGAACGGTTATTCTAATCATATGTGGCTTTTCAATTTGTTGTTGTTGTGCACGCTACCCTCATAGTGTAAAATTCTAAAGTCAGTCTTGGTGTCATTCTTTGTCATAGTAAGTCGTCGTGAATATGATTCTTAATTGTTCATCTCATTGGCATCTTCAGCTGGATGTTTTTTTTTTCTTTAACTCATGAATGCCCACTGCTATATTACTTAAATCGTGAATTCATGTATGAATGTTTGGGCTATTAAAATTTCACAGTGAAAGCTAAAGTTTACTTTTAAACGCCCCCTGTTGGGTGCAAGGGTTAATGTTTGGCATTTATGAACATCCGCTATTTATATGTATTTTTGCATTAATTCTTATATTGGCCTTGTGAGTAAGTGCCTTATATTGGGTTTTATACTTCTAGAATGTGTTCTGGACATTTGATCTTATTAGCCTTTTCAGATAGTTTGAAAACGTTATGTTTATCACCAGTTCCCCAATATGAACAATATAATTAAATAATCCATCCCTTCTCTATATTTAAGATATTTAATGTGAAGAAAACGCTATATCTCATGGGTCTTTTTATTTTTTTAGTCTCACTGTAAGAATGTGAATGGCCACTAGAGGGCATTATTGACAATCATTTACCTACTGTACCTTGTTTTCATAGTCAAGCTATTCAAGTGATTATTAAAAGAGCCCACTAACACTTAATGCTTATTTACGTAATAATCTATCTCCATAATAAAATACAATGTAAGAAAATAAGGTGTTATTCAAATACTTTGTATAGTTAGTAAAACATTGCTTTATCTAGACTTTGACCAGGAGGTCTCCTCTTTGTGTTTCCGAAGGAGGCAAAACATACACGTGCGGTGTGGCAATGTGCCCTATGAACGCCATGCCTGTAAAATCAGAAACTGTATCTGCGAGGCAACACGGAACTTGTTGGCGCCCCTCTCGCTTTAAGAATATCGCGTGCAACAGAACGTGAGAAAGAAAAATTCAGATCTTTTGCTGCCCTGAGCTCACAATAAGGAGTTAAGAGAGTCGTTTTTAAATAAAAAATAATAATAAATGAATACATAAACCAATAAAGAAATGTATATTATTTTAAAAAAATGAATACATTTGGATTATGGGTCAGACTGTCTATGTCGTCATCGTGCAATACAATGCTTTTATGCGTTAAATTGTTGTTCTACAAGGTCTTTTGGATAAAAGACGGTTTATTAAAAATAATAATTAATACAATTCGCATGAAGTATTTTTAATTATCGTTGATTTAAAAAAAAAAAAAAAGTCGCAGCTGTTCCACTGACCAGAGAGTCGGTTGCTGCACGTGCGGAGCAGCACGCGCGGAGCTGAACGCGGCCACGCCCCCTACACTTGTACTGTCACATGAGCGGGTGAGGGTGGGGTGCACGTGTTTTGCCACGAGTGTTCTTGCGACTCCGTTGCAGGCGAGGTCGCAACCCACGTACAGTACTTTTCAACCATTTTTTGTCTGGTTGGAAACACGGTGAAAGTGAGAAGTTGTGTTACAGCCGCGGGTCAATTTGTGCCTACAGAAAAATAACAAAAGTGTCTTTCCAATGTTGTGAGGGGTCCGCATTTGATGTAAATTACGCACTGTCTTTTTTTAAAGACACATATTAGATTGAACTCGTGTTTAAAATAAATGAAGTTTGAGATCGACGAATAAATAAGGAATAAAATTAAATTCAAAGTAAAAAAAAAGACCACTGGCGGCGCCCGTCTCGGACGGTGCCATCACATGACTCAATAAGGAGCCAATCAGCTTCTACTATGCCCCCAAGTGGGCGTGACTTTTGTCTCATGAATATCCAACACGCGCTCTGGATGGACACGGACAACACAAAGGGGATCAGTGTAGTTTCCGCATCTTAGTGCTCCATCGTCGACAGGCGGATTTAAACGTCGCAGAAGTTGGAAGGTGACCCGCAGTACCGTTGATATACATATATTTTAATTCTGCGACGAGCAATGCCCGGTAAAGCAGCGGTGGCTGTCGCGCTGCAGCCCGACACGACCGTCGACCCAGCGGCTAAGCAGAAGTCTTTCCCGTTTGTTATAAAGAAGATAATGGACATCCCTCCTCCCAATATTCTGGAGGAAGGCGACGACGGTAAGATTGCTGTGTCAAAAAGTGTTCGTGAATGTTTAGTTTTCTTTCAGTGCAGCTCAGAAATAAAAAAGAACAAAAAGTTCCAAGTGCAGTTCTGCGTACCAGCACTCTAAATACGCCCCCAACACAAGCCAATTATGTTGGATTCATGTTGCATATTTGTCTCATGTTTCTTTTTGTTCTGAATTTTCTGAGCTGCGTTTGTAGACCAACCAACAACCTGTCATTGCCGTATAGTGCGACCAAACCCTCCACGCCCACACCAACCCCGATCCGCCCCCCGTCACTGACATTGACAGTCGCTGGGTTTTCCCGTTACAACCTTTGTCCCCGTCATAATATCAAGCGTTATGGACACTCACGCCCTATTTGATGAAATTAACTACGGTTTTCTCTTGTGTTGAATTCAGAGCTCGAGAAGGAGAAGCTGGGCTCAGCTGACGATGTGTTGGGGGGCGGGGTTGCTGCAGCCGCCGCTGGTGGGGCTTCACGGGGAAGTAGTGGGGGCAGCGCTGGAGGTGTGTCTGCCTCCTTGACCCCAGCCATTTGGGAGAAGACCATTCCCTACGATGGGGAGACCTTCCATCTAGAGTACATGGACCTAGATGAGTTCCTGTTGGAGAACGGGATCCCTGCGAGCCTGGAGGATGAGGAGCTGCAGAAGACGCTGACTCCGGCTGGTGGCAAAGGCAAGAGTGTCCTCAAGGTTACGGCCGCTGCCAGCGCGACAACAACCTCGGCGTCCACGTCTACCCCGCCTGCTCCTGACAGCTCTACGGTCACCTCAGAGCCAGAGGAAGCGGTGACTGTCACCACGCTACTGCCTGCCAAATTGGAAGAGGATGATGATGAAGATGAGGAACAAGAAGAGGAATCTTTGCCTCTTGAGGCAAAAGAAGCTGAGGAAGTCAACAAGCAGAATCCTGGTGAGAAATTTGCATTCATGTAGTCTAGGGTTTTCAAACTCCTTTTTGTCACGTGCCGCATCAGACTTCTGGTTTCCCTTAGAGGACCACTATGAATATAAAAACTATAGAAATGCTTATACAGTATATTGTCACTAGGGTGTGCAGTTCTCCAATAAAAGACAATTAGATATATATCTGTATTCAAGGGGTACGATTTGCTTCAAATAATGGAACATATTAACATGAAACAATTCATTTTAGTTCGATTTGCTGGGATTATCATTCAATTCAATAAAGTACGGCTCAGTTAGAGAGGGTTTTATTAGAAAGTTGACATTCATTTTGCAATATAAATTAAGTTGTCAGTGCTGTTATTGTGGCATTTCATTCAATTTATCAAAGATGAAGAAAATATGTAATTGTAGCTTTCCAAAGGTCTCCAAAGGCCAAACTATCCTTGTTAATTCAATTCAACGAAATAACAAATCCTCAGCAACATCAAAGCGATTTATGCTGTTTCAACTTTTTGATCGTTATTTGATTGGTTGATATCGGGTCAGATTAATTTGTTCATGTCCTGATTCATTTACCAATTTAAAATATAACTCATCATATTATTACATTTGCACAGTTGCCCCTTCAATTGAGTATTATTATTATTATTATTATTATTATTATTAGCTATTTGGATTAAAAAAAAATCTACAACTGTTGTCCAATTTATTTTATGAACAAATTTGGTGAAAAAATGCTCATTTGTTAAAAGTGAAGGGGGAAAAATGCAATTTCTGTAAAGATTTACTGCCAAAATGAAAACAAAAAAAAATCAATTTAATAACTCGAAATTTGAAGTCTATATGGCCCTTGACTTTGTAGCCATTTCATGAGCTGTGAAAAGTTGTTCTATGAGGTTATAATCTGGTCACATACTAAACTGCAAATCGACAGTATACAAAATGTTGGGAAACTGATAAAGCCTGACCTTTGAGCGCATTATTTTAGCAGTTTTTATAACATCTTTGGCTTATTGTTGGACCCCCCCCCCCTTTCGTAACTCTTAATGCATCTTGTTAGTGGAAAAGAAAATATTTCAGTGGTACCTTGAATGTTTCTCTCGTGATGTTGGTTGGCATCTGACTTGGTTTGAAATTTGATTCTTGAAATCTTATGGGTCCAATCTACCAGCCAATATAGGCAATGTTTTAAGTAACATTTAAATATTCTTCTCCATTATACACATGTAAAATTTTAACAGTATAGGGGTCCTCAGTTTACGGCAAAGCTCTGCGACACTGATATAACGTGATATTTTTAGGCTCTAGGACAAGGATGGCCAACATAAATGTCGGAGGGCGACAAATAGGACTGCACACTTCCTAACCAGATGCAGGACAAAAAAATGCAATTTTAAACTCAGACAAAATGCGTGCATCTGTGAAAAATACGTACGACTAGCATATTTAATTTGTCACAATACATTTCTTAATGCTTGTATAAACTATTCGACAACTATTCAATGCAAACAACAGAATAAACACTGACTGTGATTTATTTCCCCAGTTTAAAAGGGCTCTGTTGCATAAAAATGACCATTCAAGGTCCTCACAAACAGCAAAACAACACTAAGTGCAAAAGTACATTTTGTGCAATTTTTTTCTTTTTTTTACTAAAATTAACTCCCTCAAAATTGTAATATATTGAGGTCACCTCTTGTCATGTTGCTCGTATAAGTTTAAAAGAAGTAACCATTTTAAGTTTAAAAAACAAAACAAACGATATGTAACAATAAATGCATTTAGTCATACTCTATCCAATAAGGGATGTATGCACCTTTTTTTCCATTTTCCACCTTTGTACGGACAGGGACTGGAGAGCGTAACACGCCGTCTCCCGTCAACCCGGACGACATCGAGGTGGATGTTAACTTTCAGCCAGATCCGACCGACCTGGTCCTGTCGAGTGTGCCGGGGGGAGAGCTGTTCAACCCACGCAAACACAAATTCTCTGATGAGGAGCTCAAGCCGCAGCCCATGATCAAGAAAGCCAAGAAAGTTTTTGTTCCAAACGAACAGAAGGTATTCTGACTCACTCGCGAGCATGTTTGCTCCAAAATGCCGACATTATTTGCTGCAAACTAGCACTGAAATTAATTGAATTCAAATCGGCGTCGCAATGTAGTGGAATGCAATTTTCAAATCGCAAAAGGCTACATTTCACCCCCGGGGTTAATTTTGGACAACAGTACCCTTGCCTACTTTTCATTCTGTCTTGTTTTCTGCTCAGGATGACAAATATTGGTCCAGGAGGAAGAAGAACAACCTGGCCGCCAAACGTTCCCGTGATGCCCGGCGTCTCAAAGAGAATCAGATCACGGTGCGCGCCTCCTTCCTGGAACGGGAGAACGCGGCCCTGCGACAGCAAGTGGCAGAAATGCGGAAAGACTGTGGACGCTGCAAGAACATGGTGGCTCGCTATGAGGCCAAGTACGGTCCGCTGTAAAGACATGGTAAAAATCCAATTATCAATCCGACAAAAGCAGAACTTCCTACCCCGCAGAATTCAACATAGACACAAACACACAAGGGAAATCTAAATTTGCACTCTTGCTGACCTCCGGTCACTGTGTCGAGCGCCAGTCGCAGGTCCGAACCTGGCACTGGAGTGTCGGATACACACTTGAGGGGCTAGGCTGGGAGCGGTGGTCACGGGAAGGTCTGTGGAGAGCGCCTGGCTACCTTCACCGAGAGGAAGGCGACAACACTCCTACGGAGAGAGACACGGGGGAAAATACGGTTGGTCTCAAGATACTTTCAAGGAAGTCAGGAAATTTGAAAACTGCAGGCTGAAATCGCATCGTCACACTTTTTTTTATTTTTAATCACTGCATAGCACTTCCTCTAGTGGACCAAAGCATGAGTGCCATCAGTTGTGAATAGAATCGTGTCGCACGTACATTTGTGTCTAATTCCTTTTTATTGTCAAGGGGGATGTAGACGCTGAGACAGAAGAAAAATCGAGTTGAAATCAGGTACTCGGACCTGGAGGGGGGGGTTGGGGGGGAGCGATATCCTCAGGTGGTGGAAGAATGGCCGCAAAGAATATGTTTAGTTCTTCTGTCAAGTAACACACACACACTCACACACTATTTGTATAGTCATCTCCGGTGTGTAATCCCTTGTTGCACTTTTTCTTGGAAGACTCTTGTGGTTGAAGGTACCTTATTATCACTGTGGGAGGCACGGTAGCTTAATAGAAAGCATGCATGAAGTCCTCGTACTAATCTCAGATCAACTTGCCGAGCCTCATAAAACATTTGATTAAAAAAAAAAAACAGTCCTTTAGAGTCACTTTTACACACACAAAAAAATGCAGTTTTTCTTTCACCAGTCAAAAGTATCACTTTGAAGGTATCTGTGGCCCTCCCTTGAGTGGAGGGGTATGTAGTATGTCAGGATGTTTATTTTACTACACTCTGCAAGTAGAGGACGCTTGGAGCCCTCACCTGCCTTTAGGTAGTGTAGTGATTGCTGGATTGTTCTTTAAAAAAAAGAATTGAGCCATCCCTAAAAGGCGGGCGCTCTTAAACCCTGTAAATAAATGATCGTTTGGAGGTCTTCATATCCTAAAACAGGGATTTTGACTATGTCTTTATAATCCAATGCTATTCCTTATATTTGCCAAATAGTCAATGAGTGCTGTATTTATTCTGATGGTAATAATAATGCATCTGTTGATTGTGACGTACAAGAATATGTCAGATTCTTTATATCCCTTTGAGGAAAATGTCTAATGACACCAATGACTAAGCAGGGACTCCAATGGGTTAACTGTTTATTTTTAAAAACAGATTTATATCAATATAAGGGATTCTTTTTTCCATTCTATATATCGATATACAGTATGCGTGTGTGTCAAACGCAAAGCGCAGGGGTACACTCGTATTTACCTCATCCAGCACTTATTGGATTGAAAGGGTTGATTGAACAGGCGGTGGTTGAAGTACAGCGCACACACCGCCAATGCAGCGTCTAGGTCTATTTGGCAAACCATCAAATCCGATTTTTATTTAAATTTTCTAATGAGTTGTTAGACTGGCTACCTGTTTTAATTAGTAAGTACACCACAGACTGTTACAAGACTCCGTTGTCTTCTCCAGATGATTTTTTTTGTTTTTTGGGTGATTGGTCGGCTTGTGCGCCAATAAATGTGGCAATAATACTGTTATATATTGCTTGTTTGATTTCCGTGATATGTGTAAAATTACCATGATCTTACTTCTAAGAGGAAATCCCCCAAAAAGTCTTTTGTGCTTCCAGTTTGATCCTTTGTAGTCTAGGATCGTAATGCATGAAAACCCAGTGTACTTTGTCTTCTATCAATGTCTTGACTATTTTTTACACCAAGTGTACTTATGTCTGTAAACCTTTCACTAAAGAGCAGACATGCTTGATGATGAGCGAATTAATGCAGAGCATCCGTATTTAGGATGTTATGACCCGCATAATGACGCCAGCCATCCCGAGTGCGCTCCGCTTGATTTCCTGTTGGGGCAAACGTCAAACATCAGTTGAAAATGGCATCTTTTGATCACTGTGTGGATTATTTCCTATGAACTGCAAATTGATCTATATCTAGATTTACTGGATCCGTTGGTGCTTAAGTGTTTTCTTGATCGTTTCAATTTCAAGAGGGTTGTAGTATAAAAGGCATTTTTAATTTTGAGAGATTATTTTGCATTGACATTCAAACAAAAAATATGCACTGCATCGGGCTGTCAGTACAGCCAATGAGTTTTTTTTTTTTTTATTTAAATTGAAAATGTTGTGCATAAATCTGACTATGCGCCGAGAGAATCTTTTAGATTAAATACTGGTGTAGGTCAGTATGTAGCAGGTTTTTTTTAAGTGGAAAATATACGGAAGATAATAGATATATGTTCTAATATTTTACAAATTCCAGATTCTATTCTATCAGTCTGCTCCAGTAATAAAAACAGAGAGGGCACCTTTGCATGTGTGATCAAAAAGATTCCTTTTAAATTGTGCTGCACTGTCACCGTTTCGAAGGTAAATATGTGCAAGCTCTCCTTTTATTTGCATCTACTGTATTTTTTATTTGATGCACAACACAAACTAAAACATTGTTTTACATGCTTAGTAATGTGCATGCGTAAAATATATGCTCCTCGGTGTAAAACAAATCGTCAAGCACAAACTACATGAAAAAGTTTTTCTTTACCTGTTGGTGATGCTAATGTGTACATTTGAAGGTGAAGGTAAAACAGCCCTGTTTTAGTTTTTCTTGGCATCACTTATCAGCTATTTGAAGCGGCTACAACTAGAATACAGAAAACGATTTAATAGTATCCGTATATTTTTCGTTTTTTTTTTTATGTGTGTGTCTTTTGGGGGTGTTTTGCATTACTTTCTATAAAAAAAATATTCTGTTGGGTGTTTTTGTATTGTCTTAACCATGTATGGATACATGACACTGCAGTGGCATTGTTCTGTAACGTGTATCATGCATAAAAATAAAAATAAATCAAGATGTATAGACACGCGGGCTCAATTTGACCTTGACTTGCCATCAGTCAGCTCCAGACTTCTTGTGTGTTGACACATGGTGCAATAGATGTGATTTCATATGCCGTTTATCTGCACGTGTACACGCACATGCGGTGCTTTTGTTTGGATGCTGCACGCGTTTTCTCTCCTCCCTTCTGTTCCCTCAGCCCTGCTGCTCATCAGTATTCCAGAAGAATAAGAGCCATTGCGTAATGATCACATCCACACACAGGGGAGCAGTGTTGCGTAACAGCAGCAAGCTTCAAAGAGGATGGGCGTGTGTGTGCGCGTGCGCGTGTTCAGAAAGGCAAAGATTGGAGATGCAAGGGAGGAGCTCTGGGAAACTGAAAAGATGATCGGGTGGAGGGAATGATGGAGTCTCCCAAAGTGGGCGGGGCTTGAGGATGGGAGAGGAAATGCTGAGGTGGGGCAAAAAAACAAAACAAAAAAAGATGTAAAGGATGAGGCCAGCCATGCATGATAAATGTCAAACAACACGTTACGATAGAAAGGCAAGTGAGCGAGCCAACATTACAGCTGGTTCCAGCCCCGCACCTGCCATCACGCATCCAAACACTACAAGGCAGTCAGAGCGGCTGTATGATGAAATCTGCAGTAATATCTGCTTGGGATGTCTCCTGCTGAGGTGGGTGGTGCGCAAATCTGGCTCTTCACCAAAAGAGAATTTCATCCTTGCTTTGAATTATTGATCAAACATCACTGGAGTTTGTTTACTGCAATATTTGGATGCGTCACTCGAGCATTTTCCGTGCTCAGAAAGACAGGTTCTTTTTCCACATCTGTACAGACAGGTGGTCAGAAAGACAGTTCTCCAGCTTTTTTTTTTTTTTTTTTTTTCAATACCATGGAAGGAGAGGAAATGCATTCACAGCAAGCACAATAATGAGACGCTCATCTTATTTTCCATGCTTACTGGTCTTTTTTATTACAAACTTAAAAAAGAAATCTGATACAATAAGAAACTGCAGTAGTAATGCCCCATTCCAAGAAAACAGGTCATTGCATTTCATTGGTGAAAGACTTGTTAAACATCTACAAGGTGTACAGATTGGATACAAAATAGGAAACAAATAAAAATACAGTCAGAAAAAGGAAATAACTATTTTGTACATCTTTTCAATTATACATTTTAATGTTAAATGTCACATAGAAAATAAACTCTTATAACAATGAAATATTCCAAAGTGCAAAATAAAACACCATATAAGCATCAGAATACAAAACTCTTCCTTCGATTCAACCCCGATTATAGGACGGCCTGCACTTAAAGAGTTTGGGGTGCATTTCAAATGGGTTATTTCGAGCACACACTATGCAGGTCTAAATTTTAAACGCACACTATTTGGAGTTCTTTTAAGCGCAATAAAATATGCAGGTATCCCAGATGGGCTTCAGCCGGCCATCTCAACCGGGGCTGACTAAGAGTGCAACATTCATTTCCTCCATCCTTCCTATTAGAAGAGACCAACATACTTTGATGCTATTCAGGGAGATGAGAGGTAAAAAACCCACTGCAGGGTCTTTTCAATTCTGGTCTTATATTGCACTTGACAAGGGCGATTGAGTGTCTGTGTAAGAAATGATGGTCCAGTATATGGCATGGAGACCAGAAGGTCACACTTTGGAAGTCAACGTCAGTTTTAATCAGGGACCGACTTTGTGCAAGATGCACGTTAATTCATCGATACGGGGATTTCCTTGAAATTGTGTTTACAGATTGCTGTTAGGACAGCGACGTGAACTCTCTTTTGTAAACATTCAGCTCTTCAAACCTCAGATTTAATACATTTGCCCGTCTCTTTAGACTGCTGCTGTTACAAAGTACAATACACATTCAATACTGGACTCTGTACATAATTGAAATACTTTTATTTATTTATTTATCTTTTTTTTTTTTTTTATCTCAGTTTGCATATATTCAGGTTAATTTTTGCAAAAATAACTTCAGCATGTAAGAAACTAAACACAAAATCTGAACATAAGAACTTTATATTTACATTTTCTTGGACTTCATACTTCAGTTCGCAAAAACAAAAATATATGAAACTATCAGGTCATTTCTTTTTTTTTTTTTTTTTAAACAAAACAAAAACAAATCCATATTTCCCCATCACATTCTCCGAAAGGGTGGTGAGAGGGCAAAAGAAAACAGTTAAGGGTCCTTGGGTACAAAACATGAATACATCTCTTTGTCTAGAAAAACATTAAATGGACATAACTGACTCAATTTCCACCTCTTCAATACATTAAGTGCTTGCATCTGTTTAAATGACAGTGTCATGTAAAAAAAAAAAAAAAAAAAAAAATGGATGTGAGTAGAGCTCCGCTTAATAAAGTGCTCAAATTGACCATTTTGTCATAAACACATTAGCCTTGAAGAGCTGTAACGATCTTAAAATAGCAACAGAAGCCTGGCCATCAATTCAGAACATTCATCGCTGTCCACTTGACAACCAGGAGACAAGAAACAGCTTCACCTTTTTCTGCTCTCCCTCTGCACAGGAGCTTTTCGAGGAGGGGCACAACAGTGTTAGCCTTTCGCTTCAATACCATTTAAGCTCACCGGCAACGTGTTCTGGGTTTTAAAAAATGTCGCTCTCAAAGTCAATACACACCATACGCCAGTGAGCCAACGCAACCCTCTCGCTGCCTTCTTTTCACAGTGAGGAAAAGCACCCCTACATCCCCAAAGTCACACCAAGCCATTGATCAAAATCTCTTCGGCTTTACAGCTGGATACCATCCCTCCCCCAACCGCAATTCGCTGCCAGTTCACCTTCACACACTGATGACCGGGAACGTGTACATGTGCATTTAGCCGTGTGCACACTGTACAATGTCTACATGTATGCTCACGCACATGACTGCAGGCATGGCCACGTGAGCGCCGTCTTCTTAAGATGCAAAGCTGCCTTCCCTCACAGAGGTTTTCGCGACCTTCCCTGCTGCAATTTCCCCCCTGACAGATGAATGACATTCCTCGATTTGCTCACTTCATCTCCAAAACATGGACATGTTCTCGCCGATGATAAAGCGTTTCTGTATTTACTGCTGTGATGTCAGCGTGCAAAGGCGCCCATCACGTGATACGATTCCAGCTCACATGGAGCCACGACATCACAACACATGCAAGCACAGACAACTCCCCCCACCCCACCCCTCTCCTCCTCATCCCCCCCCCGAATAGCCAGCACTGTAAGAACAGATTGCAAAGCAAAGTGCAATACTTGGCCAGGTCCTTTTGCCACAGTGTGACGTGCAAACTGGAGCTTTACCACAGTTTATGTCCATTAGATTACTTGTCATTCATTCAATGAATAACGATGGCAATGATTAATTCAAAGCTGAACATGATGGTGGAAAAAAATTACCATGAGATAATGAGAGTATCTTCAAATTTTCGTAGGAAAGCTACATGTTTAAATCTCTGTAGGAAAATTAAGCGTTAGCTTGCATTAGTATTAGGAGAGTTTGTTAGAAAAAAAAAGAAGATATCTGGAGCTTGTGGGCCACTTGTTGACAAATAAAGGCTTAGTTGGCCAAAACAACAGGCTGGAAGGACTGGCTTGGGTATTGCAGGTTGTAGCTCCCTAAACCCTCAACAAACTGAGGTTTCTCCATGTAGGAGATCTCGCCGTTTGTGCCCATGATGCCCACATTCTGGGATGGGGGAGGGCTGGAGAAAGGGTCAAAGGACAGGTGGGTGCCGACGCGGTGGCTGGGCTGGAATCGGCTAGCGTGAGCTTGCATGGGCTGGGGGTCTGCATCAAAGTAAAGGGGGCTGTGGGGTCCCGGGTAGACAAACTCTTTGGCGTTGGGTGACAGCTGGCTGGGGATGGGACCGACAAGCGAGTGCATGGAGAGAGACAGCGACTTGTGCTTCAGCATCTCTGGAGCTAACATGGCGGTGGGAGAGTGGGAGAGCATCCTTTGGACAGGCGGCACTCCGACGGCGACGCTCGAACCACCCGCCGACCCAGCCACGCTGCACTTTTTCATTTTGGTGGAGCCAAATTTAGTGGCGGCAAAAGCGGCTGTAGTGAAGGTGATTGGTTGAGGTCGGGCCGCGGGGAGGGAGGAGGCGGGCTGCTGAGCGGCTAGGTAGGGTATCCCGTTTGTGGGAGGAGAAGGGGTGGATGTGTTGGAGGAGTGTGCAGAAGGGTCGGCGGGCGAACTGGAGGTGGGGTAGTTGAAGAGGGCGGGGACGGGGTGGACGGAGGGCGGCGTGGGGGAACTGGAGAGCGGCGCCATGAGGGAAGGAGACAACTGGCTTCCGATCGGAACAAACACCTGAGCGTCTGGATTGAAGCCCAAACTCTTGGCTTCTTCCAACTCAGAGTCGCCTTTCACCTCACTCATGACCCCCTCAGGTCGCTCAATGTCACAGCTGAGGCCCGGCGGGTCCTCCAGGTACAACACCTTCACTGTTCCCTTCTCTCCAATCTGGTAGGACACCTCATAGGGGTCAATCCACACGCTGAGCTCCGCAGGGACATTTGCACGCACCTCCTCTGTATCCAGTCCACTTCTCTTGGCGGCCAGCTCCACAACCGGGTCTCTCGGGGCTCCCAGGTGCAAGCAGCGGAATGCAGAGCCTCGAAGAGGGGCCTCGGGGTACCAGTGGCCCTCGAACCGAGACACCAGGATCCGCTCCAGCTCTTCTCCGAAGAGGTCCGCGCGACGCCGAGGTAGCTTATTGTACAAATAGGACACAATGAAGTTGAGCGCAACCTTCACCTCCAGATGCATGACTGCACCAGGCTGCCGCTACACCCCGAGCGCGAGATGAGGTTTGCTTTAAAAGTGAGGCGATGCAAAGCGGAATGTCCTTGACTCTCCTCTGGCTTACTGTACACTGTGTGATTTAAGTGTCACCATCTTGAAAGGCACTTTGGAGGCAGGGACAGCAGGTTGTTTGTCGACGTCTCAAGTGAAGCAAACTGCGACTTCAGCGCTGCAAAGATGAAAGGTAGATCAAATGTCGGTATTTCACAAGGATCAGGAAATCATTGAGGAGAGATCAGAAAAGATTTCTTCATTTGTAAATACAGCCGTTAATTTGTACGTGTTGCCATTTTGTATTTTTCAACATCACTCAACGTGAACTGTTTGCAGTCTTCTGTGTTCTTTATCACTCGTTCAGCTACAGTATACATTCTCGCACAGTGGTTCTCATTCACTGTGATGAATCACCTCCAAAAAATATTTTGCTCTCCGGTTTCCCCAAGTACCATCATAATGTCCTAAATTAAAATACAGTAGAATAGCAGGTGTTTGCTGAATGATTTTGGGAAAAGATTGAATTGCAATTTTTCTCACAGGTATTGCGATTTCGATTAAATTCTTGACATTCTTCAAGTTTCAGTGCAATATTCACTATGTACAGCAACATTTGAGAAAATTAGATCATACCACCAAAACCTTATAAGCCTTATAAGGAGGGCAACGTTTTTAAAATGTTTCAACAAAAACAAGACCTGCTTCTTGACATCATGCATGTATAAACATGCAACTGTGCGTGCAAGTGCATGGAAAAAAAAAAAAAAGTTTGACATTTTGTATAAACGCACATATTCTTTGTTTATAAATTTGAGATAGGAGGAGGGGCAGGTTTAAGAGGAGCGCTTTAAAAAAAATAAATAAATAAATACAATTGTGCTTTGACAATCACAAAATCATGTCATCTGTGATCACGATTTTGATCCCAAAATGCTGAATTCTGAAGCCTTAAGAGAAGGCCATTGCGTTCATCAAAAATGAGGCCAATTTGATTTCTAAAGAGGGTATTTAATTATTGTCAGCCACTATATTTTTACGCATTTTAAACATTAATGCTGCACTTAAAGGGAAAATGCACCTATAGAATGATTCAATTAAAATGTATTGTACATACATTAAGTCATATCTGTATCAAAATGAAAAACAAACTGCTCTTAAAAATGTACTAAACAGATCTAGTGTGTAGGATAAAAAAAAAAGCCCACTCAAATATTATGCACAGTTATGATGAAAAGACACAAAGTTAAATACAACTGAATTGTCCTGTGCAGATCTACAGTGCAGGATTTAAAAAAAAAAAAAAGCCCACTTGTATATTATGCACAGTTTTGACACATAATTCATTGATTCTTCTGTCCGTCACTAGAGGGAACCCACGTGCAATTGGTGGTCCTCATGCTACATTTTGAGAATCATTAGTAAATTGGGGATCTATGGAGAATCCACACAATTTAAGTAGTGAAAAGGTTAGGGAAATTCTGCTTTAATTTATGTCACAAAGGATGGCTGGCATGCATTTGTATACTCTTATTTCTTAAATTATTTATTTATCCTGTTTTTAGGATCCTTTTGATGCGGGGACGGTGCCACACTGGGCTAAGGGGTGCTAAAACCCCATCGGAACTCTGCATAGCCCAAGTTAAGTCCCTTCAGCCTTGTAGTTTATTTTTGAAAATATATATTTAGCAATCTTTTCTCAGTTCCTTACTTTTTAGTCAAACCCCCTGAAAGCGCCGGGAGAGAAAAAAAAAATCCTGGAGCCATCACTGTGTTAATATAACTATTCATCTGACATAATTGCACTACAAAGCTTAGAAAATCTGAACTGTATCAAAAGCATTCAAGGGTTTAAACCATAGAATCAATTTAATGCATTTGCTTTGCCTTCGAATGGTATAATACAAAGATGTCATTTTGAAGGGCTTTCAAGGCTGTCACTAGTCAATACCTCTCTGACGTGACAAGGAATGAGGTTCAGAACCACAACATAGTAAAGTAACAACAGCTGTCAGAGTCAACATCAACATACACAAATAGGAATTCACCATTTTATATTTTGGTTCAGTAAGAGTACAGGATGTACTGATGGATGTGACAGATGTGATGTGGGCCTCATAAATCCTTTATAATCTGAATCTGATCCCAGGGAGCGCCTCCTGCTTAATGCTTCAGTCCATTCATCCCCTCGCTAAGTCAACGTCTGATTAAAAATGAAAAAACCAGCATCACAAGACGCGTGTCCAAGGAAGAATTGTAAAATGGCAGCTTGTCCATCACAGAACACCATTTCCCATCATGCAGCGCACGCACTCCTCCCCTCCCTTCCCCCCCTGCACAAAAACAATCCTCTCACATCAACTTCCCTGACCAGATGGGAATCCTTCATCTTTGAAAGATGAATCTGATTAAAAGACAATTCCAATTTTGCAACGGACAAACCAGGACGTGCCGAAACGCTGCATTGGACGTGGTGAACATGAGATTTACATTTGTAGTTCCACTTGAAAAAAGGTGACATTGAGAGGATAAGATGGGGGTTGGTTGGAGTGGTGCTATAAATAGGGACATATTTTGTACTATGCATTATTTTAAGTGTCTTTCCACAACCTGAATAAAATATGATTATTCGAGTTGAGAAACAACAATTACAAAAACTGAAAAAAAAAAAAATAGAAACATTGGTATGATTGTGCACTAAATGCATCAGGGATCATTAACCACTGCTTAAATTTAACAAGTATCATTGATTACTCCGTGAGATTCCCAAAATATTTTTAGTTTATTCACCTTTAATAATTTTTAGGGATTTTTATTTTTACAGAATTGCTGTTGCAGGCTGAGCAATCAAACAGGATGCTGTATTGTTGTTTACATGGAGCTTCGAACATGTGCCACTCGACTGTGAAATCTCAGCTCCATGACATTGAGTCTTCTCAGTGCCTAATGAAATTTGAAAGATACATGCATGACTACAATGGCAGACATTGAAGGGGGAGTCTGTTATAATTAACACAATGAGATCAATACAACAATCGGCCTTTGGGAGAATGGTGCTCAGTTTTGACTATGTTTGAGAGGTACTGATTGAAAATGTTTATTATTGTTGTGGGTGTAGTTTGCAGTGATGTGGAACTGCACTGCATCATAAGGTGGGCCGTGTTTAATATTTTTTCTTAACTTATGTGCTAAACAGAAGCAGTATAATTTAGTACAGATGTACACAACTGCAAAGGATAAGCACAATAATAAAAACACTGACAGTGTCAAAAATATTTTTATATATTATTATCGGAAGAGCAAAGACGAAATTGTTGACATGATATTGCAGAAAGTGGATGGCCACTTGCACTAATTAATATGATTGAATATTAACAGCTATTTTCATTTGTTTCACGTATTAAAACCTCATCGGAGACACTGGATTGAAGAACCTAGCGTCGCTGACATGCGACCGAGAGAAGGGAGAAAAGCAAAATATCTAAATGAAGAGACTAATTGAGGCGAACAGACAGTTGATTTAGCATTGAATGTGCACCATGAAAATGTAGATGAGAGTCAACAACCACATAATACACGTGACAGCCGCAGCGGCGAAGACAACATAAAGAGCGAGAACGAGATAGAGAAAAGACCTGCAAATCTTGTAAAGGCTTAAATAATAGACGCCAAAGCATTTGCATTGAGAAACAAAATAGCAAATACATACAAAGACTAAAAAATGAACCTTTCGTTGCTACGTGCCACTTACCTGCCACTACTTTGCTTTTTCGGATTTCACAGCGTTGACTCCATGTTTTCGTGGAACAGTTATTCTTTCGAATCGCTTGCAAGTCTCCAGCTGACAGTTGAATGGAGGGTCCAGAGAAACTTTACGGTCGGACAAGCCGACGTATTTATACAGTGTGACTCGCCTACACGCCGGTGACGACAGGAACTATTTTCTTTCGATTGTAATGGCCTCTTTCCTGTTATTTAAAAAAATATATATCATTCTTATTTTTTTTATAAAAGCCTGCACTAATATTACATGTAACGCTTAAATATTAAATATTAATATATAAGTACAATAATAATGGGTAAAAAGATAAAATAGAACTAACAAGTTCACGTTTCCAATAGTTAATATCGTCTAACGAGCTTTACGAAAAATAGCCATAACATGAAAAAATAAATATTTTCATACTATAGTTCACAAAAGTGAAGACTTGCAAATATCGCGGAGGGATATTTGTAGTTTCTTACAACGCTGACCGCTTGCTAAAAATATAAGCGGTGATAGCAACAGAGTGTCGATTGGCTGTGAGACGGGCAGGCCCACAATTTATTGGGCTGCGTTATCCATTCACAACAGCGAACACGACATTTCTTTTAAACAAGGACTTGTGGGAAATGACGTTCTTTAGAAATAAATAATGATGCAGTAGTCGTTGGGAGATTATGTATTTGACACTTTACAATGTACTTTGAATATTTTACTCACCTTGAAAGAGACAATCTAGCTTCACATGATGCTTTGTCCGAAATGAATCGCGTAAAGAAACGATATGCTTTTTGCACCAAAAATGCTCAAATTGCACTTGCTGAATGTGTTTGGATTCATCTGTAAACTATGGCATGATGATTCAGGATCCCTTAAGGGTTCATCAATTCTTCAACTGTAATGTTGATGAAACAGAATGAACCGAACACGTGATAACAACAACATCTTTCCCATCATAGATGCACGCAAAAATATACAATCCTTGAGAAATAAAAGTTACAAAAATTGGTATAAAAAATACTAAACATCACTATTCTGTAGATTGTAAAGTGTATTTTTCGCTACAATTCCTTATCAAACAATATATTGACTTAGTTTGAATGACACTTATTTTACCCAATTTACTATTTTAAAAATTGAGGATATGTCAAAATGTTTATTCCAACATAAGTTATTTACACGGCAGTTTTAGTATATTACATTTGACGTTCTAGATACATCAGATTCGAAAAGAGCACGAATTTTACCATTGTTTTTATTACAAGAAGCGAAACACAAATAGTAACTGGGGATTCATTAACATAAGTAATATAAACATCAGACAAAGAATCATATACAATGCAACCCCCAAACAGCACGGGTACACCAGAAAAAAATACCACCAAAATCTGCAGCAAATTGTTCAGGCGTCACGGGTTAACTGATTATAATACGGCGTACATAAATAACGGGGCTGATTTTTTGTATTACGTCATATTAGTGCGACACTCATACTTACGAAACAAAATGGCGTCTTACTGTTTTACTATCACTCGGTTGCGGGTAAGAAACTTATTTTTATCTTCTCACAGACATGACTTGTCTTTTTGAATGCAATATATAAGACAACAGATACATTTATAGAATGTGGTCCACGAATTATCGTTTATGGTAAATCCATTGCAGGTCAAATTAATATGAGAGTGCGCATTCTATCGTTGCTAGGCAGGTCACAGTGTCTCTGGATGGCTCGAAGCTGTGACGCATGTAACGGTGTAGCTGGTATTTTGACGCGCATAATATTAAACCATGTCATATTTCTTACGTTGTCACATTAGAAAAAGAAAAATATTATTTGGTGGTAATCCATTACTTTTACAAGGTGAAATCAAGGTTAAACAATCTTTCAACTGCAGCTGCAATTTTTTGGACAGTGTTTCACATTTGTGATATTAGAGTGAATATTGTCGTTGTGTCACTTGTTTTATAAGAGAAAATATGACAGTGTTTAACATGTTGCTATTTTTTCTTTTAAAATTTAAAGAAGACAACTGAACCGTGTACACATGAGTTTTTCCCATTTGCTTTTATATTATATTCCCATCTTAGGTCTTGGCCACTTAGTTGTAGGAAGGTTGAAAAACGTAGCTGATAAGTGATACCTACACAACAACAACATGGTTATTGCCCTGCTATCTTTTATTGAGTTATTGTGTAATTTCAAACTTGGTGTCTACCCCAAAACGTGACAATAAAAGCCATGTTATTTCCTGGAATCGTTTTTCCTGGTGCAGCTGGCCCTTGGAACCGGTGCAAGGCAACTGCATGTGTGTGCTGCCCTCAATGCCAAGGCCAATGTGGCAATGAGCCGCTTTGAGCCCAGTTCGAGTATTAACTATGAGCAGATGCACGAGAACATCAATATTGTGCGAAGGAGGTCAGTTCCCCGATGGCCCCGAACTGCACATACGGTACACTGCTGCAAGTTCTTAGTGTTTCCGTCTCCTCCTTCAGACTCAACAGACCTCTCACTCTGTCGGAGAAGATTGTGTACGGTCACCTGGATGATCCTGCAGGGCAGGAGATCGAGCGTGGTCGCACTTACCTGCGCTTGCGTCCGGACCGCGTGGCTATGCAGGATGCTACAGCTCAGATGGCAATGCTCCAGTTCATCAGCAGTGGTCTACCCAAGGTGGCGGTGCCGTCCACTATTCACTGTGATCATCTGATTGAGGCTCAGATCGGAGGGGCTCAGGACTTGCAGAGGGCTAAGGTGAGCACAATTGCTAAATGCTAATGTCCAGTAAGTGTAATGCTCATGTCTCAGTACTTTGTACTGTATAGTGCATGATTGTGGTGTGGTTGTTTGCGCTACCTGAGCCACCCTTATGACAACTTTCAAGCTATAGGGGTAAAATCTCACAATTTACTTCTGACACAGGAAATGAACCAGGAAGTTTATAACTTCCTGGCAACTGCTGGTGCCAAATACGGAGTAGGCTTCTGGAAACCAGGTTCAGGGATTATCCATCAGGTACACGATAAACAAGATAAATCGTTGATGTGTTTACACCTAACTATAGTTTTTCCTGGCTCAAATTGAGGCGAAGGTGGCATAATTCTGACCATTTGTACGCAAGCTAATGCTAGTTCAAACAATAGTTTCTCTGTTCATTGTTTAACCTATTTTATTTTTATTTGATATTTGACTTTTTTAAAGTACAGAATCCTGTTTGACATTAAATGATATAATTAACTATAACAAACGAGCACTCTTGTACAGTAAAATGTGCAACTGTAAAATGTTAGTCCTCTACACTCCTTTTATGTACTTCCTGGTCTGTGTAATGCTGCAGGGTAGTGTGCTTTTGCATATACCACCAGGGAATGGAAATATGAAATTGGAAATCTTGTGTTGTGCAGATCATCTTGGAGAACTACGCATATCCTGGGGTGATGCTGATTGGTACAGACTCACATACCCCGAATGGTGGTGGTCTGGGTTGTGTCTGTATCGGCGTTGGTGGTGCTGATGCTGTGGATGTTATGGCCGGAATCCCTTGGGAGCTCAAGTGTCCCAAAGTTCGTTCATTTCATCATCAATGTGATTTTCTTAACGAGTTTTGAGTGTGTTTGTCTCTACTTTTGTATTCTCAACTTGTTTGTTATCTGCTTACAGGTGATTGGAGTGAAACTAACGGGCTCTCTGTCAGGCTGGACTTCTCCAAAGGATGTCATCCTCAAGGTGGCTGGCATACTGACTGTAAAGGGTGGCACAGGTGCTATTGTAGAGTATCATGGGCCTGGGGTTGACTCAATTTCTTGTACAGGTAAGGAGATGTAAGATCAACTGAAAGCAGGAACATGTCCACCTTTTTGCAACATCTTTTCAGGTTAGTTCTTGTCTTTGAGATTTAGCTGATCCGTTTGCTTGCCAGGTATGGCCACCATCTGCAATATGGGTGCTGAAATTGGCGCTACCACGTCCCTTTTCCCCTACAACCATCGCATGAAGACGTATCTGGAGAAAACTGGTCGCGCAGGTAAGTTTATTTTGACTGTCTCTCTTAGAAATCGATCGTTCATGTTTTTTTTATGTGATTCACGATTCTTCTTTATTTTATTCCTTCCATAGAGATTGCTTCTCTAGCTGAGAAGTTCAAAGATGACTTGGTTCCTGATAATGGTTGCGAATATGACCAGACCATTGAGATTAACCTGAGTGAGGTGCAGTATATTGTTCAAGTGTTTAAAATATTTAATTATTACACTTCATTATTGCGTGTGAATTCCTGACGTGACCAAAAAAAGTGCAACTAGTTTTTGGCAAACTACTAATCTGCATTCTGATCACGTCAATGTGCGCTCGGGCAAGGCATCCCCCACACTCGCCCCGTCACTGACTGATGATCTGCTTGCATGCATGTATGAGGTGTCTGTGTGTTGTCCCACAATTTGTATGATTAAGTTTCCTTTTAAGACATAAGGAATAAAAAGCAGAAGAGATAATTTATTTTTAATTGTTTCACTGTTTAAGCAAAAAAACATTTGGGAACATTTTGACATCTAAAATTAGATTCCAGATGGAATTAAAAAGTTGTGAATTTAACTTGTAGGAAAGCTGTTATTTAAATCCAAGAGTTTGTGTCCTTCAGATTGTGCAATGTCATTTGAAAGGAATCGTGATGCATCATCAAAATTTTCCGGTATTCTATTCTTCATTATTAGACTGAGATGATTTTTCGCTCCCATTTGAATTTCATTCTTCCACATGTTCCGCCTCGTTGTCTATTCTGTATTGTTAGACACAAATTCTGCTCCTTTGTTTAGTTGCAAACATACCCACGTAATAAATGTGTTGTCTTTATTCATTGTTTAACCCTCCTCACAGTTGAAGCCACACATCAATGGGCCTTTCACCCCCGATTTGGCCCACCCTGTGTCTGACATTGGTGCCATTGCTCAGAAGAGCGGCTGGCCCCTTGAGGTTAAAGTTGGTAAGTCTTTTTTTTTTTTTTGTAATACTTTGTGAAATGGGACATTTCGTCCCTTGATGCCACGAGGTGTGTTATTGATCTGCTATGATCACATTACTGCTGAATCAGGACGCTCCGGGTTCTCCTCTTTCAACTATCTGGCGAAACATGGACACAATATACTATAGAAATCATCACTGATTTAACTAGTATTTTATATTTATATATATATATATATATATATACAATTAAAAACAGACATCAGTGTAAGTACTGTTCTATAACTCTCTAATGATAAACACATTCTAAATGAATACCTCTTACATTGGATCTCATTGCAGGTCTGATTGGTAGCTGCACAAACTCAAGCTATGAGGACATGGGCAGAGCTGCCTCTCTTGCCAAGCAAGCCTTGGATAAAGGCATGAAGTGCAAAGCCCAGTTCACAGTCACCCCTGGTTCAGAACAGATCCGTGCCACGATTGAGAGGGACGGATATGTGAGTCAGAACCTCGCACAATGTACAGTACAGTATTCTGAATTCATCAATTGACATAGTTACTGACTGTGTATGTGCGTGTGTGCATGAAAGAAACGGGAAAGCATCTCTTTCCAATTAATTTTGTCTCATCTAGGCCAAGATCCTTAGTGATGTTGGTGGGATTGTACTAGCCAATGCATGTGGACCTTGTATTGGTCAATGGGACAGGTACGGGTCATCCGTTTTGGTTCCCTGACCAGAGTCAACATTTTAAATTGAACATTTCTATTATATATATTTTCTTAGTTGCTTTTGTATTACTTTGATTTTACCTTTACACAATTCAATGACGTTCTGAATGTCAAATTCGAAAATCCTTCATGCTAACTTGCTCCGCATATTCACTGTCAACAGGAAGGACGTGAAAAAAGGAGAGAAGAACACAATTGTCACTTCCTTCAACCGAAATTTCACTGCTAGGAATGATGCTAATCCAGCTACACATGCTTTTGTCACCTCCCCCGAGGTAAGCATTGGCGTAGGTGGAATACCAAAGCCAACAGTGTATAGAAATACAGTTGAGATGCTCATATTTGCACCAGGCAGTTCAAATAGAAATATAGTAGCTAAACAATTAAAAAATTACTGTCACTAGTGTATAATTAGCATTGTTGATTGAAAATATTTGTCCGAATTAATGTTATTTAAAATCTTCTGTGACTCATCGTAGATTGTCACTGCCTTGGCTCTCGCGGGCACCCTCAACTTCAACCCAGAGACGGACTACTTGACTGCTCCTAACGGAGAGAAATTTAAATTGAAGCCCCCCAGTGGTGATGAGCTCCCCTCCAGAGACTTTGACCCTGGCCAGGACACCTACCAGCATCCTCCAGCTGAGGGCAGCTCTGTTAAGGTCTGCTTACTCAATTTGGTTTGCTGGGACGTGAAGGGAAAACTAATCAGCACAGTCATACCCTACAGAGTTTAAAATATAATGAAAATACAATTAATTGTTGTCTGTATTTGAAAGAAAAACTGGAAAATAATAAGAGCTCATATTTGATGTTGTTCAGGTGGATGTAAACCCTTCCAGCAACCGCCTGCAGCTACTGGAACCCTTCGACAAGTGGCATGGAAGAGATTTGGAAGACATGAAAGTCCTTATAAAGGTGAAGTGAAAGTCTCAGTTTTCATGAACAATTTTAAATTCATGAGCTACTTGAACCTACACAACAGATGACTTATGTGACATGCACTCTCATTAGGTACGTAGTCTAAGATTGTTTTGACTCAGCACTTAAAAATCCTCAAGGGATCAGGGATGCGATGAACCGCAATACAGGACACTACTAACTGCAGAGGGACCTGCGGTCGAGTCCAGTTTCTTGATACTGTCTGCTCACTTTAATGTTTTAGGTGAAGGGAAAGTGCACCACTGACCACATCAGTGCCGCCGGGCCCTGGTTGAAATTCCGTGGTCATCTTGACAATATTTCTAACAACATGCTGATTGGTGCTGTGAACACAGAGAATGATGCAGTCAACAAAGTCAAGAACCATCTTATTGGAGAGTATGATGGAGTGCCAGATGTGGCTCGCCACTACAAGGTGAGCTCCAATTGTGGGCATTTGATGGCGTAAATTGAAATCATACGTGACGACTTGTTTTATCGCAGCCAGGCTCTTTTAAAAATGAAAAAAACGTTTAGCCCTTTTCACTATTTGTCGCTGTCAAGAAATGTGGAACTGGTATAACATCACTTTGAGGAAATAAAATGAAGACTCTCACTTGCAGTTCTACAAAGACGGAGTAAAGCGTGCTTAATTCGCGCTGATATTCATTACCAGGAGGGTGAACACCAAAATATTTAATCAAACTGTATGACAACAAAACTGGATTTGACTTTTTGAGTAGTGACTCTCCCAAATCTGACACCGGCCCTGTATTTTCAAGATATAATATGATAAGTCTTCATACTTTATTCTTTAGGCCTTTAAGAAATATCACGTTTGTGTCGTTACTTTTTTCTCCATGTCATTTTTTTTCTCTCAGTATAAAATCTGAATACTTAACATTTGACATTTTCTGGGCTTTATATGTTCTTCAGGTTATGGTAGGATGTAACCTAACATGCAGAAAAATGTGCTCAGCGTGGTAATGAGAGAATGATTGATCAATAAAATTCAAAATATTGAATAATACATATTAAAAAAGTAACAATGTGCTCATTTGATCCTGTTTATTCATGAAATTTGTACTGACGTCCGAGAACTGTCAAAATCCTGCGAAAGTTCAGAATTTAATGCTAAACTATGTGCTCCCACCTGTGTTTGTGAAAACTCACCAACACTCAAACAGAGACAAGTGGATTTCCGTATGCTTTTTGCTGTCTTTTAACACTGGTCGGTGAACCGAACCGCACACTGGGGCGCGCGTTGCAAAACCCATCTCCTCAATGGGTCTCGATTCCACACAAATGCGAGTCAGTGTTTGTTCTCACCAAACCACACTTCTCAGCAGCTTTTAACTGTCTACCCCAGGCCAATGGGGTCAACTGGGTGGTGGTTGGAGATGAGAACTACGGTGAAGGATCCAGCAGAGAGCATGCTGCCCTGGAGCCTCGGCACTTGGGAGGACGCGCTATCATTGTCAAAAGCTTTGCTAGAATCCACGGTAGGTTTTTTAGGGAACTTCAAAGATGACCTGAAAGGGGATGTCATGCCCCCCCCCCCCCAATTTCTTTGCAATAAAATGTTCTTTGCGCCTTCACTAGTCTAAAAACAGCATTCTGTTGGGATTAATGTTGCATTTGTGGAATATGAGTTAAGCAACAAAATCCACCTGTTTTTCGCCACATCAGGCCCATTTTGTCTCTTCTGTCGACTGAAAATGCGGTTGCTCAGGGAACAGGTAACGACCAATCACGGTTCATCTGTTTTCTGAAGGTGTGCCATGATTGGTCTTTAGCTGAGCACTGAGCAACTGTAACGTCCATTTTCAGTTGACAGAAGTGACGATGACAAAATGCCCCCCCCTTATTTTCTTATTTTAGTCAATAAACAAACCTCAGGTGTTTTGCCTTCTGACTACTGTTTCATTCAAAGGAGTACTCAACCAATCCAAATGTCGCTAAATTGATTTTTAATCTTCAACATCCACAGACACCCATATACTATTTTTAAGGTCCTTTATTTGTATCTCATTGTATCTAAGATTGAAATGGGAATAAGATTATTTGTTGTGTTTTCTTAAAGTTCCCATTATTATTATTTTTATTTGTTTATTTTGCAGAGACTAACCTGAAGAAGCAAGGTCTGCTGCCACTAACTTTTGCCATTGCAAGTGACTATGACAAAATTCTTCCAGACGACCACATTTCAATCACCGGCCTGAAATCCTTTGTCCCTGGCAAGGTAAGCCACACCCTGTATCCATTAAACACCCACTAACATTGTTTTATTCTTGGCAATATATACACTCAATAATTCTGAGTGACATTGTGACGTCTTAATTTAAATATGTTCATTATTATGATGCAGTGACGTTTTACACCGCAGCAAATTCCTGCAAGTGACTCCTGAATGGATTAATCCACATCAGTCATTAATGATCTGTTTCCTCCTCTAGCCACTGACAGCGGTCATCAAACATAGCGATGGCAGCCAGGAGTCCATCTCCCTAAACCACACTTTCAATGAGACGCAGATTGGGTGGTTCAAAGCTGGCTCTGCCCTCAACAGGATGAAGGAGCTCCAGTGATTGGTTGAGGGAACAAAGGCGAGGTTTACAGTGGCCATCGAAGCGTGGATGGAGAAGGTGAAAAATGTGAACGTAGTGGAGAAAGACACAGTGTGAACACTTAATTATAACCACCACATACACACACACGCACTCACACACATACACTCAAGGTCGCTGGACAGATGAAAAGCGCACACAGCCACAGATTGGATTGCACAATGCAGAGTCAACCAAAATAAGCACGGCCAACTTTGTGTGAGAAGTTCAGCAAATCATCATTTCAGGGCTGTGTCATAGTCACTGGCAGTACTCCTTATTTTAGTCCAATACACTGTTAATGTGACCCTGCAGCATTTTATACATTGACGTATTGTCTTGATATACATATATATATTTTTAAACCTCACAAATCATCATTATTGTTATTGATGTGGAATCAAACAGAACAAGCTGCAGTCAATTCCTGAATTTGTCAGGTTAAATGCCATGTTATCCTACATAGTGGGTGTTTGTTGATCTTCTGGTGTCATTTTTTGACTTGGACGTCTGCCATCGTTGATTTCAATTTTGCAAGCAAAATAGCCCTCACGTAAGCACGATACAAGGCCTTTTACTCTGATGTTTGCAGGAATATTTGCATATTTCTCGATATGAGCTTCTTTTTCTCTGCACACCGTATACACGCTGCTACTATTGTTAGCATTAACTTGCCTTTTGGTGTATTTTTGCATTCACGAAATCTGCAGTGGGTAAAATTTGGGTAACTGAAGTGTCATGTGAGGATTAATCAATGCTTTTGTTGTTTCTTTTGTTGTTTTTTTAAGGGTGTGTGAGGTTCTCCATAGAGTTTTGTTGCACCACCCAACACACATAATCAAGTCCAATAGCGTTCTGATGCCTGTACTCTGGCACTTTGTTTCTTAGATACTTCTTGATGATGTATTTTTTATTCTTTGCAGGCATCTAGCTCTTACTAATAAATCTGTTGTGTGTGATTATTTTGGGCCTGATAAATCATGAGATAATTCAGGATTCATACATGAATTTTCTTACAATGTAATCATTAGCTGTATCCCTTATTTGCAGTGCAGAATTCATGAGGTTGTTTTTATTTTTGTGTTGTCGCTCTATTTTGCAGAATTAATAAATGTGCTTAAAGGTCACAGTTCTGGTGTAAATTTATGTGCTATATTTCTGCACTATGTATAGACCTGTGTACATATTAAAGTTAAATATACTTTACGCTGCCAGTCAAAATGAGAGCTCTATTCATTTATGATCCCTATTCATAATTTGTATATCTATAGTTAAACAAAAATGGTTAAATACTAAACATTTTACTTCTCTGTCTTTGTTAACACATGTGAACAATCTATAAACTCAAATACTTTAAGAATAATTAATATTTCTCCTATTGTGAAGCAAGGTGATGTAATGCTGTTTATAGGTCGTGAACTTTCAGCAGAAAATACAGATGAAGTTGTATTATCAACGAACGTGGTATGTGTTCCAATACCCTGTGATAATAATTCACTGGTCTGCTTTAGCAAAATCAATCAAACGAGAAAAACCTCTGTATGATTATTCCCATAACTCTCCATTTTATAATTCAACAGGAATCTGTAGCTCAAATATGTCGCCATTTTAATATTGTAATGTGTATGTATCAATGCTGATAATGAAATAAAATGATCAAGTTCATTTAACTGTTGGAGTCTTTGTTGCAAACACACCATGATCAAACGCCTTTTTAATCATCAATCTAAATTCACATGCATGCAAGCCTTTCGAAAATGGCTCTATTTAGAACTATTTTAATAAATGCATAGCGCAATTTAAATGTTTACATCTCGAAAGGACATCGATTATAATGCTCTAATTCCCCAACATCAGTAGTTAGTAAAATACTTATCTGTGCCTTTAAATTTCATGACACGTCGTAAACTAACCGGCACTGTCGTAAAAGATTCACTTGGTGGCAACATCTTTCCTACGCTGTCAACGACGACTTTACGTTTGTATCTGCTTACTTCTGTAAGATGTTTGATGGTTGAGAAAACGGAGTGATCTCCAACCCCTCCATACGTCTCTTAGATGTTTGATAGATGATAAAACGAAAATATCTTCAACCTTCACATGTAGCTTGCACCCGTATCTGCACCATGTTTGTGTTGGTGGAGATGGTGGACACAGTCAGGATCCCTCCGTGGAACTTTCACAGACAGCTCAACGAGGCTGTGTCCGAGGAGCTGAACAAAAAGCTGGCTAACAAAGTGAGTTTACGTCGCTACGTGCTGAAACATTTTACTTGCTTGTGTTTTTTGACGATGAGCGAGGAAGGAAGCACTTCTGTACTACTCGTCACTGGCCACAGCAAATGATCTAATGAACGCAAGAGTCGAGCTCTATTACAACGTTAATCGGTCTCTGGTGTATTAATTTAACTGTGGTATTTTATTTTATGTTTGTATCTTACGCCCCCGCTACACGTGCATGATAAATATAGAAATAAAGACGAGCATGTATGTCGTGCTCAGTTATGTTTGAAGTCTCGTAATGGTGAGGCACTGGTGTTCAATTAATAGGTTGCATCTTGGTTTTATGATGCAAAAATGTGAATTGCACGATGTAGAGGACTGTTTGAATAGCATTTTAATTTGAATCTGGAAATGTATTGATGAAGTTAACCACGCACTTGTCAACAGAGGCAAGATATAATTGCATCGATGGAAGGAACCTCGGACACGCTGTTAATTAGGGGATTTTCCAAATGCAACTGCATAATGACAAGCGAGCTCTTTCTTTGCTTTATAGTTGCACTCTCTTCTTACCTCAGGTGGTCTACAATGTCGGCCTCTGCATCTGCTTGTACGACATCACCAAACTGGAAGATTCCTACATATTCCCAGGGGACGGTGCATCACACACTAAAGGTATGATGAGGTGGCAGCTTGACTGTTATTGCTGCATCACGTTGTCTGCTTCTTTCTTGTTCATTACATTTAGCCTAAAATGAACAAAAAAATGCCTTTATGTATTTAGGAACATCTCTCATTTAATTGCCCATTAAGAACAAGCACAACATGATGTGTTTGTAAAAAAAAACAAAAAAAAAAACAGGTTCCGTCCTGTACTGAGACTGTCTTCTGTATTCAATTACATGAATGTGATTTGAAGTTGCAATATGATCGCAATGCAAGGTTATTGTTTTTTTTGTTTACATGGAAAAAAACATCAAATGCTGCTTATCAAGTACCTCTCCTAATGCATAAATGTTTGTAACTCCGTATGTTAATTACAAAATTAAAGACCTGCTTGATATTTCAATCACATTCCGGGGGCATTGCATAATTTTTACCATTGATTGCAAAAAAAATAATAATTTTAAATAGTTTTTTTTAAAGAAAATTATTAAGGCAGTCATCCTGAAATCATCTTGAATTCATTTTTTGAATGATTTTTACCATGATTCCCTTTTTGCTGTCAGTTCATTTCAGGTATGTTGTTTTTCACCCATTTCTGGACGAGATACTGGTCGGCAAGATCAAATATTGCAGTCAGGAGGGCGTTCATGGTAACTCACTTATTAATTTGTTCAAATTTATTTTGCACATTTTTCCTCTTAGTTACTGTAATTAAAATCCATCCCGCTGTATAATAAGTAGCTGAACACTGACAGCTGGCTGTTTCCATTTTGCAGTGACAATGGGCTTCTTTGATGACATTCTCATCCCACCAGAGTCTCTTCAACAACCCACCAAATTGTATCCTCTAAAATGTTACTTGCAATGAAGTGTCTTTAATAGAAGTGGATTTATAGTCTTGGCTGTAGTCTTCCTTAGCCACAGCTCAAGCGACGAAGCCGAGCAAGTTTGGCTTTGGGAATACGAGACGGATGAAGGAGCACACGACCTCTACATGGACCAAGGAGAGGAGATTCGTTTTCGAGTGGCCGATGAGATATTTTTGGATACATCACCAACGGGCCCTATAACTGAAGCCCCACCCGCCGAACCTGGCCAGTCGACAGCACCGCCTCCGGCACAAGATCCCGGCGAGAAGAAGGATGCGCCATATACTATAATAGTAAGATTTTATAAAGGCTACATAAAGGCAGAACTTTTCATTGATGTTATATTGGATCGGTGTTGCTGATGTTGTGGCTCATGAGTGTGTATTAAAATATTGACAATAGCATACCATGGGAAAAACACAGAATCTGACCCAATATTTATTGTCTCAGGGGACCATTTGTGAGCCAGGCCTGGGGCTGCTGTCATGGTGGAACAACTAGTTTGAAGAGGAGATTATTTAAACCATCATCATCTGGATGATTCGTGGTTGGAGCAAAACTTGATTTTTGACTTTGAGTCCTGCTACTTCACTGGCAGATTTAACGAGACTAAAAATGGACATTTGGACAGAACTGCCATGCTGAGGAAGATCATGTGTGAAAACTCACCTAAAAGACCTACAAGCGTCATGTTTATTTTGAATGAATCTGTTGTGTATTTAATGCGGAATGATCGATAAGTACCCTTTTTTTAGTCATATTTCACATTGGGCAGTACTTCTCTAATCAATGAAACATAAGGCATTCATTGAAGTCAAGTAACACCAAGCGTTCACAAAAAAACAATAATTTTTAATAATTTTCTTCACGCCGGTCCACTTTGGCTGCATTGCTCGGTGTGCAGTGTGCCAAAACTAGTGCTTAATTATGTGATCAGATTATGTAATCTGTGGGTGACGTGTTTGATTTAGGATGTCAAAAAGAAGCAGAACTCTGAGGTGCTGAAAACCCACAAACATATTTTTCTGTGATATTTAATGTTTTATTTCTATGGTGTTTTATTAAGTACAGAAAGACATCAAATAAAGTGAAGGGTCTATCATCATTGTAATCTATCACTTTGTGTGGCGACAGGAAGCCACGACGGATTAGAAAAATTCTTTTAAATCCTATATTTTGAAGGACATAATTATATACACGTAATGTGTTTCATGTGACCACTGTGAGGTCATTGGGTGCTTCTCTCGGTTATCTGGTAAAACTAGGTCATGTTGCATTAAAATAACACAAAAAACAATCAGATAAAGTGGATGGCTTTCATGTGACTCCCTTCGCTGTCTTTAAAATACAATAACATCATTCAGTAGAAAGAAACCTTTCTCTGCAGAATTAAGGACCGTGCAATACAACTCAGATTTACTTTTTAAGACTTTTGGGAAATTATCATTCCTTTGACATAAGCTTATTTTGGAAATAAAGGGCAATCTACAGATGACACATGAACTTTGCAGTTTATTACGCCAGCACCCACTTTGTTGAAGAAAAGTCAGATCGCACATGTAAAATGTATAGAATTTTTATTTTTTTAATAAACATTTTTTGAAATGTAACACTAATTGTGGAATAGTAAAATTTTAAAATAATTGGCTGAAACACGCAGTAATAGCATTGTTGGGCTACATTAAAAAATGTGCTGCATGTTTGGGACGAGTAAGCTACAACTTTTTTCAGTTCTGACTTTTATTTGGCTATTTCAAAAAGCATATTTGCTTTTATCTTGTTATCTGAGAAAGGCACGTTTTCCCCAGAATCAAATGTTACAATCGCACAAAATACTGTACATACTAGGTTGAATAAATGCAGTGGTGGAACCTCAAAATCTATCATTTGGCCGATTTATTTTGCTTTGATTTGCGAGTGCAACTTGAGATCAGAGCACTGTATGGTGGCAGTGCACTCATTTTAAATAATTTCATAACAAGCAACACTTTATCATATGGTGAACAAGTCTTTTTTTTTCTTTTTTAAGGCTTCAGGTTGTTAAATGGTTCCCCCCGGATGAAGTTTACTGCCAACTAAACATAAAACTAGGAGAATTACACTTGTATTAACGACCACGTCTCTTAGCAATTAGTCCTCTAGCTTCATGCTAATGCTAACACAACTGGAAACATATCAATGGCGTTGGGACAAAAACATTGGATGTCAGAAATGTAATCAATTTGATATTTTTTCACAAATCTATACTATGGGACAGTACACGTGTGTACGTGTGTGTGTGTGGGGGGGGGGGTGCGTGTGCTAGGCTGAAGTGGTGAAAATGGCTGGCTCTCTTTGATGAGTATTGACCAAACTTTTTTTATTTGAATACAAATGGTGCAGCAACACATTTAGAGATTCAATACAGAAATGATCATAGTCTTATTCTTTATCCTCTGCAAGGAGCTGAGCATTCTACAGTGTCGCGACGTCTTTGCACAGTATATCAATCTGTCTTCTACTGCCCCCAGGTGGCCAAGGCTGGGAGCAGCATAGCATTTGACGCAAAGCGTGACAAAAAAAATTAACTTCTTTTTAATTGTATTTAAATATGGCATTGCTGTATATTTTTTGAACATCAAGTACATTTTTTCTATTTAAAAAAACTATTTCTGTAGTTTGCATTTTCATTTATTTGAAAGAGATGATATTTTGAGATAAGAGTCATTTGAGTTATGGTCGTGGTAACGTATAGGAATGAACAAACTCGTATCTCACGGTACCAATTGACAAAAGGGAATTTCCCCCCCAATTGCAAACACTCTCTAATAATTTTTGTTATTCGCAAACAAGCCCAGTCCACAGTAATGTGTTTTTGTGTAATATTGATGGTCTCTATAATAATATAATAAATCCCCACACAAGGACCACTGTCTGCAATTAATACTATCTCTTAAACTCCCCAAATAGTGCAGATAAATAAACACGTACTCTCTCCACTAATACGACTTGTAACCGTGCGGTCACGTCACGGAAGAGATGTACAAAGCGAAGTTTCGGCCAAAGCGAGCCCACTTAGAACGCTTCCCATCCGCTCGCAGGGTGCAGGAGCGCGATGCGCATGCGCACTCTCGCATCACGCCATCGGAAACCACCGCCAGCTGCGCACGCTCGCACGCCCGCCGTCACATCAGGTTTTTCCCCACTTATTTATTTAATTTAGCTCTTATATAATGCCACGCATCGACTCAACGCACACATTGGCACAGTGAGCTCATCGTCCAACCAGCTGGTATGGCCGTTGCTGTAAGTAACATTCGTCTTCGTGATGCATGGCGGAGATCCACAGCAGAGGGACGGTCAATGAGGGAGCCTTTTGTTTTTGGATGGAGACGGCTCATATGACAGGAAGTCAAAATAGCGTTCAGATATCATCTAGTGATTGAGTAGTGTGGTTGCTAAGAGGCTTAAATTGACAGTCAGCTGTTCTTTTAATACCATCCATGCTTTACTGTGAGATTCTTCTAGGAGCGGGATTAAGCAAATATTTTGTGTATTTTATGTATAATATAATGCATTTCTGTGCATTTGCTTGTTATTTGGTATTCCGACTCACTCAGGTGTCATTGTGTCACCATTTGCCCTTTCCGTTTTGTCTTGTTGTTGCTACTTCCCCGCTAAAAAGATGAATAATGTGATTTTTAAAGCATTTGGGATTTGGGGACGGGGTTGCTGACGTCACTTGGTGGTGGCCTCCTGCAGCTGTTCTGACGTCACCCGCGAGCATCACATACTGGAGTGGGCGTGAGACGCACACAGTGCGGCGTGGCTCTACAGCAACGCAATGAATCATCCCTGTTAAAACAATTGTGAAGAAATTATGTGATTTTTTTTGTTTGAAGGTTAATATATACTATATTAATTTTTAAATATTTATTGTCATGGCATGCCATGCATTTGGTACTCAGACAACTTAATGCACTCATTAATAACACTACTATCACTTTGCAGTTATAGAAACCATCAATACTAAACACAAATATAAAACATCTGGAGATATTCAGAATCAATATTAATCTAAGAACCTGACGAAAATATAAATAAAATACATCATACTCGCCAAGGATCCTGATTATTAAATATATTATTGTGTTCAAATGGCTGCAAATGTCTTCTGCTACTCAAACTTGGCTTGCGCTGTATTTATTGTGGCCATGCGAGGCGAATATGTATATATGTTCAGAAATGGACATTTGATTAAGACAATTGGGAACATGAACAGTCAAGCCATTGATTTATTGTTCTTTATAAAGGAAATTTCAGATTTCTCTCTGAAGTTTTGAACTCCAATCTCAGTGTCTGCTGGTTCCAACAAAGTAGTCTTATGTAGTCAGTGGATTCCAGTTTGCCTCAGTTACTTCCACTTGATCAACAATTAATCCCATATAATTGCCCCACCACTAATAAAGACAATAAAACATATTTCAGGCGATAGCCTATTACACTACAGCTGTCAAATTTCAGGCCCTCTGCATGTGATTTCAAGTGGTCTGCAAAAACGTTGCCATCATTTGTCATTTACTTTTGTTCAAAGCTAGCCATAAGGGACAAAAAGTGCACTTGGCACTCTTGCCACATGCCCGGACAGTCAACAAACACAGTGCAGCTCAGCTTCTTATGTACTTTTATCATAAATATTCACAATGTTCAAACTGTTACTCTTTGACTTTCAAATAATGAAACAGTTTCAGCTTTTGATGTTACATTTTAAATTTGATTAAATCGTATTCTGTTAACTCAAAGCATTACAGATACATATACCATAATTTTTGCCGTACTGTTAGACTCGTAACGATGATACAAGTATGCAGTTTGTCTTTTATAATCAGAACACTACTGTGTAGGCTGCAATAAAACCAAGTTTGACACCCAGGCCTTACAACATTTGACTGAAACAAGCTCCTCTCAGCTCTCTTCGCCATCGTCACGTCTACATGTCTTACATGTCCTTCTCCGTGTGTTGTTCCTCGTCACAGCATGTCCTCCTGATAGACTTGAAGTGACAGTGCTGACCTGGATAACTTGCTGAGCGCGTGCCCCACACTGAAGGAGGCCTCACAGAAGACAACTGTGTTTAGCAGCACACTCGCCGACTGCAGCTTGAAGCGCACCAGAAGCATCCACATCCCCGTCGTCCTCCGACCGAACTCAGCATGACGGACCCCAGCCTCACGTCACCCTCGGCGACCCCGCTCCGATCTCCCGACGCCCCTCTCACCGTGTCTTTCCCCTTCCTGAGGGAGGGCAGTCGGGTTTGGGAGGAAAGGGGGGAGAAGGCGCTACCAAGGGAACTCCCCAGCCCGCTGCCGACCAAACGTACTCGCACGTACTCAGCGTAAGTCACTCTTAGGAAAAACAAATATCTGTGCCAAAAAAACCCAATTTTTTTTAATGCACTAATTGATGTTTGCAGATGGTCAAAGATGTGTTTTGCTTGTCTAATTTGGCTTGCTCTAACTAACCAATCAGAGGATAAGAAAAAAAGCAACTTTGAAGAAACAGTCCTATTCATAATATAAATTAATCTTAGATTTCATGATTTTCATCAACATTGCCATTGAGTCAACTCATTAGTCGCGTTTGCAACACAATGAGGAAGTTCTCGCTAACTGTCATCCTCGAGTTTCGCTTTCATTTCTTCATTTCTGTTTCTTCATTTTGTTTCTTTTTCGGGGTTTGCAAAAGTAACACCCCCCCCCTCTCTCTCTCTCTGTGTGCACGCAGCACGGTCCGAGCTCACTCAGGTCCGGTGTTCAAGGGCGTTTGTAAGAACTTCTCAAGGTCACAGGGACACGGCTTTATCCGGCCCAGCCATGGTGGCGAAGACATCTTTGTTCACATCTCAGAGTGAGTGGCAGTCAACACGTGATGACGCTCTCTGAGCGCATGGAAAGAAAGCTCCATTTATTCAATATCCTTGATATTCACCATAAAGTCCATCTACTCGCACAGTCTTTGTATTCACTAGTAGGACGATTCAGTAGCAACACTTTTCCCACTAATTCTATTTTTGGCCTACAAGAATGCAATTAAATTATATTAGTAAACTAATATGCTGCACCCAGACTACTAGTAGGCATGTGTTATGCACTAGTTGCCTCTCTATCAAGCATATCAAGATATATGATATTGAATAAATGCCTTTATTGATCTTAAGCTCAATGTGCTAGTACTCTCTTTCTCTTCCATAAGAAAATTCAGCACAAGAATGGAACTGCTAGGGTGCACTAGTAATGTTTTTTTTTCCTATACTGGTGCCTCTTTTGGCCTACTAGTCTGAAATTAAACCTTACTAGAAAACTACTCGGGTCAAGTAATAAAAGAACTCTAATATTAGATATTTAATATCCGCCTTTTACATCTGATACCACAACTGTCATTTTATAATTTTGTCAGTCTCACTGCTTGAGAGTATATTTGCCGACACAGTGGCAGGCTCAGTATATTTGTCTTGTGTTTCAGCATCGATGGCGAATATGTTCCCGTCGAGGGCGATGAGGTCACATACAAAGTGTGCAGAGTCCCCCCCAAGAACCTGAAAGTGCAGGCGGTGGAGGTGAAGATAATTCATCTCAACCCAGGCACGAAACACGAGACCTGGTCCGGGCAGATCATCAGTTCTTAGGTTTGATCTCAAGGACCGCCGGATGTAGGTGACGGGTGGTGTAGATGGAGGGACTGAAAACGTACAGTACATCATGCGCATGTTTCCTTTTACGTTCCAGTTTTGCCCACCCGTTAGCGATTGCTCCTCCACTTAACTCGGATGGTATCAAACATTTGATTTTTGTTTGTCACGCAAGATCTGCAAACAGAGGTAGGGAATGACAGAAGGTGCCAGACGTGATTCCTTCCTCTTACCAAATAAACTTCCTTTCCTGATACTTAAAGTAGCAAATCTGCCACTTAATATTGTTCCAAGTACTTAAGGTAAACTGCAAGTTCAATGCAAGGGGAAAGAATCAATGTGAATGTTTTGCTTGGTAAAGAAATAGAGCATTAAAACAGAAAAGGAAGAGTCAAATGAGTCTTTATTCATTATTATATCATTCTGGAGGAACGCGGAAGATGTATATCAAACATTTTGTTGTCTCGTGTTTATTCCTTTTGATTATTTAACTGTTGATCTTTGATCGTTTGAATACCAAAATATCCCCAAATGTGAAACTCTCCTATGAGTTAACACAAAATAAGAGTGATCCAGTTCCACTCGTTTTGCTGTTGTTTCAAACAATGCAGTGTATGGAGCTGTGAACTGTTGTGTGTTTTGTGTATGATTAATTAGTCAACTAAATGACTTTAGAGTTGGTCATTGTCACAGCACTGTTGTTTGTACTGTAGAATTTCAGGTTGTGATCAAGTTATATTCTCTTCTAACTGTACTCCGACCTCTTAGCAATTCTCTCTGTGTCACTGCCTGAAATGTCAACATAGGATTTGGATTATTATTCATCACCTCAAAGTTTTGTTTCCTTTGGTGGCTTCTACGCAGCCTCGGAATTACAACTATCTGATGATTCACAATTTGTGTCTGTTTTTTTGATTGAGGAGGACTTGAGAAGTCTACACACTGGCTCGAAAGGATATTGCAGATTTTATTAAGACATACAGTTTGTAGACATCACACTCCTGTAAGGCAAGGCAGATTTATTTATAGAGCACATTTCATCCACAAGACAACTCAATGTGCTTAACGCAAGAACAAACCAAGCCTTACCAAAGAGTTAACGACAATCTGAGGCCAAGCACAGTAAATGTCATCTTTATTGACCATCCATTGCCATATGCCAACTAGTAAATACTGCAACTATTACACATCATCACACGACACAGCATATTAACGTCACACGTTGATTAAAATGCTCTAGAATAGATTATGCTCAAAGTCATCAGGATCCTTAAGAAGGATGCAAATAAACATTTAAAAAAAAAAATCACATTTGTTCTTGTATGTGCATACAAGTGCACGTGTAGGTAAGGCACAATGTCATATTTTCGGATGTCAGCGATCCAAATGTAGAAAGAGCAAATGTTGAGCAATGTGAAATGATGTCAAAAAGATTTATTAGTAAAGTATTTAATCAAGCAATCAAGAGTACCGGATTAATGACTCTTACAGCGCAGGCTACAGTACCTATTCCTCTTCCTCATCACTTTCAAGGTTGATATGTTGACAAGCCAGAGGCAGACAAAATCAAAAACATTTCATTATTGGTCATTAATAAATGTAGTGACTTTTCCTCTGGACACTCATAACATTTTGATAACCATGGTCAATAAAAATGATAATCAATGATAGATGATCACTGACATGCAGTATACATAAGGGCCTCTAAAAAGATTTAAAGGGGAAGTCAACCTAAAATTTTTCTTTACAAGAATAGGTTCTATGAAGGCCCACTAGGCGAAACGTGACATTCTGATTAATATTGTGTTTGTGGAAAACAAGTTAAGCAGTCAAATCCACACGTTTTTAGCCATCTCGGGGGGCGGCCATTTTGTCATTTCTGTCAATGAAAATTACATCACAGTTGCTCAGGGTTTAGGTAATGACCAATTGCAGGTCACATGTTTTCTGAAGCTGTGCCAGCGATGTCATTTTCAGTCAACAGAAGTGACATAATGACCGCCCCCTGAGATTGCTAAAAACAGGTGGATTTTGCAGCTTGACTCATATCCTGCAAACACAATATTAATCAGAATGCCATGTTTAGACTATTGACGGCACATAGAACATTTTATTGCAAATATTTTTTTTTTTGGGGGGGGGGGGGGGGCAACTTCCCCTTTAATATACACATTCCTTAAGTTTCCATGGTGACTTAGTCACAGAAGCTTAATACACTGTTAAGTCAAAATGTTAAAAATTCTAATTCAGTTGTACTTATTATAAACAGGATAAAAGCAGATAAATCAATAAATAAAATGTACCTCAAAGACATTAACAGACTAGGAATGTTTTGCACCTCAAAGTACAAAAGACATTGTCCTTTTCACTCTATTTTGGGTTAGACTGCAGATATTTTTAACAAAAACTTTTAAGAAGAAAATGTTTCCTTTGACTATATCATTTTCTTCAATCCACCCATCTTCTATAAAGAATACGGAACACTATCTGTTAGATTTTGTGAGTCATGCATCTTAAGTCCTCTTTTTCTTCCTACAGCAATCACAATATAATGGAGAAAATCCGCACTTGTGCATTTTCAGTAGTTCACAACCAACCTGTTCCGCTCCACTGGTTGATTTTCAGCAGGTATAACAAATACTCCTCGAGCTATGAAAATAGCATCAGGGTTCACACGAAGAAAAGTTTCCGACACTGTCTGGCAGTGTCTTGCGGAGAGTCGACCGTGAAGCCGATTGTACGCGGGTCATTGAAGATTTCATAATCGTTCCCACCCTATGGGGGGGGAACAAAAAAAGACACAATTAGTGCGGCCTGATTACATTTTTGTCTTGTTGAACCCTCTCCTCTTGATCTGACCTATGACCTTTAACCTCTCAGATGTATAGAAGAGGACTTTCTCTTCACGACACCTGCATATCTGACCCCCGACTGGGATTCAGTGGTGGGAAGGCACGGCTAACAAGGCCTTCCCCAAACATAATCAGAAGCAACGACTTAGATTTTTAACTTAAATTTTAATGTTTGCTTTATGAAATTGCATTCATTAATTCTCAACAATGTTGGCTTTACTGCATGTAGCGTATGTATGTACATGTTATTTATCGATTTATTTTTCATTTGGTCAGATTTCTGCCTCTTTGTAGTCTGCCCAGGGCCTTCAAAATTACTCGTGCTGACCGATGTCAACTATCTTAAAAATTATACTCTTTCCTTAACAAAGCAGATTGACCAAAGTGCTAACTGAAGTGGAACAAAAAGTCACGTTGTTCAATTTCAAATGATGTCCACCCGCTGGCCACAAAATGAGGTACACCTGTGCAATCAACACGAGTATGATTCACTGCAGCTGCGATTACAAAACTAATTAGAACGTGTGGTAGTTGGTGGCTTTGTATCCCATCCTGCCATGTTTATGAGCCTGTATTGTGGTTCCCCCTGGTGGGAATATGTTTAATTCCTCTCGTCTTTGTTCATGCATAATTGGACAATGATGTACATGATATCTTGCTGCAAAAATGTATAGTCAGAGGCTAAATCTTTTTATTTTTTTTTTTTAATAAAGGTCTGGCAACTATTATATCAACAGTAAACAGCCATGTGTAAATATGACTGGAATATGTTGCTAAGAAGATACTTAAAGAACCATGCTTAACTGTGATGGAAGGGCTTCTTTCCAATTGTTGACAGTATAGGATTTCATTTTTACATATTATAGTTTCTCCTCACAAAACATTAACGCGCAATGTTAATGTTTGACTCCAACACTGCTATTGCATCTTTGGCATGAGCTAAGATAAAAAAAAAAAGATTCCCTTATTCTACTCAAGAGTGGACTTAAAGGGGAAGTCAACCCCAAAATATTTCTGTTCAAGAATATGTTCTATGCACTCCCATTAGTAGAAACACGGCATTCTGAATAATATTGCGTTTGTGGCATATGAGTTAAGCAGCAAAATCCAAAAATCTTTAGCTATCTCAGGGGGCGGCCATTTTGCTACTTGCTGTTGATTGAAAATGACTTCCCATTTGCTCAGGGCTCAGAAAACGACTAATCATGGCTCAGGTTCAGGAAACAGGTGAGCTGTGATTGGTTGTTTCCTGAGGCCTTAGCAACTGTCATTTTCAGCAGACCAAAAATGACAAAATGGCCACCCCTCTGAGCTGGGTAAACAGAGGTGGATTTTTCTGCTTAACTATTTCCGTAAACGCAATATTAATCAGAATGCCGTGTTCAGACATGTGAAGGCATAATTACCACAAGTAAATAACTAATTGGTATGCAGGACAATTGTTTCACTGAAACCACAGTAGGCAAGAACATCAACATTCCTTGGGACACAAACTCTGAGGCACATATCAAGGTAGTCCAGTTGCCTCGCTTCAACATTTGCGGCTCACCTTGCTTTGTACATTTGACTGCAGAATAATTCATAATTTTGTGGTGCGTAAACTGCATCCTACTAAGAGTCAATTCTCACATGTTGGCACTCTGAACCATTAGAATTAACACCTAAAATGTAAAAAAAAAAAAAAACTAAAGCACTAGTATGGACATTAAATAATTCATGTCTGATTTGAATTTTAGGCAGCTCTGTGATTGGATTTTATTATTATTACTATTTTATTACATTTTGTTTTTGTACCTAATATGGTGGCCAAAGACCGTATGCTCGTTTGGTCTCTGTGCACTGTGTGATGTGAATATACAAATCCAACAAATAAACGTACATCTGACGTCTCATTGCCAAAGAAGTAGATAGAGTCCAGGCCGTCGCACTCCAGCAGATCGAGACATAATCTCTTGTCCCAGCCTTCAGGAAACACGTCGAAGCTGATGAGGCCGCCTAAGAGCAGAAGACAACGTCAATACTGTTTTCTCACAAGCCTGCATAAAACATCACTCATGTTGCATTTGATTGCCAGTTTTAATTCCACCTATTAGACTACAATTGCTATGCAAACACAAAAGAGTGAGCAAATATTTTTGAAAAGCAACAAGTACAGAACAAATGAGAGTAATTTTTTTTTTTTTTTAACAAGGACAAACAAAACAATTAGCACCCTGCCATATGCCGTCAAACGAACTCTTGACTCTTCTCCCAGTAAACGCGCGTCTCTCCCTTCGTTGTGTTCAGCTTTGTGCAACAACTGTTCTTTGCCATCAAAACAACGGCTGTAACTGCCGCCGCCTCTTAACTGTTTCAATCAGACCTGTTTTGTTCTCACAGTTCAGTGAGCTTGTAGGCAGATGAGTCATTGTGTTGTTTTAGAACCAGTTTAGTGATGATTGCAATAATAGAAAAAAAGGCATTCACTCAGTCCTCATTAAAACCTTTTATTTATTTATTTTTAGACAACTTCAGAATTAAACTCACAAGGGAATAGGGAAAACCTATGTTGACCTTTAAAATTAGGCTCCACATAACCCCCCCCCCCATCAAACCTAAATACTTTCCCCCTTGCCTGGTCTCTTAGCCTCATTACAAGTCATATGACCAAGGCACCAGCTGCAGGTCAAGCAGCCAATCAGAAGGCTGCTTTGCTCACACACCTCCTCACGCGTCCTCATCACTTAATTCCGGTCCAATCCCCTAGTTAGGAGGTGCAGAGAGTCAGGCTAAAGTTGGGGCTATGAATGTTCACGTTCATGAAAACACATACTGCACATAAGAATAAAATTATAGATATTATTTTATATTTGCATTATGGACCTGTTTTAAGTTGCTTGATAACTTGAAAAAAATTTTTTTTAAACGGTTATAAGAGTGAAGATGCATTCCGACTGTGGCTTGAGGCATCACAACAACAAGAGTGTGCAAGTATTATTGATTTTTTTTTTCAAAAAATGTCCTTACAAGGAGAATAAAACTTTCTTTTGGTCCAACCGCACTGCTTCTAACTTCACAGATAGACAATCAAAACAGTCCAATTGTGGTTGATTCACTATAAAAAAATTATTTGGTTGAATGAGGATAAACACACGTGCCATCATGCTAAGAATTTTTTTTTTCAAACTGTATAAATAAGTCATGGCTATAATAACTCAGATCATGATGTCATGCAAATCAACATTTCCTGTGGCGCTCTCACCTCTGGTGAACCGCAATCCCTTCCCAGCAAATTCCTCCTTCAGGGCAGCAACAAATTTCTCCCTGATCTTTTCTCTCTTTGAAGAAAAAAAAAACCACACAGTTGCAGCATAAAATTTGTAACGGAATTAATGTACGGCACCTCTGACGACAACTAGCATTTAATAAACGCATCACGTTCATTACACCCACTAAAGCTGAATTGTGTGAATTCTAGCCAGAAGCTGAGGGGTTAAACTTCTTCTGTCCGCTCGAGTGATCCATCAATGTGCAACCGAGTCAACTGTCCTCAAAGTGAAGCAAGTCTCTGCTTAATTAAACACAGTTCATGAATAACAGACCAGTTTGTTTAGCGACCAAACATTAACTATTTTGGTTTTGCCACTTATCGTTTCATACAGGTTTTCATATCAACAAAAATGGATGAAAAGTCTAACACGGTACTTTAGTGAGAACAGCCTCCGGTATATATCACTTGATTAGCATCCTAAATATTCTAATTCCATTCCACAAAGAATATTTTACCTTATCAATTTCAGAGAATTCAATTCGTTCCTCCAAGGAGCAGCTCCGACCGATGGGGGAAATGTTGAGCATTCCATTCCTGAACTCAATGAATGTCCCCCTGAAGATAGAGAGGCATTCTTCATTCTTTGGAAAGGACATTCCTCACAGAAATCTTTTTTTTTTTTTTTTTCCCCTCCAGTTCGACAGGTTTCACTTTGTATTACAGTGGCTGTACAAGACACGACAACACGTTTAAGGTGTGCACAAAACTGAGCATTATATGATTATTTAAAGAATTTCAAGAGTCCATAACAGAGCCACGAAGTAATAACATGGCCGTATTTTGTTGCAGTTGGACTTTTCTGTCCTCTTTTGTCATGACATTGACACTGATGATTAAAAGAATGTGGAATTGTTGCACAACAGGAAAAAAAGATAAATACTGTACGTTGCAGACCTTTTCTTTGGTAGTTTGATGAGCCCCATGTAGCCCAAGCAGAAGTTGATGATGTCCTGCAAGAGCTCCTCCCCAATATGGTTCTGGATTGCCTGTGAAGATGAAACATAGGCCAACGTGAATCATATTTCTCACTATTTCTTCTCTGGTGGTTTTTAGACTGATAGAAAGCGGAATGCTCTCGCCACAAATCATCTTTAAAAAAAGTATTTGTATTTAATAACTTCCCACCACTGTGACTTACTTACATGCTTTGACCGGAGTTTGCCATCTTTATACTGCACCGTGCCATTCTCGGCAAATACATAGTCGAACTTGTGTATGACTGCAAGAGAGGACGAAAAAGGTGGACAAACGTGCTCACGCATATTTACTGAGCGCAAGATTGTGTAAAGAAAATAGTGAAGAAGATTAGATCCCTGATAAATATACATTGTTGTAGTGTGGTAAGGTAGGTTGGAATTTGCTGTATGGTCGACTGTACGGTGTCACACTATTTCTTGTGTTTCGGTTTTCTTGATTAGTAATTATGAAAGAGGTGCAAAATGTGAGAAAACACCTCTCAGTATGACAGTGCAGTTCAAATTAGAATCTTTGACAAGGTCCTTTGTATTGGATTTCCTTAAATTGCGCAAGTGTGACTTGTCAATACATCAGCTGACTCAATGTTTCTGCTATCTAAAGCATGTTTGGGATTCAGATTTTAAAAACTAATATTGACATGACGTCAGAGGTAAAAAAAACATTAGAGCAGACATGAATGTTCAGCTCTTCCACTTTTACTGAAAACCAACCAAGAGTAAGTCAAGTGTTACAAAAACAGAGCTTTAGGTAATACAAGGACTTGCTATAGCGGGCAGTTTTCCGATTGTGGTTGTTGATACAGTGTACCCTCGGTTATCGCGGTTAATGGGGACCGAGACCACCCGCGAAAACTGAAAATCCGCGAAGTAGCGGCGCACCTTCAAAAATGCTTATATATATATATATATATATATATATATATATATATATATATATATATATATATATATATATATATATAATTATCATATATAGAGAGAGAGTGAAATTCATGTTATAACAAAAAAAAAATTATTATTATTAAAACTCATTATTTTTTTATTCCCCAGCCATTATTTTTGTATTTATTCAATTACTTCTTTTTGTATTTATTTAATTACTTCGACTTTTACCTGCTGGTACGCCGTCCGGTGTGCCCTGTGAATGTTATGATCCTCCAGCAGAGCTGGAGGATTGAGCAGGACTCTCCAAACGCAGACACAAGTAGGATAACAATCCGACGCCAGGAAGTCAGTGTAGGTGGATTATATAGTGAGTGTAATCAGTGAGTGAATGGGAATCCGGTGCGGGGCTGGTGGGCGCGTCTCGCAGCAGCTGACCGCATGGCGCGAGACGATCGCTGGAGGAACGCCCACACAGCTGAAAAAACAAAAACACACGCGGCATGACAGGCACGGATCATGACAGTGAAATGAAAGGAGGCATTCTTCATTTATTTATTTATTCATTCATAAGTGACAGCCTCGCGCTCCGCTCGTGCCCGGCGGAAGAGGTGCTCATCTTCGGCTTAACTGTGACGCGAGCATGCCCACCTCCTCCGGAGCTTCCATTCGGTTAAATTTAGGGGCCGCTTGACACCGCCCGTGCCCGGGGAAGGTGCTCCTCTACGGCTTAACTGCCACGCACGACGGCCGGAGCTCTGGTACGGTCCGAACCGCGCGAAACGTCGCCCCAAATCGTGCCCGGGGGAACCTGCTCTTCTTCGTCCACTCTCCTCTTCGCCCACGCTCTTCTTCGGCGCACGCCGGCCGTCTAACCGCTCCAGCGCCCCGTCGTGCCGCTCGGCGAAACTACAATGCCCCCGAATATTTTTTAGACCCGCGAAGCACTGAACCCGCGAAAGGTGAACCGCGAAGTAGCGAGGGTTCACTGTATTATGGTTGAGTCTGTTTATATGTCACACACAATTTGAGGTCGTGGCTGTATATCCATAGCGTATAGTGAAAAATGGCGGTGGTGGCTGGTTCCTTATTCGCTGTATCAAGTGAACGACAAACAACTCACCGTCGTCTCCTTCCCCGAGCTGTTCCGCGATCTTGGAATAGTCGGACCCACCGACGATGCCAATCTTGACTTTTCTTCTCAACGCTTGGAAGAAAACATCCAGCTCTGGGTCTATTTTCTGCAAATTAAAAAGGGACAATATTGCTCAATGCAAAGATGAAAAGCATGAACTTATATGAACTGAATTCAACTGAAGCTGATCATTTAGATACTCTATTGATGGAGGTATCACATTTACTGCAACATCTCATGAAAAAGATGTTCGATGTGGTGGAGTTAGAGTCAGTGACTGAGATTAAAAGATGCGTGTCCCAATATTTGTCATCCAGTCCTGTGGTTTTTCAATATAGTGCATCTTTTTTCATCCATCTCTTCCAACGACATATAGTGACAGGCGGAACAATTAAATGCTCTTCCACGAGGTGTCAGAAAGTACATCCATATCCACCTGTTGTCATTCATACAAACTAATAACAGCTTTGTCTTCAACTAAATAAACCCAGATTTGACACTCAGTGGGTGCATTTATTGAGTAAATTGTGACTATTGAGACGTTTTATTGGACGTTTGGTACGTGCCCTAGGATTTTACTCATGTAAAATATGTGAAAATATCATCGGCTGTATAATATGCCTTGTGCTTGCAGACACATCTCCCTCAGGGAATACACAACTCTGCAGTACACCTAAATGTCGTCGTGGCCGATAATCTGTAGGAATCCATAAACAGCTCACCTGTCTCGGTAGCGTCAGAGTACCATCCACGTCAAACAGGCACAGGATGTTTCTGTCTGCAGAGATGTCGACCTGCTCCATTTACGTCTTTTGCGGGAGGAGGATGTGTGCATGAGGTGGGGGCGGATCTCCTTTAATTCGAGCTGTTGCACTTACAGTCTTGTTCGAGAACACGTGCACAAAAATCAAAGGGAATTCCGAGAGGAATTTGCAGTCATCAAAACACTGCACCAGTCAATCAGTGCAGGCCCTCGACTCCTACGTTTCAAAAGTATTTCGTTTGTTCATGAAAATATAATCGCATATTGTCGTGTTTCCCTCACGTCCACTGTTCCTAATATTTGGATCTTCGTAAGGAGCTCACGCCTTCCAAGACACATCTTCTGAAACGTGTCGGGTTACTTTCACGTTTGTCAAGCTCGGACGGCAGCCAATCATAGCCAAGATGGGCAGTGGTGACGTCATCGACTGGGCGGGGTTTGGGGTGGTCACTTTCTTGGCAATTAAATTGACCTTTGATCGAACAAACTGAACAGAAATCTATCTATCTATCTATCTATCTATATATATATCCAGGTTTGTTTAATTATTACATTTATTTTTTTCATGTTTATGTCATATTCTCATACAGTGTAATGTACGTGTGCACAGTTTAAACTAAAATAAAATATTAAATACATTTGATTATAAATGTGTATTACGTACATTTTGTATATATTAGTGAAAAGTAAGTAAGTAAAGTAAGAAATAGTATTCGGCAATATTATCATGGTTTATCAAATAGGTGAAACACTTAAATCTGTTTTATCTTCATTTGCTGCCACTGTAATTCTAAGAAGTTTGTTTATGACATTCCAAAACACTCAAATAATCTTAAAAAGTATCCCCACAAACAATTGTATATGTAGAAACAATTAAGTTGGTTTTTCGCAGTCATTTTCATACATATTTTCCGATCAGAATTGAAATTTGCAAAACAGTAAGTGCATTTCTCAAAAACATTTATTAGTAAAAACAAATCATGGTTCCAATGCAAGAGCCATTTTCTTTCTCAAAACCCTTGGCACGTCACGAAAAAACAAATATTTGTGTCACTGAACATGTCTTTATGTGGTTGTGTATGGATAAGACAGTCAAATTACTTAGTCATGTTGTCAATAAAACTGTTTTCTGGAGGGATGTTCTGAAGTAAGCTACTGCTTACAGTTTTTGTCAATCGCTTTGACACTAGTTTCAGATCCTTGATGTAATTTGTCACAAATCTACATCGAAAACAAAACGTCCAACGTACAAAACATATGTAATAAATGTTTCATTCCATCATTTAGTTTGTATTCATCAATGAATTTCAGATTTGTTCATTGATTTCATTGCGTCTGTGGTAGTCTCTCTACTAATTCTTTTACAGTGACATTACAGGATGAAAATTGAAAATTCGCAATTAAATTTTATCCATACACTGAAAAATCCACCCCCTCCAAGAGTAAAGACTTTTTTGTCAGTGTTAATTTCGAGCTTTTCATTTGGGTTTATTTTCACAATTCTTGAAAATATATTAATAGAATTAAAGGGATGTAAACACACCTATTAATACAAACATTTTAATAGAGAAGATCAATTCTGATCTGAAAAATGTACTAAAGCAACTGACAAAAACAGTAAATACGGAAAACTGCAGCAATTTGGATTATTAACCTCCCAACTCGTTTTTCTTTTTTTTCAGTGAGTCACATTGTCCACTAGAGGGCAGCATTAGAGAGAGAACGCGTCTCCCCAAACTGTCCGTTTACGTTAATAGGAACGCTGACTTTGATGCTGAACATTCTAATAACGAGCGACATTATAATTAAATTACATTATTATTATCTTTATTTGGAGCATGTATGAGGATTCATTGGTTTGCTTCGATTCGCAAAAAAAACAGTACATTTCTCCACATTACTATATTCTTCATTATTGTACTGCTTATCCTTACGAGCATATCCCAGCTGTCTTCGGGCTAAAGAATCATAAAGAAAAAAACAAACCACTGGATGCCGAGCTGTTGTGAAGCTTGCACATGACTGCATCTGCGCATGCGTCATTACGCGACGCATCACTCCATCCGGGTGGTGTGGCTCAGGTGCTGGAGGTCGCCCTCCTACTCGGAGGTTGCTTGTTCGACCCTCATCCTTTATGTAATCCATCTTAAAGCAAGATACTGAAGCCCTGACCCTCATGTCCCCCACATGACCCCGATGCCGTGTCAGCAGTAGGTCAATGAGAAAAAAAGTGTTTTCTTAAAGGGGAAGTCAACCAAAAAATTTTCTAGAATATGTCCCATCAGTCAAAACACGGCATTCTGGTTAATACTACGTTTGTGAAATATGAGTTAAGAGGTAAAAGCCACACATTTCTAGCCATGTCGGGGAGGACATTTTGATCCTTGCAGTTGACTGAAAATGATTGCGGCTCAGCGCTCAGCTTCAGGAAACAGGTGAACAGTGATTGGTCGTTTTCTGAGCGCTGAGCAACTGTGATGTCATTTTCAGTCAGAAAGTGACAAAATGGACGCCCCCTGAGATAGCTAAAAATTGGTGGATTTTGCTGCTTTACATGTATTTCACAAACGCAATATTAATCAGAATGCCATGTTAAGAATAGTGAAGTAAAGTCCCCTTTAAGTAAAACTTAATTCACTTGTGTTACCAAAACAATAAAAAAAAGTATTTATTTATTTATTTTTATCCAAATCAAATATTTTTAGTACACGAGTTGTTTGAGTTACCGTTTGAATCAATTGTTTCCTCAAACCATTTCTCATCAGATTTTACAGTACAGGAGCAAAAGGGAGGGGAAACAGTCAAACAAAACAAGCAAACAAACAGCCCAATTAGAATGCAATGAAATTTTATTTTGCAAGTTAGAATTGTAGTGAATTTATCATATAACAGCAAGGATTTCCAGAGGTGGGCAGACTAAATGACAAGTAATCATGGTAAATCATGGTTTGGTTTTGGGATGCGGTATGAAATCCATCCAAGATCTGTTTCTATTTTCTTTGCCCCTCTTAGAAAAAAAAGGTGGTCAAAATATCAAAAAAGCTCTCCACACAATTTAGCGCAGTTTGACTAGACCACAATAGTAAACGTTAAATGAATAACTTTCTGTCATAAAAGTTGGCTATTATCTTTGTAAACACTTTTTTTTTTTTTTTTTTTCAAAAACAGCTCTTGCAAGTGGAACTCATTAGATTGTGCAAGTGTCTGGAAAATATGAATCACTTGTGTGTTTTATCAGTAACCATAAATCACGAGTGAGTAAACGTGTGGTTGAGAATTAGAGATAGTGCCGCAACACTCATAAGTCTGACCTCTTTAGGATGCAAAATTGGGCACGTGACATGTCCTCTCAGACTTTGGGCACCGACCTCATGTATATATCCATGGTTGAAATTAACCTCACTACGTAATTTCATATGAGTTGGGTGATTTTTTTTTTCCTCAGTTGGCGTTCTAACAACTTGATGTCGTGGGGATTAGTCATTTACTTAGTTGCCTAATTTACTAATGGGCCGCCAATTGATACATCAAATTGTTTGAGGTGCCATAAAGGAACTAATCATTAGCCTCTGAAATAACCATATCGCAGTCTGACCTCAATCTTATTTAGCTTTAGCCTGCACAACTTCAACCTTTACTTAAAGGATAAGACCAGTCACTAGTTGTCAGCCGCATTCATAAATCCATCAATATACTACATGCACACAATTCACACAAAGTTTGCAATACTTCAGGCTAAAAAAAAGGGCATATGACCTTTTAAATGTAACGGTTGATTTATGCATCAAACACCTGTATAGCATTATATTGTATTGTATTGTTGTAAAGTTTCACATTCAAGTTCTTTTCAGAGAACAACACGTTGTGCAAAAAGTACTGAAACAGTTGGACGTGGATTCAAAAGTTAAGACAAGTCAAATGAAGTCGTGCATTTGAGGTTCATTCTGAAATTCCACCCGGGACGGCAATTCGAGCGTATGCTCCTAATTAGTAGCAACAGTACATCTGTGTCACCATTGAAAAGGCCCGCGTGTGAATTCTCTCCTGTTGTTCAGACTTCCTCATAAAACATGCAAATTCCACACAGGAATGCCGAAACTGAGATTCAACTCCAGAACATCAGAACAGTGAGACATGTTTGGTACTCCACACTATGTTACCTAATAAAAATATATTGTGGGATCGTATTTAAGATTGTGGCTTATGAAGAAATAACACAACAAGGGCAGCTTGAGAGCAACTAAAACAAAGTAAATGATAAATAAAAGACACAGACAATGTCAACATTTTCATGCTGTCGATTGTGCTTCCAGATGTTTAACGACCCCCCTAAATGTATTTATGTCTCTGAGTGTGCACGCAGTACGTCGGTTTCAGCGTGTCTTCATCGCATGTGGTTACCACGAAATAAACCAGTCTTGTTCTTTTTAATATGTCCACGTTTCCTCTTCTCGATTACGCGCAGGGCGCGTTGGGGTGGAAAACCTCTTCACATGAAATAGCAATGGGTCTAAATGGCTGTTCGGCCCCCGCCAACCTAAATATTACGACGTCATTGGTGTTTGCGCAAGAGCTTTACGACCAGTAAGGTGGCAGCTCAACAGGAAGCTGCGTTATGATGCTGGAAAGCAAGAAGCGTTCACTGGAAATATTGACCATGGTCTCAATTGTGCACAAAGTGATAATGTTGTTTTTTGTGTCAATGGAGCAGTTTGCTAAAGGATGTAATAAAACAAAAGGTGGCAAAAGTACTCACGCTCTGTGCTTGAGATAAAGATGTGTATAGTTGTATTGTATTTGCTAGTTTTTAAAATATTTAAGCGTGGCAATATTTTTTTAGACCATAAAGATTGTTAAAAACCACTTTTATATAGCTTTTTTAAAAATAGGTTTTACAGGTTTACACCAGAGTTTTAATCTCATTTAAATATATTAAAAATGTAATCTTATCAAAACACTTTGGAATGTATTTTTTCGCACCTGTTCTCACGCTCTTGCAATCAAGAAATGGGTGACGACAATACAATATCATTCGGAGGAAACGGAAAGAAGACGACACTTTTGCTTTCACTTTTCCGAGGCAAAGCTTGAAACTATTTGTAACTGGCAGGTGAAATGTACATTTATACTGACATGTAAAACAAAAGAGCATGAAATATTTTATATTTAAACGCAAAAATGTTCAACCAAGCTATATAATTTTGTACACTACCTTAAGTTTAGCATAATGTAAAACTCCATATCAACGTTATTATAGTTAATGAAAACGAATGAAAAAAAAATTAATTAGAAAAAACATTTTTACTAACAAGATAAGATACGAATGAAAATGCTTTAAAAAAACTGAAACTACATCATAGGTTTATAAAACTAACCAAAAATTAATAGAATTATTGCCAAAAATGTCCTTTGTTTTTGTCTATGTCAATTAATATCATACACGAGCCTTCTGGGAAAATTAAGAAAACAAAACAAAACAAAAAAAAAACCTAAGTATTTAGTTTGGTAATGCTGTACGTCCAGAAGAATTAAAGTCAAACAAGCCGTTTGAAAATTGCAGTTTATTTTAATTGTACATGTTTTTTTTTACATGATTGTGATTTTTTTAATCTTTTTATCTTTCACCTCGACAAATAATCCACGCGCTGTTTAAAAAAAACTAACACTAATACTAAAACTAATAAAAACGAAACTAAAATGAAGCATTTAAAAAACCTGGAATAAAACCTAAAAAACCTGCTTCAAGAACTTAATTAAAATCAATATAATTTAAAAAAAGTGAAGTCAACTATCTGAAAAATCTCAAACTACTCCTTAAATTTAAATGCTATGGTATTTATAATGCGCAAAAATACTGCTTTTATGCACATGGAGCAGCAACACACTCCAGTACAACAAAACCCAGGCATGTTTTCTTTGCTCTGTGGGAACTAGAAGAAGAAGGACTATTTGGGACCTTCTTTGCCTCTTCTTCTAGTTCGTGGGGCTACTTAGCGTCCAGAAGGCCTCAGTGCTGCTCGGCAGCTTGTGACATAACGTAGAACTATGCGCTACTCAAATTCAAACTTGCCTGCATACTGTTGAAATCCATAGGAAAGAACAACAACAAAAAAAAGAATCGCTTAAAAATTTGACTGTGGTCAGTGGCGACTGCGGTTCATAAGCAGTCGGGTCTTTTACAGGCTTAATCCACCCTACTTTTATAGCATACACTGTTTATCAGCTCCACACCAGCCCTGTCTTTATGGCCTGCCGTCACCTTTGTCCCTCTCGCCACACAAGCCCTTTACCTTGAGCAAAAAAATCCCTTCCGAACAAGTCTTTCTGACATAAATTATGTGTTCTCTATTTAGCTGAGCAACAAAAGTCGTCCATGAATGATAAAACAAAGTGGATCAGGAAGTCATTGACACGCTTCAGGATTTTTCCGAAGATTTCCTTGTTAATAAGGAGTTCCCGTCACAATTATACTGTGAATAAAATGGGCTCGATGTTGGTCTCGATGGAGTGTGGGAGTCTTCGTGGTCCTGCCTGCCTTGGCCTGACTGGTGTTGTGACTGTCACCTTACAGTTGTTCATTAACACACAGAGGGAAGACTGATAGCGCAACCACACACCAAGCTGGAGGATTATTGCTCTCAAGCTTTCACTGGAAACGCAACGGGTGTGGAGGCCGTCTTCCGCATTGTCTTTACTCAAACTCAGGCAAGGGTCAAAATCTCAAGAAACAGTAGAATTATTTCATTTGGATGCTGGGCAGTGAATTAACGGATTCACCGACTCTGGATTGACTCAATTTCAGGAGGCACTAAAACCTGAAAAGAGCTGGAACAGATTTTTTTTTTTGGAGATGTAGAAACTGTGGACAAGACGATTAAAAGACTATAATGAGGATCAAGATGAGCGGCTTCAACAGTTTACCTTACCTGGGAGTGTTGGTCATGGCTGTGATTGGCAACAAGATGCTGGATGACTGTCTTTCCTCGAAACGTCGATACGCGATGAACGTTGTGCTGCTGGAAGACAACACGTATGAGTGGAGTCGGCCCTTCGTGCAGGCTGCGGTGGAGCGAGCCATTGAAGAGGATACGAAGGAGAACATTAAACATAGTAGGGAATGAATTTATTTTTGTTCTTTCAAAAAATGCTTTTCATTGGACAGCAAAGATACTGACGTTAAAATTATGGGGTGGTGGATGGATCCTCAACTGATAATATATAATTGACAAAATAAACTTGACTATCTAAAATTTACGTTGTCAGTAAATCATCAAAATATAATGAAATAAAAAAAATAATATATACATATATAATATAAATATAAATATAATAAATCAAATATAATAAATAAATATAATATAAATATAATATGCAGTTCACAATAGATTTACTCACATCACTTTATGGGAGGGTATGCACAACAGAGACGGATTCAGTATGTTTTTGTATCAACCAATCAATCAATCAGTCAAAACCTTTATTTAAGCATAAAATAAAACCCATTCAAACCATCACATCACAACACCGCGAGGAAGACTTTCACGAGAAAATGGCTAAATTCCACAACTTTGAGTTGAAAACACAGATACGAATAAATCGAGCCATTTTTGCTGTGCTGCTCATCCTACAAATGTATGTCTCTCACAAATGTGGCTACATTTAAATGGTTTATACACAGGCTTTCCAACCGTTGAAGATTTATTGGCAAGAACTTGTTTTAGAACAATGAAATAATCCACGAAAAAAAAAAATACATTTAAAAAATTATACTCTTTTGTTGAACATAAAATACGCAGAATTCTTTAGTGCCTTAATTAGTTTCGGCAGTCTTCTACCTTTGTTGAGTTAAGTTAAGGGCAAAAAATATTGTATATGTATTCTTATAAAATCAGAAATAGCACTTAGATACTGGCAAAAAAAAAGCAAGCGAGAGTATTTCTGTTTGGATGAACCAAAATTGTAACTTGAATACCCATTAGTGAATAAAAACAATATGTTTTGATGGGATTTGTGGTTGCAGAAGTGGTTGGGTTGTGAATAAGATTATAGATATGCAAATTATAGGACAATAAATACAAATAAATTGAGATAAAAAAAGCAATTTTTGTTTTTTACTTATTCCTTTCTTATTGATGAAGCAATGCAATGCTTTTTATCGACCTTCGATCATGAGAAAGTTGCTCATTTCATGCTAAACAAAAGAAATATTTTCTCACATGTGAAAACATGATTGAACGATATTGATAATCCACAATGAGTTTGTCATCACCTATTTATTGTTGTAGTTATGCTTTGGAATTATTCACACGGCAGATCAAAGGCAGAAAAATGTATTTATCTAATCTCAGCTACCAAAAGACATCAATGATATACCTTCATATAACCATAAGTCTTATCTTGGCTCCAGATTTAAGCTTCACTTTGACAGCCACGTTCAATGGCTTCAACACCACCCTGTACAACCGGCAGGGCTGTGGCAGCAGCACCTGCGAGGGCGTGACCATACTCAAGGAGCTCCATGTGAGTGTGCATTAAAATCAACACACAACTTTAATAACATTTTGTACTCCCGCGCACACTTTGACAATGAGAGGGGCACTGCCACCTACTGTAGTGGATGTGTAATTACACCTTAGTGCAGCAGGAAAAAAAACGTTATTTGTTGACATGCCATGGAGGTCGGGAAATACTGTCTAGAATGTCTCTGCCCACTTTAATATGACTCCGAACCTTCTACAGAGAAATGGTGAAGCTGGATGTGTCATGCTGGGGCCTTCATGCACATATGCCACCTTCCAGTTGGTGGAGTGAGTATGGTGCTGCTCCTCTGTTCTTGTGCTTCAGGTCACAACTTCACGACTCACCTGACTTTGCATATCTGTTTGTGTCAGTGATGAAATCGGCCTGACTCTGAGTATCCCCATCATTTCCGCCGGGAGCTTCGGCCTCTCTTGCGACTACAAGCCCAAACTGACTCGGATCTTGCCGCCGGCACGCAAGATCTCAGATATGTTCTCCCACTTTTTGACGAAGGAGTTGGATTTCAAGGACAAGTGGCAGCATGTTTACGTGTACAAGAAGTCGATCTATAATGCGACCGAGGATTGCTTCTGGTGAGTGACCTTCATACAGTATTCACTCAGCTCCATATTGTGAGTTAAGTGTTCTCACCCACTTGCTCTGGTCACAGGTACACCAATGGACTGGAAGCGCCTTCCGCCAACTTCGCTACAACGATAAAGAGGGAGATGCTGCGTTCTGAGGATGAGCTGAAGAAAGCTCTCATGTCTGAGAAAAGATACAGCAACAGTGAGTTGCCTTATTACTGCACTTGGCAGCAGTCCTGTCATCCATGCTTGCAAAGTTGTGTGTCGATGATGACACAAATAGAAGAAAATGTGAATTCTCACTCTTTACTTGACTCCTTGATGTCAAATATGTCGGAAACCGTACTGCCTGCTGGTTTTAAAATTAATTGTGCTGACAGTCAATGACAGAGTTTTACAATCACAGTGTCAACCTAAATAAAAATAAATAAATAAATAAATGGAGATTTTCATTCGTTTGTCCGAAAGCAGGCGGCACGGTGAACGGCTGGTTAGCACGATGGACTCGCTGTGCAGAGGTTGCGGGTTCGATTCCGGCTCCGGCTTTCCTGTGTGGAGTTTGCATGCTCCCCCACGTTCCTGCGTGGGTTTTCTCCGGGATCTCCGGTTTCATTCCACAGACATCCATGATAGGTTGATCGAATACTCTAAATTGCCCGTAGGTATGAATGCGAGAATGTTTGTTCGTCTTGGTGTGCCCTGCGATTGGCTAGCAACCAGTTCAGGGTGTCCCCAGCCTACTGCGCGAATATAGCTGGAATAGGCTCCGGCACCCCCCTGTGACACTTGTGAGGAGAAGCAGTACAGATAATTGCATTTAAAAGCAATGTGGACAGGGCTAGTTTTTTTGCAATTACAAAAGTAGCATGTGAGCTGATACCACGGATGGTAATGGGGATTGTCACTTGTTTCGCGCTTTTCTACCTTCGGTACGCAAATTGCTCCACATTATTTATGCACAAAGTGTGTATGGCTAACAACGGGCACCTGTCATGATCTGTATTTGTTGTTTTTCGGTTAGGATTTAGATTCATGGTTTTTCCTTGTGTTTGGTGTATCTCGTCATGTTCTTTGCGTCCACCTGTCTTTGTCTACCCGAGCCCCAGTGTTAACCAATCAGGTCGTTCCAACACTTTGTGTCTGGTCCAGGTGCTCCTCGTTGTCTAGTCAATTTGTTTGTATTTAGTTCCCTGTTTTTTTTTTTTCAGTTCCTGTCGGCGCATTGCCCTTGTCAGTTGTCCTTGTCAACTATAGCACGGGCCTCACAGGAGGAAAAAAAAAACAAACTTAAAACCTACGGTTTATTTGTGATTGGAGTTTGAAAAAATATTTGAATTTGAAAGTGACCGGCTTCTCTCCATTACGTCCATCTAGGATGGACACTTGACGGATGTCAAGATGCTAATTGTCTTGGTCGAATTACACTAATATTAAACTCACAAACTAGCAAAATGAGTAAAAAACAGACCACATACGAATATGCGGCGAATTTGCTGTGCTGCTAACATCCATTTAACCACGGGTACAAGATCTTGGTCATTAAAACACAAAATAAACTACCACCATATAATAAAACATGTTGTCCATGAAAATTTACATAATATGATACATCTACATTTACATGTCCCGTCTTCACCAAAATTATTCCTGCTACTACGTTGTGTGATTTTTGATTAAATAAATTTTTTAAAAAGTGGCAAAAATTTCAAAACCTATATTATGTGTAATGATGCAACCGATACATTCATTTCAGTTTTCATCATTTGCGGCCGTCCTGATGACATTATTTCAATAAAGGCCAAAGTGGACTCAATTCACCCAGATATCATCTTCATTCTTGTGGACATTTACAAGTAAGCATTAGAAGAATCAGATTTCATTTCTATCACAATGCGTCTCATCTCAACACTATTCAATTAACGCCTTTTTCTCTCTTGCAGCCCTGAGTATTATGTCAACACTACATCCAGTTTGGTCATGGGCGACGTCCTGGTCATCACTCTCCCCCAGAGAAACTACGACCACGAATCAAGTTTACCCTATAATGACACAGTGAGCTTCATTTCAATCACCCTTGTGATAGTGTAAATGAACTGCATTAGTTAACTTTTGCTCTCTGTCAATGCCAGATCAATGACTATGTGGCTGGCTATCATGATGGTGCTCTACTGTTTGGTAAAGTGCTCAGGGAGAGGATGCTCAGTCAGCAGAGGAACAATAGTAACCGAGGAGCCCATGATGTCCCACTCAGTGACAACCCATTTGGGAATGTCTCCTTCTATGGTGTGTCTTGATTTTAAAAGTGAATGAGCATACTTTGCCGAACCTCTTCTTGACTCGTGTAAAAATGTTTTAAATAGAGAAGACCTGAAAAATATGACATTAGTTAACATAAGATTTGCCTAACAGGCCACTTAGGCTCCCTCTAGTGGTACATGACAGAATCTTTCTTCTTTTTTTTAAATTCCAGTGCAGTGCATTTGTTATTTACAGCTCAGTTGAAGTTTAATTTATTTTTGTGTATAATATATTAGCATTTAAGGTTTTATAATTTTATAAAAGTTCATTATATTTTAATGGCATCATTATTGAATTATTTTCCAATATTTAAGAATAGTGTGAATGTTCAGGTATGGGAGGTCACTACACACTGGACGAGTATGGTGACAGAGACGTTAACTTCTCGATCATTTACAGATCGACTCTTACCGGCAAGGTGAGCTGACCTGCAGCATCTTTTATCATTTCTCAGAATCACAAAGTGAATTTGAAAGAGAGTTGTTGTGTCTGATTATTTCTCCCGCAGTATGAGACTCTGGTAGTATTTGACACATCGAGGAATGAAACAATAGACGTGGCCATAGCGCCTGATCTGCCTTGGAAAGGAAATCGTCTGCCGAAAGATGTGCCGGAAAATTTAAATGGTAGGGTTTTCCATTTGCATTCATTTCTATAATTCTATACCGGTTTTATGGTAAAATTCAAGAAACTTAATTTTTACAGAACCATTTTGGACTTGATTAAAATCCGATTGTAATGATTGTTGAATTTGTAAAATGTCCGAGCTAGAAGAGTATATTTTGTCATCAAATGAATCTGACAGTCAGAATAGACTCATGAGAGGTCATTGATGAAGATGCAGAATAAAACAGGAAATAATTTGAATACACACTGTTTGAATACTCACTAAGCATTTTTTAACAAGCTGTTTAAATGCACTTTTAGAATAATGCAAAGACATTTAAATACATATGCTGTACGCCTGTATTAATAATCCTAAAATCTGATTTGCTGCCCTGGAAAGGAAACACTGTGATTTTACTGACAAAAAAAAAATGTTTAAAAATAATAGCGAGACCGCCTCACTATTATTTTTAAACGTTTTTTTTTCTCGCCGAGACAGCATACTAATGGAATGTAAGTGAAAAGCTGAGTATGGTTAACCATGTTAAATGCTTCAGTAAAATCAATGAATAGAGTACATTACAATTAATTAAAATGCTAATTATTCCCAGTATTTTCTAAATTTCACTTTTAGGTCCACTTTTATCCAAATTAATAAATTAATTCACCGACTTCAGACAGTCACGTTCCTATATATGTGACTATGCACTTTTTTGTGTGTGTTTGTAGTCTTGAGCATGCAGAATGTGATTGTGATCGTTCTGAGCCTCAGCGTTGTCGTGGTGACCGCCATTGCACTCATCTTCTACAAGTAGGAAACCTTGTGTTTGTGTGATCAAGCGAGTTTTTTTTTAATCAAAACTCATTTGACAATCCAATTCACGCTAGGCAGACCAGAAAAGAACGTCAAATGCAGAAAAAGTGGTCTCACATCAACCCTCACCTGATTGGGCCGCTGGATGAGAAGGAGGTCTCCCTAAAGGTAAAAGTCCTCATGATTTCAGACGGCACCAAGCCATGTTGCTGTAATTATTGACGTACTTTTGGAATAGATTGATGAAGACAAGAGGAAGGACAGCACGTTCTACTCACATCGAGGCCGCTATGACAAAAAGGTTCCAAAACAACCACAAAAAAAAGCTTGCCATAAAGAATGAAAAAAAAAAACAATGTTAACACCCCTTGACTCTTGTGTCTTCAGCCAGTTATCTTGAAAGAGCTGAGACAAACCGACGGAGACTTCACAGAGGACCAGAAGATTGAGCTTAACACTGTAAGGCATCCTACTGTACATTTTTTAGGTTTTACTTGACACTTTCAGAGTGTTAAATGACATTTAACAACGTCATTAGTGTGACCTTCTGGAAGTTTTGTACTGCAAGACAAGTGATACTCTCTGAGAAGAGTTGCAATGTTGTATTCGCCATTCGTGCTGAAATATGCATACACCTTTTGATGCATTACAGTTCTTCGCTTCTGCAACCACAATAATAATCGCAACAGAGCATCGTTATTATCAAGGGAACATTTTAAGCACTTGTATTAGATACTCTCTATCACATGTTTGATTTTTTGCAAATTTCGAAGGAAATCTGTTTACTGTGCGATTTTAACTTCCCTTTGTGTGTTTGTTTCAAGCTGCTGCATATCGATTACTACAACTTGACTAAGTTCTACGGCACAGTGAAGTTTGAGTATGGTGTGTTTGGAGTGTTTGAGCTGTGCCAGAGGGGCTCCCTCAGGGTGAGAAGAAAAACGCGTGGTTTATTCTTAGTGCCTCAAACTTAAAACACATGTCATGCCTTAACTTTGACCTTTTGCTGAGGAATTTTTTCCCGGCTTGAAAATCAATTTAAATTCTTGAAGCATTATACTTTTGTTTTGCACCGAAATATATATTTTTTTAAATATTATTTTGTAAAAGATTTGTATTGTAATGCAAATGCAAACAAAAGTCAGAATTGATCATTGAGAGAACCATATTGAAATGTGGCTTGAAGAAACAGAATTTTGATGAATTTTTTTAATGAAGCGACACAAGACTTCAGTGAACATGCGGGAGAAGGAAACTACAAATACACATAAGTTAGCATCACTAATATAAGAATTCAAAACAACAATTACAGATCCAAACCAAATTTAGCGTAAAAGACGTGATTGAACACAATGCCAGGGGGAGCGAGAACAAAGCAAGGCACGGCCGACAAGTACAACACAGATTTGACTTATTACACGATTACATTTTTTATGCCAGTCGATGACCTCCTTTTTCCATTGATCGCAATCATTTTATTGTTGATCGTTACGACTGACACACTTAAAAGAACACTAAAAGGCTTGTTGGAGTTGTCAAGCAATAACTGCGATTTCCTGCCTGTTTGGTGTTTGGTCAATTTTTGAACATTGACTACGGTTATGGTCATTTCCTCAAGGCTTATCTTGAATGATCTGTTTATGATAACCATATCGCTTATTGTGATTGTTCTGTTTGGATTGTTATTTCCATACACACAGTACACACACGCTTAAATGTCTTCATCTGTTTCTCCTTCCAGTGCATTCTGAATGACACAATCTCCTACCCGGATGAAACCTTCATGGACATGGAATTTAAAATATCAGTCATGTATGATATCGCGAAGGTAATGCGTTGCAGTATAATACAAACTGGGGGACTCATCGAGAATTTAATTTTACCTGGACCTCTCGCCTACCTACCCTAGGGCATGTCATATCTCCACTCCAGTAATATTGAAGTCCACGGGCGCCTCAAGTCCACCAACTGCGTTGTTGACAACCGCATGGTGGTAAAGATCACCGACTTCGGCTGCCACACCATCCTGAGGCCAGGCAGAGGTGAGTGGTGAGAGCGCTCAATAGCCGAGGTGGCGATGATTCGTCGTGATATTGCGCAGTACATGGAGCTCTTCTCTTCTACACTCAGATGTATGGACAGCGCCGGAGCACCTCCGAAAAGATGGCGTATCTCAAAAAGGGGACGTCTACAGCTACGGCATCATCGCGCATGAAATCATTCTGAGGCAGGCTCCATTCTATACGCAGAGCAGTTTGAGTCATGCAGGTATTGATTAGTTAGAGTAAAAAACTTCTTGTGTATATATATATATATATACATTATGTCAACCGATTACATTTTTTAACTATTTAATCGCAAAAAGAAATCAGTAATTAATTAGGCTTTTAAAAGGCTTTTAACAGGTATTTACTTGAATAATATCTTGTAATTAATGTAAAATCACCAAATATGAAGTGTGTGATCCTTCAATATGATATAAAGTAATTTGTTGAGAAACAATTCTCAAAATTTTTACAGTACATTTAGTTGTAAGCACCACACTCCTGGAGTGTTGGTTTGCAAGGCCCAAATACTTAATCGTGTTAATTTTTTTTTTTTAATTAATCTTGAGTTAACACTTTAATTTTGACAGCCCTATATATATATATATATAAATATAAATAAATATAAATAATTGGATACTGACCAGGGTGTAATCTCATCCCTCAGAGAAGATTTACAGAGTGCAGTATCCCAATGAGATGGGTGTATTTAGGCCAGAACTCAACTTTGATGGCGTGTCAGAGAAAGATATTGAGGTGAGAGAAATAAATGGACGCAAGAATTGCTCAAGTCAAGCTGATGAGATCTTATGCTGTCTGCGCACGTGTGTGTCATGCTAGTTGCACATGTTAATCAAGAACTGCTGGGATGAAGACCCTGAGCGGAGGCCAGATTTCAAGAAAATCGAGTCAACTCTGGGTAAGATTTTCAGGTATGTCATCGTTTGCACGTCGATGTTTACTGCCGAGCATCCCCACCTAATACACAACTCGCAGGAATCAGGGTGTGCCTGCATGAAATTTCACCTGAAAACCAAACATGGCTAACTTTTTGTGAGTCGTGTATGATAATCTTTTGCTGTCTTTCGACTGTACAAGTGTAAGCGATAACGACACGTTTTTGGTCGTCGCAGCAACTTGCACAATCAAGCCACAGAAACATACATGGACAACCTGATCCGTCGCCTCCAGATGTACTCGAGGACTTTGGAGAATCTGGTGGAGGAGAGGACGTCTTTATACAAGGCTGAGAGGGACCGAGCAGATCGTCTTAACTTCATGCTACTTCCTGGGTGGGTTTATTTCACACATTAAAATGCGGGGACAGAAAGAGAATTTTTTTTTTTTTTTTTTTTTTTTGAGTCTTGTACGTCTTTCCTCAGCCCAGTGGTGAGGTCACTGAAGGAGACGGGCAGAGTGGAGCCGGAGCTCTATGAAGAGGTGACGGTGTATTTCAGCGACATTGTTGGATTCACCACACTTTGCCACTACAGCACTCCCATGGAGGTGGTCAACATGCTCAATGAGATCTATAAGAACTTTGACAGCGTCCTTGACCACCATGACGTCTACAAGGTGTCCTAGCTTGAGTCTATTCTGCATATTTTTTATGCTTTATTTCGTCATGAACACGGACGCTGATCACATTCTTGTTTTCAGGTGGAGACAATCGGGGATGCTTACATGGTGGCATCAGGTCTGCCGAAACGTAACGGCGACAGGCATGCGGTGGATATCGCACACATGGCGCTAGACATCTTATCTTTTGTTGGGACGTTTGAGCTGCAGCACTTGCCTGGCATTCCTTTGTGGATACGGATTGGCGTGCATTCAGGTAAAAGAAATCACATAATAACTAAAAATCATATGCAAGCCGCACCAGGCTATAAGCCGCAGTTTTCTATGTTGAAAAAAATGAGTTGTTTACTGCATGTACGGAAGGATTTTTTATTGTGAATGCACATAAAGATACATCAACAGATAGTTAAAACAGTGCGTTTTAACACGGCAACAACTTTGCCAATTAAGACAGAATAGACCCAAGAGAAAAAAATAAATCACGATTTATTTCGCGTATTTTCTGAACTTTAGAGCAAAAGAAAAATCCACAGAAAAGCTGCACCGCTGTATTAGACGCATGGTTCAAAATCTCGGGAAAAAAAGTAGCAGCTTATAGTCCGGAAAATACGGTAGTCATAGTGGGATATCACTTTGTTACAATCCAACAATTGCACATGCAGAAAAGTTTAAAAATGATGACGCCTCATGGATCTAAAAACATTTTTTTACTGCTTTAATTTATGGATTTCATTCCACTCAATTCTTGTTTTTATTTGCCTTAATTCAGCATTTCTCTTTGATAATATAATTTTCGGGATGGTTTTGAGGTCCTTAAGTACAATGCAACTGTAAATGTTTTATTGGTGTGCAGTATACTAAAACATTCTATTGTTTGTGTGTACTCTAATAAGGAGGCTGAGCTACTATTATTGCTAATGCTTACTGCTAAAACAATAAATCAAATTGTTGTATATCTGCACAGTACCCTACTGTTGATAAATAAAGCAAATACTGTATAACTGTCAACCTCATGATTCATTATAGTCTATAATGATAATAAATGTCCACCTATTAACAAAATAAGTTCAGCGTGCGGCTTTGTTTGCGTAGGCCCTTGTGCTGCTGGAGTGGTGGGGAACAAGATGCCCCGCTACTGTCTATTTGGAGATACAGTCAACACGGCATCACGAATGGAGTCCACGGGCTTGCGTAAGAAACCACTCACGTGTACATGTACTCTGCTATACATGACTACGCTCAACTACCGTCCCATGTCCCTGATCCAGCTCTGAGAATCCATGTAAGTCAGTCCACTATCAAAATCCTTCAGAGAACTGATTGTCAATTTGAGTATGAGCAGAGAGGAGAGACGTACCTGAAGGTGAGCTGGGTGCCCTTTGAACTTGTTGTTGCTTCTTCATCCGGACTTAAATAGGAGTTACAGATAGTGATCGCTCTACTTTTTGGGTGTCCTTCATTGACCCACAGGGCAAAGGCAAAGAGATGACTTACTGGTTAACTGGAGTCACTGGAGGAAAATACAATCTACCTACACCACCAACAGCGTAAGTAAACCAATCGACCCACCATTTATGTTCCGGACCATCCCCACGGCAAAAATGTGTGATAGAGAAATTTCCCGTTTGAATACACACTAAGCATTTTTTAACAAGCTGTTTAAATGCACTTTTAGAATAATGCAAAGACGTTTAAACACAAATGCTGTAATATATTAATACATTGAGAGAGAGAAAGACTTACAGATAAGATAAAAATATTTATTGAATACCGATACCGCTGCTTAGAAAGGTAACAAATCCCTTGCTTTCTGAATTATCAGTTATCATATATATATATATATATATTATCATATATTAGAATATATATATATATATATATATATATATATATATATATATATACTGACGGAAAAAAAAGATTCCATTGTAAGATTTTGACTCATGTCTGTCATTAGTTGCTTATTACTGAAATTAAAACTTCTGACTGCTTTGACTCATTTGGATACTACATTAGAGAGTTGGAAGACAGTATTCACCCGCATGCTACTCAACGCTTCTATCTTTTCTGCCTATGTTCCATTAGTTGCAGCAAAAGTCACCTATTTTCTCTTTTTTACCTCAAGCCAAAGCCTTGTCTAATATAAAAGCATTGCTTTCAAGCCAAGGAACCTTGGTTTTCGCAATGAATCACTTACCTGTTCCAGACATTTATAAAGATAATTTTTTGTTATGTTTTGGTCTGGACTATTTTCAACTGTAAGAAAATTAAAAAAAAAAAAAATAATTATATGAAAATTAGTTCATATGAAAATAGGGGATCTAGTGTATGTTGAAGTGAGTTGAAGAGCTTCATATAGTGCTTTTTGTGTCTCATGGCATCAAAAGGAAATTGTAAGCCTGTTTTGTTTTTGGGTGCAAGTGAGTATTATTATCTTCCCCACATTGCTTGTTCTCTGTGGAATGTGAATGAAACTAATCTGGCCCGTAAGTCAATGCACAACATGTGCCTTAAATGTTGTCAGAGCTCCTTGCATGGTTCTCTGTCTGACTGTTCCTATTCCCGCCATGTTGGTCTCAGGGAGAACTTTCAGCGACTGCAGCAGGACCTGGCAGAGATGATCGTGTCCAGCCTGGAAAAGCGCGGCAAAGGCAGAGAGAGCTTCGAAAAAAGGAAAACGTTATCCACTAGACGAAGAGAAACCAGCAGCAGCCTGCAGGGGGAGAGCTCCCCGGAATACTTCCACCTGGCTGTCACTGATAACCCCAGTACTTATCTGTGATGACAGAGTTCTGCCGCATTTGGTGTCAACCATAATCTGCACCTGTTTGACTGAACACAGCGATACAGGACGGAGCCGCGGTGACTCACGCAGGCATGTGGAAACTGAGAATCGCAATACGCTGATGCAGTGAAAAGAAATTATTTTTGCATCGTGTTCATTCTTCTCTTCTAACTGCCTCCAGCACATTCTTCCTGCGGCAACTTTCTAGAAGCAGCAAGGATGGAATTTGACACGCTCTATTTCTTAGCATTCACACAGGTTCTGAGAGATGCAAGCGTATATTTAAATATTTACTGCCACATGAGTCAAATCAAGACTAGAAGAATATATGAAGGGGAAAAATATGAGTGTCCAAACAGTTCTCATTAAGTGGTGGTGGATTCTTATCAGTGTTGTTTTTCGATCAAAAATTGGTAAGGCAACCATTTGATGTACTCCATTTGCAATGTTATAAATTGCAGAGATGACAAAAATCCATTGGGATTTATTATACGGTGAGACAAAATAAATCAAAGTCATCCATCAGGCGCAGCTGCATGGATGATTTGCTCGGATTCAAGGTCACATGGCATGTTTGCATCATCAATTGTTGCCGGGCAGAGTTGATTGCAACTTCAACATGATGCCATCGTCAGTCATGTTCACTTAAATAATTGAAAAACAAACCGGACAAGATGCCGTGCAGTATGTTACGGAAGTGGTCACTTTCAGGATGGCCGCCGAGGAAGGTGTCTGAAGTTGAAACAGAATCTAGACAGTTTTGGTTGTAACCAAGGCAGTGCCACCCAGTTCTGTGGCAGGAAGTGGGAGTCGGTGCTCTCTCATTGCATTGCAAACCGGAAACCCTCCAACCTCCTCAGCGCGGTCTGTTTCCCCTCCGCGTTCTGCATTCTGACATTTTGGGGCCCCCCTGCAATTGGCAAATCCATCCTCCCACATTGAGGTGTTGTGGGCTCCCTGGTAGTGAAGGTTGGCACAGGCTGAAGTGAGCATGTGATTTGCCTCTTCTTTCTGGGGAGGCTCTGGTCCAGACTCCATTTCTTCTGCAATAAAATAAATTATAACAGTAAAGAAGCTTGAGTGAATATAGTAATTTCATTTAAAGGGGACATATTATGGACAACGTGATTTTAAATTGTTTGTAAACAAAGAGCTGGGTCTCTGGCATGCCTATGCACCCACCAAGTGTGAAATTCAACCAGCAAGTAAAATATTATCTTCCCAATTCTGATCACGTCATAGCCAAAAGGTAAGCAGAGCTTCATCGAGTTTTGCTGGAGGCACAAATTAGCATAAACTTCTGAAAAACATAATCTACTTGTAATATATCTTTAGAAAAGTGGTGCTTTGAGATATGAGTGGCCCAATTGATAAGTTTTGTTCGCCTTAATGCTAACAAACAACGCAAAACGACATAAATGGACTGGTGTTGTGGTGTTATAAATCCCATTTTCAGCAATGGATATTTGTGCACCTCCCTGCTCAACTCCTCCCTGCACCACCAAACAAAAGACAGAACACAACATAATATACCAATACTCTTTATAGCTGTAAATAACGACTAATATTTCTGCGGCTTTCTGAGGAGTTGTGACAGTTTCCATGTATTTTGCCGTATGTCTGTATTATAGTGCCCCCTCGTGGCCAAGATGCGCACACCATAAGGAGCAGCGCAAAGTCCTTTGTAAAAAAAAAAAAAAAGAAAATGTGGAAAAAACATTTGCATATTACATTTAACTTAACTTTCATTAGTGTATGCTTCATAGTATAAAATATGAAGATTATATCATTTTATCTTGTTCCAAGGTTTTATTTCATTCTTTGTCTCTAGTGGTGATCTTTAGTCATTTTAGAAATAAATGTTTGTTGAGTTTTTCTTGCCTTGCTTTTCTGGTTGTTTTTTCTGCATGTTGGTCCACTGGCCTTCTGTTACACAATAACTTGGCAACACAACTGGCCACAAAACGTGTTTATTACCACACTTGAAGTTTACGGTGGTGTCAAATGGCACTTATTTTTGGCATATGTTAATGATCACATTTTAAAGGTTAACAGTATGTATTTAATATAAATATGATGTCCCTTGTTAACAGTATAATGTTCGAAAATTTTTCTGTTTAATTAGGGTAGATGGAAATGAATACAAAAATACAATTTTCATGGCAAGTAGTAAAGGCAGTATGCTGCGTCCATGTGTCATGTTTTTTTCATTGTGTTTGAAACAATGACCCGTTTCTACATTATGCTGAATTCCTTCAATTGCTAATCTAATTTCATACATTCCTTGTGCTTAAAAAAAAAGGCAAACGACAGTTTACCACAGCTTGCATTGTCTCATTTTGCCGATGAGCAAGTCTAGCTTCTCATTTGATTGTGTCACGCCTGACCGTAGTTCTTTAAGGTTACACTTTTACATTTAGGCTTTTAGCCACCTTTTCATCATCGTGTTTGACAAGTGAGAGACAGGCCGGCCTCTTCCAACAGCTTCAGTATTACTTTCTGTTGGAGTCTCATTGATTGTCACTTCATGTGCCGTTCACCGGAGACCTCATTTGATCTTCTGCTGAGAATAGAACAGGAGTCACGACTAAGAAAGTGGGGCTGACCCAAGGGGTGCCTGAGAGAAGAACAGAAACTGCGCAGTTTCTCCCCATGTAGCAGCGTCACACTTCAGCAAGCGCTAGCCCACTTCCTCCAAAATACTCCTGAGATGCATGCCCCCTTGAGTCAGAACACTAACACTAACTAAACATTACTGCTGCTTTTTTGGTGATTAGTGAAGAGTGATAATAACCATAGAAAATAAACTTGTTGCTTATTATGTTTAAGTCCACACAGTTTAGACACATGAAATCGTTTTGAAACGCACAATTCAAAGACATTGGAACCATATTTGAACCTATACAAATTTCCAAGCACAACATTAATAGAAACAACATAATAATGGGGGAAAATGTTTAAGCTTTAAAATACCCTTGTCACGTGCTATAATAAATAACATTGAAACTTATTGAAACACACTTTTAAAAACATAATCCAATAACAATTATTCATTTTCCTCTTGAAGAAAAAAATCTGCTATAAATTGGTTTTTGAACTTTTCCTTATAATTGGATGACAATTTACAGTAAAAAAGGTACTGTAATGAACCTGAAATAAATTAATAGACTTCCCACTTATTGTGATTAGGGTGTCAGGTTAGCTGGAGTCAATCCCAGCAGACTTTTAACCAGGAGTTGTGGTAAAACCTGAAATGGTCAGCCAATCAGAGGGGATAAGTAGTAAAGAAAATGAACATTAATACCCTAAGTATGGTCAATTGAGAGTATTCAATAAGAAAAGTGTTTTTGGAATGAGGCAGGAAGCTGGAATAAACTAAATGAATGAATGAATGAATGAATAAATAAATAAATAAATAAATAATGAGTGAGTGAGTGAGTGAATAAATGAATGAATGAATGAATGAATGAATGAATGAATAAACAGAATGGGTTGGGCTCTATTTTGGCGTTTCCATTGCGTCAAAACTTCCTCACATACCTGAGGTTCCACGGACTCTACTCTGCCGTCTGTATATGATGAACCAGAGAACCAAAGCCACGATGGACCCCAAGGTAGTCAAACCCACCACAATCAACAGAACCGGACTCAGAGATATTGGTGGGTCTGCCCAGGCAGGAGATGTGCTTGCCTGATTGAAAACAGGAGTCAACTCTATTGGGAATACAGAATAATACAGAATAAGTCAGCAAGTTTGCAAAACTTTGTTTTCTTTTAGAATGGCATGAGGACAAATATCAACATTGCCCCCCCTCCATAAATAAGAGGCACATAACTCTGATTCTAACCTGTTGGAGGTTCAGGTATGGGTTCCGCCACACTTCGGATACAAGTGTTGACGAGGTTGTCCCATGTTTTGCCAGGAGGACAGTTCTTCTTGGTCATAGCTGCAAGCGGCTGGAGCGACTTTTAAAAAAAAAAACTGTGAGCCGTCGTGAACGAAGGCAACCACTTTTATATGAAAATAACACCGAGTGCCTTACAGACGTTTCAGTTCCTCCATTTGACAGGAAGGGGTAAACTAGAGACAGTGCACCCTCGGGACAAACACCTCTCTTTCTACTTCAAAACGTTATATGTAAGCATTAGATCTGGTCGCCTATATAATGTAACGTTGACTGACAATTAAATGAAGGTTGGTCTGCAACAAAAGTCAACACACTGACGCGTGTTTAATATTTCGTGTAGAATATCCAATAATGTCAGCGGTCTCCTGGGACGGTGTCTAAAAATATGTTATACAGTAAGTCATTTATGTAGTGCAAAAAAAAAGACAGGGCAGCAAAGGTACAACTTTAAAACTTTATTCATCAGATGTTATAAATGTGCAACGCCGCATCATAACTAAAGCTGAAAAGGTCATCGGAAACATGCCGCAAAATCGCTGCAGTAATTGCAGCAGAGCCCTGAGAGCTGATCATGGACCGATGGCTTCGTCCATTACGAAAACAACTTGAACGGCAACAATGATGATTGAGCACATGTGTGCCACTCACAGTCTTAGTGCATTGTTTTTGCATTTGATAAAATCATTAAGTTACAGATGCAAACATTCAAAGTTAAAGGCATAAAAGATCCAAACTCACTTCACCCTGAGACATATTTGCATTGTGTGAGACACATTCAACATTTTGATTTAATAAAAAAAAAAAAAAAAGTGTAAGAACAAAATTAAGATCACAGAAATTTAAACAGACACTGTGCGTTGGGACTTGTTTGGAAATAAAGCAAAAAGTATTTTGTGGTCTTTCTTAGTTAATATGACTTTTTTCTGAAATCATATTTTATTTAATAATAAGAATTTGTATCCTGTTATACATTTTTTTCCTAGACATAATCACTTTTTATTGATTGTCTAGGACAGGCGTGGGCAAACTACGGCCCGGGGGCCACATGCGGCCAGTTAAACGTTTTAATCCGGCCCGCCAAACTGGAAAAAAATTAAATGAAGAAACCTTGTTAATGTTTTATTTACTAAATACTGTGGTTTTCAAAGACATATATATTGTTGTAATGATTTTGTTCAGTTTCATTACTAATTTTTTTTTTTTTTTTTTCTGATGAGGTAAGGTGACCAAAACACTCCATCCATCTCCTCCTGGTCCGGCCCCTCAGTCAAATTTTAGAACCCATTGTGGCCGGCCAATCAAAAAGTTTGCCCGCCCCCTGGTCTAGGAGTAATCATGAGGTTCATATCAGGTGTGTTCATTTTAAATGCCTTTTAAGAGCACCTGGTTTCCTTGCTTGAATTAACAGTTACGGATGGAAGAGGAGTGGCTTCATCAGGACGAAGGAGAAATTGTAATACTGTGGCAAACCCAGGTGGCTGATGTTGCTGAATTGATCCCACGTGAAAGGCAAGAGTCCACCTTGTGTCGTTGGCCCATTCACTGCTTCTGCATGGAAGTCCCCCGCCATTTGGTAATCTGTGACCTGCTCAAAAGCGATACGCAAAAATGAGCTGAAAAGGCACATGTGATCATCTAGCAAGCACGATATGAGACCTGCCTTAGTGTCATAGCAACCGGTCGGTGAAGGTTCTTCTGGTTTCAGGTCTTTCCGGCAACAGATCGTCTTGCAGGGGTTGCCTTTAGAGTATGGGTCATTCTTATAGTCTGACAATAAAAAAATGACTGTCAGTGTCACTGGTATATGACGGAGTGTCAGTCTGTATACGTGCATTCGCTCCTTTAGCGATGATTGTATGTTTGGGAACAGAACATTTATGATGGAGAGAGTCACTTCCTATTTATCTGCACTTTACCCCAGAGTCTACGTAAACTGACCACACCCATTGATGACTTAATAACCCCAATTGATCTTGCTAGGACCTCAAAGAAACGGAACCGTGAGACTATAGTGGAGCTACGCGTTATATGGAAACAGCAGACTGTGACAGAGAATGTGACCTTATATATGAAGTTCTGTGAGTAGTACACTAGGGGGTGCTGCAACAATTAGAAGCTTTGATTCACAGCCAACATCAGACAGATTAATCAAGAAAAAGAGAAAATTCAGAAGCAAACACCAAAACAACTACAACGAGGTAAAATACTGGTTCAGCAGAACGGTGAGAAATGATCAACTTGTGTATTCAGACAGACTCCAGTTGTTTGCAAACAGCTCAGAGGCCGTTGGAGAGGACTTAGGCAAATCACCAACGACAAATGTAAATCCCCAAAAAGGTGTGAACAGCCTGGCCTTCGCCCAGAACCTCACTGGAGACGCGCCATGTGACAGCCTGCTTCAAGTCCCCCACTCGTCCTGTGGTGCTGCGTCTTTAGTCATGAAGTCCTTCGAGAGCCTCATCCTTTCCCACCACAAGTCAATAAGCACCTCCCTCCTGGACACACTGCAGTTTGCCTCCAGAGTCAACAGGTTTAGAGATGATGAAGACAGACTGGTCACTCCAGTCCATGTATGAACTTCCCGACTCCCTGGGTAACTACGTCAAGATCGAGTTTGTGGACTTCAACTCGATCCTCCCAGCTCTAATCCAGGACAAGTGCTCAAGTTCTCATCAAGCCCAACTCCTGGTGCAGGTGGACCAGAAACAACTTGTGTGGAAAACTGTCTCAGACGCAAGGGCACCGGAGCCCCTCAAGGTTCTGTATTTACCCCCCTGGGCCCCCCCCCAATACAACAACAGCTGCACCTCCAACAAGCAATCAGTTAAACTGATCACGTTTGCGACACGGCCCTCACCTGGCTCATCACATATGATGATGAGTCTACCAACAGGAAGCAGGTACACCGGCTGGTGATCAATTGCAGTGGCTAACAACAATGAATAAAGAAGAATGAAAAACCTGCCTTTTTACAATCCATCAAGAAATATTTGCTTTTCCGTTTCTTTAAATTCCCACAAGTTTGGCCAAGAAGCTGTTGGAAACTACATCAGCCAATCGTAGACACAAAGATACCAGCTCACAGTTCCAGTGTGAGACAAAAACCCACCATTGAATCTCATGATGTGCTTTAAAGAGTCCAGGTCTTTGACATCAGCTTGGTCACGGCGGAAGATCTTGGCTCTTGGGCAAAGATCATAGGAAAAGTCCTCCCCATATTCCTGCCACATCAGCTCATACCCGCTCAGCTTGTAGATCTTCTCGTGGAAGGGAACGTTGTACGACGGCCAGTAGCCTGTGGTGGTAAACAAAAGCAGATCTTGTAAGTCTTCAAATCCCAAAATCAAAAAAAAAAAAAAAAAGTCTTGTCTAGCAGGTTTGGTCTTACCTTGGCGCAGTGCTTGTGTCTGGTCTGAGTATTCCACCAGCCCGGGAATCTGCTCCACCACAGTCAAAGCACCATCTTTCATACTGTGGCCCAGCTTCACTTTGCTCCTATCCAGCACCATGTACTGGTTGTTGTACGTACCTGCAGCAGTTTGACGACAGTTGAACATTCTTAAAAATGTTATTATATAACCAGCCATGCATTCAGTTTCTGTACTACGTGTCCTGTTTAGGTTTGGTTGCCTTGTAATGTTATGTCCACTCACCAGAGTTGTAACGAGAGAAGATCTTGGCCCACTCCTCTCCTGTATGAGCCAAGCTGTGAGCCAGTCGAACCCTCTGCCAGGCCAGGAGGCTTTTGGGGCTGATGTTGTCAAAGAGGGATGAGTTGAAGACATTGTTGGTGGTCTGGGTCATCATGAGACCACTTCCCAAGAGATAGAAGTCATCCAGGGACTCCAGGAAACCTGAGAAAATCATTCAGATCTGTCAAGGTTTATGATTCGTGACGTCATCTTTGCTGTTTTAACAGCAATTCTCTTAAGAGTACTTGAGAATTCCTCGTGCCTACCAGGGTAGCTACTGAAAGACAGTTTCCCGGTGGCCGTGTGGGGCTCAGCAATGTGGAAATCCCAATGCTTGTAGATCCGCATGGTGGCCACGTACGTGTACCAGCTCGAGTGGGCAAAGAGAAGGTTCTCAAAGCCTGGGAGCATCTGATAAGATGGAGCAGAATGAAGTATTTCACAACTTGAGATTCTGTGTGGAGTATGCATGCCTCATACACGTGTTTTTTTCCCGGGAGCTCTGGCTTCCTTCCACACACATGTGTGTTATATTAATTAAAGTTGCCAGAGGGTATGTACATGAGGGTGACGTTTCTTTTGTCAATACTGCAGGTGCCCTCTGACTGACTGACGACGAGCAGACATGGGCATTCCGGCCCAAAGACTGTAAAAAGGATGGACTAAGCAGGTACGGAAGTGAGTTTTTGTCCGTCCCTATAATCGTGCATAACCGAGTCAAGTACTGTATGAATAGAATTTAAAATCTTGTAATGTTGTTGCGTGTACTGGCCCTTTAATTGAGAGTTCAACTGAGAGAGAGAGCATGAGCGAGCGAGTTAGAGAAAGAGAGAGAAAGAGAGAGAGACACACAGAGAGAGAGAGAGAGAGAGAGAGAGAGCAATACTCGAAATGGGCAAAAACACGGAAGCGTTACACAAGGCTGAGAGAAGAAGCAAGTGAGAGCCAAAATCGGCATAATAAATTGTGGTTAAATTGAGCAAAGGGTTGAAGTGCAATAAATACAGCCACCTCTACAGTCCTACACCGATCCGAGCTTATCCGTGAAATTGCCTTGTGTGACAAGAGTCTGAGAAAGGTTCTGGTACGTGAAAGCCTATAGTCATGCAATAACTGATTTTCTTTTTTGTTGTGTGAGGGAGGGACGGACTAGTAAAATAATGCAAGGATACTTCTATGTACTTAATTTGGGAAACATTCTAAAGATTGAGGTGTTTTATTTTATTTATTTATTCTTTATTAGTACACTTTTGGTACCTGACCTTTATGAGTGCTGAGCAGTGTCCCATTCCTGGAAGTTGATATTGTTTGGGTTGAGGAGAGGTGGAGGACAAGGCTGGGATCAAATCCAGCAGGTCTCCGACTGCGTTCAGGAACTGAATGGCAAACAGCGACAATGGCTGTGGGAATGACAGCAGATGTTCAGCTTTTAGAAATCAAACAGTTCAACAGAGTAAAAGGTTATGCAAACTAACCACGGGAAATAAGAACGGCAAAATGTGCATATTGAAAGTTTTATACACGCTGTTTGATTGTATATGAAATAATTAGGGGAAGTCAACCCCCCCAAAAATCTTTGCAATAATATGTTCTACGTAGCTTCACTAGTCTAAACACGACATTCTGATTAATATGCGTTTGTGGAATATGAGTTAAGCAGTAAAATTCACCCATTTATAGTCATCTCACCGGGCAGCCATCTTGTTACGTTCTGTCGACTGAAAATGACGTCACAGTTGCTCAAGGCTCAGATAACGACCAATCATGGCTCAGCTTCAGAAAACAGATGAGCTGTGATTGGTCGTTATCGGAGCCCTGAGAAACTGGGATGTCATTTTCAGTGGACAGCAAGTAGCAAAATGGCCGCCGATCCCCTGCATACCCCCAAAGAGAGGTACAAAAATAGGTTGCTTTTAATTCTTAACTCATATTCCACAAACACAATATTAATCAGAATGTCATATTTTGACGTGTGGGCCTGCATAAAACATATTCTTGTAAACAAAATGTTTGGATTGACTTCCCCTTTATTGTCAGTGTTTGCTGTACTTCTCCAAAATTGTAAGCCAGTACTTGTCCATATTTTTAAGATCAGCATTTTTTGTTCCTTAAAAGCATTTACTAAAATAGTTTCCCTTGTGTCAAAAGTTCCACCTTCCAACGAAGCCTTCATATATTTATATGTGTGATCTTCCACTGCAAAAATTACAAAAATATGCTGGTAACACCTTTTTCTCATGTCTCTTGGCCCATTCTGCCGCCCCAGCTTGCAGGCCGTCCATCTGGGCCATAATGAAGCCTGCATGTCTCCACAAAGGATCAGAACTCCTGTTCATTTTCACTTGCACTCTGGTCCACGAGTCCTGCTGCCTTGGAGAATCAAGCAGAGTCACATGTTGTTCACAGCTCAATGTTGTCATCCCAAGCACTCAAAGGTCACATGCCAAAAGGTATGTGAGGTGGAAATGTTATCGCTGACTCACTTCATGAAGTTCTGAACCCGGCCCAGGATGCTGGGGTCATGGATGAGCTGAGGGTACATGTTGGTGTAGTGATTAATCATCTGTCTGGACAGGAAACAAAATCAAAAGTCTGAAGGGTGATTTCAATCATTTCAAATTATTCAACGCTTAAGTCATCTTTCTAAAGCTTTTCGTCGCGCACAGGACAGAGATGATCACTTTGCACATACAGTACAGGCCCATGTTCAGCATGCAAGTTGGATATCAAGGAACTGGTAATATTCTGTAGGAACACGGGGGTCATCTTACTGTGCAGTGAGGAAGCCTTCGAGGTACCCCGCCAGGAAAAAGGTGACCTCGTCAGTCTCTGATGTTTCTCCGTATCCAGCTCGGATCTCAAGAACACTCCAGCCTGTTCTGGACGAGGAGTCATTCAGGAATCCATAAGCGTCTCCATTTAAATCTACGACCCCGTCCTTCAGCAGGACTATCTTTTGTTGGGCATCCCAGTACACTGTGGCTTTTGTCATCTCTGGAAGAAACACAACAAATGTCGTGCAAGAGCATGACGTTTGTTGAAGTTGTATTGTATGGTTGGTGTGCATTCAGTGCTGATCGTGACTATCTAACTTAGTAATATTCTGCCAGCAGCAGCCAGTAGGAAGGACCAAAGTACTTTGTGACTGTACTGTACTTTTCAAGTAACCTATCTTTAATCGAGGATTTATTCTCAATGCGAAACAATGTACTGCTAAAAGCCTGCAACTAAATAGTTTCAACACAAGGTATCGTCCCATTTATCACAACTGTCTTTTTTCAAATTGCAGTTAAACATTTATTTTCACTGTCATGAGAATGAACAGAAACTTAACGACGTATTTAGTCAAAGTAGGATTTGTATGACCTACTTACCCACGGGTGCAGAGGAGGCACTCAACGCCGCATTGAGTAACAAAAAAGCACACAAACTTTTTAAAATCATAGTTGCACTAAGTTAGAGAGTTAGTTACAGAACACTAGCGGTCGTCACTGAGAAGGAGCAAGGAAGTAAAATGGGAAAGCTTGAAGGAAGCCAAGACTGGTTTGCTGACGTGATTTCGGATGGGAGCGAGTCGCCTGGCGGTAAAAGAAGGAATTACACGTCGTGGGTCTCGTGATTCTGGGGTGAGTCACATTGGAATGATAAGGAAATTGTGATTAAGTAAGTCGGGTGGCAGATGTATTCGTATGTATCAGATACAATTACTTGTGAAAAAAAAAATGGAACACCCCAGATGGGACTCGAACCCACAATCCCTGGCTTAGGAGGCCAGTGCCTTATCCATTAGGCCACTGGGGCGGCTTCCGTGTGTCATATCGGAGGTTATATTTGAAGATATACGACGCAATAAAGTGACTGCCATGCAATCATTGATTCCGAAAATCATCCATCCATTATCCGTACCGCTTCTCCTCGAAATGAAACCGGAGTAACCGGAGGACACCCACGCAGGCACGGGGAAAACATGCAAACTCCACACAGGAAGGCCGGAGGTGGAATCGAACCAACAACTTTGCACTGTGAGGCCATCGTGCTAACCAGTCGACCCTCCGAAAATCATACACAGACGAAACATACTGTCCCTGCAAAAAAAAAAAACAGGAGACAATGTATTAGCCAGCAACAATATATGGTAATGATGGTGAGGCCATACACTTGTACATGCGGTTGTCGGATTTATTCTCCAAGGTGTGTATGCAATGTCATTGAGATTGTAGGGAAAGAGTGCCAGCAGGCCGTGTGTGATGTGGGAGAATGGGTGTGAGCTGTGGTCGATAGCAGCTCCTGAATGAATGTGACATTATGCTTGCGGAAACAAAGCAACTGAAGCTCATTGGCAACTCATCTTTTAAACACAAATGAGGCCGTTACAATGTTTTGGATGGGGTAAGCATATTTGACAAGAAACAAAAAGAATAAATACAACGGTAAAAGATTAAATATTGTAGTAATATTTCCCTTCAACATTCATATTTACATGTAGTGTTCGCATTTTTACGACGTGATCATCCTATAACATTTCAGATCCTGGGACGGTAACAGATGATCTGCATTAAAGACTTTGGTTGCGAAGCTTTGCAGAGATACCTTGTCGTGCAGCTGAAAATGTGCCAAGTAATTGTTTAAAAAAAAAAAAGAAAGAGGTATAACAGCTATGGCATCACTCTGTAGCCCCAACTTGGTAGTAAATAAAAATGTAACATTCACGAGTAAACATCACTGATCAGAGTACACAACCCATCCAGACCGACTACACTGATACATAATTAAATAAGAAGGCACAACTCAACTTAGAAGAGTTCTCCATTGCAGCAACGCAAAACATTTCCATAACGTTCAAATTCTGTTGGCGTTTATGTCAAACTCTTTCTGCAACAAACTGATGGGCGGAGAACAAAGTATTTTAAAAAAAAGAAACAAACACCAACCACATTGAAAGAGAACATAAAGTACTAAAGCAGTAATATGTGTTAATAGTCTTTCGACATCTCTGCTGCCGGTTTCCCTTCAAGGAGGGACCATGTCAGACAGAGTGACTGACTTCTTCATGTCCACCATTACACCACAGAGTCATCATTCATTCATCATCGATCAGTTTCTCGCTTCCGTTCTCTGCCTGAATCCCTTCACAGGTTCCTCCTTCCTCCGCCCCTCCAGCACAATCCTCCGCCTCCTCCTCATCGGTGTAAGTAAATGACTGGCTGCTGTAGTTGATGGTTGTGCGGGAGAGGTCCACCTCGATGGGGAACACGTCGGCCTCCTTCAGCACGGCGTAGCACTCGTCGTAGTAACGGGACATGCCTGACACGAAGCGCTGGAGCTGGAAAACTATGTCCTGGACTAGATGAGACAAGGAGGAGAGAGATCTTTTAGTGACATTTCTAAATTCATCTGGTTGTGTTTTGGTGCTCTCTCTAAAATGCCCTAAGAGTCAACAAGATGCCAATAAAGCGCTCTTTAAATATAGTTGTCAAGAAAGTATGTTGAAGTTATACATCTCAACATGAGAGACGAGCTTTGTATGAATGGGACGAGCTAAGTTTAGCCTGGGTTGTTTGTGGACGTTACAGAGAGTCTTTACCACATGTGAACGTACACTTCCGGTGCATTTATTCTGAAATCAAATGATCCAAGCAGTTTATTCTCAACGGTGTGGTTGTAAAATTAATTTGAAATAATGTTAAATGGTATTGGTATGATAGTCTGTGGTATATATTTATTGTTTAAGGTTAAATTAATGACTACAGTTGTACTAGGTAATTCTCAATTCTTATTTTAGGGGACATAAATGTTTCACATTTTTCTGATCCTCTCAGAAAAGCTCAGTCCTTAAAAAAAAAAAGGATTGAATCAATGAATACAATCACTGATTGAATTCTTACAAGTGTCTCATAAGTAACATATTAATGACAATTCAGGTGCTGAGTACATTTTGAGCAGGGGGCATAGTTTCTGTTTGACTAAATCAGAAGATGACAAGGTCAGACAAAACAGCTGTTCTAGAATAAGAGACACCAACGTTAACAAGATAAAGTAGCGTAAAGTGCAAGCTTAGTAAAGACAGTGCGTGACTTATATCGTTACTCATTTGCAAAAGAGATGCGCAACCACTCAATAAAATCCCTTCACTGTATTAAATCACCTTTACGCTGGTCCATTTCTCAAGATATCATTTGAATAATGAATAGATGGGGATTTCGGAGGGTGGGGTGGCGGCTTGAAAACGCAAACCAACCATGTTTCTGATCCAAAAGTTCGATCTTCTCCAGCACATCTTTTCTCATCTTTGCAAAGCGTGCACGAGCCTCCTGCCGGCACCGCAGCACCAAACGGTACTCGTAGTTCCCAGTGCCTACACGGTAAAGAGGTTCTCCCATAGCCTGTTGGAAGGAACATTGGGGCAATGACCCTCGACAGTGCATTAGAGCTGCACATACAGTAGTAGTCCTAATTACTCCGATTAAGTAAGTGGTCATCGTCAAAAGAATTTCTCGATTTCTAAGGTAGAACTGGAAAAGTAACTTACAATGCTGGTGTATTCTTCATCATCCATTTCCTTCACCTTTAAACAGTATGACTGCGAGAAAAGAAAATGATATTCTCTCGTGTCAACTGACCAATACCTGCTTGGGATGTTTCTTCATTGGACAAAATGGCGTCAACTTACCAAATATTCAAACTTGACATCCAGGTACTTGCGAATAGTGAGCTTTGTGTCTGGTATGGCCTTGTGAAGGTAGGTGTTCAAATCATGAAGCATCTGAAATTTACAAACCTCGTTGTTACAACATTGAACATGACTTAGAACAAGACGCACTAAAAATAATTATGATTTGCCCTTTAGCAGCAAAAAGCACAACTCAATCTTCTACTCACAGGCTTGATCGTCTTCAGCAATTGAATGCCGTACTTCTCAATGCTGCGGTGAGCATCGGCAAACTTAACAAAAGCTTCACTGGCGGCAGCTTGGGGCTCTCGCACTCCGATGACGGAAAAAACATCTCCAAACGCTGTGAGTTGAATCGGTTCATGCATTAGAGAATGTGAACGCTCAGCTGGAAAATGTTCCACTCCGGTTCTCACCTCTGTGGGTTTGCGAAAGCTCAAAAAAGGCTCTGAGCAGTCGTTTGGTGTGCTCCATCAAACCTGCAGGAAAGCAGAAAGGACAGCTGAATGTGCACACTTAAACACACGCATGCCATTAGCATTTTGGAATGAACGTTATGGATCGTTATGAAACGCACGCTCACCTCAAATATTGAGTATAAGAAAGTAACTTAAAAAGAAAATACTCAGTAATGTTCTGATTCTTTACCTTTGTAAAGCTCCGCTGTTTTCTCCAGTTCTTCCAGTCTTTTAACAAGTCCATCTGCACATTATATAAGTATGATGATTAATGAATTAATAATTAAAAATAAAAAAGTATTAAGTTGAATTTATTGCCTTACCGTTGCATAAAATAGCTCGACTGAGGCCGAGAGCATCTGCAGTGCCAGAGCTCATGTTCTCCACCAGCCGATGTTTGACTTTCTTCAGCACTGGAATAATGATAAGTGTAATTCTAGTTAAGATGTGGAATCAGGATAAAAAATAAGAATAAATAAATGCACGGGTCTGTCAGTGTGTCACAAACCTATATCCAGCGACTTGCCCTGTTTTGGGTCTGCTTGCAATTTATTGTAGTGGATGACTGCTTCACCCTGACAGAACAGATAACCAAAATAGATTAACCGGAAATGCGTGGTCCTTCGACTTATGTGTTTATGGCATCAGCGTGATGAGTAAAACTTGGTGTTTAAAATTAAACACTTTTGATTGAAGAAAAAAAAATGTCTAACCATGGATGACCACAGTGCAAATTGTTTATGATCATGTGCTGTATCAAATGACAGTTTCAAGTTATCAAGTCAAAAACAGGTAGTACTGATTTTTGGGGGGGATTGATTTGCTTTCTTCTTGCTAGGCTGATAAAATATTTTTTCCAATATACTGCCCTTAGGATGATAGTAATCCAGTAAGTTAAAAAGTTTTACACTGAATTATAATTTTTTTTTTTGCCACTAACTACAACCGCAGTGATGAATGTTTAAGTTTAGTTCATGTTAATGTTTAAGTTTAAGTTTTTCATGGCAAGCTGTGGACAATAAATAAAAAAATAAATAAATAAAATTGCTGCTCATAGGTGATGATACGTTGCAAAGTGTAATTTCCTGTCAATTTTAGGATCACATGTTCACTTTTTCCTTGTTTCCATTTGATGTCTATTTTATTAAGACACACGGTATACTGAATGCATAACTATAGTTTGCATTACGCTGTAACTTTGTGATGCAATAATAAAATGAGCAGAAATATTTGTATTGAATGGGAAACAACGGGAAAAGGTAATCCCTTTGTTTCACACACTAAACCCATCTTTATCCCAGCATACAGGAAGTCATGAAATTCCCTGCTCCCCAACAATGGATGGCAAAAACAACACAGCAACTCTGCACATATTGTGTAGAGACGCTTTACACTGCATAGCAAACTGGTCAAGTCCGTGTTCTCGCAAGTCATTAGGCACTGTTGGATTTGTTCTCGCTTAGTCAAAGCTAGACTTAAAACTGTAAGTAATATTTTATGCTACATTTGACATATTTCTGCTGTGTGTAATGATTAGTGTCCTTTGCAAAGTTACTGCTTTCATTGTTCACATATTAACTCATTCCTTGCCAGTCCTCTTGGTTAACATGCATTGTGACATATATAACTCTCAATGGCAGTAAATGTTAATGTGCAAACAGAAAAATTGACAGGTTACTGCCGTAGTATTGTGTACCTGCACAGCTTGAATCATTTTGGCCACTTCCACTTTTGTCTTTCCCTTCACTGGTTTGCCATTGACGCCAGTGATTTCATCACCTGCTGCAAGCATCCCTTCCAGAGCTGCTGGTGTGTTGTCAAACACCTGAGAAGCCAGAGGAAACATTTCCAAGAATGTACCAGTACACTGGAATGTAACATTTCCTTTAAAAGAAAATACTATAGTATTACAGTAATGAACTGCACCTACCTGAACTATATAGAGACAGGGACAGTATTGTGCCCCACCACCAATGCTTATCCCAATAAGGTTATTGGCATCCTTTTTCAGACTCACAGTCCCTGGTACTGTTGGTATCCCTCTGTGGTAGCGCGAACGTATTACCATTATATATCCAGCATGTTACAGTGCAATACGTACACATTTTGATAAGAACGTGTAAAAGAATACACGTTGAACTCACAAGTTATCCTCTTCTAATTCAAAGTCCATGTCTGTGAACATAACAGTTTCACAACTGTCCTCGGAAAAAACTGTTGGTGATTAAAATAAAAAATGTTCACACGACACACCACGAAAAGCTCATTTTATAAAAACAAAAACATTTTGCGGCTGAGCGTAAAGCTGATTAAATATTTTTTATAAAAGCAAAGACAGCAAATGGATCGCCACAGCTGCTATATGTGACACGGACAAACGGGTATAAAAATTTAAAATAGCACGAACTGGGATGCACTATTTAATAACCTTCACGAGATTTTCCCTCAGATGACGTAGCCTAATGCGTGAACATTGCTAACCGTGGCTAATGAGCTGCTAGCAAGTACTTGCGCGGCAGGTGGATCAGAAGATTTTTGTTTTGTCAGTAAAACAACAAACCTTCAGCGGAATTAGCGTCAGTTCCTCAAACACAAAACGATGTACCATTCCTTGTTATGCACTGATGTCAGTGCGTTATTTGCTAATTTACTCAGTTTTGTTGGCAATACATATGTGTTCCGATGACAGCGGACTGTTTACTTATTGACGTCATTTCCGGCGTGTAGAGGAAGTCGGTACTGGAAATTCCTGATTCTTTCGCGTCGAATAAAATAAAATAGAATTAACTAAAATATCTTCATTAATTGTTTTATTTTTGTTGTTGTTGTTGTTGTTGTTGTTGTTGTTGTCATTTTATTGATTTATTTGTGAGTGGCTGCTTACCGTTCTGTTTTTGTCTTATAAGTCCATGTGGGCTGGGCACTTTTGTGCATTACACTGAATAAGAAATTAAAAAAACAAACAAAAAATGATATAGTGAATTTCATTAGTTTGATATAAACGCTGCTAGATAATCAGTTAGATAGATAATTGATTTAAAATAAAATCATTCAAACGTTATCACAAAGATCACATTGTTTATGACCACTAGAGGGTGACAAAGTATTAAAATGACAGAAGAGTTGTAAGGAACTGGAACAGTCGCTCAGAAGCAAGTTATCTATGGGAAGATATTTGTGCCACTAGAAACTGAATATTTGAATTGAAAACTGAATATTTGAATTAAAAACGGAATATTTGAATTGAAAACTGAATATTTGAATTAAAAACTGAATATTTGAATTTTAAACTGAATTATTGAATTGAAAACTGAATTATTGAACTACATGAATTGTAAATGGAAAATTCTTATTAAAATTAAACAACAAATATACAATTGTTGTTATTCAATCATTCAGTTTGCAATTCAATAATTCAGTTTTCAATTCAAATATTCAGTTTTTAATTCAAATATTCAATTTTCAATTCAGATATTCAGTTTCTAGTGGCACAAATATCTGCCCATAGTTATCATCAGTAAACTGTGCTATTGTGCTTTTTGTACAAATGTCTACTGTAATTATGACTTCACTCTTGCGTTGAGTGAACATTGTACATTCTGACTTAACATATATTTATAGATCGCCACCTTAAGTTGTGATACTCCTCTTTAAAGTGCACATACCATAAAACAAAAATCGAACTTTAATGTGCTGGTTTTGTTAACATGCAAATTGTAGATACTATGAATGCCTATTATTTTAATTATATGCCTATTTGTTCAACGCCCTTCTTTCTAATCACTTTAGAGCAATGATGTACTGCATGTGCATTGAAAAGCCTGATTGCTTAGAATGATATGATCATTGATTGGTCTCATTGTGGAATTGTGCATTTGCTACACTTTATAAAGACAAGTGAAACCTCACAGTTTTGTGTTGCAGGAGAGTTCATCATTCCGCTGTTAGCATCTCAGAGGCTTAACCAACACCCAAAATGAGCATGGTGAGTTGAAATGATGCTGCTTCTTTATAGGTTGAATATAATGACATTAGAATTTGAACTTGCTGAAACTATCTTACTCCTGTTTCCCAGAAACTTGAAATGAGTGACGTAAACCTAAAAGTTGGAGCTCAGCTGAAGATAAAGGGAGAAATTTTGGATGATGCTCAAAGGTAAAATCCGCAATCATTTTGTACTTCTCTTGTGTATGCAGTGTATTTTCCAGGAATAACAAACATTGCATAATCATCATCATCACTCACGACTTATCAAGTAAATATATATATATAGCGTGTTGATTGGTTAGGTGTGAATGCATTAAAGTGATTTGTATTTAATTCCTTATCCACTCAGATTCCAGATTGACCTTGGCTATGATTCGGAAGACCTGGCTTTGCATTTCAACCCGCGATTTCACGATGACACAGGTGGAGCAGTTATTGTGTGCAACTCAAAGATTTCTGGTTGTTGGGGTGATGAGAAAAGGGAAACACACAACCACTTGCAGAGAGGCACACATGTCAAGGTGAGGTAGTCTGATGTCATGACAGGAATATTTTCATGCTAGAATATTTTAAAAAATACGCATTGCATTGTAAGGGTTCATTTGAGTGTGTTTTCTCTTCCAGATTGTGTTGAAGCTTACTGGTGACATGTTTGAAGTAGAACTTCCTGATGGACATGAAATCCAGTTTCCTAACCGTGTCGACATGGCGGTCATCAACTATGTCAGAATCACAGGAGACTTCAAAGTCACTTGCATAAAAATCTGTTAAGATATAAAATATATGCAATGAATTCTCTCTTTTTGTTGTCATAAAACTGTTAGTATTCCCATTTGAAGCCAATTTAACCTGTATTATTCCTGAAAATATTTTACCCACCTTTATATCTCTTCACTAACTCAACAGCAAATGACAGGCCATCTCCAAACTACAAAAATCTATCCCTATTAGAAATCTATCCCCATTAGATTACTTTGACTAACCCATTCAATTTTCATGGCAAGCTCCCATGACTCTCAATTCTCTTCCTCTTATTGCAATTAAAGTATGAGTTGCTCTACATATCTTGTATTTCTGTCTTTGTTTTATGAGATTCAAATGTATTTAAAGTACCTCACATAATTGTAATATATATATAAATATATATATAAATAATTATATATATATAAATAAATAAATATATATATATATATATATATATATATATATATATACACTCAATTGTTCATATAATCTCAACTATTCAGACAGTGGTTGTGCTGGTTAAATAAATGCCAATGATTTATTCACATTAGAAATTGTTAATATAGGTCCACACATCTCTAAATACTGTTGGGGAAAAGTAGAGGAGTACTTTAAGATAAATCATTAAGCAAATATTTTGTAAAAAAGTTTAAAGTTTTTACCAACAACAATTTAGAACATGTTTTTATTTGTGTGTTTTTTCTTTAATTACAGTGAACATATCAACGGAATGTCTATACTAGCATTTTTCCCAAGAGAACACAATTCATATCAATTTAAATGTTTAAACCCAGATTTCTGCAGAAATGTACAATTCCTAAAGTATGCAAAGTGAAGTGTGTGAATCCCTTTGAATTGCTTAACACTTACAAGGATCTAAACCAGGTATTTACGCACATAAAATTACTATTCAAATAGTTTAAATACTTTTTTATGAAATGGTGGAAGCAAAATCATTGCAGAGCGGATAGTCCCCATCTACACTTTGATTTCTTCTTCCTCTTCAGAAAACGTGTCAGGCGCTTTGGAAAGAGGAGGACTCAGCCTTGTGACGGTCCCTCCACCATAATGTCGAGACAGCACATCAGCTGCTCTCTGGAAGCGCTCTGACTCCATGGCAGCTTCCTGTTTGGGCGGAGATCTTGGTGGAGATTTGGACGATGCAGCGACTGACCTCCTATCCTCCTCTGTCCAGCTGCTGCTACAAGACTGCTCCTGACTGTTCACGTTCCTTCTTGAAGACCCGCTGCGTACTGACGAGTTTCTCGAACTCACAGCGGGGCTCACAAACGTCTCTGTTAGAGACCTGTCATCCTCCTGCTCCTCCTCATCAGCATCATTTTTGTCTTCCTCCTTCGTTGCGGCAACCTGGCTGGTCACCTGGAGGTAGCTGGGGTTGTCAAATAGGCCCAGAACCTCAGTCATCAGGGATGGGCCAAGGTCGAATGTAAAGGAGGTGAGGGAGTCTGAGCGGGTCAAGGTCTTTCCGTTTCGCACAGACACTCTGAGTTCTCCATCTAGAAACGGTCTGTCATGGCGAGAGAAGCGTGGCAGAGTGACAAATCCAGATTGGATACCTGTGCACACACACACACAGGGAAGACCCATTTAGGGGGGGCTATGGGGTCCTATACCCACTTCAGAAATCTGTGTAGCCCCAATAAGCCCCTATAGCATTTTATTTGATGTTCTAAAGTATATTTATAAATTATTTACACAGCCCACAACAACATCCAATATGTATCGTACCCCCCCCCCACCCCCTTTAGAGAAAATAGCTTTAGAGAAAATATCCTGTTCTTGTGCCTGAGTGTACAAAATATTTAGACTAAAATGATCTGGTCATTAAGCAAGTATTTGTGGTTGTTGAAATAAATTCTATTTTGATATGGAAACGGATGCAATTTAAACGCACTGTAGAGGTATTTCAATTTGTGTCCACATGATGGCAGTATACTCACAACTCAATTCCTTGTAATGTACTTTGTGGGAAAACAGTCGAACTAACCAAGATTTCCGAATGTAATTGTCATACACGTGGTACAGTATGCAAATGAAAATGAACAAGCATGACTATGAGAAATAGAGGTAAAACAAAGAAATACAAAAAATGTGTCTATTGCTCTAAATTAACAAAATAAACAATTGCTTCGGTACAACAGAAACTTAAATCTTTAACTGACTATTTTAGCGCTATTTTTTCTTAGAACATTATAGAAAACATTTCCATAGTATACATGTGCTGTAGTTTCATTTTTGTATTAAAAAAAAATATATAAATAAAGAAATACACCTGCTGATGAATACCAATTGATAAAAACAGTATTAAAGTTAAAAACAACACAGGGTGTGTCATCATCATGCCTCAGTTGACTAACGCTTAATTCCACAAACGTTAGCTGAAGAAAATTCCTTAGAAGTGGTTCATGCAAACAAAAGAAAGAGGATTTCCTGTGGATTATTTGCATATTGCTGCATGGACATTTTGGATTGGTTTGCATAGAAAATTAATGTTGCAGTCATGTTGTGCATGCAGAGTTGCAGACAGTTCCCCATACACGGAGATTACAAGTATAAAAAAATGGGCATAAAGTATGCAGAATTTCGTTATCCTGCAGAGGCTGTTTGTTCTCGTTTACAGGCGTAAGTGTACAGGTGTTGCCTCAGTGATTTGTCATGAGTCAGAAGGAGAAGGCCGTCTGTTTTCTGGTTGTCCTGGAGGATCGTGGGAATGATGTTGAAAGGAGGCCAATTTAGTGCCCCACTGTACGTGTGTGTGTGTGTGTGTGTGCTGACATTTATTGTCTTGTTTTTGTATGCTGGATGGTGAATGGCGAGAGCAGCAAGAGACTTGTTGCCATTCAACATAGTGCTGGTTGGATAAATGGATGGGTTGAATGGTTTTGTCAATGTTTCTCCTATTTAGGTTCTTCACAAGTTCAATTTGTTCATAACCCAATTTACTTATTTACTTTACAAATCAATGTTCCCCATTGAAATTAAATGAAATGCCAATCATCAAGTCCAACCCAACCTTAAACACATACAAATATTAAGAAAAAAATTACACTATAGTGAATAAAAACAAATAAAAGCAAACGCAAAGAAATAAACGGTGTGTACGGTCGTATTTGTGTGTTGGATTACTGGAAGTCTGGAACTGGGGTTTGTATGTGAGTGTCTTGGCGTGAGTTGGCAGCCTGCAACAGCGCCCTGTGTTTAATTGTTGTATATTATAAAGTTAAACGCAGGGACCTGTTCATTTTCTTTATTATGTCTGTATAAAATTAACTTTGCTGTGGTGCCCCTCAGACTCATGCGAGGGCATTACTGTTCCTTAAAAATAGAGTTTGTAGTCTTAAAAAATGTTTTTGACATATCTTAAAAACTTCTGGATGAACCTGACAGTAGAACAATATTAAAATGATTTTTTGAAAAATCATCCCTCTCTGGCCCATGCCTCTAATTTATCATTTCTAAACTGGCCAAACAGAGCTTGTAGAGGTAAAAGGTATGACCAAATGATGTTCCAGTCATTTTTCTGTACACGTCACGTACATAAAGCGTAAATATACTCACTGTGATAGTGATTTACTATGCGGGAATTCCCAAAGTCGGCATTCAAACCGGATTGTCGGTTAAGTTCACCACCTCTCCTCTATTTTTAATTGATTGTACATACTAAAAAAATGCAACATCAAACCGGTAACATTTTGTGTTTGGCAACTTTCCAACACGAATAAGCCATGCTATCTACTTAGCATCCTTGGCTAACGTCTGCTTGTACGCAATGAACATTGTATCAGTTGCATGTCTCATGCACATTTTTTGGTGTGGGACGCAAAAGTAGGCTGCTGATTTTTGAAGTGCGGCGACATTCAAATCTTGTAGCAGCTTGAACATCACAGAGGGAACCTTGATTCGCTCCATTCTTTTTATCTTCACTCAAGCATATCTGACGCCAATGAAAATTGAATGTTTCTCTTTTCATTTTTGACTCAGTTGATCATTTTGAATAAATGCTTCAAAGAACTCCCTTCACACACGAGATGTGGGAGACCCACACCATCATCTCACCATATGTGCAGATGGCGCTATCTGTTGAGCTGATGGAATTCGGGAGCGTCATCCTCTGCAGGCACCCATTGGGAGAATCAATGTTGAGTTGAGGCAGGGAAACGGCATTCTTGATGATGGGTGAGACGTCTGGAGGTGGGGATGAAAAGTCCCGGAGTTCCCCCCGTGGCCCAGAATTCTTCCGTATATGCCTAAAGGTGCGCGTGAAGAAGCCCGTAGATTTGGAGCTGTTTCCTGAGTCGGGGCTCCCTGGTTCTCTGACGCCTCCGTAGTTGCTCAGAAAAGAAGTGTCACCAAACACGTCTCCGCCACGGCCGACGTGCATGGTGTGTCTGAAGTCGCCCAGTGGCGGGCTGATCATGTCCACGGAGAGGTCGCTCTTGAAACGACGTCTCTCTTGGGAGCCAGACACAAGGCCCTTAATCCCTGGAAGTTTTCCAAGACTCATGGCTGTAAAATATCTCTTTAATTTTTATACAAAAGCCTCAAGTTTGATTATAGAACAGTTACTTTGGAATTCCAGATTTGCGCCACTGTGGAAAAAAAAGAGAAAAAAATGTATTTAATAATGTGATAAAGAGACAAATATCGCACCACTTTTTGTCTTTGAGTCAGTAACATTTTCCCATGTTGAACTGAGTGATACCAGATTGGAACTGGAGTCAAACTACATCTGTTTCTCTTGGATCAGCGTTTGTCTGTAGCTTTTTAGCCGAGTCTCCAATTGCTATAGTTCTGCTTCATGCTTCAGTTGTGGAAAAATTCATTTGGATTCTCTTCCATACTCTTTTTTTTTAATCCTTTAAATAAAAATTCAACCTCGTGATTCATGCCCACTATGATTGAATGAAAACACTTTTTATAAATATTGCATTTTTTGTTTAACTGTCATTGTTACCTAGCTTTAGAATTACAATAGTAGGCCTGCTATCAATTATTGACATCAGGCATGCACAATTTAAATGATGGAGGGGGGGCCACAATTTTTCATCAGTGCTACTGTGGTGCAAAATAGCACCACACACCTCCTAACCAGATGCATGACAAATACATTCAAAATATTACATTTTTTTTTTTCAAAGTATGTATTGAAGATCCACTATGCACTATTCAACAACAAAGGATTTTGAACCCATCCAAACAACGAAATAACAGCATAGTGTGTATTTTTCCCCAATGTAAAGGGCACACTAGCATAAAAAAAATAGCATTCAAGGATGGCACAAAACTTCTGATTAGCAAAGAATCATGAAATGCAAGAACTTGTTTGGTGCATTTTTTTACAAAAAATAACTCGCACAAAATGTTAATATTATTGAGGTGCTATGTTTGTCCTTCATGTCATTCCAATGTCTGCTTTTTTTTGGTCAGAGAGACAAAAAGTTCACGAATCAAACGGAGCCAAGTGACTCATTTTTGTAAAGCATGGCAGAAATCTATTTTTACCGTACAGATAATACCCAGCTCACTCATAAGCAGTATAAAATATGGATGCTTGATTTGGAAAAAGAACAGCTATTGTATGAGTCATCTTTGTCTGCAGGGAAATATTAGCTTTTCAGCCTACAGAGCTTTACATGAACAACATACGAGGCAGTCTTGGTCTGTGTTTGCAAAGTGTAATATTCATTGGAGTCATACTAGTGCAGGTGTCGGAAAACTACGGCATGGGGGCCACATGCGGCCCGTTAAACGTTTGAATCCGGCCCGCCGAACTTGAAAAAAATTAAATGAATAAACCTTGTTAATGTTTTATTTTCTAAATACTGTGGCGTGTCAAAGACAGATATTTTGTTGTAATGCTTTTGTTCACTTTCATTTAAAATTAAATGTTTATTTTTTTTTCTCCGATTAGGTGAGATTACCAAAACACTCCATCCATCTGCTCCTGGTCCATCCCCTCTTTCAAATTTTAGAACCCTATGTCGCCCGCCAATCAAAAAGTTTGCCCACCCCTGCACTAGTGGATCAACTACAGCACGTGAATACAAATTACAGTTCAAATCCCATTTTGTATTATTTTCCATCTCACTATTTATTCTCTTATTTATCTAATTTATATATTTAATTGAATTATTGTTGTATTGCACTGGAGAGGGGAGCTCTCTAATCTCGTTGAACACTTGAGTACAATGACAATAAAGGGATTTTTGATTCTGATTTCTGAAAGTAGAAAGTTTGTGTGACTATAAAATCTGAAATTGGCAGAACACAAACTGTTATGTCAACGTTGATGATATTGTAAATGAATGAATTTCAATGTGATGAATGAATGAATGAATACTGCAAATGTGAATGGATCCACCTATGGAAGTTTAGTATCAAATTAAATTATTATACAATTAATAATGTCGAATAGGTGAGCCTATTGTGCTTTTTCAAGAAAGGAAGTAAATTTATGACCATTTATTGTGGCTGATTTTGTCTTCCTTTTTGTGTGTTTCTTTTTGTTTTCCAAATGTTTTAAAGGGATCCTGTTGGGACTACTTAAATTTGCATATGCCTATTTTATATCACTTTTTTTATTTGCTAAAGTTACTCACCAGTTACTCAGTCTTATTTACGGTCACCCAAATAATTATTTAGAGTTTTACTTGTGTCGTAATATTCTAAAATAACACTTCTCTTAAGCACACTCTATTCACTTCTTAGCACAAATCACTAAAAAGTGTTTTGGGAAGAACTAGCAAAGAGCCAAAGTATGTTAACCATACTGTATGTGCTAATTTATTCCCTACGTCACCTATATTTAACAGAGGCCACATTGATCTGTTAATCTGACTTCTACCCATTTATTATACAATGCGGTTTTCCAGAAAGTCATTCTCAAAGCATGGCTCTGTCGCCCGAGGTCACGTTGCTTACTGGCAGAGGGTCCTTTGTGTTCAAAAGATCTTCACTTCCTGAGCGAATCTTGTGTGAGTCATTCAGCGTCCAGCAGGATGGATCTCACGTCATGCATCATCTGCTACTGAAGAGGTTTATCCATGTGTGGCACCATCCTGTCACCCATTCGCTTTGTCCGCTCTTTCCTGGAACTCCCTCACCCAAGAACGCCAGACTTTTGAGAAAAAGAAAAAAAAGTTGGCAGGGGTGAGTCAACTGTGAAAAAGACATGCAAGAAAAGCGACAATCTTGTATCTGTTCTGTCTGAGTCTCCCTGGCAGAAAGATAAGGCTTCTTTGGGATTGTCCGTGCATTGGATTAGCTCTTAATACCTTCTGTCTACCACCCCCCAACTGTGACTCCCTCACTTGCTCTCTGCTGTCTTCAATCCACTTACTTCTCTGAGAGTTTCCAGGTAGCGGGGCTGCTCTGTTTTCATTCAGCCAACAAAGGGAGTATAAACAGAAAGAAGCAGATTCACAAACTAATAGAAAACACTCGCAGCATGTCAAGCATATGGTCAGCATCAATGCTGGGAATATTTTCACCCGTCCTGTTGTCCAAGGATGGAACATGTGTCAAGAATTTATTTGTAATTTCCTGCCGCCGTGATGAAAAAAAAAGTTTCCACAACAAAAAAGCCGTTAAAACGCTTTTAACTTTTTTATTTATTTATTTTTTTAATGACTCTGGGAAAAAAGACTAATGAACAACAATGTTAATTCTAGCCGCTTGAAACCGCACACTGTCAGAGAGAGAGTACATGATATGAGTCCATTTCTCTTGGACTTCACAGTACAATCTACGTTCAAAAGACAGATAATTTGGACTCAAAATGTACAGTCAACAAAATGTTACTAAACATTTAAAGCCAAGCGTTAAGCATAAACTACCAATGAAATGTAACCCTAAATATATAATTGACATTTTTTTAAAGCATGTCACTGCACAATTTAGTTCAGAAAAGTTAGATAACAGAGTTTATGATCTTTCCTCTACATGCCACCCCAATGGATCAGTTGAGACAAGTTTGGCCTGTCATTTTTTTCACAGTCTTTCCTGACCTCATTTAACTTTAATACATTTTAAGATATAAAAAAATATTTTTTTTTTACATTTTGTTGTATCCTCGTCGCCACTTTTGTTGTATCCTCTACTATTATTTCGGGTAAGGATGAATGAAGGCTCAGGTGTCGACGGATGACTTTTTAATCGCAACGGAGCAGAGCAGGATGGCATGAAGAGCTCTCATTTACATTTTTTATTTAATTTCTTTTTTTGCGGTACAAAGGCTTACAGCACGTGGTATTCCCAGGCGGTCTCCCATCCAAGCACTAACCAGGCCCGACCCTGCTTAGCTTCCGAGATCGGACGAGATCGGGCGTTCTTAGGGGAATCTGGCCGTAAGCGAGCTCTCATTTACATTGCTCAACGCACGCACTGCGTGATGACGTCACAGGTAACTACGAGATTCAATACAGACCAAAATACATAACACATTTTACATATTTTCTACATGACATATTTAACTATCAATGTTGTAATAGCGAAACTCATCATGTACATTGCTTATCATACAAGAATTATGTTTGTGGACCTCCTCCAATGCCACAATCTCGTAGGGGCTTTGTATTTATGTTTGAATGCACACTGTGCTGCTATTTTATTTTAAAATTTGACGTTGTGTTATTAACACTGGATAACACTCTGTTGACAGCACAGAGTGTTCAACAAACCATAATATTTACATTTTAGTTGACACAAACTCAAAACATTTTTTTCAGCTTGAACATGCAAATCTCTCTGCTTCCTCCATTGCTCTTTCTGTCGTGTGGCATGGCCTTGACAGTACGCAGACCTTAAATCACTAAATCAGATGGGAATGTGAATTTGAAGAGTGCCACAATGTCTCACTAAATTCAAGTTGTCCGGAAAAGTGATGGGCTAAATAAGGCATTAGAAAATAGAAAACTTGCACAAGTTCGACTAACATCACTTAGCAACATCACTGGTGTGCCGCCTGCGTTTGTTTTTACCCGCATGTGTGTCCCTTCTTTTTAGGTACACAAGAGTTGTAAGCCGTAATCATGTGACCGCTCCAGGTCAGAGTATTGGATTAATGCCACAAGGAGGTGAAGTCAGTGGAGCTGAAGTTGGTGCCAGTTCAAGCCATGATTTAACACCTTGAGCCAGGTGCCACTCTTACTGGGCACTTGCTTGGACCTTAGATTACGTGCTGTTGTTAAATCCGGAACTAATCCCTCATTTTTAAGACGTTCCAAAATGGAAACGGCTATTCCCTGTTATTGATGTGAAGCAATTGTGGGAAATATATTATAGATGTGTCACCACGGGATACGAATGTGGGCATTTATACAGATGAGAGGTTAAATGGATTCTCGCTGTTGCCTGCATGGCGACTTCTGATCCATGTGAGATTAAGGCCAGTGTGGCACGCGGATGTAAATGGCAGATAAACATAGACAAGAGAGACAAACACTACAGTCTGGATACAAATAAAACAACAGGAAGTTTTTTTTATTTTTAAAAGCTGCTTAACATACCCACACCAGCCACAACACGACATACACCTGAATAATCTAATGAGATCCACTACATGAGTTCCGTATGCCTTTACAAATATAACTAGAAAATCGCTCAGTCGTGCAGACCTTAGCTGAAATATGCTAAACATGTCTCTCTGATATGTCTTTGATAAAGAATAAAATTGATGCGAGGCCATTTGGCTCCACTCTGACTTATCTGGTGTGTGCGGTTTCAGTGCAAGACTAAGTGCGAAAATGCAGCGCAAAATTGTTGTTTCTGCTTCTTGAAGAGATGTTGTCAGAGCGATAGCCATACAAATATAAATGGAAACTAAAAACACACATTGGATTTTTTGTAATAGAGGAATCTGTGATGAAACTTTTATCATTACAAAATCCCCATAATGTGTATTTACTTCAAAAACACTGAGAAGAAAACATAAAAAAAAAAAAGAAATCCACTCTCAGATGTTGTATTTTAGCCATCTGTGGTCAAATACTTTGGATGCCTTGTTTTCCTGCTTGCATTGTGAACAATTTGTTTTCCTCCATGCTCGGGACATTGAATCAGAAAATCGGCCTCATTAGATAACAATAAGTCTTGCTCAGCGTGTAATTGATCGCTAATTTATAATTGCAAGTTTATAACCTTGTTTTGCATGAAGTGCATGAATGATTACACAAGCTAAGCAAGCCGGATGTCATCTATCAAAGGCATCAGATAAAATCATCCGGAGATGCTGAGAAAGAAAAAATCATATGCTCTAAAAGTTTTGGAACGGTCAAAAGAGAAATATGAGAGAAGCTTTTATTTCCAAGGAAATCAACAACAAACGACAACAGAAACATTTTTTATAATTGGAAAGCAAGACTATAAAAAGTCTCAATTAATTATCGACAACCGAACTCAGAAGTCTGTGAAAATATTCTGACTGCCAAAATAAAGAAATCAATATCCTAACTAATTGACGGTGCTTCAAATCCGTCAACAAGTTAATCTGTCTGTGACAATCTGTCTGTTTGCTAGGCTGCGTTTTCCACCTCACACACGTAGCAACAGTGCACCAATTTTTTTTGTTCTATTTTGACCTCTCCTACCGCATTTACGGTTTGAATATCACATGTGGTGTCATCGTGTGCCAAAGTGAAGGAAGTTTAGTCCCAGTGGCTCAGACATCAAATGTAGCGACCATTCACTGGACCGGAGGGGCCGCTGGTCCTTTTAGAGTGCAGGACTTGCTAAATATGGTTGAGGTCAGAAAACACTGATCATTATGCGTCGATCCAAAATATAACAAGCAACTCACTTTACAAGGATCAACGTGGCAAAACATTTCCTGGCCTTCTAGATCGTCATGAGTTTTTCTACAGCAACACATATTAAATGTTGTATTTGTTGCAGTTGTATAAATATATTTGACAGTATATCAATAGTGGTGCACATCCACTCACAATAGCGGAAAATCCACAATACTGAGAAACCAAAAAAACGAAAAACAAGTTTTACCCCTCCCGCGTGCTTTAAAAACCTTTAATAAAGTTCTAAGAGACAACTTTTAAACATATTGTCAACTTAGTCAGAAAAAAAAATTAATATATTGTACTCATTATAAATAAATCAAAAAAAAAATAATAATATCTATATATTAATATCTATATATGTATATATATATATATATATATATATCCTTTATCTGGAATGGGAACCGAATTAAATGGATAGAACAAAGTTTCATTGGTGGTGAATAACCTAGCAAACTGACAAAAAAGTTCAAAGGAAACCGTTTGCCGTATGATGATGTTAATATTTGTGATGTTGTTTGATGATGAAACGTGAAGAAAAAAATACAACTAAATGCATAACAGCAGGAGGCTAAGTAAACTTATTAATCTTCATGGTCTGTTTAATCTTTGCCGCCACTCAGTCGTTCAGCATAGGGTCAGCTTTATAACCAGCGTCTTCTGTCAACTGAACTGAGCAGAAAAAAAAGAACTGCAAACACATCCGGCATTTGAATAGGCTGGCCGAACAAAGCGCATATAAGTAAATGCCCAGCAAGCAAACATAAACAGCGAGGTGCAGTTCATGAAAGCTCAAAGTGGCCGCGTAGAGGAATGTGGCTGTCAAACCAAGCACTGTGTAATTGATGCCCATGCACTCAACAACCTTCAGTGTCGTAATTAACTCACTTGATCTTAACTCATTGACTACCATTGACGGATAAATACGCCAAAGATCCATTTTTTTACTCGGCTGGTAGTGAATGAGTCAATTTCGAGGTATTCATTTGTGACATATGGGATTGTTTTTACTTCCCTGCTGTTTGTGAGAACACACACTTCCCCAAATTTCCTCAGGCTTCAACTATGATAGGGAACGACCATCCAGAAGAACTTTGCACATCGTTCAACATAAGCACCGGGTCATTTTGATTGGTTCCAAATACTGGCTTGTACTGCCTCAATGAGAACAAGCAGCAGTTTGTCTGCACAGAGGACCTCCGTACTCGTGCGCTTGCCCTTTTAGCACTTGCATGCCAAATTACCAATAATATTGCCGGGCAGACTTTTTTTTCACACTGTTGTGGCAATTCACACAGCATTTACTTACGTACAGTACTTAGTACAGGTAAACAGATTGAGGAATTAAGAAATATCCATCACTCTACCTTGATCTGTCATTGCTATAAGCAATTGTTGCTAAATGATCGTGGAAAACATGTTGCAGACATTGCTTTCATGTATTGTCTTACCTTGAGGTATACTAAAAGTCCTCCTTGGGTTGTAATATTCCTGAATGGACAAAAAGTTTGCATCAGTGCAGAGCAGCTGCACGTTGGCTATACTGGTGGCAAGCAGAAAATGAGAGATGGAGAGGAAGAGGGGGAGGAGTAAGAGAAAGTCGGGGGTGGGAAGAAAATTATTCTGAATGTCACCTCATGAGATCGCTCGGAGCTTTTAGGCAATACAGTAATGCAATAGTAATCAAAATGCCATAGACTAGCGAAGACAGATATAGAACATTTTATTGCAAAGATTTTTTGGGGATGACTTCAACCTTTAAAGAAAGAGCTTGAGTGTTAACGTGCAATGCAACAAATAATTTAATGAAATATATCAATTTACTTAATTAGATGAAATAATAAATAATTATGAAAAAAAAAACACATTTTGTGGCAGTTCTACAAGGCAAGTCATCAGCATAACGGGGCGCATGACCCACATTCACATTCACACCTACGAACTATTTCAGAGTGTTCAATTAACTTAATGTGCATGTTTTGGAATGTGGGAGGAAGCTGCGGTTCTCAGAAAAAAAATCTCAAGCCCAGGTCGAACATGCAAATAAGACGCAAGACGGTCAGAGCCGAGATTTGAACCTTCCAACCTCAGAACTGTGAGCCAGATGGTGCTAACCACTAATTCACTCAACTCATCTGCACTGTTAAAGTGATATAATTGAGATAAAAATAAATCAATTCCTTGAATAACAATGAACTTTCCATGATGTGATGAGACCCAAGACATTGTGAAATGACTAAGGAATGAGATAAGAGAGGAGGAACATGGACTGAAGATTACAAAACGAGATGCGGAGGAGTGGGAAGATTTTGTGAGCCTTGGAGGCCATTTCAATCTGCTGGCAGCAGCTGCAACATCTCAGGCCCTCCGTTAAGAGCAGTCACTCTGAAGGATGAAAGGCAGACAAACAGATGAGAGGAGGGAAAAGTTGCAATTTCTGTTCTAACATTCATATCATTGGCAGAGAGTCCAAAAGATGAAGATTCAGGAGGACAGAGAAGGAGGTGGAAGGGGAGATAGATTCCCACTAAAACAAGAAAATTGTCTAAGACAAAAGGTTTTCACAGAAGATGCCAAGAAGCTGTAACTCCTTACAGACAGTGAAACTCGTTTAAAGTTGAGTTCTCCCAGGGAAAAAAAAAAGAGGTGCCATTTACTAATGACTATTCTGCTGAACCCGCAGCATCGGTCTTCATCACTTGGTTTTGTTTCCACTATGGTTTAGGGAATCCAGCTCCTGCTTTGGCAGATAGATCAAGTTCACATTTGTGTTCTCATGAAATCCAGATGCAAATCTGGTGGTGACAATTAATCAGATAAAGAGAGAATTTTTTAGAATAATTGGATAATGATGATGATGATATACTGTGTGTGTCATGATGGTTTTAGGAGATCAGGATTTGAAAGATGGGCCCTCCAGTTTTGTTTGGACACTTGTCCATGTAATGTGTGGATGCTGGGAGGTGAGACTTGGCCCAGAAACAATAGCGCATTGTAATGTTGGACCGTAGCTCTTTCTGGATCACAACAAAACAACTCAAAAGAGACACTTACACACACCCAAACCTTTGTTTCGTCAACAACATACGACTGCTTGTTTGTTTGTTTTTAAACATTTGGTGTGAAGTCAGAATCTTCTTCATTACTGTTATGTAATATTCATTATTGATATAGAATCTTCCAATCAATTGCATCATAGCATATTTGTATAGGAGTGATTGTGTGTTTGTGCCTGTGATTGTGTCGCGCAAAGATTGTTTGCTGAACCATCATGTGAACATATTGCGTGTTCACTTAGTTCCTGCTGAAGCCATTGTGTTTTGCAGCAAAACATTGTGCACATTTTGCCTTTAATAACTACAGTAATTTTATAAATGCATGTGGAAGCAAGACTAAATCTTAACTTTTTAGTAGCTCTGTACCTCCACACAGATATTTATAAATTTGAGAATATAAAAAATAAAGAAATGAAAGGAGCCCCTTTAATAGGTCAAAATGACATCAGCTGTGTTCACACCCACAACAGCGCAAGCACCCTGTTTTAACTGTGTGCTAGATGACCAACATGAATATCTAATCTGCCTCGGCCAGATTTAGACTGCGAGCCACGCCAGATTTGCACCAGACACAAAAACAGTCCGTAGTCTCTGCAGCTTGTCCCCAGAGCTTCCTTCCAGTGTGGCATGATCTGTACATCTCAACAGGGAAGCATCCAGGAAGCATCCTAACTCTACTCTGAGCACCTCCACACTCACACCAAAAAAACAATTTCGATCATTTGTATCCATGATCTAGATCTTCTAAGTCACGACCCACAGTTCTTGACAATATGTTGGGTTGGGATGCAAGTTCAACCAGTAAATCGAGTGCTTCAGCTCCTTCACCACAAGAGACTGATGCTGACTCCGCATCACTGCAAATACTTGGACCAGTTCCTATCAATTTCTTGCTACATTCTTCTCTCACGCAAGAACAAGACCTCAAGATACATGAAGTCCATTGTCATACAAGGTCAACGTTAGGGTGAATTAAAAAATGTAGATGCGATGTAAGAAAATATAAGCGCAAGTTGAGTAAATTCCGCCATATGCTATGTTTAAATATAGATAGCAAGTACATGCACACATCAGGACAAAAAAAATTCATCTCCTTCATTTTTTGGGAGGCAGCTTGTAGCGTCTGCTTATAAAAAGTTGCATTTTGTGACTCTGGAAATTTATCTGTAGTGGTTGGTCCGCTGTTCTAAAGTGTGGTGGAGTTCACTTTTAGACAGCTACACCCTGTAATTCCAACTTCGGCTCAGGTCTCTCTGTTGTGAAAGAAAAACGGAAAGGAAAGGGAGCATGGCAGCGTGAGTTCATTTGAGAGTCTGCAAGAATCTGGTTATTTAAAATGAAAAAAATGGAAAAAATACTTCTAAACAGTCAAAAGAAATAGAATTTGTTTATGGCTTATATGCACTGACATTTATTGATACTCGTTAATTTTTGTATTGATAATTTCAGTTGATATTTTTTTTTTACCCTGAACTTGCTGGGACCTTAATATTGAAATTATTTACTGTTTGTTGTGATGAAGCTCGTCTTTTTTCTTTTTATGTTTTTTTTTCAAGTTTTGCTCACAAACCTTCCTCCATCCTACAATGCAGACTACAACTTTGTCACAGTAAAACATCAGAGCAACTAGACACAGGGATTTATCAGCATGGCACCTCAAGATACTCATTTAACATTTTAATCATATGAAATAATTACCAGCTCTCACATTTCTTACTTTGTGCCAAGTTCGTTATTAAACGTTGCAGCCAAAACTTGAGTTCCACCAGTTGGATCAACAATGAATGCTACTGTGTCACTCCACTGCCGACAAAAAAAAAAAAAAAAAGCATAAATCACTTGCCTTGTCCATGTTTACATCTGTCCCAATTAGTCATGTCCCCATCCCTCTGTTTTCCAAAAGAACGTAAAAAAAGAAACTCATTGAGGATACAAAGGGGTGATTATGTGCAGCCGCCAGGCTTGAGTCATACAAGAAACTGTGGAGGGGGGGTCAGATGGATCATACTCGACGATAGAAATAAAATGAACAGACTGTCGTGGCCTTTGAATTATGCATAGTAATACGTGAGGACAAATTTGAAATCAGATTGCATCTTTGCAGCGCATGGGAGGAAACCTGGTGAACACTAAATCTGGGGTAAGGGTTCATTTGGGGCTCGGGATGTCATGATCTTGAGGATGCCTTTTTTAACTTAATTTCCTTTTGTGTGTGTCAGTCTGACTTTATGTTCCAGATTGTTGTTTTTTTTTAATTGAGGCAGTTATGATTGAGACCCTTAATTCTGCCTATAGCAACACACAAATTTGATTCATTGTGATCAAAAAGGTTAGATCTAAGTTGTTCAATTTTACAGTGAATAATATTTTTCAATACTTAAAGGGGAAGTTATGTATTTATTTTTTAATACGTTTTATGGCTGGGCTCAACTTGCAAATGCAAAATGACCAAACCTAGAAAAGAGGGGATCATTATCGGAGCCCATTGGCACTGTGATGTCATTTTCAGTCGACAGAAAGTGCCAAAATGGCTGCTCTCTGAGATGGATAAAAATCGGTGGATTTTGCTACTTAATTCATATTCCACAAATACAATATTAATCAGAAAACCATAATTTAGCTGGTGGGGGCACAGAACGTTATTGACTTGACTCGCTTGTGAAAACATGGAATTTAATATAGCACACCAGGGACACAAAACCGATTTTTTTTTAATTATTTTTTTAAAAAGACGGTCACTTGGTTTAGAGCCATAATGACTAATGTTCAAATACAGTAACCTAATAGGCCCAAGTCTTCTTCAAAAATAATGTTATATTCCAAAAAAGTATACCGTCTTTATTTCCTTATATTGTGTGTATTTATGTAGCCTGAACACACACATAAGTGCTTAACGCTGATCTAAAAAAAATGAAAAGAAATGTACATGATGGAAGGGATTCGGCAACATCTTTTTCTGTGTGAACGAACTGGCGTAATGACATTCCAGTGTGAAAAGACTGTGAGGTCCAGAGCTGCTGTCAATAGTGCCTCTGTGTTGCTGTCACCTTAGAGACAACAGGAATGCTTAACCAATGTAGACGCCCCCTCCTCACTCAAGCCATCAAAGCAAAAAAAAAAAAAAAAAACAAGTGCAAAATAAGTTGACATGGATTTGGTTCCAGAGGAGAAAAGTGCCAAGGTGAGAATTTAGATTTATCTCTGGAATTCATCCTTTGAAGCAGGCAAACAGAGAACTCTCATGTTCACTCCCCATGCAAGACGGCTTGCCATAGGAGGAGCTGACATGCATTTGAATTTTTTTTTTTTTTTACTTTGAAATGAAACATCAGCTGCATTTATTCCTACCCACAGCTCCTCGTGGGTCCGTCTTCAGGATGATCGAGTGTCAATGTGGGCTCGTAAGTATGCTTTCTAGTTTTAATTGTGCAATCTCAGCATCAGCACAGAGACCGCAAACACACGCAGACATTTTAAGTAAAAAAAAACAAAAAAAGGGGGGGGTGGCCTGCCAACTCTGTTACTTTGCCAAGAATGACACACATTCTTCACCCAAGAAGGTCATCATTCCTGACTGCTCTTGAACACTTTTCCGACACATTTCAAACCCTCAACCCCCCCCCATTCCACACTACTAAAATAGCACCCATTCAATATGAAAACCCGACATTGAGGCATCTTTGTTTTTTTTTCCATCGTGGCTGATACTGTCCATCATGTTTAATGACATTTTGAGCTCAAAAACATGAAGATCTTTTTAACGTTAATGAGAGATTTGCATGGGGAAGACAAATGAGGCTTCACATTGAAGAGCTTCTCTGAAATGTAAACAAGTTTCCCTTTTCAAAACTGTTGCTATGTAAAGTTCCGATCTGAACTGCTACATTGTGCGTTGGAGAAAAAAAAAAGAAGTTGTGAAAAGTATCATATCTCCTTTAATTTGATTGTATTTTGCTTGCGGTGGCTACATTTTGGAGTACTAAAAGTGCTTCGAGCGACACATCAAGAATCTACGAGTCTCTAAACAGTGAAACTGAAACTGTGTGTCATAGAGTTTTGATGATTAAATTCAGCCAGAAGTGTACCGTAGACGTGTTTGACAGCACTCCTTGAGACGATACAACTGCTAAACACGGTCTTGACTGCATTGTCAAGGTGAGTTAGAGCGACGTGGGGTACTTCCAAGGGTGAGTCACAATGCTTATGGCTCATTTGTTGAAGACACGCCTTCTTTTTTTTTTCTTTAACACCTTAATCAAAGTGTGTTGCTGCTGCATGAAGTAGTTTTCCATGTTTTACTTAAGTATTCATTTTGAATATTTGAATATTTCTTTTCTACTCAGGCGCTGAGTTGCCTTGTGTATGAAATATGCCATATAAATACAATTCCCCGCCTTGTCCTAAAACAGTTTGTGTTCACTTGTGTATGTTCTACTCCATATTTTGTCAATCGGCTTTTTAATTTTTTTTCAACCTTTTTTTGTGAAGAACTCCCGTTGAGGTCTTGATTGACTGAGGTCTTGGGGTTTTGAAAGGTGGAAAAACAGGGTCAGCAACGACATGGAGCAAGCATTCAGAGAAGCAAAATATTCCCCAGCCAACCTTATTCAAGAGATTTTTTTTGATAATGTGGAGCGCAAGAATGATTCATGGCAAATGTGTTGTGTCTTGTGCCCAATTAACGACAACAAGCCACTGGCATTCAAAATTGTTTCCACTATCTAAAATCAAGATCGTCATCATTTTTTTTATTGTGAGTATTTTTTTTTTTTAAATCAAATGTACTTATAACGAAGTACATCGTAGGAGTAGACACTTTTACCACCTCAGTAGACCTTTATTTTTTTATTTTATTTTTTTTTTTTTTGCAACTGTGCTGTCAAAATCAACAATGTTTATTACCTAAAGCAGGGGTGGGCAAACGTTTTGATTGGCAGGCCACAATGGGTTCTAAAATTTGACAGAGGGGCCAGACCAGGAGCAGATGGATGGAGTGTTTTGGTAACCTCACCTTATTTGAGAAAAAAAATTAACAAAAGAATTACAACAAAATAGCTGTGTTTGACAAACCATAGTATTTAGAAAATAAAACATTAACAAGGTTGATTCTTTTTTTTTTCAAGTTTGGCGGGCCGGATTAAAACATTTTAATAGGCCACATGTGGCCCCCGGGCCATAGTTTGCCCACACCTGCCTTAAAGTTTTGTTCATGCAAACGTTGGCAAACAGCACCACCTCTTGACACAGCAAGCCAAACATGAACAAGATAAGTAGGCTTGTTTCTGTTCTACAGAAGGATTTCTGCTCATGACTCATTCGGGAAGCACGTACACACACACAAACACGCCGGCATGTGTTTTGTGTCTCCCCTGACTCATCTCCGGACGTGAATGGGATGTGGAGGTAACAAATGCACCAATCAGTCTGGACTCTGGACCTCAACAAGACACTTGGAGACATGAGCGGTGAGTTCACTTGCAGGACCGAAGCACATTATTTGCATATTTGCCTCTGAACAAAAATTAATTTCGGTTTACATTTACAACATCGATCACGATAACCAGAAATCTGTTGATGGACGATTAACTTACTTAAAATATATAATTGTATTTATAGTACAATGGCTGGTACACAAACATTTTAACTATTAGTTACTATTTTGCTATTTTTTTGCAATTAAAAAAAAAAACTACGAGTGGTCACAGACATTTCTCATTTCCCTCTTTGGCTCTTTATTTACAAACTGGTAATCATACAGATATATTGAAAATATTTCCTTTCTCATATTTGTACATTTAAAGAAATGTAACCTTTTTTTAAAATGGAAAAACATTTGAATTATTGTTTTAAAACATGAGCTGGGAAAGTTAATGAAGCACCCCAGATAGCAAAAGAGGTTTAATCAATGAATGTTATTTTTTCTGTTGAAGACTGATGGTCAATCAACGTTGGTTCAACAACTGTTTGTCAGTATTTATGTTTGTGATTCAAAACCTACATTGAGTCGACATTGCATTTTGGTTGAATTAAGATCAACGTTTAGTTTCAACATCGATTCAACGCTTAAGCCGAACATTGCAACGTTGATTCACCCGTATTTTGCTATCAGCCATATTCATTGAAATGTTATAGTAAATATGGATTTAATAATGAGAATTTATTTTCTTCCCATTAATGATGTTCCTGAGAAACAAACATAGCTACACGGTTAAACTCTAATCTAGCACAACACAGTGCCAGATAAAAATGAAGAAGAACGACTGAAACGAGGCAATTTTACAAACTAAAATATCCACACATGTTTCTTTTTTACCACTCAAGCCACACAACATCATGGTTTCATTTGTGCTGGACTAATACAATCCGGAATTCTTTTTGCAGCAGTTACTCTAATGTGTATATTTTACGTGCATCAGGATGAGGTGTCTGGTGCTAATTCCACAAGGACAATTTCTCACCAGACTGCTGATTAGCGACAGAGATTCCAGCGCAGTCATGCGAGTCTCAGCCTGCCTGCTGGCTCACATTTTAGTTATCGGACCATCTGAACAAAGCATCTTAATTCTCCTGAGTCCCCACAATGAGTCACAACGAGGCCTGCCAGTAGACTTATTTTTACATTTTAATTCATGGATAAACATATCTGCTATATGACTAATTCCCATTTTACTTCAAAGTAATTATGGGTTCATCAATATTTATTCATTTCACCCACACAATGAAGCTTCACATAATTCAATACCCCGATAGCAGCCAAATTCCTTACTCCAGAGCAACTGGATGTTTAAATTGTTCCAGTATTGTTTGCTATGTTGCCTTGGAAACAAAAATACATTGTTGGTTATACGGCTTTATTGCCACTTCTGTTTATGAGGTGTGGACTTTGTTTCATTTCTGTTTTGTTGAGAATCATTGCCTCGGTTTTGCAGTTTTAGTGATTACTCAGAGTTTGCTTTGCGATACAAAGATGATTTATGAAGGTTAAGAAATGGAGCAATCTACAAGTACTCAAATTTGATTGTTATCTTTGGAAACGAGAGAGCGCATGATGGTGGACACCAGATAAGTGCAGTCAGACAAAAAAACAAACTTATTTTGTCTGGAACATTCCTAACCTCCAGTTAAACATTTTTTAAAGAGAAATTTTGCCCGATCAATGGATGTTTTCTTAAGAATACGCCACAGAATACTTGCACACATCTAAGCGTTTCACTAATATTGCATCTATGATTCATAACATTAGAGTACATGTTTTGAATTCCATCATATAGTCGAATAAGTCTTTTTAAATTCCACCGAGACTTTATTTAATTTAAGAAAATTCTTACAAAAATAGTCTTGGTGAATCAGACGTCTTAAGTGAAGAAACAGGAAGTGAAACCTTCAAAGATGAAAGACTTTATGCAATTATATTTATACAACAAATACTTTTGGAAAACTATGCCACTAATGTTGGACAAAGACTGCATCATTCAACATCACGTAAGACTTATTCATAAGTGTGATTGTTATCATAAATGTTTTTTCTATTTGTGTAAAATGAACTTCATAGTTGAGTGCTTGACTGTATTATTACACGAATTTTCCATTTATTTTCGATGCCACTTGTCCCCTACGGGTCGTGGCAAACTGAAGGCTATCTGAGCTGACATAACGCACGACACTGGTCTGGTCTCCAGTCACTCACGGAGCACCCGCAGGCGAACGGCCATTCCTACACGCATTCACAGCTGCCAGCAATTTAAAGTCTTCAATTACAACCTGCATGTTTTTGGAATGTTGAAGGGAGCTGATGTACAGGTTCATGGAGAAAATGCATGTAAGCGTGGGGAGAACATGCAAACTCCACAAAATGTTCCCATTGAGATTTGAACTCAGATTATTTGACTGTGAGCCATTCACGCAACCACAATAAAAACTAGTGAAAGAAAATTATACAACATTTATTATTCATTTATTATTATCAATATTATCATTTTGTCAATTTCTTCTATTTCTTATAATTTTCTTATAATTTCTTATAGTAACAAGTAGCCATGATATTTAACAATATTCTCCGTTGTGCTCGGCTACAATTTACTTGAAAATTTTTATTTATTTTTTTGACTCGTGCAGGCATCACAATTTGGCCAGAGGGAGGCCAAATCACTCAGGAGGAAAACCGACCATCTCCTTCGTGGTCAGAGGAGCACTGTGAGGACCTGTGGGATCGTGTGGAAGGAGTGCGACACAAGCTAACGCGCATCCTAAACCCGGCCAAACTCACCCCGTATTTGCGTCAGTGTAAGGTCATCGATGAACAGGATGAAGATGAGGTGCTCAACTCCATTCAGTACCCGCTGCGCATCACCAAGGCCGGTGAGAAGAAGTTAATCAATATTTGTTGGTGTGTAGTTAAAAGACAGTATTTTACTTTTTCAACCTTAAAATAAGAAACTCAGTGTGCGAATGAGCTGACAACAGGGTTGGCACGTATGAACAGGTGTTGCGATGAAAGAAACATGAAGGAAGGGGTTGACAGCAGCATGAGTAATGCAACGAGGAAGAATGACGAGTCTACACCTGGTCCAAAACTGAGTTCATAACATTGTTATCTCATTGCTCAAGTAATGTTCAGTTTTGAATGACCAGACCAGGTTGTACCTCGCCTCTCACCTAGAACCAGTTGGGATTGGCTCCAGCTCACCGACAAACCTAACGAGGAAAAGCGCTAATAAAAACGGATGGACAATCACTGTATAATTGTTAAAAATGTCAACTGACACGTATGAATCATAATTATTCCACGTCATTGTAGTAATTCCATTTAATTGTACAGGACGTTTGCTGGACATCCTGCGTGGCCAGGGTCCGAGAGGTCTTCAGGCCTTCATGGAGTCTCTGGAGTTTTACCATCCTGAGCAATACACACAGTTGACTGGAGAGCAGCCAACACACCGCTGCTCTCTGATATTGGGTACGAATATGTTAATAATTCAACTGGTCGGTGCATATATAAAGGTTGAATTACATTTCATTTGTCTCAAAAAAAAAAAAACAGCGTACAAAGTAATAATTAGACTCTCAGATTTCAGTAATACTAACTCACGCTCTCATAGATGAGGAAGGTCCAGAGGGTTTGACTCAGTTTTTGCTGCTGGAGGTCCGAAAACTGAGAGTGCAACTTCGAAACAGTCGGATGTGCGAACGCCGCTTGTCCCAGCGTTGTCGGGTGGCCGAGGATGACCGCAGTCGTGCTGAACGTAAAGCTCAGGAGTTACGCCACGACAGACTGCAGCTAGAGAGGTTTGACTTGACTTAGTTTGACAAACTTCTGAAAATACTGATGTTTGGATGGAAATCTGTTATTACCTGTTTAGCAAATTAAAACTACTGAAAAAAAAACTACTTCTTCGTGGTCATTTCTGCATCCTATTGTTTGTTTGTGACTGCATACTGGTCAAAAAGTAAAACTGCGTAATTTCATTTGCATCATCCAGGCTACGTCAAGATTGGGAGTCGGCCAGTCGAGAGCTGGGCAAGCTGAAGGACAGACACCTGGAACAGTCTGTGAAATATTCCAGGGCCTTAGAAGAACAAGGCAAAGCCTCCATAAGAGAGAGAGAACTGCTCAAGCAAGTGAGACTGTACAACTTTGCATTATTACTTCTAGAGCCTGAATGTTACATGTTGTAGATTTGTGCCACTTAGTTGGAGTGGAAGGAAAAGTAGATTGCACATCCATTCACAGTGGAAAGCAATCCACCACAAGGCCATCAACTTAAACCCAATGACGAAATCTGGTTATTCTTAGTCAGAGTTCCTGTGTATTGATGACTGTTGCGTTCTGTCTCCATACAGGTAGAAGAGTTAACGTCCAGGTTATCAGAAACAGAGCATCAAATTACAAATGCTGAAGGCAACGGGATTCAAACAAACACACAGAAGAGATTGTTGTTGTCCACTGGAGAACCTGGTTCCCCACCAGCTTTGCCCAAAAAGCCGTCGTACCGTATTGAAGTTCCAAAAAAAGAAAATTCAGGAACTCAGATGAAGGATCCAGTTCCCGCGACTGGAGTCATTGTACGTTCTTGTCATTTTTCAGAAATCAGAAATCCCCAATAAAGTGTAATTGCACATCCACTCCAGTAGTTGGCAGTGGCGCTCTCATTGCACATTGTGCACAGCGAGTATTAACAATACGGTGTAGGTTTGTTTTGCAACAAAAATGCTATTATTTATAGTTGCAGCGGAGAGTGGGGGGAGGGTTGGGGGCACTAATTGTTTTCTTCTTGCTAGTGGGGGCGTAGCAGAAAGTAATTGAGAAGCAGAGGGCAATAATAACATGCCTGACTCACAGCCAGTTCTTATGTTTTTAGACCAAATCATTATGTGTAGAATTTACGTCTCAACTCCAGAGAAAATGCACGATGGGTTAATTGAAGGCTCTACTAAATTGTCCGTAGTCAGCTAGGATCGGAACCCGCTCACCTGCGGATGTTGGGAAGATGACTTTTATACAGTAGAAAATAATAAAAAAAACATGATGTGTGTTTCCTCCAGGCTCTGATGGATATCCTACAGCAAGATCGCAGGGAGGCTGCAGAGCAGAGACAGGAGCTCTGCAACCTCATCGCGAAACTACAAGGGGAGATACAAAGCACTGAGGAGAACAAGGACAAGGTGAACATTTTCTCTCAGAAATGTACAAATGAACAAGTTCAGGAGGATTAGATGTTTTAAGTGTGAACCACATTTGCAGCTGCAATCACAGTGTGAGCAGCTACAGTTGAAGGTGAGGACTCTCCAGCTGGACTGGGAGACGGAGCAGAAGAGGAGCATGTCCTACTTTAACCAGATCATGGAACTCGAAAAGGAGAGGGACCAGGTCTGTGTAGACTCAGTCTTGACTGAGCCAGGATTCATGTCTCATGGGCGTCAACATCCCAGCATTTCAGCTAGTTCTGGCATTTAACATCCACTTTGTCCATGTTCCTTTTCCCTTCAGGCCATGCGCAGTCGTGACAGCCTGCAGTTGGAGTACACCGACTGTCTACTGGACAAGAATCGTTTGCGTAAACGCATCGCAGAGCTGCAAGCCAACTTGGAGCAGCAGCAGCGGGAGTTGGAGCGAGAGACAGAAAAGAGCAAAGAGCAAATGGAACAGAGCAGTCCGTGTCTGCACTGTGTAAGTCAACCGCTCGGCTTAAGACGCCTGTCCATCAAGCAGTATTGTTCTGTCACTGCGAAGGTTGTCAAAATATGTCATTGGTCGGTACTAAACACAAGTCCTTCAATATTTCAGTCATGTGCAATGATGCTTCTCTACATGACTTGTAACTTTAAGAAATAAGTACGGTACATCTACTGCGTAGAAGAGGAGAGGACATCAGTCTGTTTTTACCTGCGAATCACAAATTGGAGACCAACTCTATATATAAATATATATATATATATATATATATATATATATTTTTTTTTTACTCCTGATCATGACCTAATGTGCCTTGAGCATGCCTGTATGATCTGTTAGTGCATGTCGGTGTGTCTCCTTTGTTTTTTTGTGGCATATCCTCAAGGGCACAGACAAAGTAAATATGATTTATTAATAATATTATTGTGAAGCAAGTCGAGTCGTAAAAGATTGACAGGAATGCTTGAACTGCAGCCGAGTATTACATAACACACGATTCTTTGTGCTGTGCTCTCCAGTCCCATTTGTCTCTGTGCAGTGAAGACCAGTGCTACGGACCCTGTTGCTCGCTGAACCTTCCTGTTAATGGCGCCCGACTTCAGTTACGGAAGGTCATCAAATACTTGAGTTTCTTTTTGGTCTCTACTCTGAAAATGTATTCTCAAACGTGGGAGTTAATGTTTACTCTGATTGTTATGTATCAAACGTAAACTACGTATTACATTGCGGACTAGTTCTTTGACGTGTTAGGGCCGGTGTGGGCAAACTACGGCCCGAGGGCCACTTGTGCCCCGTTAAACGTTTTAATCCGGCCCGCCGAACTTGAAAAAAAAAATTAATGAATAAACCTTGTTCATGTTTTATTTTCTAAATACTGTGGTTTTTCAAATACATACATATTGTTGTAATGCTTTTGTTCACTTTCATTTAAAATTAAATGAATTTTTTTTTCTCCGATGAGGTGAGGTTACCAAAACACTCCATCCATCTGCTCCGGATCCGGCCCCTCTGTCAAATTTTAGAACCCGTAGTCGCCCGCCAATCAAAAAGTTTGCCCACCCCTGTGTTAGGACATGTAGAGAGGACTCTCCGAGTGTGAGGTCATGCTTGTACTGTACTGCTTTTCTTCTCTGCGACAGGCATCCTCCAGAGGCCAAACCAATGACATTTCAGAGGGTAGGTTGTTTTCTGTCACAATCCCAAAGATGATCAACCAGTTTCTGTATAATGGCTTCGTCTACTGACTTGGATTTCGTGTCTGATGACAGATTCTCATTCCAACTCTGAGGAGACTCCACTGCCATCAGTGCGTATCACACGGCTCAACTCACTGGGTTAGGGAAAGACAGTAGAGAATAAATATTTCTTACTCAACATCATTCTGCATCCTCAGACAGAAGACGAGAAGGAAATAAATCGCCTCTCAACGTTCCCATTTCCTCCTTGTATGAACTCCATCAACCGAAGATTCAATACAGAGTGAGCCATAATTGAACAACACTAATTGACAACAATTACATTTTTCCTTCTTCTTTGTGAAAAGGTTCGACTTGGACTCTTGGGGCAGTGATGAGATTGACAACTTTTCAGGTATTTTTAGTTATGTCATCATTCGCATGGACACTGACATTCACGGCTTTAAACTGGTCTAAATTGTGTATCAGGTGAACATGGTGAACCCTCTCTGTGGGATTCCTGCAACTCTCTACATTCTCCTATTTTTCCCCTCGATCTGGTCAATCTGCCCGCTGTTAACGCACATCGACACAGTGCCGGGAGTCCAAGGTCGTTGTTTTTTGTTCAAACTATCCCTTTTTTCCCAAAATGGAAATATTGTATTACTTGATGCCAGTTTGCAAAAGAAGAAAAAAAGACACCACCAACCATTATGCTTGCTCTATTTTAGGATCACTCCCATCTCTCCATCCTCAAGCCCTCCTATGACACCAACGCATGGAAGAGCCCGTTTGGCTGATGATATTACGATAACTGGTGGGAACCAAACAGGCATCTTTGTCAGCCATGTTAAAGCTGGTTCAGTGGCAGAACAATGTGGGCTCAAGGAGGGAAGTGAGCTTCTGGAGGTATGTGTCACGATGAGAAGCACGGGCAGCTGCAGATATGTACGTTGAGCAATGCTGTATGTCAACTTGCGCTCGTGTCTCAACATCCAGAATGTGTTTACACTTTGAGGTCACCTGTTTGAAATATTTAATTAGAAATGTGACATTTTTAATCCCACAACAAACAATTATTGGACCTTTGATGACTTAAATGTAAATATTATTGCATTTATATTTCAATACAGTGTCATTGCCCACAATTATGCATATTTATCAAGGTTATTTTAGTGAATAAAAACTAACTAAATAACAAAAACAAAAATTGGAAAAAAAATCTATTTTGTTCATGAAATAAAATAAAAACTAAAATAATTTATAAAAACTAAAACTAACTGAAACTACTTTTTATATTTACAAAACTAAAACTGTAATTGTAGAGAAAATGTGCTTTGTTTTCGTCTTTGGCAATTAACACTCTTTTTTTTAATCTTGAACATGCGTAAAACGCTTCTTTTAAAACCAAAAACTAATACTAAAACCAACTAAAATGAAGTGTTTTTGAAAAAACTAAAACTAATAAAAATAAACAAAGCCGCCTTGAAAACTAATTAAAACTAACTACATTTAAAAAACAAAATTCAAAACAAAATAAAAACTAACTTTCATTAAAATTGCAGAACTATAATAACCCCGATATTGTCTTTCCGCACAACAGACTTTTTCATTCCCATTATAATTATTTGACAACATGATAATAGATCAGGACAAATAGTGTAGGGTCCCGGTTAAACACTCACTTATGGTTCCTAAGCACATTAAGGCGTACTGAAAAAAAAAATACTGAAGAAGATGGAGAAACTGACTAATATAACTTCAGTGTTGTGTTTTTTCCTTTTCAGCTAGAGCATGTTCTCTTTGGTGGAGGAAATGTTATGTTCAGACAGTGCACTGCAGAAGTAGCGCACTTTTCTCTGCAATGGTGGACTGAACCGTCATCACTCAAACACCAGAGGAACTCAGAAGGTCAGTCAGCTTGCACGAAAAAAAGAAAGTAAAAAAAAAAAAAAAGGAAAAAATTTAAAAATTCATTTTGCTGAGACTGAGCTGTCTCATGCTTCTTGTCTTCAGCTTATGCCAAGTTGCGCTCCCAGCTTCCTTTGCCTACTTTCAAGGGTGCAGACTCATTTTATGTCCGCGCCAATCTCAATATTGAGCCTCTCGGAGACCCACCGTCTCTTGGCGTGTCCTGTGATGACATCATACATGTCACAGACACAAGGTACAATGGCAAATATCATTGGCGCTGTTCTCTGGTGGACCCTCGCACAGCCGACCCCCTGCAGACAGGAAACATGCCCAACTATAATAGGTGGGCCATGTACATTTTAGTACATTCCAGAAATGATCTAGAAATTTTGTAGTCGATTATTATTTCAATGATTTTGTTGTAGTTCATCACGATAAGAGCTTCTCAATTTGATACAGCTCTTCTTATCTAGCCACAAAATTATGAATATAAAAATAATTACATGCTAAATTATTTTCCACTCTCTTTCGTATAAGGGCACAGCAGTTGTTACTTGTCAAGTTACGGAAAATGGCGGTGGAGCGAAAAGACTTCAAAAAGAAGGTGATGAGTGGTCATTTGCATATTCAGATATCAAGATGAGTTTCAAATATTCATTCATTTGTCTTCATACACTAAAGTTCATGAAGAAATCCTCTGGTCGAGTCCGTCTGGTAAAGGCGGTCGACCTCAAATGCCGTGGGGTAGGGGCCACACAGCTGGTTCTTTACACACTCAACAAACGTAAGAACCTTTCTCTGAAGGGGGTTTCAAAATTACTTTCTCTTGAATTTTCCGTCGCATCAAAATGTGTGTGTGTGTGTTTCCTCAGGGCATGAGGAGCATTTGATCCCTTACAGCCTGGTGCAGCCAGTAAAGGTTGCATCTAAGCGGCCCGTCATCTTCTCACCATCTCTGCTGGCCCGTGGCCTCATAGAGAGAATGATGCAGCCTGTCAAGTCTGGTTTGCAATACAACACCTGTGCACCAGGTAGGAACAAAATTATTATGACATTTGGAACATCTCCAAACTGCACTGCACACTCATAGACACTAACCTGTCACTCACACTCATTTGTAGAGACAATACCAGCCTCTGAAAGGAGGGACAATAGAATATTTCTCTTGGATTCCCAGGCTGATGAGCCAGCTCGGGGCATACGGTTAGAGTCCATACAGAAAGTCATCACCCAGGTGATACAAAACATTATTTCTCAGATTTCTTAGAGTGTTGCATTACAACAATATTTATTACTTGATGGCTCACGCACATTAAATACAGTAAAATGAAATGCCAGAGTTTTGATATATTTTATTCCCGTTATAGGACAAACACTGTTTGTTGGAGTTAGGGCTGCCATGTGTTGAGGGTTTACTGAGACAAGGGATTTATCCGATTGTCATCCACATCCTGCCAAAGAGTAAAAAACACAAGACGCTCAGGTAAGAGCCCATTTACTGCTTTAAATATGTGGTGAGCATAAGTTGGACAGGGCCGCAGCGGGTCACACAGTTAAAAAAAAAAAAATTGCAGTTGACGAATGTCAAGTTGTTAAGACATGTATATTGTTGTAATTCACTTCCATTTAAATTAAATGTATTTTTTCTCTCCGATGAGGTGAGGTTACCAAAACACTCCATCCATCTGCTCCTGTTCTAAGTGCAATTTTATTCAACTTATTTTTACAACTGAACTGTACAAATCCACTGTACTGGAAAAAAAAATACTATTCATACCACACTTTGAGAACCACTGCCAGTTTATCAGGGATATGAGCATGAATTTGTTATCCAATAATTTTCAAAAGTCCTGTGAGGTCATGCAACCATTTTCTCTCAACTTTGCACAAACAGAAAGTTTTTTCGAAGGTGTGGGGATGAAAGTGTGATGGAGGAGATGTGCCAGGTGGAACAGTTGCAGCTCGAGACTTTACCCCTGCTCTACTGCACTTTGGAGCCCAGTACGTGGAGCTGCACAGAAGAGCTGCTCACAGCCATACGCAACGCCATCACTCGTCAGCAGATGTCAGTTGCTTGGGTTGAGCTAGACAGGTTGCAATAATGTAGACCTGTTTCCGCGACTTGCAGAATGAGAAGTATTACTCAACGTACTCTCTGGCCAGTCAGTGCTGTCAACAGTTGCAAGTTAGGACACGAAGAGAGTTTGTATTTTGTATGTAAAAACTGTGCCAAACAAATAAATCATAGAAGTGACTCATTGTGGGGACCCATGACAGATCTAATCGTTTGTGGTGATAATTGCTGAACTGCAATATTTTCTTCAGATAGTTGGACAGGTAATTAAATTCTATTATTTTATTTTATTTTTTAGAGGTTCAGCAGTGCTGCCCTTTTACCTGTGCACAGCAAGTCTGCTCACGTTTTATTGTATTATTTTTCTCTATTGTTGGTTACAAATAATTAAATGCTTGTAAAAAAAATAAATAAAGAAATAACTGCGTTTGTTTAGTCTGTGTGCTTAAATGAAATCCCCCGTGAGGGGGGGGGTTCCGTAATTACGACATTTCATTAAAGACAGGCCGTCAGTGTCAGAAGGGCCTTCTCAGATGCTTAAAACACTTGGAAAAACTCTGACTTACAACCTAATGCTGCGACTAACAATGACTTGAATACTCGATTAATCTGCTGATAAGTTTTTTAATTAATCAATGAATCCATCCATTATCAGAGCCGCTTCTCCTCACGAAGGTCGCGGACGTGCTGGAGCCTATGCCAGTTATGTTTGCCCAGTAGGCGGAGTACACCCTGAACTGGTTGCCAGCCAATTGCAGGGCAAACAAAGACAAATAATCATCCTCACTCACAATCATTCCAATTTAGAACATCCACTCAACCTACCATGCATGTTTTTGGAACGTGGGAGGAAACCGGAGTACAAAACCCACGCAGACACGGGGAGAACATGGAAACTCCACACAGGAAGGCCTGGAATGGAATCAAACCCATGACCTCTGCGCTAATATAATAAAAGTAAAAACTGTTTTTAAAATCAGTGCTCAAATCAATCAAAGTGCTGTTGATTAATGTTACCCGACAAATATTCACATTATCCATCCATCCATTATCCGACCCGCTTAGCCTTTTGAGTTTGTTTTTTTAAGCAGCTATTGCATTAGCAGACACCGACCAAGCAGGTTTAATCTGGGTAAAAAGAAGATCATTATGCCACTGAGCAAAAGAAATATAAAACTGGTTAATTATTAATTAGCATAGCATGTTTAAAAAGTGCTGGAAAAAAACGGATCTAGAACAATTGAAACTGATTTCACTCCTGTCTCATTAGGTATGCATGGTATAATTATTTTGTTCACATAAATTTGGCATTGGTTAACATTTGATTCGGTTACCCATTCCATTTTCACTGGTACTAGTTGGAATTATATTAAATTATAGTATAAAGGTGATGTTTTGCGGATTCTGGAGGTCACGGCTCCTGAGCATTTGCCAATATCACCATAAAAATATTATCAAAAAATAATACATTTTCGTTCTTCAAAAAGTGCCTAATTGTCTTCTAATTCTGGAATGGCATTGTTGTTAATGCAATACAATACAATACAATGCAACTTTATTTATAAGACGACATCTCCCTCTGGTGGGCGGTATCAGTACAGCAATCTCTCCTCCCCTCGGTGATCAACAACCAGCCAGTGAAATGTTATGCTGCTTGGCTAAACCTCCACAGTCCACACAGAAGCAAAATGGCCGATAGTAAACTAACAGATCTTTCAGTATCTGCTACTCACCCGGGGGTTAATATGTGTGTTTTGTTTACAGCCTGAGAACTACAGTCGTGCAAAAGGATACTAGCCTTCCTACGATTCACGTTTCGGTGATGTCATTTCTTATCCAACTTAGCCTTGAAAGCCTCGAAGAACTAGCTCGCTAAGCTAGCTTACCTAGCTAGCTCCTAGGTCTGCGAGCTTCTTTTTTTTTTCTGCACGGAACGCACTTTACTTCCGATGTGATTCCCGAGGTGAGTCAACCTTTAGCCAAATATATATATATATTTGCATCTTACGTCGTTTGTGTGCTCGTTGTTGCCTCCGCGGTTACGCAGGTCAAAGGCAATTTGGAGTCTTCTTCGACTGCGTTGCAACGCGGTACGTAAGTGGATCGTAAACATATTTGTTCATGAGTAACATGTTGTAATATTGACGACTGGGTGCACTGGGTAGTAGGCTCTGGGTGGAATTTCTGCTTGTATTTTGTGGTCATTTCGCGTATTCTGTATGCAAGTTGGGTCAAATAGGGTGCACAGTTTGAGAGTAACGGGTTTATTGACTTGACGTGTTGACTGGATCCGTCGGGCGTAGCTATGTCTGACGGTCATGACCCCCTTCTTTGCCCCCAGGCTCTTCCGGCCACTGCGTCCGTGCAGCAGCTCACAGGTCAGCTAGCTGCTTCAGTTGTTATGGCCCCGAGCATCCTTCTCAAGCGTTACATTGGACACATACGTGCGGATGTTTGCATAGCATGTGTTTGTTGATGTTCTAATGTATTATAGGTCACGAGGATCATACATATTGCAACCTCACTGCATTTCCATATCATGTGCGTTTGGAGCTCAACTCAACTTTATTTATAGCGTACCGTAAAAACGACCACAGCTGCATGCTGAGTGCTTCACGTAAATTAAAAAAATCTGACATAAAGCAAAGGCAGTTAAAACAATAGATTCATGATACAAAAACAGTAAACATTAAAACAATGTAGAGTCTCATGCTGAGTACAAAGCGAAAGAATAAAAATGTGTTTCAATACGAGTTTTAAAGATGGCTAGAGAAGGGGTGTTTAACAGGTCATTCCAAACGGGAGCGACCAATCTAAACTAGTCTTTTCATAGTAGCTGCATATTCAACATTTACTTTTTACATGAGTTAAGAACAATAAAAATGTATTGCTTAAAAATAGCCTATGCAAGTATAGATTGTATGTCATGTTTTATTTTTTTTAACGTGTCACAGTGTTCTTTCAGGATTCAGAACACATAGTAACTGACATGACACCGTCATATTTAAATCTGAATGCAGTCCAAAAAGTTCGACTAAGACCGAATCGTAAGAAAACCCAAGCATTTATTCCCAGGATGTAAATGTAATCCAATCATCCCACTCCAGAACACCAGAACGGTTGAATTTTTTTTTTATATAGGTAACAACTTAAGTTAAACATATAAGTGACAAATAAATGGGTAAACAAATATGAACATCACTTTTATCTTTATCGATCACTCTCAGTGAATATTATTATTTAAAATGTGAGTATGCCAGTGCACTTTATTTTTTTGTTGAATTCTGTGTTGTTTCTTGTCACCATTGTCCAGCAATTGAATCTTTCTCTGGCCCCATAGTGACTTATCCAACAGTCACACTCTATAAATAGGCAAAAAAAAAAAACATTGAAAATTCTTCTGATGAACATGTGGGGTGAGACTCATGCAGCAAGAAAACACTCAATAAAGTTGCGCGTTGGATGCTTCGTGTGGTTTCTCGATTTGAGGAAATGAGCAGACAAGTCAAGCGTCAGTGCAAATTACTTTGGTACCATTTTCAGCTGTGTGAAAACCAAACCAAAGCTAGTCTGCTTTCATGAAGGAGTACTGAAATCTGAGAACATTTACTCTTGAAAGGCTGAAATTCTACAAATTTGTGTGATTGTTAAAGAGTCGCTTCGGATACATATCCGATTTATATCCACATATGGATTTTTTTTTCATTGCAAGCCCTGTTATGAGTTTTTAATGATATCCTCCTGGCAAATGACACCGGAGACTATGTGTGTCTTGTTTTGTTGGATCCGGCTACAGTGTTCGATACTGTGGATCACAGTATTCTTTTGGCTCTTTTACAGCACCAGGTGGCCATTAGTGGTAACGCCCTCGAATGGTTCAGATCCTATTTGGCTGTCAGAACATTTCGTGTTAACTTAGGTTGCGCTGGGTCTCGCTCTCCCCCGCTGTCATATGGTGTTCCACAGGGTTCTATTTTGGGACCTTTGCTGTTTTCAGTGTTTGCCGTCTCTTGGTTCCATCCTTCGAAAACATGGAATTTTCCTTCCACTGCTATGCGGATGATAGTCAGATCTATGTCCCGCTAACTGAAAAAGATGCTTTCTACTTAAGAGCAATTTTGTCCTGTCTAGAGGAAATCAAAACCCGGATGTCACTGAATTATTTACATTTCAACGAAAAGAAAACAGAAGTTATGTTTTTCGGTCCAAGTGGCCCGTCTATATTCCACCCTGGTGACCTGGGCCCCTTGGTGTCTTATCTAAAGCCAATGGCCTCGAACTTGGGTTTTAAATTGGACCGCAATTTAATATTGGACCGGCAAATCAGTGCTGTTGTGAGGTGAAGCTTCTTTCATCTTAGGCAGCTGGCTCAGGTGAAACCATTTCTTTCCCAACAGCATTTAGAAACAGTAATTCATGCCTTCATTACTTCGCGGCTAGATTATTGTAATCCATTCTATTTTGGAGTCAGCCAGTACTCGCTCAAGCATCTCCAGTTGGTACAAAATGCGGCTGCTCGCCTTCTAACTGAAGCTCGGAAGAGGGTGTACCGAACCCAAATTCTGGCCTCTCTTCTCTGGCTCCCAGTGTATGTTAGAGTTAATTTGAAGATACTGCTACTGGTATTCTCATCTTTAAATGGCCTCGCCCTAGCGTACCTTTCTGAGCTCCTCGATCCCTAGGCACCTGCCCGCTGCCTCAGGTCTGCGGACCAATTGCTACTGGACGTGCCAAGGACTAAGCGGAGCCTCAGGGGGAATCAAGCATTTTCTGTCGCCTTCCCTTCCTTCCCTCTCTAATGACCTTCCATTAAATGTTAGGCTACCCATCTCTGTCCTTTTCAAAACTTGTTTGAAGACATTTTTATCTCTAGGCTTTAGGATTCACTTGAGACTGTTCAATGTTCTCCTGTTTTCTGGTATCTAGTGTATATGTGTTAGCATCACTAATTTGCATTTTAATCTTCTGCTTTCACTGTTATTGAATTATTGCTACCTTGTGTTTTTGTCTGTGTAAAGTTCTTTGTTACAGCTGCAACTGTAATGAAATGCGCTATACAATTACAATTACATTGTATTGTATTCATTTTGTATGTGTGCTATGTGCTCTTCTCTGACAGGAGAATCAGTAAAGGGAAGAGCAGTTAATGGAAGACAAGAAAAAGAAGAAAGACGACAAAAGGAAAAAGGAAACTTCTCAAAAGGTCAGCAGTGGCATGGTTTTGAATTGCTCATCTTATTGTTTTCGTTAGGAAATGCACATGCTGTTCAAGTTTACAGCGGATATAGAAAGTGTACACACCCCCTGTTCAAATGATAGATTTTTATGAAGAAATGCGACAAGACTCAATCATTTCAAAAATTTTCCAACTTTGCAAAATTGAGCACACCAAATTGTGTTCAGAATGAATTAACTCACATTCAAATGTGTTACATTTTCTGCACACACCTGCCATAATTTGAAGTGCTTCTGATTAACCCCCTAAACTTTAAGATGTTCTAGTAGTCTTTTTCTGACATTTGTTGTCACATTTTACAGCACAATTCATGGTTCAGAGAAAGTGTTGACAGCATCAGAGCGATATCAGAAGAGTGCAAAAGAATTTAGAAGGCATTAATATACCATGGAGCAAAGTGAAGCAATACAAAAGCCATATCTTACAAAGGGAAAAAAAAAACTTGATATCTCTCAAATGCTTGTAAAAATGTTTGGCCAAATTTGAAAAGGTACGTTTGGCACAAAGACTGTTCGACTCCAAAAAGTACACCTTGCCTACAGTGAAGTATGATGGAGGCAGCATCGTGCCTTGGAGCTGGAGCTTTTTTTTTGGATCTAAGGCGTTAGTCAAGGTGAAGGGAACTCTCAATGGTTCAAAATACCAGTCAGATCTGAACTTGTCACATCACAAAAATGTGGCCTTGTTTATTACCACGATACACACATTATATCTATTGCTTACGTACCTTCCCTCTCGTTTGCTTTTTCTTTAGGTCCCAGAACTGAACGTCAAAGGTAAATATGATATATATAAATTTTTTTTTTTTTTTTTTTTTTTGCTGTCTCATTATTGCATTACATAATGCCTCTAATGGGTGGTATTTGCTTCTGCAAAATACTGCATGTTCTTCTCATTGCAAGCCACGAGTAATTGATTAGCAATAAATGTAACTATTTGTCAGGTAGATTTAAAAAAAAAAGAAAAAAAAGAAAAGGTGTGATCGCGTTGACAAGCACTGTTGATTCACAACCAAATAAATGTATGCAAACAAAGTAGAGATATTTTACAAAAGCACAGTGAGTGTTTCCAAGTTAGGGATTTGGTGGCTGCAGTACAAATAAGGACATTTTCCAGTCTAGTGGCTGTTTCATAAAATAGTAACTTTGCAGCTGTATATCCTGTTAAGAACCATATACCACTTGTTTACATATGACAAGAAAGTCAGGTTGAAGCCAATCACAGGGGCGATCGCGCTGGACATTGCCAAAAGCATGTAAATAGGCGTCCTATTTATACGTTGACACTTTTGACGCAAGGTACTCTTTATTGTTCCAGTGCCAGAATCAACCAAGCCCTCCTGTTCCCAGCAACCCACCACCCCAGCCTCAGTCTCCCCCAGCCCTGGCCCTGTTGAACCCTCATCCCCAAATTCTAGTGCCACTGGGCTTTCTGCAACAGTTCCTCCTGGTGGCGGGAACAATGCAAAGCAGCGGACTGCTGTGGCCAACGGACAGCCCTCCTCCATTTCTGGAAACCAAACTACCCAGCAGCAGCGATACATGTCCAGAGAGGTTCCACCAAGATTTCGCTGCCAGCAGGACCACAAAGTGCTACTGAAGAGGGGGCAGCCTCCACTGTCCTCCATGCTGCTTGGGGGAGGTGGGGGAGATGAGAGCACTGGTGGGCTTGCGGTTGGCAGTGGCTGGGGTGCCACACCACCTCTTTTCTCAAAAGAAGCAGATAACTCCAATGCAAATACAGACACAGGTAGGTTCCACAAAAAAAAAGTAATAATTTGAATATGCAGTCAAAAGAGGCTCATCGGCCGAAACTTTTTTTTTTTGGAACAATTTCGCCAAACAATATTAATGAAGCAATTCACATGTTGCTTAATAACCACTTAAATTAAGCATTGTGTAAAAAATGTATTTGTTTATAAATACTAACTTCTGCTAAATGTATGTTGGAACATTTCTTTTTTTCATCCAGATTTGAACTTGGGTTCATCCTCTCCTTCACCACCCAACACAACATCGTCATCACGTGTCACTGCTCTGTCGTTATCTTCATCTTCAACTTATGCAAATTCCACATTGGGGGCAGGATCTGTCAGCCTGTCCTCCTCTCAGGGTTGTGACAAGATCATTGTGGATGGGACTGATCTGGACAGCTGGCCTAGCATCCAAGGCGCAGCCAAATTAAGTTCTGATGGATCTGGAGGAGAGGTGCAGGAGCAAGATGGCTCTGGTATCAAAAACAGTAGTGCCTCATTTCATGAGAAGAATCTCCAGCAGATAGGAGGGGCAGTTGAAGGAGGTGCAGGGAAAGTGGACAATTCCTCCCCGCCTTTTTCTTCTCCTCTTTCCTCTTTTTCATCACAAAATGAATGTGCTCAGACAGGTGGCGTCATGTGGAGCTCCTCCACTTCCTGTCGGGCGGAGTCAGGATTGGGATCAGCAGCATTTTATAATTCCAAAGTCTCCCATCTGCTTCCTGGACCTCAAGAGAGTCCCGCAGATGGCAACAGCAGTCTCCCTGGTGCCATTTTAAACCCCAATGTGAACCCCTCTTCCTGGCCAGCCCTAGTGCAGGGGAAGACGTCAACTTCTACTTCGATGCATTTGTCCTCACTTCCTGTCAGCACCACCTCTCTCCCTCACGAGCACGCTGAGACAGCAGAATTAGACATGAGTCCCGAACAACAACATCTCATGGGAAACCTAGGGCAAGAACCGGGTTCAGGTGAAGGATCAGAGGGAGTGGGACCACGACCAAATCAAGAACATGGTGACGAGAAAGAAATTGAGTCTGATCCTGAAGGCGAAGAGTGTGGGAATAAATCTGGTCCTTTGTCTTCCTCTTTGAAACCTTTGACTGTAGTGCCCTCTGCTCTGAGAACAGGTGCTTCACAAGAAGATCAATGGGGTGGAGGGGAGACTGGGATCCATGAACAGGATACAAATCTGGGGGGCTTTGGTAACCAGGGTGAAAATACAGGGTGGGCAAAGGGAAGCGCAAATATGGAAAAGGTATCTCAGGGAGTGTGGAAAGACAGTAGCTCAGAAGTGGAGTGTGGAGACACAGACGAATGTGTGAGTTCAAATAACTTAGCAATAGCAAGTGTAACAGGAGGTTGTGGGAACAACAACAGTAGGGGTGGAGCCAATGAAGGTGGCGGTGGAAGCGCTTTGCCAGAATCTGCGTCACCAAAGGTTGCAACAATGGAAAATGCTTGGGACAATCAAAAAGGGATAGAAAGTGGCTTTGTGGCAGAACAACAAGGACAAGGCCCTAGTGGTGAAGGACTCACCTCCTCTAGTGGAGATGGAACAGAAAATGATGGCAAAGGGAATGCTGATGGGCAGAAAATGGATGGCGCCCCGTCTGTGCTCGCCCTCTCCAACCAGACCTCTGATGCTGAAGTGGCCTTACTTGGCATGCTCAATAGATCTGACCTGGATCCAAGGGTTCTGTCCAACACGGGTTGGGGCCAGACCCAGATTCGTCAGAATGTGGCCTGGGATCTGAACACCACTAAACGAGTAGGAAATCGAAATGAAAAAATGTCGTCATCTTCCACATTCTCATCAGGAACAATGCCCACCAATAATCGCAGCTGTGGGTACCTCTCGAATTCAAGATTAAATATGAACAATGAGGCTGCTGACGGCGTGAACTCTGGCACTGCTTCAGTGAGGGACTCATGGGACGGCGGTGCTTCACAGGTTACTTGTGGTTCTCACATGTCTGATGGCATGATACAGAAGCCAAGAATGCTGGAAATGGAGGGCAGTCAAGGGAATGCAGCTCAAAGTTGGGGTGATCCTCCACCTGTGAACCAGGGCAAAGGGTGGGGTGAAGAACACCAGTGGGGGGACCATAGAGGAGGGAATTGGAAGGACAAAGGAGAACAGAGCAGCAGGTGGCCTGTTGACCCCGAAGATAAAGGGACTGGGGGGTGGAAGGGAACTGAAAGAGGGAAGGGAGGTGGTTGGGGAGATTGGGGCCAGAGTGAGTCCAAACCTGGTGGTGGGTGGGGAGATGGTCGAATACGAGGTACAAGCAGCTCTGATGAAGTATCCTCTTGGGGTAACCAGGATGAAGGTGCTTCTCAGCGAGGAGGATGGGGAGGGGGTGATGTCGTTAAGCCCCCCCACGACTGGGGGGGTTCCAAGCACCACACAGCAGCACCGACACCAAACAACCAAGTGGCCACAATGAAAACCCCAAATCAGCAGCACCACCCACCAGGAGGATCTATACAAGCAGGTTGGGACAGCCGACCGAATGTTGGAAGTGGGGGTCCACCACCCAAGAATCAGAACCAAAGTTCGGGCTGGGTATCTGGCCCTATCCCCCAAATTTCGGGGGATGACTCTGTGGAAGCCAGCGGCTGGGATGAGCCCTCGCCTCAGTCCATCAGTCACAAAATGGAAATTGATGATGGGACTTCAGCCTGGGGGGATCCTACCAACTATAGTGGCAAAAATGTGAACTTGTGGGACAAAAAAAGAGCCCCTTCTAGCGAAAGCCACAGTCAGCAGGCTTCCACACTGCAGCCACAGAGACGACATCAGGGCTTGCAACACCGGGATGCAAACTCTGGAAATGCAGTAGTTGGTAAGCATTATTTTTGCTTATGCTTTTTTTTTTAAGTGAATATTTGACTTGCTATTTAATTAACTAAATTTGAATGTTAATTTTCATAAATTCAGGTCCAGCCATGTGGGGAGGGGGCACTCAAGCTCTTGATAATGGGTCAGGTGCTTGGAACCAGACATCAGATACAGCATCAGGATGGGGCGATTCAGATGATCCTAAAATGTCTGGCTGGGGCAACCTGTCACCCAACCCTGGTAAAAGTAAGTTAAGGATAATCACACATTGTCATTAATAGTTTTCAATCTTTGATAAAAAAAAAAAAAAAATTTTTAGAACTCTTTGTTTCTAAAATGCGGTTGTATCCAATTTTGTACACATCAAGGAACTTCTCTGATGCTGTGTAACCATGGTAACCATTTTTAATATACACGACTTTACATACGTACTGTGGTGATGGTACAGCTTCTACTAAAATTAGATTCTACTCCTTCATAGCATCCTTCTGTAACCATATGATATTATGATAGGAGTGTGCCATACTATAGGCCCACATCAGGCTTTTCCATTAACAGTAGCCTGAGGCCACAACTTGATTGTGTCAGGCCAACCGATATTCACTGACGCTAGTATCAATTTACTAAATAAATAGCATGAAATCAACATGCTCTTTCTTTTTTAGTAAATTAACCCCAAAACAATGAAATGTATGACCCTACACGCAAACTATGATATTTCGGGTTTTGTTGTGTGCAAGAACATAGTAACCGTTTACTTTTGTTTTATTGAAGGTACCAAGTCAATGGAGACCTGGGGTGCAAAGGGAGAAAGCTCAGTAGCAGCCTCTCGTCATCCCAGCTGGGAAGAGGAAGATGAGGGTGGGGTAGGGATCTGGAATAGCACCGGCTCTCAAGGAAATAGTTCCTCCTATAACTCTGGAGGCTGGAGTCATGGAGGAAGAAGAGGCAACATGAAGGTTAGAAAAACTAGAGCTTCCAAGTAGATGGATTATCAATATTAGAAATTGAGAGATTCTTTGACTGTGTGTGTTTTAGTATGTAACGCACAAGCGTTTTTTTTCCGCCGTTTGATTTTGTTATTGAGTTATCGATGGTCCTGTTTTTACATTCTATGGTTGGCATTACTGTTTGAATTTCTTCCCAAAGGGTGGGAGTGGAGACAGCTGGCTGAATCCAATGTCACGACAGTTTTCAAACATGGGCCCTCTGGTAAAGTTTTTAACCTCACAGAAATGACAAAAAGTGTCATCAAATCATAAATCATCAATAATGCCTTTACCACAATTTTAGGAACGTGTCCCTATCACGAGTAGCTTTCGTCATTGTTGCATTGTTCATTCCCAGGGTGATGACCCCAGCATAGATAAGAAGATGGAAGTAGACAAGAGAGGGATGACTGACTACAACGGGGACATCCGGAGAGGAGGACGAGGAGGAGGTTACCGCATGTCTAATTCCAAAGACATGGGTCCTGTTGACATGAGCACCTATGGTGAAAAAGTATGAACACATTGTTTCATATAGCTAAACATTCATATGAGCTTGAGCTGAGCTTATAGATCGATGTGATGATTCTTTGAATCACTTGACTTGTGGTGTCGAAGTCAAAATAATGACCTAAAAGCATCACCTATTAATATACTGTTTCCGTTATACCCCCACAGATGGGAAGCCATGGAATGTATGTTGGCAGTGGTGGAGGCATGCATCAGCCCCGAGGGATACACCAACCTAGCTTGCATCCTATGAACCCCTCTCCAGGGCTTCGAGCTCAAGTGCCTCATCCATTCCTGTCTGCTCAGGTCCTGCATGTCTGATCTTGTTAGTTATGAGTTACTGGTAATTGTAGTTGTTTGACATATTGTTGGCCATAAGGCTAACACTACATGGAAAGTTGAAGAAATGAGTGAGAGTGAAGGTGAGGAACAGATTATGGTTTTGAGCTGTTTCCAAAAAAAAAAACAAGGCAAGGGTGGTGGGGATGCTAGAATAAAAGGAAACCACTTTGTTGTGAGGAGTTACAATATAGGAACTTATCTGACTACCGGCACTACCACTTTATACGAAGCTAAATCTTGAGTTAAAATCTTACTTTTTTGGCCTTTAGAAATACTACTGCAGATTACATATTGTGAAGTGCTGTCCCACTATCGATAATTGGATTTGTTAGTTTCACCCATGTTCTAAAAAGGAAAAAAAGGGGGTTTCTAAATCTCTCTTGCTGCCTCTTCTGTGACATACAGGTGCCGGGTTCTATGTTGAAGCAGATGCCGTCTCCTGGTGGCAGCGTGGTTGGTGGAGTAGGAGGTGTCGGTTCTGTCGGTGGAGCTGGGGGTGTTGGTGGAGGAGTGTTCCCTCCTCAGATTTCCCCACAACAATTAGCTGTACTTAGCAACATCTACCCCCATGTGCAGCAGTTTCATCTGGTACATGACTACATTTTAAATTTAATTTTGAACTATTTTTAATTCTGATCATCCTATCAGGGGAAAGTATAGATGCAGAATTATTTAAAAACAAAATCATTAAACGGGCCTGGATAAAAATGATGGTACCCTTAAAAATGTTTGGGGGGGGTTCAACCAAACTGTCCTCTAATTAGCATCACGAGTGTCAGCCTACTTCAAGGGTGACAAGTAGTTACGATGCTGTTTTGTGACATGGGGTGTACCACGCTAAAAATGACCAGAGGATGTGAATGAGAGAGTTGTATTTGAGGCTACGAAAAAATTAGAGACTAGCAGATGAAAGGTAAAAGCTTAAAAGTTCATCTCAAAGAAGCTTGATGTTCCTGTGACGACAGCTGCACTTATTATTTCGAAATTAAAGTTCCATCGGTCTGTAGCCAACCTCCCTAGATCAGGTCCCAGGAGGAAAATTGGTGACAAATTGAAGAGACGAATTATGAGAATGGAAAGCAGCCTGTCTATTGTTGTTTGAGCCAAAGTGTTTGCTCATGAAGCGTGCGCCTAAATACCTACTGAGAGGTGCAGACGTTGAAAGTTACAAAACATTTTTATTTATTAATGCATTGTTTAGACTCAAGTTATTTCTGTGACCACTGTGGGGTTTTCGGTCATTAAAAGGTTACCAACATTTCTTTGTTCATGTGTACACCTATTGTGAACACCACTATATCACGTTATCTGTTTGCAAACCCACAGGCTTGTCAGCTCTTGCTACAACAGCAGCAGCAACAACAACAACAGCAGCAGCAGCAGCAGCAGCAGCTTCTGCAAAACCAGCGAAAGTTCTCTCAGCCGCAATCACTCAGACAGCAGCCAGACCCACAGCAGGTAAAAATTATTCTGTAAATTTACAACTGCGGGACTGTAGCAATGTCTTCATCACAATTCAGTTTTCTTGAATTAAATTTTCATGAACTGGTTGGGCATCAGCCGTTCCAATTCAAACTATTTTATATAAAAAGTCTGGATTTTTTTCTGATAGTGTTTTATTTGCCTGATTTTCAGCTGGCAAGGATTGTTGCCATTCTCCAGCAACAACGACATCAACATGGTGGAGTACCAGCGGGGAGCTCAAAATTATCCCCTTCTCACCTTGGAGGAGGTCTGTCTAAACAGCCCGGAGTTGACTCGTATCCACCCCATGGAGTGGGAGACCCTGTGTCAGATCCGCATTCTAAAATGCAAGGGATGTACTCTGGTGAGTGTAACAGGCAAAACTTAGCATGTCATTTCAATATATCTTGTCTTAAGCGGCAAGGTTCATTACTTTAAAGCAGGGGTGGGCAAACTGTTTGATTGGTGGGCCACAATGGGTTCTAAAATTTGACAGAGGGGCTGGACCAGGAGAAGATGGATGGAGTGTTTTGGTAACCTCACCTCATTGGAGAAAAAAAAAAAAAAATTTAAATGAAAATGAACAAAAGCATTACAACAAAATATCTGTGTTTGACAAACCAGAGTATTTAGAAAATAAAACATTAACAAGGTTTATTCATTTAATTTTTTTCAAGTTTGGCGGGCTGGATTAAAACGTTTATCATAGGTTTGCATGACAGAATAAAACCTGCCCCAAGGAATGGCTTGAACATGATGTATGATGTTAAATATTCAATTAGATTTCATCCGTGCAAAACATATATAACATCCGAAAACAATAACTACAAACTACACAGAAATGTTTCTTTTTGAATGATTCAATAAAACAGTTAGGTATGGAGACGAAATTTATCACTTTGCATCATGAATATGTATGGCTATTGATGGTTTTGGTCGGGCGGCCACAGCATTGCTCATAATAGTGGACCGAGAGGTATGGTATACTGACTGTTCGACATACTCTTACCTTACAATTTTTTGGAGGTAAACATGCCGTACTAGAGTTTGACCTGAACATGTTAAATTTTCCTTTCTATCAGGGTTTGCCCCTGGTGGTAACCTGTCAGGATTGGAACTTGGCACTCCCGTGATGGGGGGGATGAAGGACATAGGAGGACAGCAGTCACGCTTCAAATGGATGATGGAGGGACATTCCCCAGCTCCATCTCCCCCTGACTCAACACTTCTCAAGAATGGTAGGTCAGCAGATGGTTCATCACCGAATTTTTACCACCTCCCAAACCTCAATCTGGTCTTAACTCACCCTCATTGACAGTGTATTTTAATGAACCATATTGAATGGAAAATGTTTTGAACCAAAATCATATCAAGCTAGAGTATTATTTGACTGTATTTATCTCTTGCACACTATTAATAAGGCGTTTTTACCACTGCATTAAAGGTGAGTGGAGGCTCACCTTATTTCCAGTAGGAGATTCTGAGTGTTGACATTTTAGGTATTCTCTCTTAAGGCTCCACAGAACACTGGCAGCGTACCCCTGGCAGTAAAATGGGGAACAAGCCGTCCACATCAAGTTGGCCACCAGGTGATTATTATTTTTGGTATTATTGCCTCATAGAAAAGTAAAACAAGAAAGAAAATAGGAATGATAAACTACATGACACACAACAGTATGGCTTGACCTCTGAAGAATCTTCTTTTTTCAGAGTGCTATGTATGGAAAGGTTTTGTGTGGATTAAACGAGTTGCAATTGTAATTAATCTGATATGTTTTTCTTCTATGGTGATAGAGTTCCAGCCTGGTGTCCCCTGGAACGGAATGCAGAATAGCGGAGACCCTGAAACTGACCCCTATATGACACCCAGTAGTGTTCTTGGCTCCCCTGGTCCCTCAACCCTCAATGATTCTGATCATCAGTTATTGCGAGACAACATAGGTACACCAAGTAATTGTTAGAATAAAAAAAAAACAACTAATTAACTTAGAATAAATATATATATATATATATATATATATATATATAAACAGTGTGATATTTTATGATTTTTTTTAAATTTTATATACAATATATGTAGAGAACGAGAACGGGCTGCACGCAGACTGTAACCAGCAAGTAGATTACAAGGTCTTAAAATGACACTCTTTCTCCAGTCTGGGTGGAAATCTTTTTTCCCTCCCTAAACTGCCTAATAAGATGCTTTACACAAGATTTCACCATTCGCTCCAGAAAAAGAGCAAGATTTGAGTTGAGATAGTCCCGCAATATTTTTGGCTTTCACCATCATAACTGGTGGCATTTGTAATGATCGAGACAAATAAAAGCCATTTTTATTTTTATGACAGCAGTTACTCAGTCTGAATACCTAACCGTACAAGAGTATAACAAAAGACATTATACGAGGCCATGACTTAGCTTCTTGTTCCCTTCTATAATAACAACGGGATGGGATTAACTGTCCGGCACATCAAATGCTGTTGGATTAATTTTCATACCTTACTGTAGAAGAGTGTCGTTCCTTTTTAGTATCATACGCTAAAGGTACTTTGCCCACATGGCTTACAAGACACTTAATTGCATCAATTAGACAGTGTCATTTTTGTATGTTTTGCAAATCCATTCCTACAAACAACACATTCTCCCTGTGTTTTTCATAATGGTTTTAACAAACAAAAAAATGTATATGAAAGGATGGACTTTTCATATTGAGTAAATCTCTTCAATCCTAACAAAAAGCATTTTTACTCAGTTATCCAAAAATTATTTTTGGGGCAGATTTTTGCACAGCGTATGGCTTTGAACTATCATTATTTTTGATGAGGCAGTATGTTCCCATCTTTGTATCATATCGAACTACTCGGTTTTAATTTTTGCTTGAGGGAGTTTTTTTCTGAATTTCAATAATAATGAATAAAAGGTTACAGTATTCATTAAAAAAATCGCACCGGCCCTGCTTGCTCATCGATGAATGATTGACATCTCGACAGTCAGTCCAGAGTTTTAGTCACTCATGCCTGTCACACATAAAATGCATAAACCAATATTCTTGCAATGTTTTAACAGGGCCAAATCCTGCCCTCAACACCTCACTGCCTTCACATGGTGCCTGGCCCTACAGTGCCTCAGACAGCCCACTCAGTAAAGCACACAGTTCAGGTAAATTCTTGTCTTTACGAATATTACTTCAGAAACGTTCTTTTTGTCAATAAATTGCTTCCAGTGTACTTAATTTGTGTGGAAGTTATGCAATAACGCCCCTTCCTGGGATTGATTTGTCAAAACTAAATTTCCCTCATGTTTTCCACACCGCCCTATTTTCCCTCCAGCAAAGTACTCAGAATACAAGTCCAGTTGGCCCCCTGAGCCCATCGGACAAAGTAAGTCGTGGAAGGCCAATCGCAACAGCTCACAGCTGCCACGCCCCCCTCCTGGCTTAACCAATCAGAAGCAGGGCACACCCTCTCCTTGGGGAAGTGTCGGCCCACGGATAGCCCGGGGCTGGGGTGGGGGTGGTGTTAAACAAGACTCAAGATTTGGGCCAGGTACTGTAATTTGACGCAGACCTTGAAGCTAATATAAATTCTTTATTTAAATTAGTTATCTCCACTAAATGGCTTTTATTTTCTTTGTAGGCACAGCTTGGAGTGATGGTCTGGCATCAAGAGGCAGTTCCTGGTTGCTGTTGAGAAACCTGACACCACAAGTAAGGAGGGAGCAACAGAGGGAGACAATTTAATACAAAAGGCTAATTATCTGTTTTACAAGATTGCTGAACAATGAATGAAAAATGAATCGTTGTTGAATCAGAACGTGTTAAACCTGAGTCGTCATTCATCTGGACAATGATTGCTGGGCTTGGTTTAATTGGATTGTGAAGTATTACAAACCATTTACCCATTCATGGCTTTCACAATTTACATTCCCAAAACACGCCATTATGATTATATTTCTCTCCTTCTATATACCTGAATTAGGTTTACAGACTAAACCCGTTTTCTTTTTGTCCTGTAGATTGATGGCTCCACACTTAAGACGATCTGCATGCAGCATGGTCCCCTTCTGACCTTTCACCTTGGCCTTACCCAGGGCAGGGCTCTGATTCGCTATAGCAGCCGTCTTGAGGCAGCCAAGGCCCAGGGTGCACTTCACATGTAGGTTCATTTATAACAACACGAATGCAATCCCTCATTCCAAGAATAATTCTGTCAAGAACGTGTAATAAAATGTAATATATATATATATATATATATAGTAAATATATATATATATATATATATATATATATAGTAAATATTGTATACATCCATTCACGAATTTGCTGGTTGCAATAAGATCTGAAGCCAGTGTTTTAGGATTTAAAAAATCTTGTTAAACTCATGACTGTGCTAAACAGGCAAATGAGTCCTAATTGTGTATAATGGGACATCATTTCAAAGCTTTGTCATTCAGAACGTAATGCTGGTGGTTAAATGATTCGCAATTCCTTTCTTTGTAGGTGCGTACTGGGCAACACCACAATCCTGGCAGAGTTCCCGAGTGAGGAAGAAGTGGCTCACTATTTTGCACATTGCCAGGCGACAGGTGCTGATGTGACGAGCACGGTAGGGGCAGCAGCTGCTGCTACGCAGGGTTCACCTGGCACTGGCACCATAGTGACCCAAGGTAGGGCTAGCTCTCCAAGAAGCGAGGGGGCAGTAGCGAGCACCATCTCGGGTGGAGATGGAAGTGGCGGTGGAGTGGAAAGTGGTTCCGTAGGTCCGAGTGGTGTAATGTCCCCCGGTTCTGGTTGGCAGGGTCTAGATGGTACAAGTAGCTGTTCAGAAACCTCCTCAGCCCAAGGACCTGGGCTGGGGATATTTTCCCAGTGGAGCGCCAATGGAGCAGGAGGGGTGGGAAGTGTCGGTGGAGCAGAATCTGGGAGGTCTGGACTTTGGGGGGGCATGGCTGCAGGATACCATGGCAGCAGTCTATGGGGAGCACCGCAAATGGAGGAGAGGCACCAAATGGACAGTCCTGCTGCTTTGTTGCCTGGTGACTTGCTGGGCAGTGGAGCTGATTCAATCTGAAGAGCCTTCACCTTTTGTCGGTTTGGACACACTGATATTGCATACACTGGGATACGTTATGTATTTACTATAGCACATCAACACATTTACAGATATGCATATATTAATGTTCCACACATGTGCATACATATACATTGTTTGCATATCAATGTGCTCACGCGTAAAGAAGAAATGTGAGACATGCTTACACACATTCTTGTGGCCAGACTTAAGCTATTATATAAATAAACGCAGGGACTGTTAGTTGTATACAGCCTTTTTTCCACAGATGAAGATTTCAACTGCTTAGACTTGAAAACTGAATAAGAATGATAAGTCGGCTGGTCTGAAAGACTAGACTAGACTGTATTGTGCTTAGTAAATGGAAGACTTTTGAACAGATTTACATTCATACACCAAATTCAGATGCACCTTTCTAAAAGAAGGGCACTGTACACAGCATTACCTTCATTGTATAAGAAAACTTAAAAACTACTACATGATGTGAGAACTGCAGTTTGTTTTCACACATCTGGAAAAATGACATTAATCCAAACACATGCAATCAGCTCTGAACAACAGAACTGCATCTTACTGTGTATGTCGAGTTTGTTTATATTTTTCCAGTTTCTTTGTAAGGCTTTAATTTTTGAATTGTGAAAATGATGACAAATGTTATTTTGTTTTCAAAATGCTGACCTCCTACTGTTTTACCTTGCGCACTCTTGTTATTATCTCTTGAATATGTTTGTTACTGTTGCAGTGATAAATGTTAAATTGAGGCTTTGTTGCATTTCTCCATGTGTGGATTCTGTATCATTCGCACTATGGACATGAGTATGAATGAGACTGAGACCAATTAAGTGGATTAAATCACCACTGTTAATTTGTGTGTGTGGGTGTGCGCGCGCGTGTGTGTGTGTGCATGTTACTGCCTGTCAGAAATGCAGGCAAGGCTGCTTACTATACAGAAGGTCTATACAAATTGTTTTGTGTTCATTGTACTGCTGACTGTGTTAAGAATATTGGCACTAATGCTTTTTTTCACTTATTAGAAGTTGTTTGTTTTTTGTGGAGTTAGATTTTTCTTGTTCAAACTGCAATAAAAATTTTAATGACACAAACAGATCAAGGCATATGCGTTGGGGGGTGGGTGTAAATGCCAAATCTTATCAAACTGTGTCGAAGTGGTGGGACGGGTGGGTTGGTTTGTTTACAAATGCAGAAAGAGTTACCATATGTTTGTAATGTTCTGATGTGTATTTGTTTTAAATTAAGACAGGCTTTAACACTCCTGTTCAGTGTTTTTGTTCGAGATTTTACAAAGGAAAACATATTTAAACTAATGAGAACAATATTAATAAAGTATTGGCTTGTTTTAAATGTGTATTGTCGTCAATTTGGGGATTCCATTCTTGTTTCTGAACTTTGAAGGTGATGTGAGAGAAAAACCCAACTTTCAACTGCATACCTTATCAATTACAGTATGATGACTTTGTGACGTTATTCATCGATTAGGCACGGGGCCGTGGGGTAGTCGGTCCATCTGCACCCCCTCCCACTACTGTACAATCATAACGAAATAAAACTATTTAACATCATGTGTTATCCTACTGTGAGGAACTGAAAATCAAAGAAAATATACTCCAACATGATTTGATTGATTTATGCATGCGGGAGACTTAAATGCATGTTCCAAAAATGATAACACGGACAGTTATGCGGGGGGAAAAAAAGGACATACGGAGAATTCGTAAGGACCACGAGTCGGTTCACAATGACGACAGAGTGAAAAATTAGTAGTTGTGCATTATTTCGTGTATAAAGGGGTGAAATGCATGCGTTGTTCCTTAAAAACCCGTGCCTTGACGTCGGGAGAATGACATCATCAATGCTTAAGTAACGGGGGGCGGAGTGGGGGCAGATTCGTGGAAGGGAGGACGGCCGCTCGTGCCACTGGAGCTTCTCAGGGACTATCAACAAGGAGTGCAACCGACGACAGAGCTGCGAGCTGGGGGAATGAGAGCCGCGAGAATCCGCTCCAATCCTCCTCGACCAAGGCTCCTACCCGCCTGACAACTACCGGGACACGATCTTCAGAGAACCAGCTTTCATACGAATCCAATATCGGGTAAGTGGAGGGTTCGGGAACCGGCGAAACCAAGGGGGAAAAGGGGCCTGATTTGGCCGAATCAGAGTCTACTATTCACGGCTTAGCAGCATAGGGGGAGGGGGCACCTAGATGGTCCTGTCTATCAACATAGACCAGTCTAGTACAAGAATGGATGTGGTTTTAAATAAAATACGAAATGTGGACATAATACTTGACGTACAAAGTGTGAAGCTTATCTTAATGTTGATGAAATGGTGCAATTGTTTCGTATCAAGGTTCTGGCTAACCCACCACCAAGTAACGCTAGCTTGCTCTTGATAGCTAACGGTATAGTGACACCCTTTCTTCGTTATTAAAAGTCATTTTCAGGCATGTAAATGCATTTTTTACATGTCTGGTTACACTTCGTGGGTAGCCGAAGGTGTTGGAACATTTTGACAAAATTTGATTATTTAGGATGTCGCTCTTGTCTGTTAAGCGTGATCGACCTGCTCTTCATGAAATAGCTAACGTAGCTGAGTAAATCTTGACTACCGTTGAGCAACATACTGTGTTGTATATATTTTATTCTATGTTTTGGATCTGCTATAAGGCTGCTCGGTGCTGGTTGTCGAGTTTGTAATGCAAGTTGATTTTGGAATGACAGCAGTGTGAGAGGCGTTGCAGTACTGCTTTTCATGCGTGATTGTGAAATCCTTTGGCTTTAGGGCTGTGACACTTGCTTTTCCCCCCCCCTCATTAGTGTTACGACCCAATTAGTTGTTTTTTTTTCTGAAGCTTTTATACGTAAAGTTCACCAATCGAACATCTAAAACATGCGGATTTCTCTTTGGAGACTGCAGAATATAGTTTGTAGGAACACCCTCAGCCAAACTGATCTCTAAATAGAAACTAAAATGCAACCTGGCCATTGTCCTGTTGATGATTTATACTATAGCTTATGATGCAGTATGAGTCCCCGTTCACCCCCAAAGGCTCCTACTATCACATTTATGCAGTGAAATGTGAAATAAAAAGTGACAGGGTGAGGCAACTTTAGTAGCTACTTTTTTACTAGTTTCCTCCAGTCTCTGTCCTGCTTTGGCCACATGATGAACAGTGTCAGTCTAATGCAGGGGTGGGGGACTATGGGCCACATGACTCACCATGCAATTCTATTTTATTTTCATGCAACCATTAAGCCTTGCCACTTTTAACTTGTAAATGATCCTATGTAATGTTATATTTGTGATGAATCATTGAATAGTAGTATCCTCTGAGGACTTGATAACTAAAACAACCCTTGTTAGGAAAACTGTTCCCCACAGCTTGTCAGATGACATCTGGAGTGTATATATGTTCTCAAAATGCCCTTCCAAATATGAATGTCAATGTTGTGTCAGTACATGTACAAACCTCACTTCCCATTATGCCAGAAGGAGCAACACAGGTTGGTTATTATTTGTTTTTAATAATTGCACAGCATGTTGAGCGAAAGAGAAACATAATCAAATGCAATGTAAATAAACCAGATGGACCTGATCTCAACAGGCTGTGTAAAAGTGTGTGTCACTGATCCTCTACCACGTAATTGGATTATGGCACTTTTTGTGTCACTTTGTGAAAAATGCTCCTTGCTAACTCAGATACTTTACTGCGCGCACAAGACACTCTTGTGGCGTATTGAAACCTGACCCTTAATGGACCTAAATCCATCACCTCAACAAAAGCAGATTGGTTTTCTTTTCGCAAGACGGGGACGAGGGGCTTCTGTGGCCTCCTTTTTTAAATGTGTCGCATCATCTGGTGTTTTCATGTGAAAAATGGGCCGAGTGAAATGACAGATTTGTGTTAAGTGCCATGATGCTTGCAGAGATGTTAAATTGTGATAAGTGAACATGTTAATGTGAATATGCCTGTCAAATACAGACATTTAGATCTGGACTTCATGTTTCAAAAAGGTGCGCAACTATTAGGAGACTTTTCATTGGTAGTTCTGAAAGATTAGTTGGCTTTGGTCATCAAATTAATCAACAATTGTTTTGATATAATCGATCATTTAGAGCCACTGTTTAACTTGAAACACTTAAAATCCTCAGGTTTCAGTTTTTCAGAAGTTAAATATTCTCAGCTTTCTGTCTTCCTCCATGAAAGAAGACTGACCTTTTGTGTTTGATCCAAATATTATAAAAAATTGCAAACATGCGCTTTTAAATTGGGAAAACAAGGATCAAAATTTGTGCCTATTATCCAGAACAGTTACAGATCAAACCAGTGACTGAATCCTAGCCATTTATCGGAAAAAAATAATACGTCAATTACCGTTTTTTCAAACTATTTACTAATTTTTACCTGCAGTAGCCTCACAAGTGTGCGTATGTCAATTTAGTAGCCCTTTATATAGATTAGTACCATAAGCAGTAGCTCTCAGTTTCAAAAACTTTGGTGAATACATCGCTCGTTCTCATCTGATATTGTTGCTTTTTTGTTGTTTAGTTGTAATGGTGACTTTTCTTATGTGCACTGCTTGCACTCACAACATTGCTTCAAATAGACAGGAGCTATACTTACTATGAATGGTCACTTACCTATAAAATAATAGTAATAAATACATATTTTTTTCTCCATAGTCATACAATTGCCCCCCCCCCAAAACTTCTCTTCCAATTGGCAACTGCGAATTCTGCCGAGCCCACGTTTTGTTATTTCTTTCCCCCCGCCCTTGTTTTTGCTGATCTCACTGCAACCACCTACCCTCGCCCAGCTACCCACCAAATCTATTTGTGCATGACTGGAGGGCAGACAGCTGTTAGCTGATCCACTCATCCAGCTCAGTTCTCATCCGAACTCTGTTATATTGATTCGTCCGACGGGCTCGTTCTCTTCTTCCACCACTCCCATTTCTCTTTAATATTTTGACAACAGGTATAGCGAGAATTAAATTATCTTGATGTCACTTGTTCTTTGCCTTCTAATTGTCACTGTGTATGTTTTTTGTCACTTGTTTTGAAATTACAGCGACTGCTCGCAATCATGGAGCTCAGAGTGGGGAACAAATATCGGCTTGGACGAAAGATAGGGAGCGGTTCCTTTGGAGACATTTACCTTGGTAAGTAGAAAAATGTATTGACTTTGTTTGTGTTGCAAAAGTTTCACTTTTGTTTTCGTAATCAGTTTTATCAAACTTTACCATTGAATTCTCTTCAGCCTAATTGTCTTTCATACGCATTTTATGGATCCGTAAATGATTGCAGCTACGATTGGTTGTTTGGATCTCTTCAGGTGCCAACATTGCCACTGGTGAGGAGGTAGCCATCAAACTTGAATGTGTGAAGACCAAACACCCACAGTTGCACATTGAGAGCAAGTTCTACAAGATGATGCAAGGAGGAGGTACAATACAATGCAATACAATTTTATTTATATCGCGCATTTCACAACAGCTGGAGCTGTAACAAAGCGCTTTCCGTTATTAACACTAATACAGCAGACATCGTTTAAAAAAAAAAAAAAAAAAAAAGATGCCTTTTTTTCAGCAATTATCAGTTTCCCAACCAGGGGCATGTGTACCCAAGTTGTGGCACAAGTCTACATGGAATGATTGAATGTATTTACAAACAAAGGCTGTGTTTGCATAATTCCTTAAAATGACAACATTAATTTGCACAGAACATTTTGAACCTGCCAAGCCACCACACTCAAGACAATTGGAAATATATTATGAATTTAAAAAGAAAGGAGGAGGGGCATTATTATAACCAAGCGTTTTTAAAAAATAAATGTGCAATTTTTTTTAGCTTTTAGGACATTCAGTTAAGACGTTAGTTTAAAACTTTGGCTATTTGTGATGAATTGCAATCAATTTGATGCCAATGGTGTGTATTTGTTCATTCTAGTGGGAATTCCATCGATAAAGTGGTGTGGCGCAGAGGGAGACTACAATGTGATGGTGATGGAACTACTCGGTCCCAGTCTCGAGGATCTTTTCAACTTTTGCTCCCGAAAGTTCAGCCTGAAGACCGTCCTGCTCTTGGCAGACCAAATGGTATTTTGATGTCATGAGTGCATTTTTAGAAGTGCTAGTTTTGCACATGACTGGATTTGATGCCCCAGTGGTTTTGTTTAAAACATTCAAATTTTCCAGGTTCCCTGTATGCATGCATTTTATTTTTTGCATTTGGCTGTCCCCATTTTTTTTTACTCAAATGATATCATTTTGACCCTCTTGTTGAGTTTTTCCATTGTCAAATGCTGTGTAAGATCCAAAGTACAGCACAACATGTTATAGAACACTGGTCAACGTCCAATTGATCTGAATTCAAACATATATTGTCGCATAGGAATTAATGTGAATAGTAAAATCTTGTCCAGGGTCAAGCTGTTGCCATCGTAAAAAAATAAAACCCTCTACCTTACCGTTATTTCTGAAGTATGTCCTCCGGTTAGTTCGACTAACAGTTCCAATGTATGTTATTAGAATGTCTGTCGAGGTGTCTTGTGATCATGAATGCAGGTCATTGTGCCGTCTATATGCAAGAGCAAAAATGTATTCCTTTTCTTCTCTCATCCATCTTTAGATAAGCCGAATTGAGTACATCCACTCCAAGAATTTCATTCACCGTGATGTAAAACCAGACAACTTCTTAATGGGGCTTGGCAAGAAGGGCAATCTTGTGTACATCATTGACTTTGGTCTCGCCAAAAAGTACCGCGATGCCCGCACACACCAGCACATCCCCTACAGGGAGAACAAGAACCTGACAGGCACAGCACGTTACGCTTCGATCAACACTCATCTTGGAATTGGTAAGCAGCACAAGGAACATATTCACTAACCTGTATGGAATAAGTTGCTTGTTTTCAGTCTTGATTTTTTTGGACGCCCAAATATTGACTAATAGCCATGCATCCTCTAGTAATAACTCTTTAAGTGTTAATGTCTAGAATTTACCAGAACATCCAGCCAGTTCATTTGAAGCGTTGAGAATTTCAAGCCTTAATATTCTTCATCTTCTGGGTTCCTTTGTTTTAACACGAAAAACAAAATTGACTTTTACTTTTGAAACTACAAAACATAATTTTGCTTCACTTTCCAAGTCCATTTAGGAAACATTGAGAAGCTATAAACGCTGAAGTAGAAATTTACAATCTCCATTTCATATCATCTGTGGCTGTGTGTTGGCATATCTGCTACCCTCATTTAAAATGAATCAATCCAGATTATTTTCCACACAGAGCAGAGCTAATGGCTGACTGAATGCACCTTCAGTCCTGTTGTTTATAGGCATTCTCCTTAATTTATTATAGATTGCACTCTGGGCCACTATGACATCTGCCTGTTAACACTATTTTGTGTTGAAGTAGACCCGGGTTGAGATGTGATCTCTACATAATGTGTTTTCCCAGTAATTTTTTAATTTTGATTTTAAAATAAATAACATCCAAACTAAAGCCTTTTAAATGTAAATATAAGTCCTATTGCTATTCATGTCCGGCCACTACTTCTGTCCCGTTCCACAGCGGCATAATATTCCTGACGTGAAATGATTGTGTAGACGCACTTAGGTTTTTATTTATACGGACTACATCAAACCCGTACGATTCATTTGGCGGGGAAAAAAAATAGCCCATGACATTGACACTGGTCTTCATGAATTGTGTAATCCTCTGCGTCATGCAGAACATTTTCCATGATTGGGACTTTTATATTGACCTTTTTATTCAGTTACAATTTACCAATAAATATAGTAATTATGTCTATTATGTTTCTTCTTTTGCTTTCCACTGTGGACTAGTACTACTTGTGATTTGTTGACATGATGCAATTCTGATTATATTAATACTATCAACATTTTTTTTATCCTATAAATTTGAGTTATTGGTAAAAAAAAAAATAATTAATTACTGGCATCTTCACGGTAATCAAGGGGACAGAAGTGAAACCGTATGGGAGTATATTTTTCCCCATTTTGTGAATGTGAAAATTAAACAGTAATTTAGATCGTTGAGGTTCAGATAAGGGATGGATGTCCAAAAAGCCTGTCTTTTGTTGAACAAAATAAATAGCGGAGTGTGCAGCTTTCCTACAGGTTGTAGGAAGTCACTTTTTATTTTGTTAAAATCAGCCAAATTAGCAACATGGCTCCCATGTTTGTGGAATTTTCTGAAGAAAAACATGGATTGAGAACTTCAAAGGCCTCTTAAATACTCCATAACAAATAAATTCAGGAAAATGCAGAGACTAAAGTACATTACAGTCTATCCTCATCTCACCAATAATGTCTCTTCTGTGCTATTTAGGATGAGGTTAGCTTAGACAACAACGTTGAAAAGGTCACAGTCATCGGAAAAGTGCTACCCCAAGTAGCAGACAAAACGGCAACGTTGAATTGGTTGATAAATAAGTTATAATTTTTAACTCTAATTTAAAGACTTTGTTGACCAAATGTTTCTGTAGTTAACAACAGCATTTCCCCCAAAGATCATTTTGTCCGACACAAAAAGAAAATTTTCTCTGGAACCCATCATCCCATTTTATTTATTTATTTATTTTTTTTTTATTCTTGGTGTTCTGTACTCAGGCTGAAGTGGCCATCCTAACCACACATAGCATTTTCACACTGTTGTTTTGGGAAAATCTCATCAAAGAATATATAACTTGCAGCTCTTAACTCTTGGAAATGTTTTTTTCCAGAGCAATCCAGACGTGATGACTTGGAGTCCCTCGGCTACGTCCTCATGTATTTCAACCTGGGATCCTTACCCTGGCAAGGCCTGAAGGCTGCTACAAAGAGACAGAAGTATGAACGAATCAGCGAGAAGAAAATGTCTACACCGATTGAGGTTCTTTGCAAAGGGTACCCTTGTAAGTCAACTGGATTTTCTCTCGGTTTTGAACTAAAACAAATCTTTTCACGAAAACTACAAAGCATTAACTTTTTTGTGATTCTCTTACAGCGGAGTTCTCCACATACCTAAATTTTTGCCGATCACTCCGATTTGATGACAAGCCAGATTACTCCTACCTGCGACAGCTCTTCAGAAATCTCTTCCACCGGCAGGGCTTCTCCTATGATTATGTCTTTGACTGGAATATGCTCAAGTTTGTAAGTTGACCAAAGTGTCTTATTTAAGTAGTGATGATTTACTAATTGTCACTGAGACTGTCCTCCATAGTTGATTTTAGTTTTGAGGGGAAAAAAAAACCTTAAAAACATGGCTGGTCTTGGACTACAGGGGGCCACCCGGACGACTGAAGATGGAGACCGGGAGAGGAGGACCGGTGATGAGAGGGACGATCGGATTGGTGTTGCTCCCAGGGGTTCCGCTGCACGAGGTCTCCCGCCAGGTCCCAATCCTGGACCTGCCAACAGAGTCAGAAACGGACCAGAACAGGCCATCTCTAACCCTGCTTCACGAGTCCAACAGTCCGGTGAGTTGGACCCTGAATGTGAGCAAAGTCTCCAACTGATGTTCCCAATGAAACAGCTTTCGTCACCATACTTACTGTCGTCTGGTGTCAATGCGTTGTTTCAGGAAACACATCGCCCCGCGCCATTTCTCGTGCGGAGAGGGAAAGGAAGGTGAGCATGCGGCTCCACCGTGGGGCTCCAGCTAATGTGTCGTCCTCCGACCTTACAGCCCGTCACGATCAATCCAGGATTTCCACATCACAGGTGAGAAGATACTCATATCACATTTTACACCGGTTATCGTTCACGACCCCGCTATCTCTCGTATTTTCTAAGTGGTACTTTAAATGAATTTCACAGGAAGGCAAGGCAGCATTATTTATATAGCGCAAAGACACACCTACACGCATTTACAAACACAACTGTTAACATTCAAAAGCAAAGCAGAGAAGGCTGAAGGCAGGTTGCTTCATATGGTCTCTCTCTTTATCGCTAATTTGCACCTATCTCAGGTGAAAACCTGTTCATTGTTGTAAAAATTGTATCGCTCTGGAGTCACATGTCTCCTCTCTGTGCAGGTGAGCGTGCCATTCGAGCACATGGGCAAATAAAATCTCCTTGGTTCTGCATGAACGTGAAAGTGGAAGGTAAGCTCGCCTTGTTAATTGGTGGGATGGTTGCCGAAGCACACTACTTAATACACGTGACTAATAATTGTTTTTCTTGCAGGGGCCGCAAGGTATGGTTGTGTCTCTGGTCCCTTCCTTCATTTTTACTCCGACTAATGAAAAGATTGATGCCAATGGACACATGGATCTTTGGAAAAGTACAACAAATTCCAACAGGATCCTGCAAAGAACTTTTTATAGTAGCCAGCATCCAGTCTTTTTATGAAACCTCTGCGAAACCCTGGATCATCATCATGCCGATGCAAAAAGTGACAGTGCTACATCATTGTTGCTTGTGACTGATCCTCCCCCTTCCTAGAAACATCCCCCTAACAAGCTTTCTGTCTGAATAAGAGGAACGTTTGACAATGAAGTAAAAGGATGACGGGCACGAGCATGTTTCATTTCAAAAGTCAACTCCCTTTTTTTGATCTTGTCTTAGCGGAGAGTTAGCCCTTTTTGGGAACGATGGAAAAGGGAAGTCAGTGATTGTAGTGTTATGAGAGACAGAAGAGGTTTTAAAAGTCTTGTCTCAGCTCTTAGTTCTGTTTCCTCCTGTGAGTTGCTTGCTCGTCCTTGATCTGTTGTGTGATAAGTTACTGTCCCTCGAATCTCAAACCATCAAAAATATCCAGTACTGATTCCTTTTAACACGTGTGCTCTGTCCTCTCAAATGCAAGTTCTCACCATATTTTTTTTCAAAAAGAAACAAAAAACACTCCCAAGTCTTGAGGCAACATCGTCAAGAAATGACCAGTGTATTTGACCAGACACCGTTGCACCCTGTTGGAACCAACACAAAATGGTTGCAATTTTTACGATAATTCTTACTGTTAAATGTTTTTTAATGTTGTTTTTACCTTTAGGGGAGCTGGCAGACCCCAATAGGATTATTTAGAGTGGTGGGAGCATCCTTTTTTTTTATGTTTACATCACTGTAAATATTTGTATTTTTTAATTTTGACGTAAAAGCCAAAATGTGTTTTTTGTTTTAAGATGTAAAGTAGAAAAACGCATATTAATGGGATGAGTTAAAAGGTTTTGGTATTTAAATTACAACATTTTGGACATCAATATTGCTCTGCCAGCTGGGTCGTGAATGCGTTGCGTGTGCGTGTTTCAAAGTTTTTAGGTGTGAGAGTGTGACTGTGTAATCCCTGATAAGAGTTCAAGGTTCATTTTGTGTCTTTTGGGTTATTTTTCTTTCAGCTATTTATGTTAAACTACTATGTTATGTTATTTTATTTTTTTTTAAATGTTTCTTTCATTTTGTCACCAGAAGCAACTTTTGCCATGTTTGTCTTGGTTTCTCTTTCCTTCAAATGCTGTCTGATCACCTAATAAAACACAGGGCTTTGTATATTCCCCTTGCAGAAATTAGTCCAATACCTGATGTCACATTTTAAGTTTTTAAACTCCTGCGATTTTGATGATGTCACTAACTGACTCCATTACAGGGATGTGTAAATAGCTTGGTACTGTGTAATTACCTTTGTACAGGGCACCATGACCCAGTGGCAGTGTAACTGTTGTATATGTGTGTGTGTGTTTGGGAGGGGGGGTTATTAAATAGGTTAAGGTGACAGAATTTCACTTTATGTATTGTGTACTGATATCTTGTACAGTTCTTTAACACTTTATTTACAACAGTATTTGTGTATATTTTATGAAGTAATAAAACTGAATCTCACAATCTCTTTGGCTTTATTTCATCACCTGTGTTGCGCATGATTGGCAAATGTTCATGTACAATTAATATTGTATTAAGTTTACACACTATTTAAATGTCAGGAGTTGAGAAATAAATCAAGATAATCGACCAAGAGAAAACATTTCAAAACGTAATATCAATGTGAGTTATAGTAAATACCACTTAATAGTTTCTGAGTTTTTTTCTATTTTGAAAAGTAAACAATTTGTGGTTGCGCAAGTGCGCACACCCCCTGATAACGCGCGTCATCTCAGGGTTCAGAATTAACCAATCACAGTAAAACTGTTTAATGAAGTCAGCTGATAAAAAAAAATAATTTCAGTTTATCTAGTAGGCCCGCGGTCACTCTGTAGTGATAATGAAATAGCACATTCATGAGTAAACTGAATTTCTCCACCATTTAATACTGCTTTTTCCTAATGATTTTGATAAAGTGAGCAATTTTTACGTGGCAAAGGCACACGCACACACTGCGCATGTGCGGCTATCTGATGTTTGCTTTGGCATCCACTGGTGGTGATGTGAAGAAGGACTAACGGCACAGTCGTATTCGTCTTCGAAAGAAAGTCACAAAAGAGAGTCGTCGTTATATGCTCTTTACTATTTTAGGGCTTGGCAAAACCTTGTTTTGTTTATTTTTCACCTGAATTTACGCAGAAAAACAAGCTAACACGGGATTGGAAAAGACAAGCTATCGCAAGCTAGGAGCTCTCGCTTTAGCCCTCCCAGCTATTCCCACATTTGCTAGCTGCTGCCAACAAGCAAATGCGTTTGTGTTCTAGCAGCAGAGCAAAGTTTGTATTCATGGGCCGTCGGAATGCCACATTTTAGACGGTTATCTCGAAAAAGTGCCTAACCTACTCGAGATGAGCTAAATTGATGTTTGGATACAAAGCGGTTCCGCTGACTCAACAACCGCAGAGGAGGTAAGTATTATACGTGTGTCATGCAAAAAATATGTAACATGTATTTTAAAGTCACAAATTATTTATTAACGTATTAATGATCCAAGTGAAGATAAGCAGTTCCGATAATGGCAGGAGGGACAATTGTTTTTTTTCTCGAGCCAGTGTTTGTTCTCAATGCATTTGAACATAATTTGAGAAATAAAATGACACGAGAGTGAGAGAGGCAGCCCACTCGCCTGCAGACATATGTTGACCTGTCACAAATACTACTGATGAGTAGAACGTTCCAGCCTCGCAATATGTAATGACTTGGGCATTTTCCGGTCAATGCACAGTAGGACAGTATTGAACCTAATTAAGACATCAATTTACATTCTAATCAATGTAAAACCATATTAGCTTTCTGTCTGTTTTATTTATTATGAACAAATCATCAGTCCTGAATTGGTAAATGTTCGTGCAAACTTGTAGTATGTTCAAAACAGTAGCGTTTGGAGCCAAGGGGGGCACAGGCCCCAGGCAACCACCAGCAGGGAGCATCTTCATTGAGCATTTGATCAAAAATGAGTACTTAGCTTTAGATACAGTGCAACCAAATGGCTCTTCAGGCTTACATGCCTTTGTGGACATTGTGCACGTTGAAAGTGTCAGGAATTAATTGTGATTGATTAATCAGGACCTAATCATTAATCAGCAGAGTGATTTCGTCATTCAAATTCAGCATAATTAGAGATGCAAACATGTCATGACAGCAGGTTCTGCGTCCACAGCGACGTTTCGGGTAATTGGTAGTGATTCTGCCATACGATGGATTGATAATGAAATTTGTTGCCAAGATATTCAATTAGCAATTTGATTCAAAATTGATTCATTGCTACAGCTCTGATATATTTAATAATTTATTTGTATTTGTTTGTATGATGGCCAGTCAAAATGTGTCTTTATGTGAGCTTGTCCGAGGATAGGTGTTAGGTTCTACAGTAAAAGGTGCGAGTCGGTGAGTTTGCGAATGGTCAGGCCCTAGTGGTGGGCGATATGGCAAAAATGTCATATTGCAATTTAAAAAAAAAAAAATCACAATCATGATTTTTTTTGGGGGGACAAATTTGCAGTTATGACCATTTTACTGTCAAACCTAAACATATTTAAAATGAATATAAAACCCTAAAAGAAAAAAAATACATTAAGGCAACTTTGAACAGGTTTTTATTTAAATTGTGCATTTGTTTAGCAAAATGTGCAGTGATGGTAAACATAAAAGGTAAAATAATGTAAAAATAAAAACATGTGGCACTTTTGTAACAAAAATTAAATGCACAAATTGTAGTAATGGAAAATGAAGTGTAATTGCACATCCACTCCAGTAGTTGGCGGTTGTGCTGTCATTGCACATTGTGCACAGCGACTATTAACTCTAAGGTGCTGGTTTGTTTTGCAACGAAAATACTATTATTTACAGTTGCGGCGGAGCGTGGGTGGTGGGGTCGGGTCGCAAATTGTTTTCTTCTTGATGGGGGGGGTATAACAGAAAATAATTGAGAAGCACTGAGGAATAAATAAAAAAAATATTCCAAGTGGTTTATGAAGATTGTTTCATCTATTTCACCAAATAGTTTATTTTAATGCGTCAAATAAAAGTGCAACCCTACGTTATTAGTTCTTTGCTCTTAAAGTGCAACAATTTAGAACAAATATTGAAATTTAGCACCTACTACCTGAGTGAACAATACAGCTACTTTAGAACAAATTGTGTTCAGACATTTTCAAGCTTTAATCTCGTACAGTAAAAGGAGATGCATTATATGAAGGATTACAGTCACACATTTTTAGCCAGGAACACTAATTTGTCAATTTTATCTGGCTTGAGAGTAGCCTTTTGGCAAGTTACTATGTTGCCACCAGTGCTGGAGATTTGTTCTGTGGGAGCACTAGTGGCGGGGATGCACAGATACTTTCGAGCTAATTGGCTGACTCTCGGAAAGTTTCCTTCGTGGAGTCTCCACCATTCAAGAGGATCCATTTTACCGTCTGCATTTGGTGTGGACAGGTAAGCCTTCAGTTCCTCATCTATTGCCTCTCTTAGAGTTGGGAGGGCAGACATGGTGGCAGTTACAGATACATCACCTGAGATTTTTAAAAAGTCGGCTAAAGTTTTCTTCTTTGCTTTCTTTGGTGGACTTTGTATCTCAGAACTCTGTGATGTGGATGGAGGCTGATTGTGTGCTTGTGCATCAAGGATGGACTCCAGCTCAGACACGGCTCTGGCTTTTACTCCCTGTTTCCTGTCACTGTCAATGTATTGGGATTTGAACCTGGGATCAAGAAGAGATGCCATGTCCAGCAGGGCGTCAGTGGCGGGATCCTGGTATTTTTCTGTGATGTAGTTGAGGATGGTTGTCTTCATCGTGTTTGTTAGCTCATTGTCCTCATTGTCCAGTTTAAGGAGGTTAACCTTCAGCAGGTGCAGGACTGCCTTGACATAAGAGACACTCATATATTCCTCCCCTGAAAGTGCATCTGTGAAATCTCTCAGTGGACAAAGGGCCTTCTTTATGGCCTCCATTACATCAATATCTTGCCATGGTGGCACCAAGTGCCAGGTCTTCTTGTCGTCCTTCAGGACGTGAAAAATTGCCTTTTTTTGCTCCAACACTCTCTCAATCATGGCAAGTTTGGAGCCCCATTGGGTTGGCGACTCTGTGATGAGTTTTTGTTGAGGTAGATTCATTTCAGTTTGAGCTTGACTCAAATCCATTTTCTTCTGCCAGCTGCAGGAGAATGCACTCACCACTTTCTTGCAAACAGAAACTGCACGCGATACATGAGGATTGTTGGAACTTTTTGCTGAAAGAAGAACACAGTACATTAACCACCACATGTATTGATTAAATTAAACTAAAATCAGGTTAAATACATGGTGTCATTGACTATTGTTTTTTTGAAACAGTCTATCCAAATTATTGTGATTACTCTCATGCTATATTTTCCACAAAGTTAACATAAAACATTTTGCATGTTTTTAAATCATAGGCTCGTGTAAAACATGACATTATATAGACTCATACAGTTTTCAGTGTTCTTATCCATCCATCCTAAGCCATTTATCCTCACGAGGGGCGCGAGCGTTGTTTTAATCAAAGCTCGTTTCATCATAGACTAGCAAAATAAATTACTATTTTGTGTTCTTAATTTGAGTTATTTGATAAATAAAATGTCATTTTAAGATGCAGCAATGCATCAATAACTAATGCTATTACTGCTCGTATTAAGATGCTAAGATTTTTACGTGATCGAGTAATAAATATTTGGCCCATTTTTTGCTTTATCACTTCATTTATTTATTCATTCATTTACAGTTCACTTACCAACGGCCAGGTGCAGTCCATGCCCAAAACATGGCAGAGTAGTCCAATTGTTGAGTTCCAAAGCCTTCACCATGGTAGGCCCACTGACTGTGGTCATGCAGGTCATATTTTCCTCTTTCAGTCCCCAGCACTGAAGAACATCCCTCAGTCCTTGCGCTATGAGCTCCCCGTTGTGATCTTCGGGAAAGCACGTCGTTTGGAGAGTCGCACTACAGAGTTTCCAATTGTGAACATAATGAATCGTCAAGCTTACATAAGGCTCCGAAGTGCGACTGAACCATAGATCACTTGATGTTGCAAAAAAACGGACGTTCTGAACTTGGCGTTCAAGCTTTTCACGGCATTCGGAGTACAGGCGTGGAATGGCAGTGCGAGAGAAATATTTACGGCTGGGCAGCTCATAACGCGGGTCTATTACTTGGAATAGTCTTTTAAACCCCTCGTTTTCCACTGTTTTAACAGGAATTGTGTCTTTAGCAAGGTAAAAAGTCACTGCCTCGGTTACTTCGTTCCATCGCTTGCTTGTTCTTTCGTATGGCGCGTCCTTGTGAAATGACTGCGGTACCGTTGGTTGTGTTAGCATGAAGCTAGCGCCCGCCTCTTGGAGCCATGTGTCCGATCTCCGTGTGATTTGGCTGTTGGCGTAGTGGTTTGGGTGCTGTCTCCGCAAGTGATTAAAAAGGTTCGTCGTGTTGCCACCCGATGCCCGAACGCAGTCTCTGCAAACTTTGCAAATGACTTTGCTTTGCGCCTTGTCCTCTGGGGAAAAACCAAACCAAATCCACACTGTTGATGTGGAGTTTCTTTTAGGGACCAACTCGGTTTCGTGGTGACTTTCAGCCATTGCTTCCTGCAATACAAACAAGCAGGGACGCGGGAGTGTGACGTAATGTGCACTGGTCGTGCTGTGATTGGTTGGTTGGAGACGCGTCTGCCGCTCGGAACCGCCGTAGAGTGAAGCTGTATAGCACATGCGCTATAGACGATCTTGCAATATTTCGTTCTTTATGAGATCGTCTACACGTCGAAGTCCTTAAAATCTAATTTCGTCTTATCCCCCACTACTGGGTCAGTCGTAAATTAATGTGGGTTCAGCACAAAAATAAATAACTGACCACAGTGAATCTTTACTCTCGTAATGTCGCAGGAGCTGTGCAATAGAAAAAATATAACCACACTACTTGTTTTTCAACATGACTAATTTGCAATGCTTTATTGTCACACCTTGACAAAAATATGTTGCTGCCCTGAGTTGGTTTATACAGTTTCTACTTATTAATAGCAAGGACAATTCCAATGTGTTCCATGTGCTGTCTGAGTCATCCTTACACGAATTTATGCCAACCTTCTTAGCTGGTGCTGAGAGGAGGCAGAGAGTCGTTTTTTCAGTCACTGATTAGATCATTGCATTCCCGGAATTAACACTGACGTACTGTAGATGAAGGTGGAGCAACACGGCATCCATTATTTATTTAGAAGGTATTGCTTTGTAACTTTGTTATCCATGTCACAACTAACTTGTTTTGTAACCTCTTACAAGAAAGAAATGCTAGATTATTTAGGATACAGAATACAACCGATTCCTTCCAAGTCCTGTGGGACGGAAGCTGTTCCTGAACCATGGTCAAAGGAAGTAAAGCTTTGAGGAATATAATGCTCGCAGTCTTTTTTTTTTTATCCGAAAGTGGAATTCATTACTCTGTGTGTATTTGGGTTGAGTTGTCAAGCAAGTGAAACACACAACAACTTTTTAAGATACCATGACATTATTGATTGTCTTGGTTAAAATATTCCTTTTTCCTCCTTTCTTCAAACAGATGAGTCAGCTTTGGAGGCGAGACATTCCTTTGTCAGAGAGGCTGGCGAATGATTCTCCATCAGGCTTTGCCCCCAGGGCCCCTGCCACCATGCCCCCTCGGGGCTCAAACTCCTCCTTCATACCAGAAGCCCCAGAGGTCACCCCGGAGCAGCCCATTTTCCTCATGACCTCTACTGCCCAAACGATATCAGGTTTTTTTGTTTGGACGGCACTCCTGATCACATGTCATCAGGTGAAGACAGTTCCATGTTATTACCACGTTTCTTTTTTCACTGCCAGTATGCATGGTATTGATCTGATTTGTGCCCTGTTTCCTCTAAACATGATACTCTTTTTGGTGCATTTCGCCAACACCCAGTAGGGGTAACGTGCCTTTTACAGAGGAATGGGTTCTCACTTAACCATGTAGGCAATATTTGTAAAGTCCTGCATTGTTCTTGTTTGCAATAGGAGACTCCTCACATGTGTGCTGTCATACAATCTTGTCACTGAGGTCCACAGAAAATGTATGGCTTTGTTTGTGCATTGAAATGCAACGGTCAACTGTATGGAACCTTCTATTGACAGACGTGTACCTCTGCAAAGTCCCATCACTAGGGGTAAAAATCTGAAAGACTTTATAGAAAACTTATTTATTATAGTTGTACCCCCTCCACATGCTATAAATACATTTAAACTCATTAAAACTTATTATGACACACTTTTCTTTAAGTATAGCTTAGAACCTGTCCTCGCCCTCTTGCTCAAACAGTTCTCCAAATAAGAAGCCAAGTGTGCTTGCTTCACACACTACAAACAATAATTTTATCTTACAAAAGTCCATTAGCTTAATGCTGCATTTGACAAGTGTGATTCCTCTCACGTTACAGAAATGTTAAGTAACATCTCCCTTAAGGCAACTGGTTCATCCGTGCAATTGTTCTCTGAGCTGATGCAGCTCGTGTAGAGGTTTAGTGTTTTCTTTCTCTCAGGCAGCAAGGTGAGTGATGTTGGGTCTGCTCCTCTAGCTATCAGCCCTGTGTGAGCAGTGTAGTGTTACTCAGGTAGATTGTGAGTTGACCTTTTTTTTTTTTAAACAAAGGTGTGTGTCTGTTTACACTCCAGGAAAAGTGATAGGTGGAACATTGTGCAGTTTGAAAGGAGACTGATGGCTGAGACGTTATGGTCCGCCCAGTTCTTCCTGCTGTCCGCTCATTTGAATAGACGTGATGAAAGCCAAGTAACAGTTCCCCAAAACAACCAACCTTGCACACACACAGACAACCACCGTGTGCTTGCACAACACAAACTTTCACATAAACATGTCTCTAACATTCAACTTAAGCAAATATTTTCTGTTGTCATGTGACTGAGCCGCACAAAGTAGAGCTAAATTAATGGTGAATGACAGTGAATATTTTATTTGTTCCTCTTGTGCTTCTGGTTTGATGTGATTGAAGATTCCCCTCTTTCATTCTCATTGTGAAAGATTTAATTTCACATTGGCTTGTGCCAGGTATCATGTTGTAGTCTTCTGCAAATGATTTATAATGCAGCACTGTGAGCATGCACAACAAGTTGCAGTTTAGATCTTTTTCATCAAATAAATGCTCCGACTGAATGTTTTGCTTTCACTTTCTCACCTGTGTTCACTAGCATGCTGACAAACCGAGACCTTTCAAACATTTCTTCTTATTGTTCAGCGAAATGTATGAATTAAACCTCAAACATTAGTTGGTGCTAATAATCTCTTAAGGCTATTAAAGTCATCTTGTATGCAATTACAAATTGTGTGACTGACTCAACTACGTGCAAATGCATTGCTCATTACAATGTCTTAAATGTCTCGCATTATGGAACCTAATAAAGTTGACCTCTTTGTTTCCGCAGATCTACATGCACCTACGTTACTACAGCTCTCCCAATGAGCAGAGGCATATCGTGAGGATTCTCTTCATTGTCCCCATCTATGCCTTTGACTCCTGGCTCAGCCTTCTATTCTTTACCAATGAGGAGTACTACGTCTACTTTGACACAGTTAGAGATTGCTACGAAGGTGAGTGGACAAAGGAGTGAGCCTTGAGCTGATAAACAACGTTGTTCTGCTATCAGACTGGATAATATGGCGCCATAGTCGCCACAGAGATGAGTCAATGTTGTCCATCAGAGAAAGTATAAATTGTGACATCGCAGTCATATAATAAATGATGTTGACAAAGACCTCAACCTTCATTATGATATCTGCGGCCTGTTGAAGATTACTGTACAGGAAAGGGCTAACTTGTTTCCTAGCAACCAATCCACTGAAAGGCAGTGAGGCAAGAAAAAAAAATGTAAGCGTGTCAGCCTTTTGTGTCTCTACTTTCTCAAAAATTTCTACACGTACATGCAGAATTTGAGAATGAAGTTGTGATGTCACCCCTTCTTGTTTTCAATGTTTTGCAGTCAAGTGTGCTTCTTTTTAGTTTCAACTACATTGATTGACCAAAGTCCAGTAAGAGCTGCATCATTCAGTATGCTTTGTGTACACATTAGGTTATGTTATCTCATGTTCATATACTCAATTCTTCTTCCTGTTTAATTTTTTTAGAAAAACTAATCCAAGTAAGCCAAAATGTTTCATAACATTTTCCCTTACGGGGGTAAAAAAACAATTTCAGTTGCCAGTCTGTTTGAACACAGGTTGAATTGTTTTCCTCCTGCAAATGAAAAGCAGCAGAATCTGATTTGGCGGAGTGCTTGAGCCTCCACAAATTTGATTAAAACGGGTCAACTGATGCTAGTGTCATGTATTGATACTGGTGTAGCGGCTGCTTCGCAGTTGTGTTAATATGATCGTCTGGACCTCATCAGCCGCTTTCCGAAATTCATGGTGCCTTGGCCACTCCATTGCGAATGTCACGTTTCTATTAAAAATAATCAAGATGGGATGAACTTAATGTACTATTATTGTAAGGTTTATACTCACTATAATCAGCTTTTGTGGAAACTGCAAACACACCCTTAAAGTGAAATTGAATAACTTTCTGTGACACCACAGATGATCTCTTATGACACACTGGTGTGGAATCTCTGCTTGTAAAACTGTCATTTTTTTCCCTGCGCTCTCTACAGCCTTCGTCATCTACAACTTCCTCAGTCTGTGTTATGAATATCTGGGCGGCGAGAGTGCCATCATGGCGGAAATCAGAGGAAAGCCCATTGAGTAAGTATTGTTTGTCACTGCTAACAAGCACTGTACTCTGCATATGCATGTCCACCCATGTTTGACCTCTACGACCTTTCACTTCACTTCAGGTCAAGCTGTTTGTATGGGACTTGTTGTCTGTGGGGTAAGACCTACTCCATTGGCTTCCTCAGGTTCTGCAAACAGGTACAAATGAAATCTCAAGTGTGTTCATACTGTATGCATACACACACACTTCACTTTGACTCTTTTTCTTCCCCAAGGCCACTCTGCAGTTCTGTGTGGTCAAACCACTAATGGCCGTCATCACTGTCATTCTTCAGGCCTTTGGAAAATACAAAGATGGAGATTTCAAGTATGTTTCCACAACATCTTACTAAAAGTCATTTCATCGATCACAGCTAATGACACAGTGGTTATTGACCAGGTCACGCTATTTCAATGTTGTATTCCAAATGATTGCTTTTCTTCCAGTGTGGCAAGCGGCTACTTGTACGTGACCATCATCTACAACATCTCAGTCAGTCTGTCTCTGTATGCGCTCTTCCTCTTCTACTTTGCCACAAGAGAGTTACTTGTGCCCTACAGCCCCGTGCTGAAGTTCTTCATGGTCAAGTCTGTCATCTTCCTTTCCTTCTGGCAAGGTAAGAAGACCACAACTTCACATCACGCTAGCGCAGCTGCTAATGGAGACTGCATAGTGGCAGCTTGATTTACGGGTTTTGTTTGTTCAGCGAGCAATCTTCGAATTTAATTTACTTATTTGTCAAAACAATTTTCCCCATTGAAATTAAATGCAATGTTATGAGTCTTTTCCAGCCCCCCCCAAACACCTCAATTTTTTGTTGCTTTTTTAATATAAAAAAATTTCAAAACTGGAAGTGGGTGTGGCCTATTTAATTGACATCACAAGTTGGAGTCGGTTACCTGGATTATTTCAGTCTTGAGTGTCTGGGCATAAGAGAGCAGCGCTTAACGAGTTTTCTCATTTTGTCACGTGTCTTTCCTTCTCTGTCAATTCAGGAATGTTGCTGGCCATCCTTGAGAAGTGTGGTGCCATCCCACAAATAAACTCTGCGGACTTTTCTGTGGGTGAGGGAACTGTTGCTGCTGGTTACCAGAACTTCATCATCTGCATCGAGATGTTCTTCGCTGCCGTTGCTCTGCGCCATGCCTTCACCTACAAAGTCTACATGGACAAAAGACTGGATTCATACGGTAATTGAATTTTGTATGTTTAAAGTTGATAATTCCTTCTACTGTGAGTCTATTTTACTTTTTTTTTTCTTGCTCTTTTTTTCCTCTTCTGTCTGTCCTTGACTTGTCTGAATTCAATATTTCTATGTGTCCTTTTTCTTCCTTGCTATGCTGCATTTAAAGGCTCATTTCCAATCTATGGACAGTACGGTAGGTGTGATCTTAGCTTTGTTCCCTTATGTTCGTCCTTGTCAAAGTGTTTTGTTCTGAGGAGCGTTACGTAATATCTTGACTATGAGTTCATTTTCTCCTTTTTTTATTATTATGGTTTATATGTTAATTTCATTTCCCATTGTTTATTTGTTGAATAGTCCTCACATGTTTGGCATCAACATCGGTATTTCCATCCAGCACCAGTGGCTACTTCTCCAACAGGCCACGTGGTGGACTTCAATCGAAAATTCAATAAACCCCAATACACAAGACGGTTTCAAATAAGCTGAAAGGCTTCTTGAAGAATTGAATTGAAAGAAATCAAAAGTGAAGTCACATAGAATTCACACACTCACTCCAGAATCCAAAATAGTTTGCTCCTGTCATCTTACATCATCGTACTGTTTTGAGTTGCAACTGGCTGTTAGGTAGCCCACAGATCCTCGCTTGCAAAATAGAGGAATCTCTGTCTTGCTAACAGATTTTGCATGTGTGAGGCATTCATTCCCATGCCTCATTTTTGTCAGCGCACACACACTGCTGATAGCATAAATTGTTACTTACCGCAACAACATATAACCATGACCACCATCATTTTACTTTTTTATCCGTTTGACCAACCTGCAGGTCTACACTCAACTGACAATCTTGTCTGTTGATCCAGTCATGTTATCATTTTGATTAGCAAATAGTTGGAATGCGTCACCTACATTTCAAATGGACACTAAAGTCTATCTTAAAGGAGATTCATACTATTTCAGTTTATGCACCTTTTAATTTCCCCCCTCCTCTATGCTCCTCATTGATAGTTAAATTTCATCTTCCCTCAACTCTAGGCCGCTGCGCACCAATGAAGAGCATCTCCAGCAGCCTGAAGGAGACCATGAATCCGGGGGACATGGTGCAAGACGCCATCCATAACTTCTCGCCAGCTTATCAGCAGTATACCCAGCAGTCCACATTGGAGCGAGGTGGAGGCCCAGCTCTCTCTCGCAGCCACAGTAACCTCAGCACCAGAGGGGACAATGAGAAGACACTGCTGCTCAGCTCTGACGATGAGTTCTGAGACTTGATGACATCCTCTCGAGTTTCCCTTTACTCTTGTAGCCCTTAATTCAGAAGCCATGGCCGGCAGTTACATGTCTGGTTTTTGAGCTAGTGAGAGCATGGAAAATATTATATATAATTGAGGAAAGAGTTGGGGTATTTCTATAATATGTTAATTGGATGGCAACGTTGTGGCTTTTATTATTAACACCGTAGAGGCCATTATAGCCTGGAATCTGTATTTGCAATTTGTTTGATTCGCTATATGGCTCCATATAGCTTCCTGATACTGCACTTTAAACCCCACAGCTAAAGCTAGATGAAAGCTACTGTAAGTATATTGAGCTGGAGCGACAAGTGCCATCGTTTATTGACTTGTGGTAGCTTTTGTCATGTTTATTCTTGATTCTAACTTGTGCCCAAACCTTGCCAAATAGTGACGGTAGGAAAATGTGCTTCAATTAATAACGCACTGACAGTTTTTTTTTTTTGTGAATCAGTGATTCAAGGCTTTATGTCAACATATAAAAATGTCAGAAAATATTCCCACATAAACCCTTGGACGTATGGTTTAGTTTTGGTCCAGAAATGGCACATGGCACTTGTTTTATATGAAAAAATAAATCAACAGTGTCATGGCGTGACTGAAGCTGATGGCCTGCTAATATTTGTGAATCACCAAGGGATGTGATTTATGAGAGATTTTAGTGGGCCAGGAAGACTGACAGAAGGACAACGCCCACACAGATTAGTGAATATGCATCACGGCCCAGCTGTGGTATGCACTGGATTGTAATCCCACAATTAAGGTCACTGCATGCATTCCAGATCAAGGCAGCCTTGGCACCAACTTTCTAAGGCAGCATTGAGTCAGGAGGTTGGTTATGACAGACAAAGACATGAAATAAAATGGAATTCTTGCTTTTATGATTCAGAGATGCTGTGCAAAAAGGAAATGGAAGAGCCTCATGTCAGTAAATCTTGGGAGGCGTCTGGAGCTAACCCATACTATTGCTGTTATTATTTCAAGACAGAACATGGTCCGTGTTTTTAGTAGACTTTTGTTAATATGGTGCTGTTAAATTTGTGTTTTTGCGGCAGCCAGTAGTTTGTGATCTTAAATGTTTGATGGAGCACGGCAGTAAACTCCCAATGTTGCCTCTAAATAACAGTTGCGTGTTGTGGCAAATGCAAAACGGTGTGTCGAATGTAGGTAAAGTGACCAGAGCCAAAGTAAATTCCAAATTAATGTGCAGGCAATGGGCAGTGGACACAAATGCCATTTTCCGGCCGCGACGACTATTCCAGTTGCATTTCTGCCAACCTCAGGTCTGCAATGATTAATAAATCATTTATCCAGCCTTTCATTTAATCTTAGTGCTCTTCAATCATCTTAATACAATTTTAGGATGCCATAATTAAATTGGATATATTACATTAAGGCGCATTCCGGAAAGAAAAGAATGTTGTGAATAACAGTTGAAGCACTGAAAAAGATTTCATGATTATGACTTTAATGGCATTGCTTCATATAGTGGTATGTTTTACTATTTTAATTTTTATACATTCCTGTTATGTTTCTGCTGTATACTTTTTATCTGTATATTGTTGGTGTTATATACCTTTTTGCTGTTGAATTTTGTTAGTGTTTAAAGGGAAATAAAAACGTTTTGACAAAAGTATTTTTCCTCGTTTTGAAACCATACCACCACCACCACCACACGATACACTGTTAAATCATTATGAAGAACACAAGAAACTCGCAGTTCTAGTTTTTGAAAACAATCTTCTTGATTGTATTACAAGGAGACACAACCATACAGCCCTTTATCACGATAGTACATATTTGGCAGGTCCAAAAAGCACAAACCCGTTTCCTAAATTTTGTGACGAAATGATGACATTGTATCTATTGTTTAAAATAAACACTTGAACTACGATTATGTTGGTTTTAGGTGGTTAAAAAACACAATCAGGTGGAGAACAACAAACGTGTCAATCATATTTTGGAGGCGTGTCCAGTCTGCAACCAGCCAATCAGCGTGCCCTCAGCTCCCATCGAATTGCTAAGCTAACAATATTGCTGTTATCTTCAATTTAACAGCAGTCTAAACGTATTTTGTATCACTAAAGATGCGCGATTGAGTACTTTTTTTGGTTTTCCTAAACCAAGAGTTTGTAAGGACGTCAGAGTTCAACCCAACCAGCGTTACACACTGAGCATATTTTGCTCGAACTTGTAGGCGCGTCGCAGTGTAATCTTTTTCACAAGCCCCGAAAAGCATAAATCGGGAATAGCGAGCTAAATTTGACAAATACCAAAGAACCTCTTTATCCCCCATAAGGACCCGAGTCTTCAAAATGAGAGGTTCTTACGGAGACCGAGATCGAGACCGTGGTCGTGACAGGGGGTGAGAATGTTTAGTAAAATCAATGTAGCCTTAAAGCTAACTGCAGCTCTTGCTTCTACGTTGACGTTTCACGTTTTGAGACGAGCGCTACGAAAAGCATAAATCTAAATTCTTACAGCCGAATACGTATCATTAAAGTGGTTTTGTCATCATGTTACAGAAGCCCTCGTTTCGGGTCCAGCAGAGGCGGCTCATCATCGATTAAAAAATTCGGTAGTCCCGGCGATCGTTTACGGAAGAAAAGATGGGATCTGGATGAACTCCCCAAATTTGAGAAGAACTTCTACAACGAGCATCCGGAAGTTCAGCGCATGGCTCAGGTAATAAATGATTTTAACTTGTGTTTCTCCAATATGGGCTATCGATAAACCACAACACCACCATTTTTTTGTTTTCTCTCCACAGTATGAAATTGAGGAGTTCAGAAGGAAGAAAGAAATATCTATTCGAGGTACAGGCTGCCCAAAGCCGGTCACCGGATTCCATCAAGCAAAATTTCCCCGTAAGCATCTGCAATCTTGAAAATCCGTTCGTTTCAGTTCGTGTTGGGTATAAGTAAAAAAAATACAATCTTAAATATACTTAAGCAGCGGTATTTCTTTTACATCCTGTCGTCATCCATTGAGATAGAATAAAGTAACAAGTCTATTTTGACAAAGTAATGAAAGAAAGAAAGTACACACCTGTTCAAATGTAGGGAGTAAAAGTAATATGTTGTCAGAAGAATAAATACTCAACTACCGATGCATAAAAAAATCCACCACTCCCACAACCTACATCACCACAAATAAAATCAAAAGACTAATTGTCTTTGGGTCTTCTGTACTTAATACATGTGTTTAATTTATTTTCCATTTAGAATATGTAATGGATGTATTGATGCAGCAAAATTTCAAGGAGCCAACAGCCATTCAGGCTCAAGGATTCCCTCTTGCCCTCAGTGGGAGAGACATGGTGGGAATTGCTCAAACTGGCTCAGGGAAGACTCTGTCGGTAAGAGGCATCATTTATATTACAAAGATCTCTTGCTACATTGGTATTTCCCTTTGTTTATGTTATGTTTCCATACATGCTGGCCACAACGTTAAGGAAAACACAAACTTTCTAATCGGCTCAGTATCACAGATGCCCCTAAAATGCTTTGTTTCAAACAATGAATCAGGTTTTTTTTTTTATTGCACAGCGGGGTTGACAACAACAAATGCTGATTAAATTAGCCCAAGTCACTACTGTTAACAAATTTGATCCTGTTCTTCATACTTAATAGAATTGTTTTGATTCCCTTTTATTCATCCACAGTATCTACTGCCAGCCATTGTGCACATCAACCATCAGCCCTACCTGGAGCGTGGAGATGGACCCATTGTACGTAAAGAGAAGCGGAATATACTTATTACTGAGAGTCATCTGCTGCATATTTCTAACACAATTTTATAATGGGTCTTTATGGCACTGATTCCAAACTACTGACAAAACGTCAGCTGTGCCACAGGAAATTATCCAGATTCACATAATTGGCATGAAAATTGGGCAAAAGCAATTTTAAATCTGAGATGGATTTATGTGTCCCTAAACATATTTTTGCTTTCAAAAATGTCTTCTTTTTTTTTTTTGTTTTTAAGTTTGACTTATAAAAGTTTTTGCAATACATATTTTACCACGTGTTGTAATTTACAGCGATATTACAGAAAATTCCATCTGTTGCTGATTTTAACCCTTAATTTATAAATATTACTACATTTATTACTATTTTACATATTTTATACAGATTTACAAACAAAGACAGATTAATAACCAGCACAAAAAAAATCTAGCTAAAAAATAAATAAATACATAAAAATGAGTTGACCAGTGTTATTACCAGTGAATATTATTTGCAAGTAATTTATAATTGTTCATCTATCTACGCCAGTGATCCTTTAAAGGCTCTTTGCACTAGAAAGCACAATTTTCAAATACCTGTGTAATGTGTATGTGTTTATCTGTTGCCATTCATACTGCAGAATAATGCGATATGTTCAGATAAAGATGATAATGTTTTAAAATGAGTCAGCATGTTTGTGTTTTAAAGAGTCACCATTATCATTAAACATACATGCGTTTAGGGACAACTTTGTTTGATGATGTAAATGTGAAATAGGTGCTTTGGCTAAGTTGAGAAAGATGGATTCATGACATTATTTTTCTACTCTCCAGTGTTTGGTTCTGGCCCCCACAAGAGAACTTGCACAGCAGGTCCAGCAGGTGGCGTACGACTACGGGAAATCGTCTCGCATTAAAACCACTTGTGTGTATGGGGGCGCGCCCAAAGGACCCCAGATCCGAGATCTGGAGAGAGGTATGCACTATCAACCCTTAAATATTGTTGATCTGTTTGTATAGTATTCTTATAAAAAAAAAAATCTTTCCAGAGAAGCGGTCATATGTAAATATATAGGCAAATTTCTAAATCCACTGTACCTTTATTTTTTTCTGTAGTCTTTCATTTCTCTGTTTCCCTCCTTCCAGGGGTGGAAATTTGCATTGCCACTCCAGGTCGTCTGATTGACTTTCTTGAAGCAGGCAAGACCAACCTGCGGCGTTGCACATATTTAGTTCTGGATGAAGCTGACCGCATGCTGGACATGGGATTTGAGCCCCAGATTCGCAAAATTGTCGACCAGATCAGGGTAACGCCAGTAATAAACACAGTCCACAAATGGGAACCATATTTATGTCCTTATGATCTTTGAAGTTCTAAAAAACACTCAAATGACATTTTGAGCTTTTTGACATTTGTGCGTGTCTAGCCAGATAGACAGACATTGATGTGGAGTGCCACTTGGCCAAAAGAAGTGCGTCAACTGGCTGAAGACTTCCTGAAAGACTACGTGCAGATCAATGTTGGCGCACTTGAGCTCAGTGCAAACCACAACATCCTTCAGATCGTTGACGTGTGCATGGATAGTGAAAAGGACAACAAGTAAGATGCTGATTAACTTTGCAGACCTGTTTGCTTGTTATTTTTGTAATCATTTTTTTTTTTAAATCAGATTGATACAATTGATGGAAGAGATTATGGCTGAGAAAGAGAACAAGACTATCATCTTTGTCGAGACCAAGAAGCGATGTGATGACCTCACACGTAGGATGAGACGTGACGGGTGAGCTGAGGGCGATGCTTTTATATTCTGAGGAACTATTGAGTGACGTGACAGAGCTGCCTACTGACTTCCGTTTGTTTTTATAGGTGGCCAGCGATGTGTATTCATGGTGACAAGAGCCAGCCAGAGAGAGACTGGGTTTTGACAGGTACAACAAACATACTTAACAGTCACAATACGGTGAACTACCTCTTATGGCGGGGGCTGTGTTGCAGATCCACCCAAAAAGTGAAAATCCTCCATATAGAGAATCCATTAAAAATGTAAATAAAATTAGCTGATTTTAGATATATTTTTTAAATGTTATTTTATAATCAAATATTTTTTTTCAGTATATTTTTTTAAATTTTGTTTTATAATTGACATTTTTTTTCAATATATTTTTTACATTTTATTTTATAATTGAATTTCTTTTTTTCAATATTTTTTTAAATTTTATAATTGATTTTTTTCCCCTGACAAACGTCTGCCCATTTATCAGTCATATCGTGAAAATTTGTGGAAATGTGAATATTTACTTTCCGAGTCAATTTGTGATGAATTTATGAGTTATTATTATTGCATTATTAGCCGTGGAGCCACAGTGTAACATGGAATATTTACAAATAAAGGTGTCACAGAAATGGGTTTTTAAAAACTTTTAAATACAGTAAACCTCAGTAAATGTTCTTTGTTTCCGAACATGGCTCGTGACACAGTAAAGTCGCAGAAAAGTTATTGATCTCTGCATGCTGTGTCTTGACGTAAATGTGTAGTGATTTCGTTGTCACACACTTGAAAATTCTAGAAATCCTGCCAGAGCTCATCTGGTATCATTTAATTTTCATCATTTTACAAAAAAAGGCATAAATAAACCACGTCACATTTAAAGTGGCATGGTTCAAAACGTGGGCAAAAAGCAGCGGCTTGTAGTCTGGAAGTGACGGTAACGCTTTTATTGGATGTCACTGCAATGTGCCTAACGTTGTGGCCAATAAGTAAACTTTCTAAACACCGCCAAGTTTAGTCTCGACCCTGAATCATCTTTTCTTTGTGATTTAGAGTTCCGCAGTGGCAAAGCTCCAATCCTCATCGCTACTGATGTGGCTTCCCGTGGTTTGGGTATGTCTTGAGTGCTACAATGTCACTCGCACTTGTACACAAACATTTGATTCGTATAGTTAAGAATAAGGCACTAGCACATAGCGCTCTCTTCTTTGATAAATAAATGATGCTTTGCTTCTCAGATCAGTGTGCATCTATGAAGCAAATCATGTTTATAATGAAGTGAAGACCTTTAAAGATGAATGTAAGGTGTCTATGTAAGAGGTGAGGCTAGTCATGCAGATCGACCTTTAACCTAATTCTGTGTTCATTTGTTTTCTTTTCATTTTCTTTTCTTTGTTTGTTTCCAAGTCTCTCTTCCGCCAACTAGAAGTACACAGGCCCTCGGGAGCCTGCAGCCGGACCTAGGCATGACTAATCGAAAGCCGACTTTTGGGAGAGAGACGGCCTGATTAATCGGTCCCGCACAGCCATCTCCGAGCCCACACAGCACACGATGCTCTCTCCCCTCCTTGCCAGGACACCGCCCGCCTGGCTGACTGGGGAGGGGGCGAGCATGGGGGGCTGCTGGGCTGTCAGGGTGGGCTCCCCTCAGCCACGCCATCGTCCAAGTGGCGCACCACATTGATTGGGGGAGCTCCAAGCGTCAACCAAGCATGTCTGTAACAGAACAATCAGCTCTCAATTGGTGCCACTGATGCTAAGAGACACTGTGGTGCGTCACGAGAAGAGCGACTCATCCACCGGGAGCTGAGGGTGGATCGGAGCCAGAGTCGCCCATGGACGGCTGTGCTGCAGGCTGCGCGCCCTCCCCAGCGATTCAGCCCCCCCCACCACCACCACCACCAGCACACACACCACCACTGGCTGTGGCGGCCGGCCTCTCCCTCTGCGGACGTCATGTCTGGTCCTGGCTGGCAGGAGTCCTGGCCTGGAGGAGTCACCTCTCTGTAATTGTTTGTCCCTCTGCCCTCTTCTCTCCCTAATTCTTCTTCCACACATCAGTTCAACTTCTTGTCTTTGTCCACTATTCTTCTTCTACACGTTTAGTGTCTTTGTTATACGCTTTCATTCATTTTCAGACTCCAACTTTAGCTCCACCCCTGTTATTTTAGTCCTTATAGACTTTTATAACCATTCTTCTTTGTATCCATCAAAACAGACCAGTGCTGACAAGTTCCACTTGTCAACAAATCACCTGCGCATGCAGGACTCTACTGACAGGGCAAAGCCGTCCGCAAGGCTTTACCTTAGTGCTGGGGCGGCTAACTTGTTTTCATCACGACCCACGTCGTGATTGCGGTCACCCTCTGGGGCCGGTTCCAACGGTGAAACTTCATAAATGTTTAATTGTTAGCGGTGTGACGTAAACCAAAAATTCTGGTTCTGATCGTACCTTTTTCCCCCCATTAAGTTTACAGTTCAGTTCAAATTGGTTGGAGTTGGGGAAAAATACCATTCATATTGTCTGTTTTGTGTGAACAGACACAGAATTAGTAACATTTGAAGGCAGCAGGAAAGTGCAGTGGTTTGTCTTTAAGAAATGATGTGCAACAGTCACATCTTGAACAGCTTTGATTATTTTGCTGTAAACACTAAAAATGGCATTTGGAATTGCTCACCTCGCAGGAGTGCTGAGAGGTTGGGGTTGGAGGTGTAGAAATCTATCTAGTGATAATGTAATCACGTTATCTCTGATACAGCCTAGGGTAAGTAAGTACGGTGACTCCTCTTCCCCTCCTCCAGCCTTTGAGATGCTTCCTCCGATCGGTCTACAGAGCCCTTTATCATCTGTAATGCGTAACAGACCTCAAATCAGTCCCCACTACAACTTCTAAATCTTGTCCGAACTGTAATCAATTTAAACAGTTAAAAATTCCCCTTTTAAATCAATTTGACCTTGGCCAGGGCGATTGTCACTTCTGTACTGAGCAGGATTGTGCTTAACATACAGAATCTCAATTCAATTTCACCCCCCAAAATTCTTCTCTAATTAACATTTTTCAATGTAAATGTCCAAGTTTGTCCAGGAGGTGGGTATCTATGCTAATATATGATAACGTACGGCTTCAACAACGGTCAAATGGAGCAATGGAGCGTATATATATATTTTTATATATAGTCATAGTCCTGATTTGTGGTAAGTGTTGTCACATACTAATTGTATACTGTACAAAAATGACAGGTAAGTGCATACTAATGAGTGACTTTCTCAAAAGCATAAAACTTGTAATGTTCAACGCAATTATTATTTTGTTCTGACTAGTATTTTTGTTTTCCCCTTCCCCAACTTCCGCCATCACATTGACCCCATTCAACCCATTATTACTTCCCTGAATGTCCAAAAGACGTGGAGGATGTCAAGTTTGTCATCAACTATGACTACCCCAATTCCTCGGAAGACTACATCCATCGGATCGGACGCACGGCCCGCAGCAACAACAAAGGCACCGCCTACACTTTCTTTACTCCGGGTAACCTCCGGCAAGCTCGTGATCTGATCCGGGTTCTGGAGGAGGCCAGGCAAGCTATCAATCCCAAACTGCTGCAGCTGGTTGACACTGGACGTGGAGGAGGCGGAGGTGAGGAATGTTTTCTGTGGAGGTGGTCAAAATGGGGTTGCTATTTGCCCACCTTGGCTGGTCTCTCGGGACCCGAATGAACTCCTCGCGTATTTTCTGCCATGCGCCTGTTCAAGGGTTGCTTGGTCTCTTCAATGTCGCACTCCTCACTACACTACTCAACATTGTTGAGGTTTCTTCTCAGGATTTTGTACTAAGGGTGACATAGCTTTTGTCGGAGGGCATTCGTGGGATTGAAATGGATTGGTAGGAAAATCCTAAAGTCAAATTAATTTCACCTGTCTTATGTTCAACCAGAAATTCCACTCCAAAACTAAATATGAATCAATGGATGGATCTTCACTCGCTATAAAATAATCATTAAAGATCAACAGTGTTATTTTTAAGCATAATACTGGTCAAAAGTATGTGATTATGAAAAAGAAAAAAAAAATCAGAACAGCAATATTCCTTCCTTCTCTAAGGTGGCCGTCCCCGTTTCAGAGGCAGCTCCACTTCCAACAATCCCAACCTGATGTACCAAGACGAGTGTGAGCGGCGAATGCGCTCAGTTGGGGGGGGCACCAGCAGCAGCAGTAGCAGTGTCAAAGATGCCCGCGGGAGCAGCTACAGCCGTGACGCACGTGATGGCCGTGATTCCCGCGACAGTCGAGGCTCGAGCAGCCGGGATGGCGACCGCCTTTCCTCCTCATCTTCTTCCTCGTCTTACAGGGATCGCAACAGCAGGAATGGAGGGCGCAGTTATGGCTCGAGCTCCAGCTCCAGCTCATACCAGAAGGCTAATAGTAGCAGCAGCAGTAGTAGTACGAGCCAGTACAGCGGTCCCAGGGGGGGCTCCTCAGCAGTGGGTGGCGAAGTGGGGCCAGTCCCACCTCCCTCGTCTGGTCCCCAGCCTCTAATGGCTCAGCAGTTCAACCCCCTCCAACCCGTGGTGGGCCTGATGGGGCACTCTCCCTTCCAGTTTGCACAACCACCACCACCTGGTAGGAAGTAAATCACACCAACTCACACATGTTCATGAGCCGGCCACGCAACCTACCAATTTATAAGGTACAATTAGATGAACAAGTCTGCACTGCAAAACTTGCCTTGAAAAACAATCCAATGCGGAATATGTTATCTAAAATCACCTGACAGTGGATCTGGAAAATTTGACTTGGCAACATTTGTTCCAAGAAACCACCCATCCAGATGTTCACTCATGTCCTAAAACTAGCATAGTTAAAGTACCTATGTGCTATTGCGAATTTGAAGCAAAATTGATCATAACCAGCGATATAAGCTCAAGTTATACTTAACACATTAAGATTTCTATTGAGGAAAAAAAATGTGAAACAAGTGAAATGCACAAAATTTGGTAAGAAGAAATATCTTGACAGTTTTAGTTTTTGCAGTGTGCTACACACTGACCTCGTCACAATAACAGTATTGCTTTGTGGTTGCATCTTGTTACCAAGGAAACAATTTGAGGTGAGTTCAGGAGTCTCGTTTCCACCAAAATAATAATTTTCCACCATCTTGTGGGGTTGTGTTCGTTCCTGATGGAGTTCCGCTGCCAGCACAGTTTTCACGGCATTTCGTACGCTATACATGGACTAAGCATCGTATTGTTCTGATTTGTCTAACGGCTGTATTTAAACTAGTAGGGAGTAGTTCTTGATGGAAGTTTTGAACGTGTTTGTTTGAAAATATTTTTTTGTGATAGTAAATACAAGGTACGTGCAGACTGCATTGTGGGGATTTAGTTTGTTAGAAACTTCATGCAAGTTAAAAAAAATATATATATAAAAAATGTATCTTTCATGCAGATGAATTCATAGTTTCATAAAAATTCCTAAATATTTCTTTGTAAATGTCTCATTTAACATATTAAGATTTTTTTAAAGACTTTGACAGTTTTGTGTTTTTTTAATATCTGAGAAGTTTCATTAATTGCCTGTGTGGTCAAACTTCTGTAACAGTGATGTTTATCCTACCTTGTAGAATTTTTGACACTGATTAAAGCTCTTAGTTGTGTCACGCTGTGTGGAAATCATATTTTGTCATATTAAGTAGATGCTGTTGTGATTGATTGTCAAATTATTAATACACAGTGCCTATACTTCTTTTTGAAGAAATCAAACAATAAATGCTAAATGCTGACACATTCCAAGTATTGTTTAGATATTCTGATGTCAATTGATAGGAATTTTTTTTTTTAATAAATTATAACATCAAGAAAAAAATATAACCGCAAACAACCTTGTACATTCAAATGTAACCAATTTGCTCATTTAGAAAAAAAGCAAACAACAAACTTCAAGTGAAAAAAATTATTACACACCCTCATAGGAGTTAAAAATAACTTGTTTGAAATTACCGTCTGACAAGAAAAAAATTATATTGGGGAGAAATTAGAGTTTGATCAGTCTGCAAAGACACCAAATGTTTCTATAATAATAATAATAAATTTTTTTTGGAAGCGCCTTTCAGGACTCTCAAGGTTGCTGTACAGAGTAAAAGTAAAAATACAAGTAAGGGTAGAAACACCAACACGCGAAAACAAACTGGATAAAATACGATATGAGTGGACAAGGGGCATATCTGAAATTAAGGAGAGTAGTTTAGGAACAGATGGGTTTCCCATTGTACTATTCCAGTCTGAAGATGCGTGTGCATTTATATGTATATATTTATATTATTGTTAAAAAAATATATATTTATATATATATAAAGGTTGTTCAAAAAGTCAACATGGCTATAGTTCATAGACATTTTTTTCCCTTTGTGATAAGTTACTGATAAGACTTTCCAGTCTTACTCAAGAAGAACTTTAACACTCAGCATTCGGGCCAAAATGCAAACTAAAGTTTGCCAATTGTGTGCATGCCTGCCATTTGTTGACGTAACTTGCTGTCATCCAGAATTTTGATAATGTTGTAAGCGACGGGCAGGACGCCCCCATCAGTGATGTCATGGTGAGGATAAAAGCCGACGTGAGGTCCAAGTGGAGTCATTGCAATGAAGATGATGAAGACTGTGGCTCTACTCGCAGCTCTGCTTGGTGAGAACTTTGGTGCCTCTCAAAACTTTCCTCTCTCCCATCTCATGTTAACCTTGCGTATGTATGTATGTGGTTGTGTATAGCTCAGGTGTGTGTGTGCGAGGGTGTGACCTTCGGCCAGCTATGCCAGGGGAATTACCGTAACGCCCCAAGGACATATGACCGTTGGGGTGGAGGCCACTTTGGAGCCCCACGGTAAGGTGGTTGAACTCAATTCAAACAGACGTGAATGGACTTGTTGACGTGTGTGTGTGTTTTGTTCCAGTGAGAGCAGGACTCACCAAGGTTTGGATATCGCTTGTATTGACGGCTCCGTGGTCTACGCTCCATTTGACCTCACCATCACTAGGGGACTCACAGTCTACACCGACCCCTCTAAGGCGGCCATCAACACAGGTCTCGTAATTCAGGGTGAAGGTGAGCACTGCACTCACATCTATACCCTAAAGTACAACCCCCCCCCTAAAAAAAAACACAAATAATGGACGTCCTCCATGTTACCCTGAGATACAAGTTATGTTCTGTTACAATGCTCCTAGCTTCAAGGCTCCCAAATAATCTCTCATTCTTCACCAGTGAAATTAACATTGTGTTGTCATTTACACTGGTTGACATTTTTTATACGTAAAAGAGGAGAAATTACAGATATGTGTACAAATGTACAAAGTAATAGTGGAGAGACATCGGACAAATAAATTCTCATAATAACTGAATATTATTATTACCACTTCACATCACTGACCTTCATCATCACATTCACTCATCTCCTCCATGCAGGTCTTTGTGTCAAACTCTTCTATGTGGACCCGGACAAGACTTCAGGATTTGTGAGCAAGGGCCAGCGTCTGGGCGTCATGACGGCCATGCAGAGCGTCTACCCGGAAATCACCTCACACGTGCATGTGGAGATGTGCAACAAGAGTGACCCCAGTGGTTATTTCTGAGCATCCGGGCTTGGGCACTTTAATGACATTATGATCCAAATTGTGGCAAATTCACCATGGGACAAGATTTATCCACTGGATTTCTACTAATCATGAGAATTGCAAATAAGTCAAACCTGTCAGCAAAGTTTCTAAAGTTTTATTTGTATTAATACAGTTTGTTGTTGAATACAAATTATGAGACAAGAATAAAGTCATGATTCATGTGTGTGCGCGTTTGTCATATTTTTTATAAAGTATTTTAGGCATCGACCAGATACCATAGATTCAACATTAATTACATATTTACTTCAAATGTTTTAATTCAACCAAAATACAATGTAGATCTTCAACCGTAACCAAAAATCCATATTCTTAACATTGATTCGAGATCCATTAAACATCTTTTGCTACTGGGTCACCAATAAAATAATTGTTATCCAAATTCCTGTAAGTAAACTCGCATACAGATGAGAACTCACACAGGTAATTTAAAAAGTGAACGTGACTATTTTGGAAACATTTCAACATCATCGAGTGTGCACATCATACGAGTAACGAAATACATGTTACGCGTTACGTATAGCGGATACAAAAAAAAAACAAAAATAAAAAAACAACTGTATTCCGTAACTATTGCAGAAAAAAATTAGTCCAGGTACATTTTGCGTCAATCAGAGAAGGGGTTATGTCGCTACAGGTTCAATCGGGCATTCAGTGAAGTTATATTGGTCCTACTTGAATAAATCCCCCTCATAAAAACTCATTCATGTCATTTATGACACCACGGCTGGACAAATAATAAACAGAAACACACTTACATAGTACTGAGCAAGTGTTGGACGACTTAGCTTCTCTTGAAAGGTCCGTCTTGAAAATGGCCTTGCGGGTGTTTAATTAAATCCACACTTTTCCCCTATTCGGCCATTGTGGTTTAAAAAAAGCAAGAATATATTTTAGCTTTTCAAACGGTCGCCAGTTAGGACTTCCGGGTGTGTTGAATGCGCATAGCACTGCGCTCTCACGAGTGAGTATCCAATCACAAAAGCGTTCATCGCCTGCAGGGTAAGGCCAGCGTGAAGGTTCATTGACACCACCTCGTGATCTGATTGGCTATGCAACTGTCTATCAAATCTAAAAGTCTTGGTTTAGAGAGGAGAAGCCCGCGCAATTGCATCTGAAGGCCTCGGAAAGAATAGTGCGCTCTACTGGTACTGTGAAACCTGCCTGGCAACATAAGCTAGCAGAATTCTGATTGGATAAAAACTCACCTAAAAATACAACGCTAGGCTATAATATGACATCAATGTGAAGAATATGATCATTTTTTTCTTGATTATGTTAGGCCACCACAGTAGGCCTTGAAGGCCCGCCACTGATATTCACCATGCAAATATATATATATATATATATATATATATATTTTATATACTTTACTGGTATTTGTAGTTTTAAGTTAAAACTACATTTAAAAAGAATCCAAACAGGTAACAGAAACAGTAGTCAAGACTTGCTGCACAAATTAAACCCCATTTTGCTTAGCTATTATTGATTTCCTTGTTTGTTAGCGTACCTTGTGATGAAGCATATAAACGCAAACACAAACAATGGGCCAATGTCAACTAGTTAATATTTGTTAGTGAACATGTCAAACATGACTGAGGTTTTGTAAACACACGAGGCCCGCAAACAAGGCTGGTGTGTCAATTATAATAGCGGAGCGCCAAGGACACATACTTACTGCACCGATTCTTTAAATTAGTCCCCACCTCCACCAAAAACTTTATTACTCCATCATATCTTAGCACTGTTTATGCTTTTGTACAGGTCAAATGTACATTGGTATTTACAAAGCAGTCACGCTAAGGAGGGAGCAGGAGAACGTGAGGAAGTACTCAGACTGCGGAGCTCAAAAGATGATGTCTGAGACAGACACCAAGCTCCAGGTTGCGACTTGGTGAGCAAACCATTTCATGCATTTTAAATTTTACTTTACTCATGTAATGGTGATATATCAAGAGCCATGGTTTGTCACGATTGAATGGAGATCCTACTAAAAAATAAAATAAAACAGCTCATGAATGTACATTAAAATATGATGCACTGCACTTGTTGAATTAACTGATGTATCACATAACAAATGTGCTAAAAGTTAAACAGAACTGAGAAAGAGGCACATATGGCAGAAAATACACAACAATGTCACAGTACTTTTTTTTTCCATTAGACAAAAAAGGAAAAGTCCCTACTGACAAGACAAAAAAATGATTCAGCAGTTTTTGGTTTGACAAACTAGAAGGAGGTAATGCTTATGTCCTTTTTTTTTGTCTCCTGACACGTCATGATGGCAGAGCATGCAGAGGTGAAAGGTCAAATCTACAAAGTCCAACGTTCTGCTTTAGGCCAACGACCTGAAGCACATATGCGCATGCAGTAGTGAATGTCAGTTCTTCGTTTGTCGCACAGTCTTTAAAAGAATGAAAAAACCAGGTGGTGTTAAGAAGCAGTCAGTTAAAGTGAAGCGCACACAGAGCATGAGCAGGTGTCAAAGGGTGGAAAACCGCAAACAAATAAACTCAGAGCAGGTACGGAGTGTCAACGCAGCGAAGAGTTTGGTGGACAAGAGTCTGTCAGGTTGGATTTTGCCGCTATAGGTTCCCCCACGTGTCAGGAGCAGGCCAGTTTTCAAGACTGCCGCTCTCATTGTGCACCTGCTCGCCCAAGGTGAATCTCAATCTGTACTGCAGCTGAACTCTTTCCTACAAGCACACAAAGGCAAGGAGGTGTCAGGGATGTATTCACAGTGCGGACATAACTACAACACTTGGGCGCACCTTGTCCGGGTTTGCCAATAGCATGATTTGTGTGACAGCAGCAGTCGGAAGGATGGGATTGAACGCTGGCAGATCCGTTCCAGATGGCGGTTGCAACTTCACTGCCATTGACTGCGGGCGATAATACATATAACAAAGTCACACAGAGACATCACAATGACAAAGAAAGAAAAAAAAACATCCTCACAGACCTTATGAGCAGTGATGTGCAAGTTTATGTTTGTGACGGGCACGGGAGCAGAGGACAGCATGGAGATAATCACCACCTGCACGTCAGGGCGAGATGGCGGCGAATCGCGGGCAAAATGGAGGAGAACCCGCAGACTGTGTCCATCGAAGACAGTCACAGGCAGCAGACTACCTGGTGGGCGAATCCATGTTAAGGTTACATTGATGTAGAACTAAAAAAGTAGATATGTCTACTTACTAGGTTTAATGGATTCTAGAGGTACAAAGACATCAGCCAATGAGACCTCAGAAGTTGCATTCTCAACGCTGGTGGCCTCAGAGGGGAGGGGCAGTGTGAGGCGGTCTGAGCTGAACACTGGGATGGGTTTGGGGGTAATATTAGACCCCGACTTGCTCTGGAGATCCCTCAGGGTTGGTTTGACCTGCTGTTTGTCCCTGCATACCAACACAAAGAATGATGAACATCACTACTACTAAGGGACTTCAAAAAGTGTCCAATAGAATGAAGAGATATCACATTTTTTTTTCCAAATGAAACGTCATAACTAATCATTAATTGCTAATTACTTTGCAAACGCAAATCTCTGGCTCGCAGACCACAGTTTGAGAACCACTGGTTTAAAGGCATAGAAAGTCAAGAAGAACTGTACCATTTGACCTGCAGGCCCTCGGGAGGGAGGGACTGCTGCAGAAGCGTTTTTCCTAATAAGTCGAGCTCATCCAAGACTGAGCCTTTGGGAGCAGAGGCGGGAGAAACAGGATGCGAATGGGAGGAAGGTTCCGGGCTCAGGAGCAGAGTGGGTGCTGCTGGGGTGTCTGCATCGATGCTGTCAGATGACTTGAAAGAGAAATTGAGACAAATGAAATACATTTGGAAAAATTTTTTTTTAAATCACACAGATAAATCAATGGATCATTCCATCAACTCCCTGCCACGCACCTGGAAGGAGTCCCAGGCTGTAGAGTCCTCTGGCTGGGAAGGAGGGTTAGAGGTGTGTGTTCCTTCACTTAAACCTGAGTGAGAAAATACCACAAAGTGTTTGAGTGTTTCATCTCCATGACCTGAATTTTTCTTCTTTGTTTTTGAAGACGTGGGAGTTACCAAGCGACATGAGTTCATCATCAAGTAGGGAGATGCCAGTTTCCTGTGAGGTCACATTGAGGCTGTCCGTTGGAGTCGGGAGTTCTGGGAAGGAGGGAGGCGACTGGGGCGACGTGTCTAACCCAGACAGATCCAACAGTGCTGTCCCCACTTCTGGGTGAGAAAAAAAAAAAAAAAAAGTTGTGGAAAAAGAAATCTGAAATGAATGTATTCACGAGCAATCACACCAACCTGTCTGTTTTTGTGCGTTTAATGCATTGTTGCTGTTCACAATCTCTCCTTTCACCTGCTGCTTGTACAAATTGATGACATGGGTCAGGCTGTCGTTGGCCTGCAGGATCTCCGCTGCGGACAGCCAAGAGAAGATGCTCTTTATTGTGTCGATAAGTTGCACAAAAGATCCGGATTGTGGTTGAGTAACAGCTTTGTGGCTTATGTTGTTCGGGCCACAATAGGCTTTGTACTGGAGGACAATGCAATCGGCATGCAACGTTTCTTTAGACCAATTAGAGCAAAATGCTGCTCATGGTTTCGAGGGACTGATTTGAAAGTGCCTTTAAGGCTGCTGTTGAACCACACGTGTGTGTAAATACGGTATTTTGACAAGCAACTCAACATATTTAGGTATGTAGACAATGGCAATCAATTATATACTGATACTGTTGATATTCAGGTCCAATGCAGAAATTAAAGATTTATTTACAGTATTTCTTTTACTTTGACATACTAATACCCCATTTGAGAACCACTGTACTAGGAAACATGTAGCATAATTGATACCAAGAAATTGTACTTCACAAGTTTTAATATTAATTGCTCCCTCAAAGGAGAAAGAATAACACGGCTGTTAGTGTTGTTATTTGCTGATTATAAGATTCTCTGATTGTAGTGATGCTCCATGTGTGCAAAGTAGCAGTCATTTATTGTAACGTCTTTTCGCATTATATTAGTATTAATCTAGATTTCCGTTAAACCAAATTATGGTTCGTCTGAACATTTTGTTGAGTAAATACAGAATGTTTAACCTTTTTTTTTTTTATATATATATAAATATAGTAAACTTCAACTGGGCGTGACAAACAACTTGATGCAAGGACATCTTATTCTCAGCTGGACAACGGTATGACAGAATGAGAACAAGTGCTAAGGAATACTTTAAAAAGTGTATTTTAAATTCAAATGTGCAACTATTGAAACTGCGCTTTTTATATATTCCAACTAAAGGTGGAATTTCTCCTGACAATTTGAGACAGTGCAAGTAAATTTTTCATCTACTTGGGCATGCGCGGGAGTGCAGATTTTTTTTTTTAACTTCAAACTTGAGCTAATTTATCAGTAATACAGTAAAAATGAGGCAAAAGAGAATATTTAGACACGTTCATTTACAATGTGTGCCCCTACATTTTGTACTTGCACACCTAAAATTTCAGGATAGGCAACTGAGTTCCTAGTCATGAAGGTAGTCTGGAGCCCTGCACTCTGTACGAGGGTCTTTATTGTATCCCCGTGATAAAGTATTGTAAAGGAATAATCAAGCTCACCTAAAGCCTCATCATTATCCTCCGTATCACTTGCCAATCTGAACAGTGTGGGTCTCATTTTTTCACAGCGCTGGTAAAGGTCCTGTAAACACAACACATGCATGTGATGTGATCAAAATGGAGTTTCAACTTCAATTAAAACATAAAGTGACACTCGTTACACTCACCTGTATGAGCTCAGAGTTGCTCTGATTTGTCGTGTTGGCATCGTAGTCCTGCAGGAGTTGAGTGAGCAAAGTGATGCTCTCCTTTACCTCCTGGATGGCGCCCACCCGCTTGGTCACCTTTTCAGCACGCCTCTGATCCTACAACAAATAAAAAGCGACTTCACAAAAGCCATGAACAGTTTGACTATCGATCTCTTTGCATTATTTGTAATTAAACAAAAGAACGGATTGCCTCGGCTGGTTTTGACTTTGGGCTTACCTCTTGAACCATTTCCTTTATGAGTTTGTTGGCGGCCTTCAAGTCTTCAGGGTGCGAGCTGTTCAGCAGGCGAGACAACATCTGTCAAAGCCAAGAGAAGAATTCAAAGGAGACATCCATTATTGTCATACAAAAAAAAGCCCTATTTCGTCCATATATTGGTTACAGGGTTCTTACTTTAGACTTTTCTTCATCTTCAAAAATAGCATTTTTAGGTCTGGGTGGGGGAAGATTGGGTAGTTTATCGGGCGGCAGTTCTGGATCTTGTTTGATAATACCTGCAATCAAAGGGAAAAGATTCAGTGATTTCATTTTTCCTGGTCTTAATTATTGGGCTGTTGAATTTTTCTAGTTTGTATTCAATTGCAGGCAACATCTGTGGAACGCTGTTTTTACATTTAAGTTGTCCGACTTGTCGTCTCGTTCTACTAACACTAACGCGTTGCATTATTTTTGCGAGTGGGGACAAAGAGCATTCTAGCACATAAATCTTGAGCTGGATATTCAAGTTAAGTCAACTCCTCCTACCTTGTTTCTTGAGCATCTGATAAGCATCTGCGATTTTGGCCTCATCAGGCAACGCTAACGTCCAGCTATAGATCAACTCCAAGACTTTCTTCTTCACTGGCTCCGGTGAGCGAGAACCCAAGTACTGTGTGAGGACAACAACACATATACACATGCAGCTCACATCACATGTACTGTGTGGGGTTAAAAGAATCCAGGATTGTGCACAGGAGCGACCCTCAAGAGGACGTCCTACCTTTGGCGAAACCACTTTAATAAGCTCATTAAGAAAGCGGAACTTGCCCACTTCGTTATGAAAACGTTTCCCACAGTTTTTCATACACGACTCCAGAACCTGGTGAAGAAGCATGCGTGTTATAGCAAATCAAACATAACAATGGATTTCATGAGAACGAGTGGCTTCACTTCATTACATGGCCGGCGAGGGCACGTACCACTAGCCATAATGACACCGTATGCAAGCATTCAAGCAAATGAATGTGATTTTAATTTCTTTGATTGGATTTTGATACACCACTACTTGCCTCAGTGGCCATTGAGTGTCTGCCCAGGCAGGCCGGTTAAGGTCGCCCGTTTCATCATTTTGGTACGTTCCAGTGAGCCACTCTTTTTCCAGCAAGAACCGTAAGGATTAAGGCGTGGAGTGATAGCGTAAACAAAAACCTTGTAATAAACTGACTGACTGATCTAAATCACTCAAAGCCGCACAATCAATGATAAATGCTAATTGTGTCACTGCTCTCCATTGTAATTCATTCGCTACAATGCTGCCAACGTGGCAGCGAAAACGAATGAGTCATGGAACATCTTTAGAGACGTCACAAAATGACTAAATAACCAAGTACTATTTTTGTCTGAAAGTAATTCCTCGATTCATTTTAACTGTTACTTCACACCAAGATGACAAAGGATGGCGGCAAGCATGTGTGTCAAAATCAAAACTCTTCAACTCACTTCATCATAGTTCCTTGAGAAGTTGAGACCGAGACACCGCGTCGCCAAAACAATACCTGCATTGATTGCTTTTTTTTTTTTTTTAAATCCGCAACTATGTGAATTTGCAAATGCAGAAATGAGAATATGAGATGGTTCACTCTACATGCATTGCCTAAAAAAGATTTGTGCACTTGGATGATGATAAGCAGAGTTAGCTGGTAAAACAAGCCAATCAAGCTGCCACATCATGAATGGGGAGCGAGATAAACCGGATCCAGTAAATAGGAAGCACCGGGATTGCCATGGTAGAAGAGTGAAGCATAACACCCGACACTCTCTTTTCCCACCTTGTTGTGCTCCACACAAAAGCGTATTGTAGGATGCTCTGTTAGGGCTCTGATGCAACTACTTTGAGGGATTTCTTCGTAAAAGAGGCTGCTTTAAACCAGGAGCATCAATAGCATGTAAGACAGAAACTTGTTCGTAATCAGAGTTTACCACAAGAGCCTGCATGGCCTCCCACTCCTGCGGAGATTGGATCTTGTGGGCCAACAGCCGGGTGGCCAGCTGAGGTCTGCAACACAACACAAAAACAAAGACTGAACAACAATAAGATCGCATAACTCTGCTGCCCTGCTTCATTGTGTGGCCAGACAGAAATGTCGTTTGACTTGACCAATGCAATCAGTTTGGGTTTTTAATGGTTCGTTTTAGACTGAGAATGAAAATGGCGAACTGGTAGAAATGATTTAATTTGCATATTCCTTGTCGTGGATGATTAACTAGTTATAACGCAACAACAACAACATCCTGTCCCCTCCTCTTACCCCTCCAAATCATTGTTGAGCTGTTCACAGAACGCATTGATGCTGCTCCAGTCGGTTTCCCTATTCAGTGGATTGGTTGCTCTGTCTGAAATATTAAACAGTCAGAAAACAGAAGTGGTGGATGAAATGGTTATTATAACTACAGTAAAGTTACAGAAGAAAAGATGTCAACCCAAGAGTAGTTATGTTGTGCACTACGTTGTCTGGAGCTAATCAGGCATCCTTTGTTTAGACATCATATGCATGCATTGGGTGTTTTTCAGTAAATTTTCAGATTCTCTGTCTCATGTGACAGCCAGTCAATAACACATAAGATTTGGAAAATTGGATAAATTCCATTAGGACAGCACAATATATGGAAAAAAACATTGTCTTTGCAATAACGTCCCGTGTCAGACGTAACTTGATACCGGAACAATGTAAAGCTATTACAATGAATTAGCTAAGAACACATTGAGCCTGATTATTTTGCTGCATGAAAAAAAAAAGAAATCTTTATGAATGAAAATATCATTTAGGTATTGTACATATTACATATCGCAACAATAACAATATTGCACTATTCAACACCCCATATGCATGTTTTTTCTTGTATGGTGCAGCCCTTATTCAAGTCAAGAAATCATGTGGTGTTCTGCAAACTATTATCTAATGGCATTTAATTGATATGAAAATTATTTAGTATCAATAATGTATCTTTGCTCAGCCATCTATTCCAACATCCCATTGGGCTGCTTTACCATGCAGCTTGGATAGTCATCACCTATAGTTCATCAATGTACACCTCACTAGCTACTGCAATGGGATACTTTCATTATGAGGCTATTCCTGATAAGCTTCCCCAATGTTATATTTACTCTACGTGTTGATTGAAAATCCCAATAATGTCAAATCCAACAGCTGGGTTTGAAAATCAAAGGCAGAACGATTAAATGATCTTCCACTAGATGGCAGGAAGTGTATAAATAACCAGTGTTTTCATTTTTTGTGGCGTTTTTTGTTTAGTGGTGAGTCGTTAATATTTTCCAAATGTAAAATACGATCTCGGCTAAATTAATGCTGCAAATCACTGATTTTGATATTCCCTTGTCACAGAAAAACAGCCAATATTAAGTTACAATGAACGTCAACGTCAGCTAGTTGTGACAGTATAGTCTCGACGATATTTCGGTCAATTCCAGAACTTTCTTACGGGTCAACGGCATTAATAGACAAAGAAGCAGCAATATTGCAACCGAGAGTGCCCGACGTCCTGTGATGCAGCACAGCACTAAATTAATCAAGCCATGAAGCTAAAAGTACGCCGGTTTGTGTTGTGTTGACAGCTGCCAGGTACAGGTAGCTGTGTAGCTAGGTTAGCATCTTGTGAGTCACGGAACCGCCTTCCGCCTTCGTTGCCCACTTTGGCAAATTGACACCTCGCACTTAGCACGCAGAAATTATATTATGTATGTTGTGTGACCGTCTGACAATAAAGCGCGTTTATTTAAGCGCAAATACTCACTAATGCGAGACTCCAAACTCTCCGAATCGGGAGGAGCAGCCATCACAGCGAGTTTTATGTCGTCCGTGCGTCTGCCTAGTGACGAGATACGTAAAGGCACGTAGAGGCGGATATAGAAATAGAAATCAATGAAATAGATTTCAACATTTACAATTGTACCTCGCGACCACGTCTCAATGTTGCGAATTGAACCGAATAACTTCATTTATATTCCGTTAAAGGTCCAAATACATTACAAAAGATTTAGATATGGCGTGAACATTATTATTTACCTACAATTTGGAAAAAACAAAACTGCTTTATTTTTAACAAGATAATGATGCTATTTTGTTTTTTTTACGCGCGTTTCATTTCATGCTATACGATGTATGAATAACAATTGTAGTCTATGATCGGGGAAATCTACGTCACTGTACCGGAAGTTTGACTTGTTTATAAACAGTTAAACGAGTTGGACGTTATTAAAAATCGTAAGGGTGCATTTGAGTTATCTCCCCCCTATTTCCTTTTTTTTAATCCGACATTTTGTGGTTGCGTGTGGATCGAGCTTGTAAGACTAATCACTACGCATCACATTTTGTTTTTTAAGTTATTTGCACTTTACCTAAACCCATTAGATTAAAATAGAACTGCACTATTTCCAAATTTTCAGTGCTGCAAAAATAATCTGATCCTGTGGAATATAAAACTGCAATTAATTTATTAAATTGGACATAATTTGTTGACAATGCCCTGGTTATATCAAGACTAACCTAACTCTCTCGTATGTTAAGACTGACGCAGTTGCTGACGTCCTATATATTGCTCACGAGCGGTAACAGAACGTTCGTTTGAGAGCTGCTGTCTGCCGCAAGTCACGCCAAGTCACTCCACTCACTGACTCGAACCAACCATCAACGCCCCTTTACGCTTTTATCCGAAATGTTCCATGGGACCTTTACTAGACATCACAGCCGCCAATGAGTAGGCCCACCCTTAAAGGTCCACCATTTATTTACAAAGAACACGTCATCATCATATTTTTTTAAGCGATTTTGGTAATTTTAAGGAAAACGTGAATTTAAAGACCAAAATACTCACATGAAACGCTTTGAAAATTTGAAACAAACTAAATGTGGATTTTCAACTTCGTCCAAGAACATAAATTATTGAGAAAAAGAAATGGAAAAAAGATGTTAGTTTAATGCAGTTGTCACCAACATGGTGATCGGGTTGCCCCCAAGGGCCACATGAGCCTGTGGACTTTTTCTACACCCAAATCGTCAGTGATGGGACATTGTGCTTTTCGAAAGAGTGTTATGTGTAATTTGAAAAATAGTTGTACACGCGAATATTTCTTTCCTATCTTGTTTAATTTTTAAGAATTTGTGTTTGTCGAATGTTGTGGAAGTGATCATTTGTAAATACATATTTAATTAATTCTTATTTATTTTCGATAAGAGACAGAGATACATGGTCCATGGAGATAAATATTATTGATTCATTGAAGATAATCTAATCAAATTTTTTTTTCAAAAATGTGTATCTACGTTTGAAAAAAGGGTGGTGACACCTGATGTAATTGGTATATTATTTATTATCAATAACTTCGGCATTCACTATTTTAATAGGTCATTTGTTTTGGGGAATAGCGACTGAGGGGTAGGAACATGCACGTTTATATTGAAAAAGTAATCTTTTTTTCAGTTTTATATTGAATAGTAAAAATGGAAGCATTTAAAAACAAGCAAACTGAATTGAGAAAAATCATGCGACAGCATTTTGTCTCCCTCTAGTGGCAGCTATTATGTAGTTCACCAAATGTGGCGCACAGCAAGATGGATGGACAGCCACCGAAGGGAATTTTTAAATTAACGCTTGTGGACCTCTAAGAGTAAACCGGCCTGTGATTGCGCTCCAATTCCACGCTTCTCTTTGTTTTGTGATGAAAAGTAACTTCTGCGACTGAATCCTGACCCGATAAATTGTACAAACTCGAGCTAACGCGGAAGATCGACTTGAGTGAACTTCATCTCGTGCGTTTATTTTTCTTGAGAGGATGCGTGTAAACGTGACTACATCCGACTTTGTTTCATAACGTCGGTGTAATATAGACATGGAGTGGGCTAAATGTAACCCTCGAGCTCGTTCCCTTTTGCCTCCACGTTGCTGTTGATGTATGTCACGCTGAGCTTGCCCTCGTGATGCGATCCAGTGCCACTCATGACACGATGGCATCGAGAGAGGCTTTGCTCAAGTGGTGCAGCCAAACATGCACCACTTACCCACAGGTGGCAATCACCAATATGTCCACCTCATTCCGAGATGGATTTGCGTTCTGTGCCATCATCCACAAACACCGCCCAGATCTCATGTGAGTAGTCTTGTTTTTATTTGCGAATAACTGATGGGCTGCGGGATATGCTGTTCCCCCTAAAAAAAACAATAACAACAACAACAAAAAACGATTTGTTGTAGCATGCTATTTAATCTGCATTTGACAGTGAGCCTAATCTCTTCACCACGACATAATCTAGTTCCTCGACATCTTCTCTTCCCTTTACAGTAAATTGGATTACTCAGGTTTGTTGTGGTAGTTAAAATAAAATAAAGTCAGCTCATTTGCTCTGCATTCTTGCTAGGCATTTTTGTTATTATAGTTTTCGTTTATTTTATTTGACTATGTTAATCTTACTTCTTTCTTTTTTGTTTCATTCAATTTGATGCAGAGATTTCAGCGCCCTATCCAGAGCTAATGTTTACGAAAACAACAAACTGGTGAGTCATTTGCACACACTGGAAGCATGTGTCATTTTGGACAAATATGTAATACTGCACAGATGTGATTTGTGCAATGTGATAATCAGGTGTGCCACTTGAAATGATCTGATTTTACTTAATTAGTCCTGAAAATATATCACTTGTTGGATTCAATACCCACAGTTCACACAGTACAAAACCTCCCTAAGTCAACATGTAGGATATATAACTGTAAAGTACTGTTCTACAATTTAGTGTATTAGTTGCATCTAAGTATATCAGTAAGCCTATGATAGCGATCATTTGTACAAAAATTCCAAGAAAGTTGGATGTATTTTGAAACTTGTTTGTGTTGAAATAACACCCCTTCTACTTATTTGGTCAACTGAGGTAGTCAATATTAGTAAAACACCTGCATTGGTATTACTGATATTACCTATCAAGAAGCTATGTCACGTATGTTTTTCATTTCTTTATTAATAAACATTACTTTTAAGAATTTGATCTCCGCAACTAAAACCAACACCCAAAAGGATACCATATGTATCACTTTTTGTGGCGCACTTAGAAAACCACCAGGACGCCATCCAACTCAATAATTCATAATCAACCTGTATAACCCTTTTTGTGACTTTAATGTTTGGTGGTGAGATTGTGATATCAAATCCATGTCATAGCTCAAAGATTGATCTCCTTGCATAAACTGTTGCCAGGCCTTTGAGGTTGCAGAGACAAAGCTTGGCATCCCCGCTTTCTTGGTCCCCAAGGAAATGCTTGCCACCGAGGTGCCTGACTATTTGAGCGTCATCACTTACCTCTCCCAGTTCTACCACTACTTCAGCCGGCTAGCTAACGGTACGTAAGGAAGCATACGGCGTCTCGCTCGTTGTTTTGATTTGAAGTCTTCATCAGATTTATCATGCTGAGGGCAAATGAACAAGCACAACGTATAGAAGCCCTGTTCAAATGCAATTGTTTTAGTAATATAAAAGCAAAAACAGAACAAAACAAAAACTTTTCAAAATTCCTCCTAGGAAAGGCACCCTAGATGAACTAAACTTCATTTGTGGTGAATCACAAGCACTCAGAATTGTGTCTGGCTTGGCTCCCATCTAACATTCAGCAAGTTTGAATAAAATTGATTAATTCTGAACTCAACCACTCCCATATTATAAGAGGCTGTGCACACTTTTATCTCTGTTTATTTTACTTTTTGTTTTTAAAAAATATATATATTTGTTGAGTTAAAGATTATTGGTCAGATTAATGGTGGAAAAAGTTTTGAAATAATTTATCCTGGTCTCAATTTTTCTTTTCGTACCACAAACTGCCAAAAAGGAAGGTGTCGACTTTTTATATCCAATCTGTCAAGCTGTGAGACACGTCATTAGAATTATTTATTTTATTTAAAAGCAACGTAAACAACAGTGGGACATAGCTATAAGGGCGTGAACTCATGTTCGGTACTTTACTTACTTTGTGGCAATTCTATTTGTACGGTGCCATATTGGATTTTATTATTCTCTTTTTGCATCACTGCATTCTCGTAGCTTCATTTATTGCTTGTTTATAATTTTCACAAAAAAAAAAAAAAAAAAGACTATGCGGCAGCACAGTTGTAAGCTTGCCTGCGGCTTTCATTTGTGTACTTTTGAGGTTCTCCTTGTTCCTGTGAACTGCTTTTTCCCAAAATCCCAAAACATGAATGTTCAACTTGTACGGCACGGTATTTAATGATGACATTAATTTGATGTTTTGCCGTCCAAACAAAAAACGTCTGATATAATCCTGTTCTCGCCATTGTAACTAATAATTTGGATACGACATCTTTACACTTGCCCAGACGTGTTTTTCACCTGTGATCTTTATTCAGCATTTACATTTTCTCTCTTGACATTGCAGCAGGTCCTTCCAGTTTGAGGTCATCATCATCAAGCAAGGTGATAATAGAGAACATCGTCCAATGTGTAAAACGCATGAAAGAAAGAGATTCTTGATTTATTCATCTTTTCTGCATTCTCAAGTTTTCATGTTGTTTTCCTTTTTTCAGCGCCCGTCTTATTTGCCCTCCAGCAACGATGATCATTGTTCTGATAAAGGTCCACGCAATGTATGTCACTTTTGTATCAAACCTGTTCATCTTATTCAGAGACACGTGATCCGCGGAGAGATCTGGCATCGCAGTTGTTTCAGGTAAGCATGCTCAAGTAATGTTAGCAATTCTGCAATTTTTTTTTTTTTTGGCATTTCTTGTGGTTAGTTAATTACTAAGAGAATTCATTGAGACATGCCATCTTTACGTCTTTCAGATGTCAAGTGTGCCATGGCACCCTTGCGGCAGGCTTTTACATTCCAGGAAAGGCTGCTGGTTGTTTCATTTGTTCTGACCACATAACAGGTGGTTCAAATATTCACGCAGATAAGAACTTTGAGGTATGGCAAGACTGCATGCCTCTTGGTGGATTGACTCTCATCAGCCTCCCTCAGTTCGCTGAGAAAACAAAGTCACATGACAGACTGGTTTCTAAACCACTGGAGATAGAGCAAACAGTACATAATGAGTCTTCTGACACACTGAGAAGCATGTCAAGGCCACCATCTCCTCAACTTGTCCCTGTAAATGTTGACGAGGCAACCGAAGGCAAGGATGCATCGCCATCGGATTTGGCAGGAAGCCACCAGCGGAAGGAAGAAACCAAAACTGAGGAGCCCTCAGAGTTCTCGTCAAATTATGTCCAAGTGACTGGAGAAAATAAACAGCTGGCATCCGAAAGGTCAGCAAATGCCCGGACTCAACCTTCCCAAACAGTGGCCAGCACCCCAGGTAAAGAAACGCTGATTTATTTGATAGCTGTCGAGTAATTTTTGTTGTTGTCCCATTTGCAAATTTCCTTTTTTTTTTTTTTTTTTAAAGAGATGATTAACGTGATGCTTCCTTTTTCAGCTCAAGCTAGATGGATGCACATTACAGATCAATTGATAAAAATAATTTATAATATACAGACACATAATTAATCATCGCTCTGTATTAAATATAAAACACATAACTTTACCATTGTTGTTGTTGTTGTGCCTGTTCTTGAAATGACTTTTTTTTAAACTTCAGATGAAGCATTTACACTTAGAGGTTGTTGTCTGCTGCAAGCGAAGATCTTTCTGGTTCAATAACCAATTAAATAGATTTCCTGGAAAACTCAGCGAATAAACTGTCAAACCCATGTTTAAGTAATGATGCCTAAGTGATTAAATTTGTTTGAAGATTCGTGTATCTTCATTCTCTGGAGTCACCTGTTCCCTGTTGTGTGGCATTCCCAGTAAACCTTGAAGAGACAACCGATAGCAAGGATGAATCGCCGCTGGTTCTGGGAAAAAGCGACAAGCAGAAGGATGAAACAAAAACTGATCAGCCCCCGGAGTTGTCGTCAGCTTATGGACAAGTGACTGGAAAGAGTAAGCAACGGGCACCCGAACAGACCACTCGAAGTCCGTCTTCCCCTTTTTCATCTCACACGTAAGGGACATCTTGTCAAATAATTTTGAATAGACATTCATACATAAGAATTGAAATATTAATCATATCTGGCCCTTGGGTGCCTCACAATGGAGTTAACTGATTGTCATTACTCTCTTAATTGTTCTTGAAGGAGCCTGAAAAGTCCCGTGAAAACCAACCATCCATGGCTAGGAATCATCCATCCCGGACCTTGGACACAACTCCCTCCTGTTCAGTCCCCAGGACCCCCCATGCATTCCAAACGGGGTCCAAATGGCCAGGTGTATTGGTACAGACCAAGAGTCCCTCCCCCCAATCCTTTCAGTGAGGACCTGGACAAGGAAGATGAAGTCAAAACGGAGCTACATGTCAGAGACGCCCACGTTGGACAAACGAGTCAACGTGGTTGCTCAGATTTAACAACTTCCGATGTCCCACAAAAAGTCAATAATAGTCCCGTTTTGCCGAGAAGTCGTTCTGTGCCGGCTGTCAAATCTACAAAGCTGGCTTTTGACATGACAGAGGACAATAAATCACCCTCCCACAGTAAGGTATGGAAGCGAGAATTACTTTGCCTAAAAAAAAAAAAAATGCTTCGTAACGAATTGCGTATGTAAACGATGTCTTTTGAGTACATGCATAGAAATACTTCTCTGCGTAGCGCTCAGATTTTGTTAACAAGTCATTTGTATACGACAGTTCCAAGTGTGTATACGGCAGCTTACAATATTTCATCTTGGTAGGTTTGCGAAGAGAAGGAGCATTTTGATGCACAAACAGAAATGGCCAAATCAAAAACATTCCAGGACCTCACATCTGGACGAGCAGCTGCCCCTGGACATGGCTTCCCACTCATCAAAAGGAAGGTACGATTGGTTTTCATCAACCCCACGCCCCGCCCCCTTTCTTGCAGGGCGACAAAACTAGACAGAATTTCTTAGTTTGCACACATGAATCAGTAATTTGTATTAGTAGATTTTGGAAAGAATGCCGGGTATTATTTGCTGCTTGGCAGGTGCAGGCAGACGAGTACGCTTCTGCAGCAGATCTGCTGGTGGAAACAGAACAAGTGAAAAAACAGCTGGAGGCACTGGAAGAAAGAGGCGTTGACTTGGAGAAGAATCTCCGAGAGTGCAAAAATGGTTCATCATGCATTTTATTTTGAGGACAAATAGATGTACCTTGAGCATAAAGAGGCCAATACTTCTATTGCTTTTGAATTTTAGACAAAGAGGAAGAAGGTTTACTGAGTGAATGGCTTGCTCTTACCCATGAGAGACAATTTCTGATGCGACGAGATACTGAGCTGGTTTATTTGTAAGTAGCCTTTTGGGACTATCACAAATGATTGTGTGAATGCTTTACTGGCTAGTGTTTGCACTACTGTGTGTTAGAAAAGAAAGAAAAATCTTAATCCCCCCCCAAAAACAAACTGAAATGATATGTTTCTTATATGAAAGGACTAAGCAGCAAAGTTTGGAAGAGAGGCAAGCAGATGTGGAGTATGAGCTTAGACGTCTTCTCAATAAACCGGGTGAGTTTATTTCGTGTGATGTGAGAATTATGAGCGATGTATGCAGCGGACAACGTTGAGACGTTTTGATGTTACAGAGAACGTCTGGAGTTCAGAAGATCGAGGTCGAGAGCAAAGCCTGATGGCCGAGCTGCTCGTCATCATCGAGCAGAGGAACCAGATTGTCAGCATTTTAGATCAAGACAGGAAGAGGTGCATTGAGAATAAATGATAGCAGAATAGATTTTTATATTGGAAAAGTTAAGTTAAAGCAAATCTGTATCTCAATTAGGGAGCGAGAAGAGGATGCACTTTCAGAAGAGAGTATCAAGAACGAAGGTGAGTTTTTTATTATTTTCAAATATGATTCATGATGTCAAATGATCAAGATTTATTTGAAAGGGTGCATAGTGTGTTGCAAATGATGACTGGTGTCTTATTTGGATTCTTGTCAGATCTCCGGAAAGAAAGTTTGAAAGAAGTCAAGAAATCAAAAGGAAAGTTCAAGCCCTCGAAGGTTTTTAAGCTGAAACGAAAAGGCGAGCGCAGTAGAGACTCCGTGGACAAAAACAACTGAAGGCCTGTTGAGACTGTAGAAGAAGAAAACGGAAGAAAACTATGAAAGTTATGTTATGCTTGTACATGATGAAGCGTTGGCCCCATTTTACGATATTGTGTGCTTTGACTGTAATATGAATGCAAATGAAGCTACACACTGAGGAATATTCCTAGACATAGTCAATAGTACAAGAAAAAACCCCATATCAAATTCAACAAGCAAAAAGACCAATTGCCTCTATTCAAACTTTATGGCTTACCATGAACTGAATGATTGAGGAATCTATACACATATAGAAAAAACTGCAATTTGTAGCAAGCACATTTGTATTTTATTGATATTGTGACAATAAGTTAAAAATTACTGAGGCGATTATGGCATTTGACTAAAGGATATATGTATATGTATATATTTTTGGAAACATAATCAGTTTAGTTCAAAGAAGGAAACTCATAGATTAACGACAAAATGTCTTAATTTTATTAATTATAATTTGGATGATAGTTTACAGCTAACAAAATCCCCAACATCAACATTACAGCAAATTTGAGTGTTACATTACAGTCAAAATGATTTTCAATATAGAAATCAAATAGGAGTTCATATTCTGAAAAGTATGTAAGATATGAGTGTCACTTTTTGAATTGAACTTTACTACTGATATGATTTAAATTGTATACGTTGTTCAGACTTTTTTAATGCACTTGTGTGTGACAAACGGATATAATAAATGTGTACATAAAAGGTCTCTGAAGTTTCATATATTAGAATGAGTTTGCATTTTTTTGCATTGAATCTTCATATGACGTAAAAAGTCCACTTGGTGGCACTAGTGTTCACAAAATACAACGTATGCTCTTGTTTTATAATATTAATTTACTACAATGTATATTTTTTAAAGACATCTCTCAGTAGCTCATAAGCATACATGCAAAATTGATTTTCAGAGTATAAATACGTTTTATTCTTTATTCCGCCTTCTTTCTGGTACTGTCCTGGTCGTCGAGGGACTATAACTAAACAAACGGAACCAACGTGCTATTACATGTTGATCCGGATGTATTTGTCACTGCACAGAAAAACCGGAAAGGATTGTTCATCCTTCTCATGCGTGTTCTTGTTTATAATAAACAGCAATAGGATAAAATATAAAAACAACTCAGTTGGAACTCAATAGCAGGATATGTCGGACAACGAAGATAAGTAAGTAATATAAAACGTTGCCTTTCAATGTGATTACGCCATAGTTTGACGGATATTTGAAAGAAATGTGTCACTGCCAGCCACCCGGCTCCGTTAAACTGATCCATAACGTATTAACGTGACTGCAATAGTTATTTCTGCTTCTTTTTCTGTTGTTTGGATTGATTACCTCTGTTATATTTCTAGCTTTGATGACGGAGATTTTGATGATGCCGAAGAGGACGAAGGATTAGATGATTTAGAAAACGCGGAAGATGTGAGTCCATCTCAGGTTGTATCTGCGATGATAGATTTTCAGCCATATGTGTAACTTTCTCTTCTTTCCCCTTTTTGACAGGAAGACCAAGAGAATGTACAGATCCTACCGGCAGGCGAGGGCCAGCAGGCCAACCAGAAGAGAATAACAACATCATACATGACAAAATATGAGCGAGCCAGAGTTTTGGGAACTAGAGCTCTCCAAATAGCGTAAGTGGTTTGTTGGGTTGAGTGAGCACATTATTCACGCTGTTGTTGAAGTTGTGAATCCACCCAGACATCATCATTGAATGGAAAATGTCATTGAACATTACATGTTCCACTGATGCTCTCTGTAATTTTCAACGGGTATGCCTGCTTCTTTACAAATGTCCAAATCATGCATCAACTATTTTCACAAGCGTGAAGGTGCGCTTAGGTGGTTGTTTGTCTATTTGTGCTTTGTGATTGATGACGACGAGTCCAAAATGTACTCTGTCACTCATCAAAGGCATCTTGACTCGACAACCCCGTTATAAAAAATGCATGGATAACTAGTTTAAATGTTTTTGTTTTGAATGTAGCATTATTTCAATCTTAACAGGATGTGCGCGCCGGTCATGGTGGAGCTGGAAGGAGAAACGGACCCCTTAGAAATTGCCATGAAGGAGCTCAAGTAAGTAATGCGTGTATGTGTTGACATGCATCCTACAAAGCTGAAAAGGGTCTCTACATGTCCCTGCTACATACAGAGGGAAATATTTCATGATTTAAAAAAATGGGTACAGTTAGCGCTGATCCAAAATCATCTAAAGAAAATCGAATATTCCGTTAAAATAATTAAAAAAAGACTTCACATAAAAATTAGGTAGAACTGGTCTTTTTGAAAAGTATGTTTCTAATTGTTTTAGGTACTTTTTAATTGAACTTTTCAAGTAAAAGTTTCAACAATGTTCTAATATATAGAAATGCTCATTTAATTACAAACTGATTGTTCTTCCTGTGCCCAGTGTTTAGTTCTCTCTCTCATCCACCAGGTGTGGAAAGATCCCCATCATCATCCGCCGCTACCTTCCAGATGGAAGTTATGAAGACTGGGGCTGCCATGAGCTCATCATTAATGATTAAAGTCGCTTGGGCAAGCCGCTCTTCTTCCTTCTACCAGTAACTGTCCACTGGTGGTGCTGTTGTCTTTGTTCTATCAAGCAACTGTTGATACATCAAACAATATCCTCGCCATTCATGTTGAATCCAATCCACTGTATCGCCTGTTTAAACCACATTTTGAGGGAGCTTTTCAAAGGGAGGGAAGTACAGTAAATATTTTTTTTCTGCAGAGTAAAAAGCCTGTATTTTTCAATTTGGCATTTTTATGTTGTTGTGACAGTTTTATTGTTTTGAGTAAATTTATAATAAATTACTTGCACCTTTTGTACTGTACTAACAACACTGGGGCTTTCATAAATCTTTGTAAGAAACTAATGTCCTTCATTATGTCTGTAAAATGAATTCCTCCACACTCCAGTACAAAAGAACGATGTTCACATTTTGACAAAACGATGGTTGATGGTAATTAGTATTTGTACAATTCCATTTTGTGTTGCCAAAATTGCCCTGGAGCTGTTGACATAGTCATGAGGTAGATTTGCGAAAACGAATTTCATTTGCAAGACCTTCACGAGTTATCTTGCCATCTGTAATTTCCAAATGGAATATTTTCACAATCCACGGTCCCATTTCATGTGTATTATTTGAATGCCAATTTTTTTAAATGCTTACATTTGAAGCTTTTCATTTTTTAATAGATCCGTCAACCTTGTGACATTGTGGCCTCCTCAGTGTTTAAAGAGATCTACAGTAGTTGGTTAACTCATTTAGCGGAGGGGGAAGCGCCGTAAACTGCACTGAAGCGTTTTGCCTCAGAACTTTTCTCTCCCGTGAAAACACATGCACACGCACAAAGCAGACAGACAGTCTCTGTATTGTTTGAGCAAAATGGGTTGTAGGCCGTAACTAGGTCAGTGTATGTTGTAAGACAGAGCTTTGATTGCTTTGTCATTGGAGGATAAACATAAGTAATCATGCGGTATGGATGAAAAGTCTACACACCCCTGTTTAAATGATTTTTGTGTTACTTTTTGGGCCAATAAACTCAAAGTTGATGTTTGTGGCATATTTGATGAAAATCAACAGTTCTCATCAAGCAACATGAACGGTGGCTGTTTTTCTCTCGCTGGAATTCGGTGAGGTGGAGGGAATCATGAACAGTTCGGAATAGCAGTCAGCCTTGGCACAAACTTCCAGGCTTCTGTTTGGAAGCACAAAATGTTGAGAAAAGTCTCTTTGAATGTCTCAAGATTCTTGCGCACATATCGAACATTTTGCCTAAATTCCCATTTAACACATTCAATGTGTTTTTTTTTTTCATTCTAAAAACTCGCATTATATGTAGAAAAGGGTGTGTACATGTGTCCAACCAGTTAAGAATTTTACAAATTTTTCAAAATCAAAGTTCTGGTTCAAGGTCACGTTAATGGTGAAACAAGTTTTAAAATATTTCTACTTGGTGTCATTTACGTCCCAAAATCCTGGCATTGCAAAATATGTATGTCGACTCCTGTAACTTTTAGTGTGTAACCGGCGTGCGTGTCAGTACAATTCAAATAAAAATAGCAAGCAAACAAGAAACAATGGAAGCATTTGGGATGATCACAATGAATCCAGTTTATGCTGGTTGTGATGATTTCATATGTAAGTCTTCTGATAAGAGAAGATGACGGTGCCTCAGGGGGACTGTGGGCTGCTTTCATGGCCATGTGACAATCAGCTGCACCAACCACAGTAAGGACGCCATCAGGTCGCCCGCAGCTGAGGATCTTGCTAATATCTGATCATCTCTAAACTGCACGCCATTAGTTTGCTGCCGAGCCACATTTGTCATTAGTCATCTTTCCATTTGCTCATTCAGTCACACATTTTTTCTTTTCTCTGTGGGACAAGTGATCTTTGAACAGCCACTGCACTGTCCTTCTCTGTTTGATGTTAATTGTGCTCTAAAAATGTCCCCCCCCCCCCTCCCCAAAAAAAATAATACTTTGATGTTAAATTTCACGTTGGACGGCACTCTTTAATATTTCTGTTTAATTTTAAAACGCCTGCCCTACAGCATGACAATAAGCGGAAGATAATGGATGGCATTTTGAAAAGCGATCAGTGCATTTACATCACAATTCAGAGGTTAGGGCACAGGTGTCAAACTCAAGGCCCGGGGGCCAGATCTGGCCCGCGATCTCATTTTATGTGGCCCACAAATCACGTACGTCAACTTCCTGTTTCTAGCACATTTTCTTCACTTTTAACAAAATTGAGATATTGCTATTTGTCACCAATCCTCCCCTTATAAAATGAAATAAAGAATTGTTGGATGAACATTTATCGACTGGCTTCTGATTTCTGTATTTCCATCGTTTCCAACGTTAAGGTGATCATACATTTATTTGGAATCGCAGTCATAAAGGCCCTCAGAGGGAAACCAGAACTACGATGAGGCCCGTCCATAAAAATGAGTTTGACACCCCTGGGTTAGGGGGTCAAGTCTGGGCTCTGGTCTTTGCACAACCGATCTTAGAACTGTGAGGCAGATGTATTAACCACGTGTACGAGCAAAGGAAAGCGTTGTCTAACTGTGTGCATGGGTAGAATGATCTTTTTTTCCCCCTAGTCTGACCAGGTTGAGGGGCATTTGTGCCGTTTCGGATGGAATGGAACAGAGTCGACTCCTGGCCAATTGAAGCGGCTGCCCTAATTTCCATCCGTGCGTGACATTGACGCGCATATCGTGCATTTATACCGCAAGCTCCCCCCTTGCGGATGATGTTGTCGACCGCACATTTGATGTATGCAATTGGAGACCACATTGCACCCACGACTGTGTGGCTGTGTTTAAAATTTGTAAGCCGTTGGGGAGGAGAAGTGCCTTGCTCAATGTGGCACAAAAACAAACCGTCCTGTATACAGCAACCAGTCTCAAATATTTTCCAACTGCTTCCAAAGCCCCTCAAGGAACGAGCCAGTGCTGCCCACTCTTACATTCTGCATTCTGTTCTTGCTCAAAATAGTTTGTTTTTCTTATTGGTGTCAGCAGCTTGGGCTTTTTTTTTTTTCACCACATTAATGAACAGAAAAACAAAATTCCTATAATGTAAGTTTCATATTTACTCCTGGGCTCCTCCAACGGCAATTTATTGATGACCAGCTCATTGATGTTAAAAATAAATAGTGGACTCACAAACACTGCTCAACAGCTCAAAAAGATGTCTTATGATTTTCATTGTTTTAGTAGAAAGCTAACTTGAGGCTGAAGGAAATGGAAAAAACAAATCAAAGCTGGAGCTCAAGCCAATACAGCGGAACCTCAAAAGTTGAACACAACCCATTATGTGGTGCGAGTTGTAGTGCGAGTTCTTCTAATTGTAATTTCAAAGCAAATGTTCCCTTTGGAAATAATGTGGAATGAATTGCTTTGTTCCAAGCTCAAACTGTCACTCCTAAAACATGTACTTCATTGAATGTGTTTCTACTAACATTTTTTTTTTTTTTTGCCATTCGCTATCTTACAAGTGTAAAAAGACATTGACCAACCGAAAAACCATGAATGTTATGATATAGCTAAAGTGGGTCAAAAGAGAGATGAAGCGCATGCATTCAATTCCTCCATTTTCTATAGTGGTTGTTCTCAGAGTCACGGGCGAGGTGGAACCTATCCCAGCTTACTTGGGTGAGAGCTAAGGTACGACCTGGCGTGGTCACGTCCATGGGGAAAACAATGCAAGGTTATTTTGTTAAATAAATGTGTTGATTGAAAATCATTTTATTATTTGGGTTTATCCAAAAGACATGTTTTTGAGATCATGGGACTTTTATTGGTCATCTCACTCAGGCAAGTCGTGTTAGAGTCTTCTTTGTTTGAGTCACATCCAGTCAAGTCGGGTGAGTTGGGGTTGCTCCAACATGATATATAAATATATATATATATATATATATATATATATATATATATATATATATTTTTTTTTTCTTTTTCTTTATGGTGAACTGACAGATGCTCAGGACATTGTGAGCATGCACGATATGATTTTGAAGCAACCCCAATTTTTCCTGCCCACAGTTAAGGGAAAAACTCAAAAGTTTGTCATTTTCGTGTGCAGTCCTGTAACTTTTCTGACACCTTCTGTGCTCTGACTGCATGTAGTCTTTGTGATTTTACAGTTCCAAATCTGATTCAACAGCGTGGCACTTACCTTAAATGCTTGACCTTTTCCTGTTAAACATTCTTTATTTGAGAACGTTTTTAATCTCATTAGAGTGTCAGTATTTGTTTCATAAAAGGGGGGGGGGGGTAAATGGACCAGATGGGATGACGACACAAGCGGGCTCTTGCGGGAGGGATGTTGGGTCTATGCTGGGGGAGTATGAGAGTCTCTTTGTATCCTGGTGAAGCGACAGGCCGGGCAGCTACGGGGAAAGAGGGCTCCCCTCATTGCCCTGTTTCCCTTCCACTAGCCCCCCCCCCCCTACCCTTCCCCCCAGTCCCCTTTCAATGGCCTGCTTTGTCTTTACCCGGCCAATTAAATCGAGGGAATTAGGAGTCAAGCTTAACCCGCCACTCACATAAAAATGCACACGTACACTCATTAAAACAAACAAAAAAAAATATGTACAACCCATCTGATTCTGGATTTGGATTGCCATCAATATTCGCTTCCAGTATAAAGTCATGACCAGTTTATCGCTACAGACAGGTCAGTGGTGGCTTTTCGTTGCCGTGTGTTGTGTAATCAGCCTGATAAAGTGATCTATCCATTGTGAGATTATCATATTTCACAGTTTGACATGTCTGACATGCTATAATCTAGGAGTAGTACATTTATTTTGGTCACGGGATTTGATTGTAGTTTCCATCAGAGGGCCCGGATTATTACCTCATCGTATTAGCCTACTTTAAGTGTCATTGTGTAGATTTCCAACAACAATTTTAACTTAACAACAACTTTGAGAATGATTAAAATGAGGAAAGCTCCCAATTTTGATACATATTTTCTAATAAAATTAAGAGTAAATCAATTCAGTAAGAAACAATAATTCGATGTGTGCTTAGTGTGGCGGGCTGTCTTCTGGGCCTTGAGTTTTGATTCATGGATACTAATGTGTGTTTCATTGGCGGAAAGACAATAAAAAAAAAAGAGAATGGGACTTCTAGTAAAGCAACGTTTTATTTGAAATGAGTGCAAATAATCATCCTCTCACGTTTAAGCTTTCATTTCTGCCGTCTGTTGCTGTGCAAGCAACCATCACACACAACTGGAACATATCAGCCATCATGAAACAATGAAGAAAAAAGTACAGAAAAAGATGACAGCATTCTCATAAGCAGGATGTAATACATCAGTACAGATGTTGACACAAAGTCATTGTGTTGTACACAAAATTTAAAGATGAGCAAAATTGCATGCAATCGGATTTTGAAAAAAAAGTATTTAAAGTGATATATTGTGATATATGTGAAACAAAGCCATCAGATATGTTTTCCAGCTTTTTAAATGTAAGTGGAGATATAAAGTACATTTGAGAAATGATGTCAGGAATAAAATAATAATGACTCTTAAAGGAAATTGATACTTCGGTAATACAAAATACAATGTGTTACTTTTGATTTTAATGTGTTAAAAGCAAGAATGAAGGCTGAAGCGCATTGGGACGATTAAATGTTCCGCTTTATAAAAATACATCTTTGTAAATGTCATTCTCTCTGCACGTGGCACCGTTTTATGAAAACTGCTGTCGATCGACACTCGTGCACAATCATGTGACATTGCTCAGTGGAACAGACTTTCAGTAGAGTTATTAAAGGCGGAACAGAATTAATACACAAAATGATGAAAACAATGTTCAATGTGTTTAAATGATGAATTGTGAACGTATAAATAATTGGGTGACTTTTTTTTCCTCCTTTGTTTTCCATGAAGGTTGTACTGAAAATCATCATACTTCTTTGTTCATCAGTGTATAAAAAAAAAAAATTGATATTACATTGTAGGTACCAATTTGTAATAACATCCTATGTTATCTATGTTAGTTTGGAACGCTACACCGGGGGAAACTGCTATCATGGCAGTTTCTTTGTTATATATTTATAATTTTGGTCTCAACACTTTGGTGATTTTGCAAGTATTTAAATAAACATGTAAAGGCGAGAGATTTATTTGTTAAATCAAAAAATTCACGGCAACACCCCCCCCCCCCACACACACACATGCATATTCATCGTGAACGTGGCGTTATAAACAGGAACAAATGTGCCTATAAAATTCTCAACGTTAGCCTGCTTGTTTTGCGGAACACACTTCAACTCTTTGATACAATGTAAATGGTGCCTGAGATGAGTATGGGCCAGCAAAAAACTTGGGCTCTACTCCATAAAACAAACAAATATGTTGAATGATTGCTCAGGGTTTGATACCTCTTCATCCTTTGTTCATTCTTTGAGTGAACCACCACAACCTGATTCTACTTGCTCGCATCCACGCAGGGAGCCACCATACTGACAGAGACCTAAAACCCTTGATTCAATTGTGTTGTTTGGAGCGGGAGACATTTTGCTGTTGCAAATCTAATGTAGAACTTGAGTGTCGTGCCGATGTCGTCACTTCACGACAAGGCTTTAAAAGCACCACGCTCCAAACTCCGCTTTCACCTCTGACGGCATTTCTGCATCTGGGAGAGAACAGTGCAGGGTGTCTTCCCTCACGTCTCCCCAGCCGGCTCCCCCGGTGCCAGCCCACTCCCCTCTGCCCAGACCACTTTCACCAAAACTACTGCTGCTTGTGAGGTCGGGCGTGGGGGCTGGACCAGCACCAGCGCCCTCTGGTCTCGTTATCTGTCATGGCCGCGACAGTGTAGTGTAGACGGGCTGCTCCCAGTGTGTGGGGCTGTGTGACTGTGACACGCTGGATGGGTCGGTGATGGCAGTGTACAAGGGCCTCTGGGTGGGCCCCATGTAAGAGAAGGCAGAGTATAAGCCGGTTGCCTGGCTAGAGTGAGCATAGAAGGACCCGGAGGCCTGCTGGTCAGCAAACTCTGCAAACTGAGCCCTGGCTGCCAGTGAGGGGAAGGCAGCGCTATAGTGAGGGAGGCTTAGCGGGGTGTACGTGACGTGGGAGCCGGCGGTGGCCGCCTCTGAATAGTGGCCGCCAGCGCCGCCGGTCTCGCTCTTGATCTGGGTCTTGGACGGGTCTGAGCTCAGAGTGGAGCCGTGATGTTGTTGCGCCTGCTGCTTGGAGAGCCAGGCTGCGGAGTGTCCACTGGCCGCTGCCAGAGCGGAGGAGATGCCGTAGGTGTATTGAGATGCGGTAGTTATGGGCGTCGCCGCTCCTGACCCAGCACTCTGCCCGATCCCTGGATGGCCATTAGGGGGAAGGTACTGGTCAAACTCATTGACATCAAAAGGCTCCATGGTGGCCATCACGTCGTTGCTTATCTCACCGATGTCCACATTGCCAAAGTCAATGTTAGGCTTTCCGGACCCTGCGCCACCTGAACTATGCTCTGCTCCCATTGGGCCACGGGAGACCCCGTTCCCAAAAGCCTCCCTCTTTCCATCCCCTGCCCTCCCAGACTGAAGTTCTGTTTTGGGTGTGGTTGGTGGAGTAGGAGGACTGTGGCTGTGACCTGAACACACAAAATAGACTATGTTAAGCCTTTTTTTTTTTCTTTTTTTTCAAAGTCAGTTTACGATTAGGGCATACTGGTGAGGTGGGTCAAGGGAGCCGGCAGCCCACCTGCAGCATGAGGGTGATGCCCATCTGCCAGAGGGGACCCAGCTCCCCCAGTGTGGACCACATCCAGATGGAGGCCCTTGTAGATGGATTGCCTATGCCTGATCTCACCCTCCAAATGGCCTTCTGCGTCACTCCCTGACCCGGAACCAGGCTTTCCATTCTTGCGGCGCCGAGGCTGGTATTTGTAGTCAGGGTAGTCCTTCTTGTGCTGCTTTCTCAACCTCTCCGCCTCCTCGATGAAGGGTCGCTTATCGCTCTCATTAAGAAGCCTTGGATGAAGGAAACAACTGTTGTGGATGTTGTTTGGACAAATTGGTGATGGTACGCAATGCAATTAGAAAAAAATAATAATGTTTAATAAACAATGTATGAAGTCAGAGCTAAAGAAAGCTGTTTTAACTCATTCGCTACCATTGACGGATATAGACGTACTTTCATTTTACCTGGGCTGGCAGAGAATGAGTTAAAAAGAAAATAATGCAATCCTGAGTATGCTTTGGGTGGTTTATGAACTGTGAAATGTGAATGCGATAAGTACTGTATCATCCCGAGCAGTAAAAAACAAACTTCGCTCTGAGAATGTGTGTCACTTTACATTCATAGCCTAAAAATAATAAAAAGTGCATGATTCATTTTCTCTCAGTGTTAGTCCCCCAACTGAACCTATAATGATGTAAAAAAAAAAAATGAAACGGCCTCACCTCCAAAGCTTCCCCAAGGTCTTGCTGAGCTCGGCGTTGTGCAGGTGCGGGTGTTGGTCTGCCAATTTCCTCCGCGCCGCCTGCGCCCACACCATGAAGGCGTTCATCGGTCTCTTGACGTGCGGCTTGCTCTTGGTGCCGTTGTTCACACGCACGGGCATGGGCACCAGTGTCCAATCGTAGCAGTTGAGCACCTGACTGACCGCCTTACGGATCCCCGCCGGGAAGCGCTCATCTTCATCATCGGATTTACCAGTGGGGTGAGCCCTCGCGCCGTCATCCAGAACCGCCAGCAGCTGTTGCCTGTGGAGGGGCGACTCGTCCCCACCGGCACCAGACGAATGACCGGGTGATCGGGAGCGGCTGTCATCGGACACGCCGGGACTGAGCTCGACATCTGACAAGCTCTGCTCCTCTCTGGACATCTTCATGAGGATGCTCGACTTTTTTCCTAAAACGCTACCTGTTGGCCGCCTGCTGTTTGTCCCTAATCTGATGCACTAATGGGCGGACCGATGTTGGTGTGTCTGATCGTCACCTCTGACCTCTGTTGAATTATAATATAAACTGCCAATCTGTCTCTACTCTCAACCTCCGTTGTAAAACTCTATGAGGGTTGAACATCAAAGTTCTTTCCATCCGTGTGGTTGGTATCATAGGCGGCTCAGTGCGCACCTTAGACCCCAGTTTACCTGCTAAAGCACAGCTTTCTGAACCAAACTCGCCCACCTATCTGATGACTTCCCCGTGTCACTCTCCTCTGTAGCTCCCGCGATGAAAAATCAACAGGTGGGACCTGAAACACCACAACTTCAGAATGTTGGGGAATTGTTGATGAAAACAACAAAAACGATACACACAAGAGTAAATATAATAGTGAACCCGTTTCTAGAATCTTGTCCAAAGACAAAATTAAAGTTTAAATGTAATTTTTTCCCCCACGAGATAAAGAAAATAACTGCTTTGCTACATTTAAATATGGACATGTTCAATAAGAGATGGTCTCCGCTGATGATATATTTGAATTTAACATTGTGATTTGACTTGTTGGATAATTTTATTTATGATCGCCGAGAGGTTTCTTTTATGGGTTTATTTGTATTTATTATGTTTTTTTTTTCTTCTTTTTCTTTATTTATGCTACATTTGTTACGGAACAGACTATTATGTTTATTGTATGTTGTTAATAAAAAAACGATTAAAAAAATAAATAAATAAATATCATTTTTTTGCAGCCATTTTAAAATCTGTGGCACCTGTCTTGATCACATACATGTCCTTCTGTAAAAATTCATTAAATTTAACAAGTCTTTTGAGTGAACATTCCGAATGGAATCATGCCGTAAACTAATTTCTTCCATTCTCAGTTCAGTTGAGCTGCTAGCCAGTCAAACGGCAGCATTTTTCGCGAAAGACGCACAGCCATTATGCGGGCATGTATCACTCATATCATTTCATTGGCATGCGTTTCCCCAAGCTAATATTTAATAAACTGTGCAATATAAAACAAAGAAGGCTCTTGCACCCAAAATGGATTGATGGAATCTAGTGAGTCAGTCAAAAGAACTCCAAACCAAGGAAGCCAACTCAACCTACACGAGAAACCTCAGCCCAAAGAATATTTCCTCCTTTTCTGTTTTATCGTCATTTCACACCTTTGACCGTCATGACGACAAACGCTTTTGAATATGGATGGAAAACAAAGACTTCAGATGCTTCCCCACTTCTTTCTCGTTTCGTCATATGGCCCCAAACTGACATCTGCATCAGCGTACATGTGTTTGTTAATGCATGGAATATTACAAAATGCCACAAACATGTTATAGATGTCTGTTCTGACTATTTTTTACTATTAAGTTACTGCACTGGTGGAAAAAAGTTCTAGGGAGTGGTACATGTCCACTGGTTGAGCAGCAGCAAATACTTGGGCAATGGGGATATTTTTCAATGCAGCTCTTTGATCGTCGTTTAAAAACTCAGATCAGACAATAAGAGTGAGTTTACTTTTCCTGGTTCTGTTTGAACCTGCTTATGTGGTTGGTGATCCAACATTTGACCCAGGGCTGGGCAACTGGTGCGGCCCCTATCCACACTAATCGCCCTTGATTAATTAAATACTTTATTTATGTATTTCTTTATTTTTGCAAACCGCTCAAAATTAAAAAAAAAAAATAAAATAAACATTCAATATATGTTTAAAAATACAGGAAAAAAAATGTGGGGATGGAATCTGTAAATTGGAAAATCTATAGTTGCAAAACTGTGAATATGCAGAAGTAGACTGTAGTTTTAAGTTGTGGTATCACCAATCACCACTAGATGGCAGACATGTCAAAGTTGCACTTACATTGGGATCAATAATATTAAAATTTTGAGTGAATTGAAAAACATTTACAAAATGTTCAGCAGTCTTGAGCAGTCCTATTTTTTTATGTAAGCAAGCCCTTGGCACTGGAAATAAACTTCCAGTCTGTTTTTTGCCTCAAACGCTTCATTGTTTTTGTTAGGATAGTGGCTCTTTTTTTTTTTTTTTTACATGAATTCAATATCATTTATTATTTATATATTTGTCCGCGTTTTAAATAACATTTCAGTCATGCATCTGCTCAGGAAATGCGTGGTCTTATGTGGCCACTCCAGTCTTACTGGGAAATTCAGATAAATGCCAGTATGCCACTCCTTTCCAAATGAAAACCTCTATAATAAATAATTTATTTGCAAGTAATTCAAATAATTAGTACATATGTTGGTTTCTGCAGGCAAGTGCAACTATTAAAAAAAAGCAATTGCCCTTAAAGATTTGCCAGTTATTCTAAACTCCCAGGAGAGAAAGTGTTGGAAGCGCAGACCTCGGATTTACACTTTCTTGGATAAACAAGGCCTGGCTGTGGAAATAGAAACCCCACAGTGCATGGCGTGATTTGAGACAGCGTGCTTGTTGCACAGGGCTGCGTCTATTCGAGGCTGCAAAATGTGTCCTTGTTTTGGCCGTTAAGTCAACACCCTGTCCCAACTTCAGCTAATGTGCTGTGAATCAGCAACAAACAAGCCAATGGTTTGTTTGCCACCTTGTTAGGCTAAACTGCGGCAAAATTTCAGCTCGAGCCCACGTCCGGTGACATTATAAAAGAGGTTGCCAATTTAAGTGTCGTTTTTTTTTTTTTTTTTTTTTTTTTATGGTTCAGCTGGGCCCCACCCTTTTGGATACAGCTTCCCCAACTTTCTGTTACAAGGCTACCAAAATACAAAATTTGACATTTTCTGATGTGTTTTTTTTTTATTTACTAACATGCTTTGTATGTTTGATTCATTTAAAAAAAAAAATAAGGCTCTTTGAAGATATCTTTTGCAAACACCTTGTTGTTTTTGCTTAACCTGCTGTACCTGCTTCCCGCAAATAGTTTGTTATTGCTAAGCAGAAAAAAAATAGATAAGCATGGTGCCCAAATTCCTGTTGTATTGCATTTGTGCCCTACTGAAATCGAAATGTGCATTCAACAATAAATGACTGAATAGTTGTAATTTTCTCCAATCACAATAACACACATTTAATTGGACGCTATTCTCAATGCCAGTGAGCTGAAAACTTTTTCAAAAGAAATCCAAATTACAAATGAAGGAGAAGACGTTTTAAACACAAACACATTTGATTAAAAAAAAAATGGACAATTTCATCATTTCTGTTCTACTAAAAAATTCATGCCACTTTTTTGGGAACTTTAGCAAATTTCTGACTTCAGCAAGTGTTGCATTAAATATAAAATAACCCAAATATAATATTTACATTGCTGACACGAGGGCAAAAAGAAGTCATTAATAATTAAAAAGAAAATGTGAATTTGGGATTAGCAGGCAGGCATGAAGTGATAAATTACAATTGTTGAATGACGGTTGCCTAATCACCCCAATAAAGAGCTTATATAAAAGTCAGCCTGTGGCATGTTAAATTCAGCGTTATGGCTTCTCCTCAAATTGACAAAAGAGAAAATGACAAATTGAGAACTTCATAGCAGCAATATAGCGAGGAAATGCTGAGCTTCTTACTTCAGTACTGAGGAAAAGTTGAAGGTGGCTTGTGCAGGAGAATCCTTCAGTTCCTTTCCACGGTGACACTGCAGGCTTCCCCAGCCCCCTCGGTTGCTGTGCCAGGCAATGAATGCAAGCTCTGTGTGACTGCAACGGGCCTTAAAGGGCTCTTTGTATGAGGCCAGAGAGGGAAAAAAAAATAGTAAAGTAAAACGAGGGAGGTTAAGTCTTAAAGGAACAGAAACCTGCACGGGTAAAACTGGGATATGATTGGCTTAAAGTGATTCTCTCGCACTCTCCCTCTTGAATTAGGTAAAGCTCTTGAAACAAATCAGTTTTCGGGGATTTGCTCCTACCATTGTGTGATTCTTGTTTACATTTTTACATGTACGTGTATTATTTAATCACAGCACTTGCGTTGGGATTCTACATAATTAACCTAATGCACAAACTCTAAAATTGCATCTCAATCACTTATTCCCCTTATTCCCGAGGGCTCTCATGTGCACGACTTCCTGTAAAACACTTCCGGTAAGAATTTTGCTATTCATTACAGCAGGTTCTGTTTCACGTAGTGGTTTAATTATAACGTGTTTTGGATCTTTTTCCGAAACGTTCATAAGCCCCCATTTGATTGAGGGCTTGGGAAGTTGTTGCACTCTTGGCGGTTGTGCTAACTTGACGTGAACTGGGATCACAGAAGAATTGGCACGAGAGTCTTTGTTTGAAAAGTCCGCCTCAGCATTGTATGTGAGATGCAGTGAACTTTGTGCTGATGTGCTTGCATTGGGGATACATTTCGTTGGGCATCATCAACATCGGATATGGTTTATGGTTTGTGTGGGAGATAATTTTGTATTAGTCAGCCTTTGACATTGTAAGGATCGTCACAATCTTTTCATTTTATGGAAAGAAAGTGTTTTTGTAGGTAGGCCGCAATGAGCACCTATGGACAGGAAGATATTATGCTCATGAAACTCAAAATGGCCGACTGGTTAGCATGATGGCGTCGCAGTGCAGAGGTTGTGGGTTCAATTCCGGCCTTCCTGTGTGGAGTTTCCACGTTCTCGTTTTTGAAAGTTTGTCATAAGGAGAGGTGGTTGCCTATATACACAATGGACCCCTGCTATTTGTTAACAGGGACTAAGCTGACCTGCGAATTGCAAAAATCTGTGTATTATGGGTGTTCATTCTAAATGTATTGCAGCAGAAACTAAAAATTCTTTTTTTTTCTTTGAAATACAAGGGACTGGCCCCAACTTCCTCCAAAAATATAATGCTGGAAAAAAAAAATCCCCCAATAGGAGAATATGCGGGTGCTAAACCATGAGGATGCGAAAGTCCAACTGTACACAGTATTGGAGATTTACAAATTAAATGCATGAATTGTTTATCTTCTTTTACAACGACGAGCATATCAAAGGTTGCACAAAGCGTCTCCAGAGTGAGGTTGTTCTGTGTGCATGAGGTCCCGAGCACATTTTAAACAAATTGTTTTGGTTCATGTGAAGACAGGAGAAGTTGGGGACATCTTGGAACCAAACACAGTCGCTGTTCTTTGCCAACATAGAAATTCCCTCCACACTTTTTTTTTTGTCTTTGTTTGTTGAAAACGAGGATTCCAAACCATGACTCGATCTCCCCTCTGCCTCCTTCTTTCTTTCCTTTACATGTAATATCCCAAGTGCAATCTAAACAAGTGATTAAAATAAAACAGGTCAAAAAGCAACTCAGTGCATGTAAAAGGGCAAAAGACAAGATGATGCTTGACTAATTGAGGAAAAGCCAAAAGATGCTCCAAGCGAGGAGGGGCGGGGTAGCTGTGTGCTGCAGGCTTGAGTCCGCCAGCCTCCCAAGCGAGGACGAGGTGTCCTCCGACCGAATTCTGTGACACGAGTGTTCCTTCCTTACTCTGTGATGGAGGTGGCGGAATAAACAAAGAGCCAGGCCAAGGGACGGATTATGGATGTGTTTTCGTCACTATGTGTTCAATGAAAACTGAGCAGTAGCTAATATATTAGTCACAAATTTTAGTGTCAAAAATCGTGGAAATGTTTTTTGTTGTGTTGTGTTACTTGTAAGGCGGTGTCTTTGTTCAAACCTTTTTATCCCCAGTCATAGAAATACAAGTTCATGGAAGTCAATTAAAAAAAAAAAAAAGAAAGAAAGAAAAAAAATTGATTGTCTCCGCAACTTTTTTCATTGTTGAACATCGCAGAATCAAATAATCACTAAGTGGCATTCACAAATTTAGAACTCTTCTCCCTCCTAATCTTTTTTTTTTATCTGCCTTCTGGTTTTTTCATGAGCTCCAATTGACATTTTGATAATTTATGAACCATTCCAATGCTGTTGATCACTAAAATGTGTCTACAGTAGGATGAAGTGACACCACACATCCTACAAAAGGATTAATGAGCCATTCCATGTATGTGTGTTGTGAATTTATCAATTAATTACGTCTCCTTGGTTTCATTCAGGCCTGTTCCCCTAAAATACCCCAACCTCCGCCTGAAAAATTCAGTCCCTTCCACTAGTCACATGGTCCACAGTAAGCTGTACCATTCAGATCCTCAGCAGGCCATGAGAAGGCCAAAATAAAATTCACTCATTGACCATATTTCAACTAAAGGGTCGGGGTGGGGTTTGGGTCTAAATCTCGGATCAGTCCGGAAAGGGTTGCAAACCCAAGGAAGCAAAGTGAGAAAGCACAGAACAGTGGTGAACCTTCCCTAGGAGTGGCCAGCCTACAGAAATGACCAAGAAAGCACTGTGAATACTCATCCAGGAAGTCACAGAAAGAAAAAAAGAACCCAGGACAACATGTAAAGAACTGCAGGCCTTGGTCAAGGTGAGTAGTGTTCATGACTCAACAATCAGAAATAGGCTTATAGTATATTACTTTTACATTAAATAAAATAAATAAATAAACAAACAAACAAATAAATGAATGAATAAATAAATAAATAAATAAGCAAATAAATAAATAAATAAATAAATAAAGATTGTGAAGATTTTTGAGAGAATATTCTCTGGTAAAATGTTCCTTTTTGGGATGGTGTGTGTCTTGTTAAATCTAGGATAAATGTTACACAGCATTTCAGAAAAAGAACCTCATACGAACAGTCAAACATGGTGGAAGTGTGATGGACTGGGGGCTGCTCTGCTTCTTCATGACCTGGACAACTTGCTTTGATTGATGGAACTAACCAGAAAATCCTGAGGTTGAATGTTCGGCCATCAATTAGTGTCTGCAAGATGAAGCGCAGCAGGGAAACACCCCAAAGCACACTAGCCACTTCTCAGTGGCTAAAAAATAAAAAATAAAAAAAAAAGGTTTTGAAATGGCCGAGCCAAATTCCAAAATTATTTGAATCCAAGCAATTATGCAAGGAAAAGAGGGCTAAAATCTCTCCTCAGAAATGTGATGTTATAGAAGACGCTTTATTTCAGTTGTTACTGCTGAGGATGGGCCAATTAGGCTCGTACTCTCTCACGCAGGGCCAAAAAGTTTTGAAGCGCATTTAAATATTTCCTTTTGTTTCTTTGTCTTCTTTGTCTAATAATTGCTTACCGTATTTCATAAAATTTTATCGCACACACAGCTCTACTTGTGTAACATAACCAAAACAGTATCACCAAAACTATAACAAGATTTGTGTTCATTGTGTTTGTTGGTTTCAGTGATTCAGAAGGAAACGCATCTCACCAAAATACGAAAAACTACAGCCCACTAAGTTGCAACGTAACATCAGCCTTAATATGGCATGCATACAATACAAAATATGTATCATTAAATCATGTGGAGGTAGCTGTTCCTCATACAGCAATTTGATCATTAAACATACATGCAAGTTAGTAACAGCATGTATCCCAGTATGATATTTAAAAGCTAAAGAAAAAAAATAACAAAAAGTCAACTTTATTCTGTTTTTCCTTGTTAATGAATCTCTCTTTTGTCATTTTATCTGTGCCAGTCAACAAATTCTTTGGAAAATTCACAATGGCTCAGAAGAAACAGAATTCTCTTCTGATGTGGAACTATGAATTTGTCAAGGCTCTGAACAGAGAGGAAAACGTATTCAATGAAGACACTCTGCTTATAATTTCAATGTATTTTTCTTAAAGTTTTTTCTCCCCTCCTCAGATTTCACTTCTACGATTTCACATAAAGTATACTTGATTGTAAAATCTTTTTTTTTTTTACTTTATTTAAAGTAGATTTGATATGTGCTTGTCACTTGTTAAAATACAAAATAAAACTTGATATTAGTACATGAAAAAACGGATACGCAACAACAATCAAGTCTTTCTGGAATGTCTGCTCAATCAAACGACTTGTTTAAATGTGTAAATAAGACAAAGGTCTTAGGTTAAAAGGCAATGTAATGCACAGTTCGGGGCCAAGATGGCTTGAGCAACTTTCTAATCTTGCGTCAGTGACAGCAAATAGGTGGTTAGCAGACCAAAGGGATCTGAAATAATATATAGAACCAGAGCTACTGAGTGTGAAGGCGTCTGATCGTTTAATATTATATTTTGCTGAACGTTATTTGTCAGACGGCCTTCTAAATTCATGTGAAAACCTGCAGCTTTTTTTTTTTCTGGATTATGTGATCGGAGGCATCGTTCAAATTCCATATAAATGTACCTACTACATTTATCTTGAAAATTTTGATGTTAAACTTTGTCGATAACCTAAAATGACTTTGGATGATTTAAGGAGAGTACTTTTGGAGTTATGTATTTATTTGTTATCTTTATTTATTGTTGTCTGTGTGTGTGCGTGTGTGTGTGTCTACGTGTGCATGTTTTAATGAATACCACGTTGTGTGTTTTTGTTTATATCTGATCTGGCCTGCCAAAGAAAAGAATCCAGTTATTTCAGTTGTGTGAGGGTAACATCTGAAGAAAAGAGTTACATGGGTGGTGATAGGGGATGTGCGGTGTTGCTCGGAGGGAATTTAGGGAGCTTATTTGGCTTGGGGCTAGAACGTTCTGCCATTCGTGGCTGATTTGAAATTGTTTTCTGTGTCTTCATGCTTTAACTCAAATAAAGTGCATTATGCGCGAAAAGAACCAATGTGAATGCTACGACGCTTTTAAATGTTTTACTGACAAAAACATACATGCACATTATTATTATTTTTTTTTGGCAGTTTGTGGCGTGAAAAAACAAACACCAAAAGACGACAGACGGGAACCGCCAGTCGGCTGGTTGACAAACAGTTTCTTCTTCATCCATGTCAAGGACAGTCAGTGTGCCTTTGCATTCACAGTGAATGAAAGGAGACGCTTGGTGTGTTCACGCCCACAATGGCGCATAACGTTGATTTGACCCCAAATTGAAGGTACAAGACGATGCCAGATGCCGCCGATTTCGCTTCTGACAGGAAATCCCTGAAAAGAAATCATTTATGTATATCAGCAGAGGTTGCGTTCCATCATTCATTGTTTTCAGCTGTCAGGGCCACCTTTCTATTATCGTCACTTTGTCATTAGCTCAAGCCCAACCAAAACTAAGAACATCGGTCCAACCTAAGGTCTTATTTGGGTTTTTGCGCATTTTAAAACCCTAATACCGACAATATTCCGCTTTTGGGTTATTGGCTGCATGTAGATGTAGTCAATGTTGGTGTTTGAGGCACGGACTTCTGGATTTTGCTGGCTGACCCGCTTCAGTATGTGCATAGTCTGGCAGTTGTTTTTAAGTTTCCCCTCCTTCGTCAGCAAAACAGGTGATTGTCAGTGACGGATTGACGGATGATTTTGTGTCTGGCATGCTCCCTCTGGCCATGCTGCCTCGCTAAGATGCAACCCTTAGCTCTTAAAGTTCCCATTTTGCCCCGTGGGGCTTCTCTGATGTTTTTCACCATGCCGTATTAAACCATACGACGGTGATTTTGCGTTGCCCCCAGTTAAGTTTGAGTCGAAACAGTTTGGCTCAAGTCCACACGAATGCCTCTAAGCAGGTTGCAGTGACATTTTTGCAGCGGGCCTTCTCTTCCAACAAATGTGTTGCAATTTTTCATACATATGAAGTAAATGTTTGAGAAATATTCTCTGATGCAATCCAAGTGAAACTGTTGCATGTTGTTCGAAGTTAAGTCGAAGTTGTCTGTATTTCATGCTTGGTCGCTTGGAGATTTCTTACTGAATTTTCCCAGGGGAATCTGCACCCCCTAGATATTTTAATTGCAAGTTTTCCCTCACAGTCCTTTACTGAGACAAGAATGACTAAAGAAAGGTGTGGTCGTCACCTCCAGGCTTGAAAACTTCCCCGATCAGTACAAATAAACATTATTTGTCTCTGCACTCCCCAAACATAAAAAGAGCGTCATCAATGAACAGTGGCTAACAAATAAACCACAGATCATCGGTCAATGACTACATTTGGATGAAAGCATGTTTAGCATTACTTGCGTGAAAAGCCTCACACTGTTTGACAACAGACTTGCTGGGACTAGCTCGTTGCTGCAGCTGTGACAAGAGAATTACAAATGGTGCCTTTATAGCTGGCAACAGTCTTATAATCTAACATCTGCCACTTTGGATGAGCTGATTGTGCGAAGAGGGATAATATCTTTTAAATCTCTCCACGTATGCATTATGCATGGGATGGATGTGCAGGATGGGGGTGTCGGCTTTTGTGGAATTGTGAATCTGGTGGAGGGCGAAGGACGATGGAGATTGAGTCATTTGCAAGAAAATTCCGAAAATGATGTGCAAGAATTTCGCTGCAAACAAGAGTGTCCTTTGTTGGGATGTTTCTGCATCTTGTCGCACTGTTTTGGACAAGCTGCCATGATCTGCCTCGCAAAAAAATGTTCCATTTTAACTGCCTTGGGATTCAACACTTTGTATTGTTGTGTCTGAGTACAATACACAGTGTGGACACTTGCAAAATATTCTTTTAATCAAGTGTTTGGGGTGATGATGTGTACTTAGCCAGTGTTGTGGCACAGTTTGACGATAGTTTGAATATTTTGCATTTAAGGAACTGTGAGGCACACATTTAATTCGGTGTCCTGGCTTTGCATCACAAAACAGAAAGATCATTATTAAGATGTTATTAAAATTACTGGTATTTGTTAGGTTAAATAGCAGGAAGTCAAAAGTTGCATCTTGAGACAAGATATGGAAAAGAATCCGAACGAAGAAAAAAAAAAGTCACTTTCTAATCATGAGTTTTTCACGGAACATTGAATTAACCAGAGTGAATGGGTGGGGGCCTCGAGGGCCTGCGGGTGGCTGGCCGCAAAGATGCCTGAATGAAAGAGTTTGTTGTTGGATACTGAGAGAGGGAGATGAAAGAGCAGAAGGAGACGCCTTCTCACATCCCATCGCTTTCTCACCCTGCGGCTCTGCCTCGCTTTGCCCATGTGAGCGAGAGTTCAAATGCAGGGCCCACAGCTGCTCGTCCAGACTGACATTAACACACTCACACACACACACGCACACACGCACACACACCCATACGCGCACCCCCACGCACACACCTACACACACGTAGGCATTGTGAAGGATCTAGTTGTCCCGGTCTAAATCTCAATCCAAGGGTTTTACCAGGAATTGCAATGAATTCCAGTTCCAAACATAACCCTAAAATTCTCCTCAAGTGACCTTAAACAAAGAAGGGGACAGAACACTTTTAAACAAGAAGAAATTCATTTATTTGGGCGCTGTACTCGTGTGTTTAGGTGACTTTAGAAAGTCACATATTGTCCCATTATTGACAAATGCGTATTGCTGCTGGCAAAAGGCAGAAATCTAAACAATGTCTTTTTTTTCCTCCCAACAGAGGAATACTATTGGTCAGTCACCAAGGGGGCCTGGTTTTGTCCTTTTTTTTTTTTTTTTTTTTTTTTTTTTTTTTTTTACAAATGATTGTCAATTCTAACGTGTTGAAACTGGTTTGCACACTATGACAGATGTAATGTCAATTGCTCAACATTTTCCCCCTGAAAAGTGATGATTCTATACATGCAGGTATTTTGCCCAAAATCAGAAACAGGTAATGTATTGTTTACTTATTGCACTTAAATCGTACATGTTATAATTTAATCACGATTACACGAACAGCCACAAACTGGAATTGTTTCATATCAAAATTGTCTCATCATGAGCAGAGTCATGTTGCTATACCATACTAGGATAGTAAACTATTGTATAATGATGCATTAAAATCAAATTACGTGGACAAATTATTTTACTAATGGCCGTTAATCCAAGAAAGATCCAGTTAGTCCTTTAAGTGATAATTGCAAAACAATTTAAAGTCAGTGTTAAATGTTGAGCAAATGTTTTATCTAAGTCATTGTTGTTGTTTTTTTCACCTTGTCCACCAAGTGTTCAGCAACAGCAAGGCTCAGGGGCCATTTTTCTCCTTTCACGAGTGTCACGCTTTGGTCCAAGTTATTTTTGCTATCTCCAACACCCTTAATCCATGTGAAACAGAACCACTGCAAAGTATGGAAGCAATATTTTCCTCTGATCGTAATATCCTCATCCATCAATATAAGGACAATGCCTACATTGGTTGTGATTGAGGTTGAGAATTCCCCTCGGGATGGCTCAATGAAGGCTCTATCATTGGAATTAAAGCAAAAAAAGAAAAAGCATAGAAGGTTGCCATAACAGATGATTATTCAAAGAGACATATCTAGATTTGCATTTAAGATAAGAGAAATGAGGAAAATGGAATGGACAAGCTGGAAAGTATGGAGCAGTGGAGCCAATTTATGTTTTCTTTTTTTTTTTTTTTTTTTGTCACGTGTATGACATCAAAACACGAATATATGACAATAGATCATCAATTAACAATTTACAAGACAGCATAACAACAGGTAGATTTAAATTAGAACAGATAAACGTGAATTTGACTATTTCACTGCAAATTGGATGAATCTCCAGACTTTTGCATTGCATTCCTTTTTTTTCTCCAGAACAGCATCTCTCAGTTGTTTGATTAAGGTGCTTGCTCACTTCAGTATTCTTTTTTTTATCAGGTAAAATGTATGCTCAATAGGGTTTAGGTCTCAAAATGGACTTATTCAGTCTAAATAAAATGTCCTCCTCTTTCCCATGATAAGATCCTTAGATATTTTGGTACTGTCTTTTGGGTCTTTATCTTGCTGAATGATGGCGCATCCCAAAATTAGTTCGGTCGCATTTTTCTTTGAATTGACAGAGTTGCTTTCGTCATATGTTGCATCAATGATTAATGATCCCCGATCCTTTCTTTGCCGTTCTCACATTGTTTCATCAACTGCTGTTCTTTTACTTGGCTGTTCCACATCTATTCCTTAGTACACTTCTGTTTTCTTTCTTCTTCAGGACAGTCTAAATCAGGCGTGGGCAAACTACGGCCCCGGGGCCACATGCGGCCCGTTAAATGTTTTAATCCAGGCCGCCGAACTTGAAAAAAATTAAATGAATAAACCTTGTTAATGTTTTATTTTCTAAACACTGTGGTTTTTCAAAGACATAAATATTGTTGTAATGCTTTTGTTCATTTTCATTTAAAATTCAATGTATTTTTTTTCTCCGATGAGGTGAGGTTACCAAAACACTCCATCCATCTGCTCCTGATCCGGCCCCTCTGTCAAATTTCAGAACCCATTGTGGCCCACCAATCAAAAAGTTTGCCCACAATGTGTTTTTTTTTTTTGGAGATGGCAGCGTGACAGCAGAACATGAATTGGAGCAGTGCAAATCCCAGGAGAAAGATGGTGCACTTCCTTGAGCGTGGAAAACAGTACACATACATGAACAGACAAATATCCCCGTAATTAGCGCGCTTACTGGCAGTTAAATATCTGGCACAAAGACTCACTGTTGGGCCTCTGATTCTTCCTTCATAGTCAATGCACAATACGGAGCCCCCGAGTCACCCCAATAACCGTCGTGACCCAGCATGGCTTCTCCTATTTAACCATTCCACCCATGGCTCTCATTCACTTACTGACCTGCTGATGAAAAGCTGATAGCCTCCAGGCCGGTTACTGCAAAGCTCACCCCTTCCTCTTTTGTTATCTCCTTTCATGTTTGTCACCTGGCAGATTTGCAGTTCCTGTCCTCATCAGACTCAAATGTCCAACTTGATGCTGGTGCATGGGAACAGCAACAGTTTGACCTTTAGCATGATAGAGACTTAGAAAAGTCAAAACAGGTCAAAAAGTGTGAGATGGGAAAATGATGATTTTACTGAGATCCTAGTGAAAACTAACAAAGAAAAATGCACAGCAATAACAGTAGGAAGAGTTTTTTTTCTTTGTAGTGATGTTGTCATGGGTTGAAGTAGGGAGGTATAGAGCGCAAAGGTTTTCAAAACACTGACGCCTGATTTGTTCCAATTTGGGAAGAATTGCTTTACATTGGAAATAATACAAAAGAAATAATCTCCAGGGTGAAAGAGTCACCATCATTATCACCTATATCAATTGCCCATGAACATTTTCAAGGTATGATGATTTGAAAAGTGTACACACCCCTGTTCAAATGCCAGGTTTTTGTGATATAAAAAAATGATCGCAACATAAATGATCAAAGTTCCATCATTAATACAACCTAACCAGTCCAAATTTTATTTTTTATTTTTTTAAAACCTTTTTCAGAAGGCAAGTTCAAATTAACAATGGAAATAACATGGTTGGACGCGTGTCACCTGGTTTCACTTGGCTGTGACTTTGTTCAGAATTGACTCCACATTAATTAGAACTCCAAGTATATCTTTTGGTCCACAACAAATTTCCTACATATTTTATTGAGTTTATTTTGTTATGTCTGACGAAAGCAAGGTTTATTTTTCATTAAGGTATATTGAGCCTGGCACAACACAACTCTTGACCAAAACAACATCATAACTATGATGGCAGCGTCGTGCTTTGGGCTTATATCATGTGACATACCCAAAAAACAAATAAATAAATAAACAAAAAATGTACAAATTAAATCTTAGCGTCATGGAACAACAAAAAATGCTTCAACAAATGGTATTCTTTCTCTATTTCACAATTTAATCAAATAGTTATAAATTCACCGGAGCGCTGCTCAGTGCGAACAGCTTTTTCATTAAATTCTATATGAATGTCATTGAAGGGAATGGTTGGCTATTTTTGATTGATACACTAGTAGGTACAATTGTACAATTGTATTTGAACTAAAATGGGCCGGTCCAGGGCTGAAAAGGAGTCCCTCACAGGCCCTACTGGACTGTAGGCACGTGGTGATGCAGACAACAATTTACAGGCGCAGCCCGCAGTATTACCCGTAGTCCTACGGGAGGAGATTAGATTAGAATGTATTCACATGCCTGTTCTATCTGATCTGATTGTTTATATTGTATCACAATCTTTATGACCCTACTTTATTCATATTTATTTATACTTGACACAAAATGCTGACAACACAAGCATATGTATCGCATGGGCTGCCCGTCCTCCTGTCTGAAAGTCAAAATTTGTTATGTGACACTAATGCTTTGTAGACCACTGGCGATGATCAGTTAAGGGCGTAGGGGTAGACTCCAGCTTCCATTTTGTGCCCTCACACAAAATAAACAAATCCGTATCAAAAATGGATGTATGTAAAACACTTTAGTCCATGTAACGGTTTGATTTTGCAACAGAGGGTTGAACTTCTGAATCCTGAAATGTGGATGATTTTCTGTGGAATGTCAAGGTGCACTTGAGCAAGGCACCAAATGATTTAGGATTCTTAGTCCATTTCTGTCTGTGGAATGCTGCACCTCACGCAGTCTTTGATTGATTTAGGTTTCTATGTTCATGACTGGTGCGAATTCAGCAGAGTGTTCTGTGCAAATGCGTGGAGGCGGGTTTGGAGGTTAATTATTATTTTTTTTTTTTTTAAAGGGCGGTTTGCTCTGTTGTGGGCGTGAACACAGCCATCTGCATTCGCCGCCAATTATGGTGGCCCTACTCATTCCCTTTAAATGTTGCACAACTCGCATAATCTCTAATCTCGTTGCACTCTTGAGTACAATGACAATAAAGGGAATTCTAATTCTAATAAAGCCATGTCTGAGAAAAAGCACACAGCACTCTGTGAAAGACCAGAGCATTGCCACTGCTCTTGCCCAGTTGGCAACAGATAACATAAACAAGTACCCTCATTTAAATAGAGAATGTGCTGGTGATAACTGGCGACATAATTATATCCGTGGGCCTCATGAATCTTTGCTGTTGAAGTCACCCCTTCTGTTGCCAATGGGTTGATTTCAAATCTCTGGAGCTCAGAATTGAACTCAACAAAATTGTGTTAGAAGTCGTCCTAGTAGCGTAACTTAGATCTACTTTCTACCACCAAGTTGGCATTCTTCGAGGACACACCCTCACTATGCCAGCATAGCGCAGGCTGATCTGCCAAATTGGCAACCAGATGCAGCAAGCCTCAAAAACCAGGATATGCCAACATTTCTCCATGCGCCATTTTTGGAAATGGAGCCCTTAGTGTATTATCTAAACTGCAAATTCTCAAAAGGGGTGCGGGTGACAATCCCAACTGACTGTGGGCAGTAGGCGGGGCACACCCTGAACTGGTTGCCAGCCAATCGCAGGGCACAACAAAGACATACAACCATTCATGCACACAATCATACCTGGGGACAATTTGATCAAACCTACCGTACATGTTTTTGGAATGTGGGAGGAAACCGGATTACCCGGAGAAAACCCACACAGATACGGGGAGAACATGCAAACTCCACACAGAAAGGCCGGAGCCGGAATCAAACCCACGACCTCTGTGGGGCCATCATGATAACAAGTCCGTGGCGCCCGCCCTTATTGTTTCAGACTAAAATTGACATTCTATATTTAGATTGAGGTATTCATTTTCGATTGGATGAGCATTTTATGCTGCAGCAACTCTGTTGAGTAAGTGTTCGGGCCTCGATAAATGTTAGACATTGAGCCTTTGAGTTTATGTGTGGGTCACAAGACAGAATCGAGCTACACCCATCTGCACCTCCTGGCGAAAAGGAGTTGTCTTGGCTTGGTCATATCTTACCAGGAGCACACAGTTTTCCGTTGGCTTTAGTGGGCTGCTTTACTTGAAATAGCTGCACTGACATCTAGTGCCACAGAATACAACACCAAAGACTATTCAAAGATTTATTTATGACATTGAAATGTAAAAATCAAATATTAAAGTGCTTTGAATAAAAAAAAAATGGTTATTTCATTTAAAATAATAAATTAGTAGTGTGCATGTACCAATGTCAAAATAAATAAATATATTCGTAATGTACTTCTCTCTGAAACTTTACGCTGACATGGATCATTTGTCTTCATTTCACTCGAATGAAAGTTGTACTCAGGGATATAATTCAAAGTGCTAAAAACACACCTCTCGTTTCTATTATTGTCATCGCTGTTTAGAAATGTTTTTATCCATGGAATAATGACACATCAAAAGTTTGTATTTGGTGTTTTCAATTAGTTTCTTGATAAAAAATAAAGCACAGACCATTTTGCCTGTTCTGTTCTTATCTATCAACTCCACACTTTAGAATTTGTCATTGTGGATGCCGGTGTGTGTTTTGATTTGCACATGCAAGAAAAGTGGGTTTTTTTCCACCTACTTCGGCACTACCAAAATTAACAACAATACATTTTAAAATAACCTTGATGTTAGTTGTTAGTGACTGAAAGATATTTGTCCTTCATGAGCACATATATTTGAAACACTGGAAAAAAATAATATTTAATTTTCTGTTGCTCATTTTTAAAATGTGTTCAAGTGATGTAATTTTCTAGTCTTTTGCTCAAAAATATTAAATTAATATATATATGTTAGTCGAACACATTTTAATCCTGCAAAACCGATATACCTCTCCGAATTAAGCAAATCCAACAGAACTAAAGGATTTTTTTTTTTCTCTCCCGGTTCCACATTTGCTCCATCCCAAAAAACAAAAGCGAAAAAACAACAAAAAAGAAGACATTGGCGTCACGTTGGCCAACTGGTTAGCACGATGGCCTCACAGTGCAGAGGTTGAGGGGTCGATTCCGGCTCCAGCTTTCCTGTGTGGAGTTTGCATGTTCTGCCCTTGCCTGCGTGGGCTTTTTCTGGGTACTCCGGTTTCCTCCCACATTTCTCAGACATGCATGATAGGTTGCTCGATCACTCTAAATTGCCCCTAGGTATGAGTGTGAGCGCGGATGGTTGTTCGTCTCTGTGTGCCCTGCGATTGGCTGGCAACCAGTTCAGGGTGTACCCCGCCTACTGCCCGAAGACAGCTGGGATAGGCTCCAGCATCCCCACGGCCCTCATGAGGAGAAGCGGCTTTGAAAATGGACGGATGAAAAAAGAAGGCATGTATAAGTGGCTAAGTCATAGGAAGTTCAATTTACTGGAGCCTGTTTCGGTGTGTAGACAATGTATTTATTTCACTACAGTCCTCTAAACAAAGCGGACGTTTGATTTTCACTTCAGGGTCACAACCTTCTTCTAACTCCAGTAATAACTTGCTAAACCCAAAATTAGTAACATGTTGGTCAACAGTTTCATTTCTCAAGAAACCTCATCACGTTACTCAGATTAGTCTTTCTTTTTGAAGTTCTATACCTGAATGATCACTTTTATGGATAATCAGGAGCTGTTTTTTGAATAACAAAGCGGGTGATTTAAGATGAGGCAAAATTTACAGACAGATGACTAAAAGAACAACAAATATGCAACGATTGACAATTAGCACAAGGTCACAAAAGACGCAAAATACAACATTCTACCTTGAGCTTGCCCTACTTCAATAACGAGGATGTCATCAACTGTCACATTCACGTCAGCGTCAAATCACTCAACATGTGCTTTACTTTAGTTGTGACATCTTCATAAAGCAGAGCAAAATGTTTGCGCCCTCCTTTAAGATTTATCTTTTCTTCATGATTACTTTCCAGTTATTTAAAATTGAACCTGACAAATACATTCACAGTTAATCAAAATGCTGACTGCTTGACTGTCGTATTTATTCCAAGTGGTAGAAATGATTTCAAAATCCAAACAATTTGGAAGCGATTGTGTTCCAACACTTGCCGCACATTGGAGCAATCTGTTGGGGAAAAAAGTCATTTGAGAACGCTGAAGACAGCGACAAAAATTATGTTTCTCTTCATTTTATTGACGAGGGATCGGCATTCCGAACTATGTAAGGGAACACAGATGAGCTAGCTAACGCGAAGGGCTGGGCATAGATTTTGATTTCTGTGGTAAAACACACATGGGGTGTTTTTGTGGGAGAAAAAATATCAAACATGTCAGATATCGATTGAGCTGGTGAACTAACAGTCTCAAATTAACTCCAGAGTGGAGCAAGCTTGAGGGCTTCCGCTGTATTCTTAATTTAGAGTCTGAAGGATTTTTTATGACACTGACAAGGCAAAAGGGCTTTTGATTTCTCTACTCAAATCTCAAAACTGCAAAACAGTATTTAAAGTGTGCGCTCATGGAGCTCTTCAAATCTCTGGCTCGTTCTTATACGTCACTGGATCAAGTGGAATGGCGGACTGTAGGATGTCAAACTCGATCTGGTTATTGTCCATGTCCAGAACGCACATGACATTGTGACTCCCAGATGTCATGGTGGCAGTGTCTTTGAACATATTTTGAAAGTCTACAGAAGTCCTTCTCTCCTCTGCGCGTTCCTTCCCTACAATCTGAGAAGAGTCAAAGATGTCTTCTTCTTCTTCCCCGCAGCTCAACGCAACCTCGTTCTCATAGCAGAAGGTACTGACCGAACAAGGGATCAAGCTTTTTGAAGACATGCATGCCGAGATGGGAGAAAGCACAGAGGAAGTCCGACTAACGGTCTCGTGCAGCTCTTTGGCGCTGAAGTTGGGTGTTGACGGCACCTCGTAAGTCTTGTCAAAGCGCGCGTAATCGACTTTGTAGCAGTTGCGGTCCTCATAAATGACAGGCTCAAACCTGCGACCCCAGAAGATCTCCCGGGAAAGGTAAGAGCTACGGAACTGGGTGGTCATAGCTGTGGCCTCCACCATTCCCTCCAGGATCACAACAATCTCAAATTCATCCGTCTCCAGATCAATTCGGCTTACAGTGTACAAGGGGCTGTCTTTGTCAATCTCATGGACTATAATCAGTGGGGATACGAGAAACAACCTGTCGGTACCCTCATCATAACCCACATTGAGGTCAATCTGCTCCAATGGGATGAATTCTCCTTCTGCTGTGACATAAGAACGGATAAGCTGCGCCCGGACATGAGCTTCCACGATGTGGCTCTTTCGCAGGTTGCCCACTCTCCACATGAGGCACAGCTTGCCATCACGAAGGGAAATGACAGCGTTTTTGGAGAATACAAGCGTTTGATTTCTTTTCTTTGGGCGCGCCATCTTGGCCATAATGGTGCCGATCATGAAGGAGTCGATGATGCAACCGACGATGGATTGAACGACCACCGTTAAGACAGCCAAGGGGCATTCCTCAGTGACGCAACGCCAGCCATAGCCAATGGTAGTCTGTGTCTCCATGGAAAACAAGAGGGCACCAACGAAGCCTTGAACATGGAGGATGCAAGGCATTATTTTGGTCTGGCCTGCTGTTGTGTGTCCAGCATTGGGTGAATGCATCCCACTAGTTGCTAGCCCTTCACCCTTCACCACGAGACGTTCCTCAAAATCCCCGTGGGCGAGGGAGACACCGTAAAAGATGATCCCAAAGAACAACCAGGAGATGATGAAACTGGTGCAGAATATAAACAGAAGGTATCTCCAGCGGATGTCCACACAGGTGGTGAAGATGTCGGCTAGGTAGCGCTGCCTCTTTTCCTCCATGTTAGTAAAGACAACGTTACATTGTCCATTCTTCTTTACGAAGCGGCTCCGTACCTGGCTGGAGCCCCTTGTCAAAACCCTCCCGTTGTAGTTGTTCATCCCTCCTTGTCCCCGTGCGCTGGGGACAGCAGCGGAGGCCCCTGAGCGCCTCTTCCTCCTGCTGTCTAGTTCTGGGCAACAGGCCGAGTGTGAGTGGATGTCAGAGGAATTGTAACCGTTATTGAGATCCAAGCCGCAGATCTTTAGACGCTCCACCTCTGGTATGTTGCTTGACACAATGCTGTACCTGTGAGGCAAACAAGGACAAGACAAAATTACAAGCCACAATTAACTTTTTCAAATAATTTTCGGTTAGGCACGAGCAGACGTTAAGTCGGATCCCCGATGTCACAGTTTTACTTCAACGTAAAACGAGAATCGGTAAGTACTTCAGCATGCTGATGATAGTGCCTCAGAAAATTTCGTTACGATAACGAACTTACGGTCCGTGTCAGAAAAGTTCCAGGACTGTTGTTTCGTTCATTGTGTGAAAAGAGGTGAGAGAGGTTCCAGATAACAGTTTTCACATGATAGGGCCTGCTCACGATGCCTAAAGTATTCAACAGTTCCTGGCCGAGCATGGTTATGAGCAACCTCCCTAATTACATGACCTGGATTGTGAGAATGTTCCCACTTTGGTGGGTATTCAAGAGGAACAGGGAAGACTTGGAGGACATCGGCATAGCCTTCATTAATTAATTAATTGACAATAAAGGTATGAAGGATTTTGAACTCCTTCCATGATCCATGACGTCAGAGAAGAGAAGGCAGGGAAAAATGCGTTACGCTCAAGAAAGGGAAAACTTGTACTCTGTCCTTTGGATTAGAAATATTTTGTGATACCAGTCTTGAAACTTTTCTGAGACATGTCACATTTTTCATTAGAAATATCTAATGGCACACAAATAAACAAAACTGTCAAATAAAATAAAATAGAAATGATTATTATTATTATTGTTATTATTATTAAATGGAAAAACATTTAATTGTTCAGCTGGTGATCTACCAGTGGCATCCAAGCACTGTACATCTGTGATGTAATAGAGATGAGATCATTATTTCATTATTCATCATTTTTGTGGTCTTTTTGTCAGGCGCATACCGTGACATCTAAAATAGATGGCTTGGCTCAATGTTTGATAGACTTGTTTTAAAGCCCCTGTCAAATTTAAGAGTAGCAGCTCACAATAGGAGGATCGGCGGAGCCCACTGTCAGCTTCATGGGTCATCATTTGTCAGAGAAAATGTTGATTTTGATTAATTTGTTTGTAAGGCATACATTTAGTGTGGTGAAGTGTGGAAGCTAGAGGTGGAGGGCTCAAATGCAGGGAGGCAGGAAAGGCAAGGTAGGTGAGCAGAGCAGGTGTAAATCTTAACCCCAAAAATATTTGATTTTCAAAAATCAAACAAGACACCTGGAAAATCCACAAATAAATTAAAAAAGCCCCCCCCACCCTAAAACAAACAAGCAACGTTCAATATAATAAAAGAAAACACTATATAGATGGATTAACGTGAAACATTTGCAACAGAAACAAGGAAACTAAATACCAGCGCATTGACGAGACAATGAGATACACCTGGACAAGACCTGAGTGGCAGGAGGGAGCTGATTGATTGACACACTCAAAAGCCTACCAAACAAACAAGATCTGAAAAAAAGGACTCAGGTAAGACATGAAACAAAACTTCATCTACTCAAAACAAAGTACTTTACTTGTACTGCCTGCACTGGGCTCCATTTTTTGGGGGGACGTTTGAATAACTGAACAACACATTTGAACAACATTAGTGATGGGTAGATGAGACATCCTGTATCGTTTCGACACAGTGACACGATGTATTGACACTGTGTTGCTGAATACTGACACCTGGTGGACTTGCAGGAAACATTTGACAGGGTCATCTGACACTGATCTGTCAAAGTAATTTTATCCAATTCCATTGATTAGCGACGTGATGTGTTTTTATATATCCTATTTCGTATTACTTTCCATCTCACTAATTATTCTCTTATTTATCTAATTTATATATTTAACTGAATTATTGTTGTATTGCACTGGAGAGGGGAGCTCTCTAATCTCATTGCACACTTGAGTACAATGACAAAGGGATTTCTGATTCTGATTAGGCATTTGCTTTCGCATTATTTTTACATACACGCAATTTCATAAGAAAAATCTTTGATATTCGAGACGCAGTTGATAAATTAAGTGAACATCTGTCTGAATGCCCAAGTAAAAGTGTTGTGAATGACAATGGACTCATTGTAATTAAAGATTTTTATTTTAAAAAATTAGTTTCTCCAGCGTCTATTTCTTTTTTTGAGGCAATTTCCCCCGCCTTTGAGAAAATCCTCTCACAAGGCACTGAAGAGGCCGGTGTGCACAACGCCGGTGTGGCTAATATAAATAGGTGAGGGAACGTTGCCTCCATGGACTTCCAGTATAAGAGCGGGTCTTCCATACGTGCAACGTGTCCTGCTGACATATAGCGCTGCACCTCTGAGTGCGCATCAACAGTGACGTCTTCCATCTTGCGGATATTTAACGCATAGTTAAATAACTCGATGCTTGTTTTGAGCGTCCATCCTGTTGACAGATGCGCTTCCTTATGAACACAGTTTGGCGCGCGACCGCTGTGTCGACACGATTCTGGTAGTGGTCACGTGACTTTCTTAAAGCGGTTGGCACACCGACACGGGGTTTGCCCTGGAAACTCGGCGTGCGCATCGGCGCCTCAGTGTCGCTGGACCCATCACTAAACAACATTCAAAGGAAAAATGTAACTTCTGGAAAATTCCTTATTTGAGTATCTGAATTCTAAAAAGATGTCCCTCCTTTAAACGGATTAACATTTGGGAAGGTGAGTTCAGTTTAGCTTCATGGGAGGGATTAGTGTCATGGTAGATTATAAGATTATATCCTGTGTGTGTATGAATCTTAATCAGTCACATAGTCCATTTGAAGATGAACCAACATACATATTTTATATGCACACAACGAACTTCTAACTATGTGACAGCAGTTTGGAGAAAAGCAAGGTTCGCGATAGGCTACCTTTAAGGATTAAATACAATAGAGCAGGTGTGGGCAAACTACGGCCCGGGGGCCACATGCAAGCCCGTTAAACGTTTTCATCCGGCCCGCCGAATTTAAAAAAAATTTAAATGAATAACCTTGTAAATGTATTTTCTAAATACTGTGGATTTTCAAAGACATCTGGCTATATTGGTGAAATGCTTTTGTTCACATTCATTTAAAATTAAATGTATTTATTTTCTCTGATGAGGTGAGGTTACCAAAACACTCCATCCATCTACTACTGGTCCGGCTCCTCTGTCACATTTTAGAACCCATTGTGGCCCGCTAATGAAAATGTTTGCCCACCCCTGCAATAGAGGTTGTGAGGTGACTATAAATATTATAGACACACATCTGTTGTTACACTCCATTGTAGCTTCCAACTGAGTCCAACCTAATTTATTCCTCAATAAGTGTCATGTCCAAGTGTTCAAATTACTTTTATCCATGTACTGGTTTGTTTAATAATTTTATTCATCAGATGTTAATCATTTTGTTAAACATTTCATACCCATTTGTTGATCTTAATTGAGTCCAGAAGAGTAATATCTACTCATGTGAATAATCCATTCTATTGCTGGGAATTGAATTAGGAACTAATTAAAAAGAAAAGAGAGAGAGTGAGAGAGAGATACAGTACACTGATATTGAGACACATGTCGCATACCTAGAACAATTATTCATGATCAAGATATGACATGCATTTTTTCTCATAATAAATCCTGTGCAGCTGCAGGATGAGGAGGGGAACTCTGTATAGGACAGTACAGGATGGCCTTAGCCTTTGTGAGGATCTGCTTACTTTCAATATCCCTGAGCTGGACCTGACTCACGCCGTATAAGTGTCCAAATACCCTAATTCCTAAAAAAATAAAATAAAAATAAATAAAAAAAGAAAAGAAAAAAACAAAACTACTGAGGATTACTGTACTGTACCGTAATGTGCATTATATTGATATGTTCATTACATAAAATATGCATTAATATATGTTGTAACTTCATATTTGTATCTTGGTGGTCCAATAGGATGTCCTGACATAATATTGAGGTTGCGGCCTGTCTGATACTGCATCATTGCTTATTTTCTGTGTCTATCTACCTCTGCGAGACCACTCAAACAGTCCTACACAGAAGACCGCCTCCATCACCTGTGGGACCTACTTGTTCCCATGGCAACAATAATCCCTCATTTGAGGTTTTGGTGGGAGGCCAGTCTGATCACTCCCACAGATCAGGCGTCCAACATGCAGGCAATAGTTGGGCCTCTGAGAAGATCACTGGAAAAGAACAGAAGCAAATGAGCACATGCAGTATGGAATTCAAATAAAACACACTTGCGAGATATTTCTTAAACCTAATCAGATTTTTTTTCCAGTCTCATGCCATCTGTGTTGTATTGTTGGTATACAAACGTGGATTAAGACTTAATCCTTATGTGACTCCGTCATATTTTACAGACATCTGAGATGGGATTATCTTGTCACAAGGAGCTTGGTAGACCCAATATATGCTGCAGATTGTGTCATTAAATCACAACGTGTAGAACAAACTCTGTAAAAGTTGCAAAAAATAATAATGATAACACATTTGGAAAGGTACTTACCGCTCTATGTGGCAAGCAGACTGCGTACGTGCTATCGCTAGCTTGTGTGTTTAACTATAATACAACCTATACAATTAGCATCTTAACATGCATCTTGTAAGTTTTTTATTTATTTATTTTTTTCAACTGTGCGGTGATTGGGGACGACTGCTTTACAGGATCAAAATATTTCAGTTTCCCCAATTGACGTTTTTACATGTGAATTTAACATTCCCATCCAACAGGATGGGAAAGTGTGTCTACATTTGCGAAAAAGGGGCTGTAAAATTAAATATGTATTTGACTACAATGATAGGGTTTTAAAAATAGCAAAAATATGAGTCACAACAAGTGTCACAATCCGAAACACTTGGATAAGAAAATAAATGTTACGTTCCACACGCCTCTTCCTGGACGCCGTATCATTCCATCATATGTAATGTCACAAGTAGTAATCTCAGATGCATTTGATTCAATTACCAGGATCATCTATAAGGATGACTGTACTGTACATGATAATAAAATCATCCACGCTTTATAAAAAAAGAATATTGAAATTAACACTGGCATTTCCAATTGATGGATGCAATGTACTGTTTGCATTTTTCTCATTCTTTCTTTCAGTTGAAGCACATTTGCATTTAATATTTGAGGAAGACATCGAAAACATGCTGGAAGGGGGCCCTCGAGGGGAGCACTGGGTGCCTCTCCAAACACATCCACGGTTCGAGTTGTGTATGATGACTAGAGTATGGTACATTTCCAAATGTACCCCTTTATCTTTACATCTGTGTTCAATGGTGAAAGTGCTGACCCATGACACATACACAATGATGACAATGGCTGATTTTTATTTTATTTTTTTTTTTAATAATCGGATTTTAGATTCACAAAACAAGGCTTGCTAGCATGGTTAGAGTGACGTCAGCGTTTTTTTTGTCCTCTGATTAATTAAGATAATATCAGCAAAATACAGACCGTGTTCGTAAGGTTCACATGGCATTGGGGCTGCTGACGTTAGCTTGTGGGACGAATGTCAGACATGATTAAAAACAAATTTTCAAGGTGGACTTTTTAAAATGTTGCTGGCTGAAGGGTCCAAACTAACATCCAGAGCAGGCTGTATGAGGGCTACAGGTCGATTTTAGGCTGGAGCAAAGAAAGGAGATTTGATTTTTTTTTTTATAAATAAATAAGCAACTCTGGTGAGTCTGATGTAGTGTTTTGTATTAATATTTTATATTATTGTCATGTTATTTGATATATATTGAATGTCAACTGTGCAAACAGTTTATAGTTACTTCGAGGGAGATAAAGGGTTAACTGTGGTTCCTACTTAAATTATTAACAATCCCAAGTATTGTTATTTTGTGTTTTTTTTTTTGGTATTTTCTTATCATGTAAAATGACAATTAAATTGTGGTAATTAGAGCTGAATGAATGAATGAAGGTACCATGTACTGTGAAAACTGAATGACTATGATATAGGAAAGATCAAAAGCTAAAAAGTTGACAAACTAGTTTTAAGTTGGTCAGCAGGTGCACAACATCAACAGCTGCTTTTGATTTGCATCATTTTTGTTTTACAACCTTCCAGTGATGTCAACTCTCTTGTGCCAAAGAGAGATTTCGCCTACTCCTGGGAATGCTCGGAGACTGTTGACCTGGCCCAGCAGGTTTCATGATGCTCAATCGTCTGCCATTAAACGGTGGCGTTTTGCCCCTAATATTTGAGACAGTGCAACTACATTTTTCATCTCCTTGCACCTGTGCAAACACAAAATCTTCTGATTTGTTGATTTAATTTTTTTAATACATTTATAATTGCTATTCTATTAGATTTTTTGTTGCTATTAAACATCTGCTCCACATTTCAGGCAATTTATCAATAATATAGTGAAATGAATAGAATGAATAGTTCATTTTCCGCCCAATTTGCAGTGTGTGAGTGCTCTTAAATATTCAACTTGTGCCGCTAAAATTCCAGGTGAAAAAAAATAGGGTGGATGCCGGTTCTAAAGTAGTATTCATCTTCAGATTTAAGTGGACACATTCATAAATTAAAACAGATAGCAAAACACATGATGCACTTGCAATCTCCTGACATTAAAAACTGTGACTATGATTAAAAATATACTCACCCTACAAGTTGATTGCTCTTTTCTCTATTTTGATTCAATTTCCCTGTGAGTTGAAATGTCACTTCTCAAAGTCCTACTCGCACTGTCCACGGCAACTTGTGTATATTTCTCTGCTGTGTGAGTGCTTCTTTTCCTTCTTCCTCTCTTTCTCTTTAATTTAGTGATTTCCTCTTCAATAGTTATTTCCTTTTAATCCGTTATTGTCCTCCTTTGCGGATTGTGTAACCTTACCACTGAGCACTCTCCTGTGTGTAGCCTGGGCTGAAACTGCTGTGTCAATCTGTCCTGTGCATAGCATGGAAGATGTAATGGGAGGGGGAGGAAGAGGGATGATATGAACTAAAAGTGGTCATGTTTTGGGGGGTGATATGCGTCGGTGAAAAAGAAGTTTGTTTCTGTACTAGCAACAGGCAAAAGGGCACCAAAGGGTTTTTTTTTGTTGTTGTTGTTGTTGTTTTTTTTTATAAAGAATGTGCATAACAAACACAGCACAAACTAAACACCAAATAATACCAAATACCTCCGTCACAGCAACTGTCCATGGTTTGTTGAAGCTTTCAATCTGTGCAGCTTCAGCTCTCTGCAGCCTTTGTGCTGCAATGGACTCCCACTCACATTCGTGATTATTCCACAGTGGATGTCAGGAGGGGCCACATGTGAGCACAACTATTTTGAACTCTGCATCATTTGTGGATTTTGACATGGGATTGGTTAGTTTATATAATATTAAGAGAAAATACAGGTTTTGAAGCGCAATTGTTCGATTATGCTCATTTTGAGCGTATTCTCAAATGCAGATGAAATAAACGTGCAACACATTGTAATGCTGAGTAATAGTAGTAAATGTAGCTTTTACTCTGGTATTAAAGATATTCATGCCAACTTCCTTGAAGTCTAAACTGGTATACAGTACATATAAAATCAATAAATAGATTTAGCAATTTAAATTACAGGTGAGGGGTAATTAAAGCATAAATCACACTAGTGCGTAAACTACCCCTCAAACTGATTGGAATAGTTTTTTAACACCACCTACTCTGGTGGAGTGTGGATGTGGGCGTAACTCTGCCAATATGCCGAATACAAAGAGGAGGAACAAGGGGGTGGCAGGAGACGAGTAAACTGTAAATAGCTTCAACATTGTGTTGAACACAAAACATAAACATAGAGACAGAGTAGAAGCTGGAAAGAGACTCCCAGGAAATTGAAGAGTTAGATCAAATAAAGGGTGATTTTCAAAGAAGGGGGTCGGGGCTGTGCAAAATAAATGGATACTAAGTGTCTCTAGAACGGAGCCCTAATGAACACCATGATGATTGAATTCACAATTTTAAAAACCTTGACCCAGTCATGAAGTAAAATAATTGCTTTTGAGTCTGACTGCTAGTCGAGAAGCTGATGATAGGAGACCCATTGTGAATATGAACTAAATGAGATGGATGAGAAGGATGACTGTCTGTATAAATAGAAGTTAATCAGGCCTGGGTGTCAGATTAGTTGCCACAACCTTTAGCTTCGTCCTTTGGGTCATTTGTCCTCTGTAGCTCTATGTCCTGTATAGATACCCCTGTCTGCACATTTGTCTCCATCAATTTAATTCCATATATTTTTAAACTTTTCTTTTAACTTAACTTAAAAGGATAATGTGGCGAATGTGTTTGATTTTTCAAAGTTCATTCGTTTTAAAAACACACTATTTGTTTCAATAATATTCAATAAAATATATTCATCATATCATATCAACATGATTAGTTATTTATATATATTTTTAGATCTTGAATTGTGTTAGCGGTAATCGTTAATTATATTACACAGGGTGTGTCCCATACAGGATGCTGCCATGCTACGAATACCCGAAGGAGACAAACTTAGCGAACGAAGTACCTCAACATCATGACTACAGCGTTTGTAATAAATGCTGTTTGTCACCTGAGGAAATACTAGAAGTAGTTACTGATGACATTTAGCTTGCTCAGGTCGTTGCAGCCAGTTCACCACTAGATGGCACTAAACTCTACACATTGTACACATGTTTTTTATTTCAACAACATCGTTTTTCAGCCTAGCAGCTTCAACCAGTTGCACTGAAACGTTTATGACAGTGAAGAATGCAATTTTTAAAACGCCAGTAAGGAAGGAATGAGATACCCATACTCTTCAAAGCAGGTTAATTAAAATGAAAACCATTATCTTAAAATTTGCAATATTCAATAACAACTTCATTTAGTGTGGACAAAGTTGGGTTTTAAAGTAGAGAAATCAATTCACATGCTTTCTTCAATTGTACTGTGATGTGGTGATGCGTTGTACAGTTTGCATCCAGAAACACAGGACAATAATATGAAGTGCTCTTCAAAATAAAATTCACTATCCCTTTAAAGAATAATAAATTGGTATTTTAAAAAGTACACATTAATAAAACATTTTTAAAACTATTAATAAATGTAAAAAAAATATTCAGTCACAATAAATTTCTGAAAAATACTGGTTAAGTGGACGACAAATACCTTTACTTTGGAAATCACCACAGGAAACACTTAATTTCATTAAATCAACTTTAATGACTGTTGCGTTCTGCAGTGAGCTGTCAGCCACGTCACCTCCTCTTGAAGAAACTTTATTCCAGACAACTGTAGATAATTTGTACGCCGGAGTAAATCGTTGTGTTTTGTTTTGTGTACGAATCGGCCCGCCTATCGACGGATTGGGTTAACAACGAGCAGCGTTAGGCATTTTTTGATATTTTTTTTCTCAAGCCTACGTTCAAATTGTATTTGCTAGTCAGCCCGGTGGCCAAAATTATTGAACTAGGTGTCACTCAAGGAAACACAAAATGAACGTGTTTCGCCTGGCTGGTGACATATCGCACCTGTTGGCCATCATCATTCTCTTAATAAAGATTTATAAATCCAGATCATGTGCAGGTAGGTGGACATTTTTTGTTATCGCACATATTGTGCAGCCTTGCAAAGTGGCTTATTAATTTGAAGTGAGGCCATATATTTACATTACATGAACGAACATTGTAAAAATAAATCGCTAATATCATTCGTAGGTGTTAAATGACATATTTGAAAAAAGTTTTTACAGTGGAAGCGACGTGGCAGTTACCATGTAGTGATCTGCTTCACGTTTTATTACACTGTTGTTTTATGTTTGCTATAGCTACACTTTTTCCAACAACCTGAAATTTCTCTAAGAACGTAAAATACAGGTGGACAAATGAATTTGACCTGGTGGAGATGCGGTAAATAAGTTGTTACACTCCACACAAATATAAACTCTTCACATAGCAAGCAGCAAGCTACTGCCGGGCTCAGCCTTCATGATGTGTGTCATCCATTTGATCCAAGAAGCGACATAGTCCCTACACTCCCTTGAAGATTTTCTCGGAATGGTCAATGTCTATCCCTTATGGGTCGACTCGACCATAAGGTCTTTTTTTCATGCACATGCCCAACTGTTCAATGTTCCAGTACCTCTTACACAAGTTGCTGTTCTGCGAAGACCTCAGCAGCAAAATTTACGATGTGTTTGATTCTGGTTCAGATTCCAGGTTGAGTTTGATTAAACAGTCATCATCACACAGGACGCATTTTATCATCTTAACCGTTTGACATCAAATGAAGAGTGCAGTGCCATTGCAATGTGTCAAACAGGATCTTCTCATTGGCATTTGTCGTTTGAATTTGGAATGTTTCATCACAGAAATGTAATTGAGTAGTTCTCCTCGGACATTAAAAGAAAAACTGCTGTGAATTTTGCACACTGTGAAGTCTTATTAACACATGTATTTCTGCAATATTGTAACTATTCTCCTTGTTTTTGTGTTTGTAGGCATCTCTGGGAAGTCTCAGGTGCTGTTTGCACTGGTCTTCACTACCAGATACCTCGACTTATGCTGCATATTTATTTCTCCTTACAACACAATCATGAAGGTAAATGAGCTAAGCAAAACTAAATTAATTCCCCGCTGGCATACAAAGTGAAGTTTGAACAAGTAGTCTTAACTGCAAACAAGCAGTAATGCTCTTAGATTCACAAAACAGATGGTGGACGTGATGTAGTGATAGAAAAAAAAAATATGGATGGTAATCGTTGCTTTTGTTTCCATCCTTTATGTACTGTATATATAGTCCCAATCTAAAGTTTGGTAACACTCTCCTATTCAGCTTTCTTTCATCGTTTAAAAATGTCCTAAATTGTAGATTACTTGACTTTATGAATAAATATTTATGGAATTATTTGGTAGACAAAATGTGTCATTCGTTTAGATATTTAAATGTCGGCACTTTTTGCCCCGATGACAGCTTTGATATTTTGTCTGTGTGCTTTAAGTTGTAGTCACCTGGAATGTTTATGAAGAGTGAATCGCTTGAATTTTCTTGACCTTAATCCTGTTTTAGACCATCAGTTGTCTTGTGAAGAGGCAGAGTTGAGCTTAAATTTCTGCCACTTTGCGTTGATTTCCTCTTGTACTGCAGGGTCGCAAAGGTACGCATGGCTTTTAGTTCTTAATATTCTACGCAAGGGTGTGTGTGCTCTGATGCTTTTTTTTTTGGGAATGAGGCAACGACTGACGTGCGGGGTGTGATTGAGAGGTGCACACTAACCCATTTGGAAGAAACTTGTGTTTCACAATCATTTTGCCTACATGAATTCAATTAGTGTAGTCCTGTTTTGCTTTACTGAGGCTACGCGACAGCTCGGCTCTCGCTATTCTCAGACCGGATTCATCCCCAGCTCTGAAGGCAATGTTTCTGGCCTTCAGCAGCCTGTGGACATCTCTTCTCCACCATTAGATGGGTGATGGTGGTTTTTTAAGTGGGCCATATCATCGATGCACTTGGTGATATAGGAGATCCCAGCTGGTGGTTTCTGTACAGGTATTATTTATCAAGTCACTTTTGATATATTGGGTAATGTCAACTTTGCCATAAGGATTCATTCATGTTCATGACTGGTGTCACGTCATGATTATCGCAGTCTTATGAACAGACTTCAAATAAAGTGTTACCTATTATTACTATCTTTGTTTTGGTTATGATTGCTGCCCGCTTGAACATTTCCTTGTCTGTTGCATCAAAGTAGCTTTGAAGTGCAGAGGAAACCCTCTAAGGCCACATTCTTACATGTTTCAAAACTGGTTTGGCATCTTTCACACTCTGTCTGGCATTGCTGGCAATAGCGTAACTGTGCGATGCTGAGGGCGGCGCGTGTGACCCTGGGGAACATGCTGTTTTTCCGCCACACGACAATAAAGTGTAATTGCACATCCACTCCAGTAGTTGGCCGTGGTGCTCTCATTGCCCATTGTGGGCAGCGAGTATTAACTCTACGGTGTAGGTTTTGTTTTGCAACGAAAATGCTATTATTTATAGTTGCGGCGGAGAGTGGGTGGTGGGCTGGGGCGCGAATTTGTTTGCTTGGGGGGGCGTGGCACAGAAAATAATTGAAAAGCACTGAATAAAAGTAACTTTTATGTTTTTGTAATTTGACGGAGGCCCGAGTATCTACGGGTAGGCTCCAGCCCAATCACGAACCTAATGAGGAGAAGTGTAGCGTAAAATGGAAGAATCATTCATAGAATACAAGAAGGGCAGCTGACGAGTTTCAGACTTCCTAAACGTTCCTTTCATGTCATTGTTACCACAGTTCCACTCTGCTCTCAGGTGGTGTTTTTGGCACTGTCCTACGCTACCGTGTACATGATCTTCATGCGCTTCAGGAGAACTTACGACTCTGACAATGACTCGTTCCGTGTGGAGTTCCTCTTGGTGCCGGTTATTGGTCTTTCCTTTGTGCAGAACTACACGTTCACACCACTGGAGGTAAGCAAGCTTTGATTCGATAGTGGGGGATTGCATTTAAGTCTAACCTCCGGGTTTCTTTCTTCTATCCAGGTCCTTTGGAGCTTTTCGATCTTCTTGGAGTCTGTGGCCATAATGCCGCAGCTCTTCATGATCACCAAGACGGGCGAGGCTGAGTCCATCACCACCCACTACTTGTTCTTTCTCGGCCTGTACAGAGCCCTTTACATTGCCAACTGGGTGTGGCGTTACCACACAGAGGGCTTTTTTGATCATATCGCCGTGGTGGCTGGCGTCGTGCAGACCATTTTCTACTGTGACTTCTTCTACCTTTATGTCACGAAAGGTAAGCTAAAAAAAAAAAAACTACAACTACATCACAGGTTGATTATAAATTTGATAGGAGAGGATAGAATCATCGTCTGTCCTCATTCAAGTGGCTTCATTTATTTTTCTTAATGTCACGTATTTAAAGCACAAATCTGATCACACAAAAAGTGTTATTTCACAACATAAAAGTCCTTTCTTTGTACAAGTTGAGTGTATAGACCAGGGGTTCTAAAATTTGACAGAGGGGCCGGACCAGGAACAGGTGGATGGAGTGTTTTGGTAACCTCGCCTCATCAGAGAAAAAAAAATACATTTAATTTAAATGAAAATGAACAAAAGCAACAAAATATCTGTCTTTGACACACCCAAAAAGAAAATAAAACATTAACAAGGTTTTCAAAAGGTTTGTATCATCGGAAAACTGTGAAATTGACAATATATAATCATGATGTCAGCAATTAATTAATTAATTGCATAGTTAGATTAGTGAATGCGGCACACAAAATATGCAAAGATAAATTAAGAGCCTGCGCGTTAAAATATTTTTTAAAAATATCACAGACATTCATGCTGAATCATTTTATATTTTCAAGAGTCAGGATATGTTGTGTTGTCTCATTTCCTTGACCAGCCACAACATAATGAGCTGTTTTTAAAATATGAATCACCTTTACTGTACCCCAGTTAGTTTCTGGGTGAAAGTAAAAAATGCATTACAGTTCTACAGTATTCCATTGAACTAGCAAGTAGTGTGACGTTGCGCCCGGACGTTGTACATACAGCATACCTCAGAAGGGCACCCGATAATGAGTACAGGCTCAACTAGTTTGGTGTCAGAGATGAAAAACAAAAGAAAACTACGAAACACCTTGCAGTGGAGCTCTGCATTATTGTGAACTTCAACCACAATACTGCTTTGTTTGTACATTTTGGAACTTGAGGCTACTAAAGGCAAATGAAAGCTCATCCATGTTTTTTCAAGTTAAGACGAGGTGTTTGTTTTTAGATTTTACTATAACCAGCGGTTATTTGATTTTTTTGCAGCAGTTTCAAAAATATTGCCTGTATCCGGACCTTTAAACTTCCTCTTCAGTTTTGAAACGTTTGAAAGTTCCACGTCAGTTCAGCTTCTATTTGCTGTTGAAAAACAATACAACCCTTTCAAGTTCCTTCCACCACCAAGTCAAGTGAAAGGTTCAGAAAATGGCAACTCAGCGGCAATGTGTAGTGTTTGCCATGGGCTCACATGCTAAGCAGGAGTGAAGAATTGTTCTTTTTTTTTTTTTAATCCTTGTTTTTTTTTTTTCTCTGCAGTGCTAAGAGAGAGAGGAAAAATGAGCCTGCCGATGCCCGTCTAGTCACCAGTTGGAGTACACAGTCCGCCGCCTCCCCCGCAGCTGTACGACTAACTTTGGGACCGATGAGACGATATTCTGTCGACCGAACCAAGTGCTTTACTTTCATTTCATTTCATTCCTGTCTGGCTCGAACTTTCTTACTTTCTTTGTATGTGTATGTATACATTTTTTGGTGTGGTACGGTAGGTTTCCGTGTTTTTCACTTTATACGGTAAGATGCAACATGACACTGAAACCGTAACGGATGTTTTTACATGCAGCCTACATTTGGCCACCTTCATAACATGACATGAACAGATTTTCTTTGATAATTGATGACACAGAGGCAAATGAATGCAGTTTCTTACATTTAATTTAATATGAAATGATGAATTGTAGACCCCAAAAATGTTTGTCAGATCCGTTGTCTGTTTAAAACACAGTTTGAAATGTTTAAAATGTTTTGCATCAGTCAGAACATTATTTTGTATTTAATAGTGTACTCACAAAGTGCCTTCTTTCATTCAGGATCTTTCAACACTCCCTCCTTACCTTGTTAATACTGTATCTTTCCCCCTTGACTGACATGGATGTGACCTTTTTGTATTTTTCATAGTTCACTTTTTCTCGGGATAATGTATATTGTCGTGGGAGTAAAAGGGAAAACCATTTTTTTTTTAATTATGAACGCAAGCCAAAAATGAAACATAATGCAATATAAATCCAATGCAGGCTAACATTTTAGCTATTGTCAGGATTTTTTTTTTTTAACTTTAAATGTGTTTTCCTCCCTAAATTAAATTGCACATCATTTATTAACTATTCCTTTGTTGTGATCAGTGAGTTCTTGAATTGCAAATGTGTGCTCTTTTTGCAGTATGTGATGTCAAATACATTTGTAGAAACTGAAGTAACCGATTGTGATGGGCTGGTGTGCTGATAGTGTGTAATGATTTCTTTTACCTATGTGTGTTTTTACAACAAAGCTGTTTGGAAATGCCTTCAGTCAACGTAGGAATGTTTTACGGTGCTTGTATAACACCTTGCTTCCTTCTCTCACTGCACCTCCCACCACTTTTGCAGCTGAGCCGATGGAGAATGGCGAGGTGACCAGCGCCGCTGCCTTCTCCACCACCTTGACTTTCTTCAAAGTTTTGTCTTTGTCTTTGTCTGTCTCAGTGATGCCAGCCCCTTCCGCTGCACCTGTTCCAATCGCAGTCAACAGCTCGCACCAGAAGAGCCTCTCTGCCCTCCGCCGGGCTGCCTCTTCCTCTTTCCTCCGCGTCTTTTGTAGCTCTGGCTCTTGCACCTCTGTTTCGTCATCCTCAACCTGAAGCCATCTTTGTCGTCTTTCTTCCAGCACCCTCTCCTGAGTGTCCCTGATGGCATTCTCGGCCTCCTTCAACATATCATTGCTGTAGCAACCGCCTGCGTTGCCTGCCACAATGTTGTCGATTTTTTTTAGAAGTTCCTCCACTTGATGGGAGCGTTGGGTCTTATTCTCCTGTTTGCTGTTGTCAAAGACATGAAACCCTCCACGGCAGCTGCTGACAAATGCAGACAGCTCATCATTCTGCTCCAGAAAGTCTTCAGCACATTTTCCTTGCAGCTGGTCTCCCCATGTGAACAGCACCAATGTAAACTTGGTGGCTCCGGGTCCAAATGTTGCCTTGACCCACTCCAGGACATCTCTTTCCTCTTGGGTGAACCTGCTTGGCTGCAGGGTCACCAGGAACACATGGGGGCCGAGAGAGGACAGGAACACGGACCGGCCCACTTCTCTTATGACCTCCTGAGTGGACAGGTGTGTGTGGAAGAACCCCGGCGTGTCAATCACAGAGATGCACCTTCCGCCTGCTATCCCAGTCTGCTTGATGGAACGTGTAGTAACAGAGCAGGGGGAGACATCCACCCTGAATGCTTGCCTACCCAGGATGGTGTTGCCTGAGGAGCTCCTTCCTGATCCTGTCTTTCCTAGAAGAACAATCCTCAGCTCAGCCTCTGATGTGGACTGAGTTGCATCACAGGCTGCAACAAAAACAAGGTAAACAGTAACGTATTGTAGAATATCATTGGCCACAGGTACACTTGCACAATATAATCCAATCCAATGCAAAAATGACTTTTCAAAATCTCTAGATAACTAAAATGTCATGGTCATTAATGACTACGAAGATATAAATATTTATTGCCACAATAGTTGAGAGCAAAATTTGAGTTTATATTTTACAGAGAATGAAGGCTGAATTCAAATAAAAATAAATCATAGAATAACAGCAATTTTTGCCCATGTTAGTGGTGAACACATTAGAGATCTGGGATTTTAAAAAATGTTAATACTGGTCAACCAGTTCAATTGTTTCTAATACAGTAATTTGTTTGACATAAAAATGTTGAACATCTTAAAATATTATTCAGCATGATACAGTATCAAACACAATGGAGGACTGAAAGTGCTAAAATTAAATAAATAAATACACTGAAATATTTAAAGTTTGTCATTAATTAAATGTTTCATTTTTCAATTGAATGTGGAATTAAATAAATGTGTCATTTATTAAATTACCAATGATTATCTGTAAAAAAAAATATATAGACAATTATTTCTGTATTTACTTAATTAATTACTATGTGGAATTAAGTATTTCATGATCCGGCGTTGTATACACAAACAGACGTTACATTAATTTCATGCTATCAATCATTGATCTTTTAATGAAAACAAGTAGAAAAACCTACAATATGTTATTAATCATACAATAACGAAAATTTACGACAAGGTATCGTTGATGCCGTTTTGGACTTGTTTTGTTCGTACAATTACGCAATTTGCAGGCGACATACCTTCGGATGACAGAGCATTTTCAGATGTTGACATCCTGACATTGAAGGTGCTCTGTTCCAGTTTGTTCGTCGTACCAACAGATTGGCTTACTTTAAGTAGTACCGTATGCAACAAAATGATTCTGGTGATTTTCCTTCTCTATGCGGCAGTGCATGACATCGAATTCCAGTTTAATTTCATGGCTGTAGTGACTTACTATGGCCACATGGGGGCAATCAAACACCCTTTACGCCTTGTCATACTGCAAAAGAAAATGACCCCAAGCCTTAAACTAATTTCGATGGAAAGTGTCTTATTTTATTAAGAGATGTCCCAACACTTTAGTCCACATACAATAGTTTCCATTTTAACACGAGACAGCAAGGTTTAACAAACAGTTGGAATTTAGCGACAAACCTTCATTCGTTTTGTTTTAGCACCCTGCAGCTATAAATCCTTGTAGAAAAATTAAAGTTCAATATTCTACTGTATTTTGCATCTTCCTCAAACTACCTATTTTACCAAATGGATTCCTGTTCTTATCATTTTTCCTTCCTAAATTTTTATTTTACATCCATTCATTTTCTCCACATCTTTTCCAAGGATCAGCTCAAGCAAAACATTTCAATGTCTTTTTTTGTTCGGAGCATGATTTCTGTATTATGGTGGGGGAACAAAATATATAATTTTAAAATACAATATAATCAAATATATAACACATTTTAGAAGATAGAATTTTTTATTTAATGTCATCATTTGACAGTTTAATGTTGCATCACTGAATTTTGGGTGTTAGGGAAGAGAAGTTTTGCATTCTGGATTTATTGCCATCGTATGTGTTTTTTAATGGAATCAACAAAATGGTACAATTGTTAGGAAATTCATGAAGTGCATAAAGGCAGCATAACTATATATTCCAATGCATATGCAAATATGCACCGTAGACACCAATCACCAATCCTTATGAAGCATGTAGATGTGCACTTGGGCCTCATTATTCCGGTTAATATGTGCAGTTAGATCCAATCGTTGGTATGATAAATCAGCTGACCTGCAGCTGCATAAGTTATTAAAGTCTTTCCAGACTTTATATCAGGAGAAGCTGTTAAATGGTCTGTCCCATTCGGCCTGGTTCCTTACTGGAAAATTCAGTCCCCTACTGGGACCCTGCAGAGATATGTTATCTCCTGGGGCACTTTCTGCGTCACATACCATGTTATGTGAGCCGGGCACGTCTTGTTCTAATGGAACATGTTTAGAGTTTGTGTCTTTCACACTGATGCTTTTACTCGGACACAGGATTGGCTCAATCCCACATATGGCCCCATCCATCAAGGGTGAATTCCCTGACTCAAAACAGCTACCCCTTTCACCGATCCCCAATCCAAAACTTTGAATCATATCCATAACTGACGGTGCGGAAGGACTACTTGGGGTCTCCTCTTCTATAAGACTCAATGTGGGCAAAATATCCACCAACTCTGCCATCTCCATTGGGCGGATGACCTCAGAGATGCTGGAGGGAAAGAGCTCCGTCCCACTGAAGGATTCGGGTGCATCCAAAGCTGCAAACCCCACTTCCAATGGTCCAACAGCAGCAGACTCGAGTCCGGGTTCAAATAAAGTGCTCGCGCATCCCAATTCTGACTGGCCGATGCTTGCCATATCCACAATTGATTGGACACTGATGTCCACAGGGTACCCTCCCTTTGCAACGCCTTCCATTAACATCAGTGCGGCCTCCTCAACGACAACCATATTTCCTGCTGCAGAGGAAACTTCGGCCGTGACAACATTTGGTAGAGCCATGTTGACAAAAGTCTCTGAAAGGGAGAAAAATGCAAAAGAATTAGTGAGTATTGTCAATTGCTATTATTTCAAATATACATTTTTTTTAATCACAAATAACAGAATAGGCTAAGATACATTTTTCAGGGTGTAGACATAGCTAGGTAGTCACTGGCACTCAGTTCTTTTATCGTAAATGAATTTGAATCTGTCTCATACTGAAAATGAAACATCAGCGTCCACATTTTTACCTGTGGTGGCCCTTTTTGACTGAAGCCGAAGAGGCCACGTTAGTCTGGCAGTTAATCTTTCGTTCTCTTCCTCAGTATCGGGGCATGGCGGAGGGTCTCCGCCCATCACCAACCCAAGGGGCACTGCTCCCACCCACTGCTTGGACCGAACGCACTGCAGACAATCCATAATCCAGCGGGCATCTCGCCACACCACATCCAGACGCTGAAGAAATAACATGAGATAAACCCCTTGAGCTGCAACATCTTGTTTACATGAGTTTACGTTCCACAAAACACCACTTGAGAGTTTATAGTATTTTATTTATTTATTTTTAAATCTTACATGGGATAGGTCGGTGACGTGGTTAAGACGATCTCGGGCCACTTGCACTTCCCTGCTGTCCAGCGCCTCCCGCAGAGCCTGTTGAGCCAGGTGAGTGTCCAGCTCCAGCCTCACCCAGGCCTGGCAGTACTGGGACACAAAGTCCCGCTCATACGTCCAGAGGTGAACTATTTAGAAAGAGGTGAAAGGAAGTTTAAATTACTGAAATAAAGCAGTCTCACTATTAATTAGGAGACTTTCATGTATTATAAGAGTGGGAATTCCCAACAGGGTTCAAAGAAGGAGTCGTTTGTTAGATTATCAAGGAAGGTCAAACCTCCATAAAGATTTACCGGATTTATCTTGAAAAGGTTTTGTGCTAATTACACTCTCTCAATCTGTGGGTTATTCAATTTGTTTTTCAAGTGCTGAACGCTTTCTTTACAGAAGGAAACCCATTTTAATTAGTATTCATGACATGTTTCCTACATGAAATAACAATAAAAGGAAAAGCAACCCAAACAGTTTCTTAACAAGAATATGTTCTACGCAGTCTCACGAGTTAAAACACGACATTCTGATTAATATTGTGTTTATGAAATGTGAATTAAGCAACAAAATGTGCCCTTTTTGCTGTCGACTGGAAAAGACATCATAGTTGCTTCAGGTTTATATAACGACCAATCATGGCTCAGAAAACAGGTGAGCTATGATTGGTCATTACCTGAGCCCTTTAGCTGACAGAAAGTGACAAAATGGCCGCCCCCTGCTTAATTTGTATTACACAGACACAATATTAATCAGAATGTTTAGACTAGTTAAGGCACATAGAAAATATTATTGCAAGTCGTTTTTTGGGGGGTTGACTTCCCCTTTAATACAGTAAACGATTTTACAACTGAGGCACTTTTGTTACAGGATGAATCTCTATTTGGCTTTCTCTACTTAGTTTGAAAAACGCAAGAGAAATTAAGAATCTGTTTAGTTGTGTTGTTAACCCACCCAGCTCAAAGATCTGCAGGGGCATGGTAAGGCCGGCCTCTTTGGTTCCCAACAGAGGCCAGTAGCTGGAGCTAAAGTCTTCACTCGGAGGAAGAAGCAGCAGCATGGACACTTTGTCTCCTAACTGCAGCAACTCTCTGGTGTATATGCCGTACTGATAGGCCTGTCATAGATACATGAAAGTCGTCGTTATAAGAATAGGGTGAAACCGTTTGATCCTAATCACATACTGTAAATCACTTGTGATTGCTGCATGTCTACTCTAAGGTCAAACATTTTGTGTTCTAAACTGTAAAAATGTGGAGTTTTCTTGTTCTCCCTCTGCTTGCCTCACTTTCTTCTGGTTTCTTCTCACAGCCACGACACTAAATGAATTGATGACGAGTGCACATATGTGATCATGGTTGTTTATCTGTTTGTGCCCGATGTTTGACTGTCAATCAGTTCAGTGTACTCTCGGCATGCGTGAACTCAGCTAGACGGGACTGGTTAGGTGGTAAAACGGATGGCTGCTTAAATTCAAGTTGTCAATTGGAGTTTACCCTGTAGAGGGGAATGTTGAGCTTTGTCAGAAGATGTGAGACCGCTGCTCTCAGGGACCTGATGAACTCCACCAGGCTGCCATTTTCTTCCAAGTTGTCATCCTTGCTGCCCAGTAGGTTCTGAACACCGTCACTGGTTGTCTCATAAACATTGCTCTGGAGCCACGCCCACTCTTCTCTGTTACCATGCAGTTGAAAAGAGAAAGAGTTAGCATAGATCCTGTGCTACTCTAATAACATATTATGGATTAAGGTAGTGATGATGAAATTCCAGAGCATATTTAGCAGGACTTGATTTCCTTTTGTAGGATTGCAGGTACTACCTAGAAGACTTGCCTTTTGGGGTTCGGAATTGCAGTTTCCTTTTATGCTTTTACAAGCATTCATAACATTGAATCACCAATAACATGAGCTCGGCCTATAACACATCTTTATAGCATACGATCAAGGTTGAAAATCTGATGGGATATTTTTTTAGTCAATATTTTATGAATTGATTAATATATAAAGGTGAATTTACGATTTTAATTTAATGAGTGTTACCTGGTGACGTGGGCGTTGTGTCTGACCCGTGTGTGACAAAGTAGATTGGGCAGCCTTTGAGGCACCAGAACCCTGATCTGTTCCACTGAGCTCCATAATTTCAGGATGCCCACATACAGACCCGATTTGGCCCCCTGATTGCTGTGCCTGTGGTAGTCCATCTTCACCTTGGAACAAAATGGATAAATTGTTGGTGAATTCAAGTGGTGTTTATTGCACGTAATGTTTTACTGCCTCAGTTTAGTGTTTTTTTCTGCTTTAGCTCATTTGTAAGCCGGCAGCCAGATGGCCACAGTTTAAGTCCCACTGTGGGCAAAAATTCGAATTCTCGGAGAGATGCTAGTCTGCTTGCCAGATGTTGTTAAAGTGCCCTTGAGCATGGCACTGGCACACACAGGTGCACGGTGCCCACTTTACAGCAGCCAACTTTATATCATCCACAAGTGGAGATCTTGCAGTTCCATATAAATATACTGTTTGCGCACAGATTTCAGCGTGTGAGCCTGTGTGAGTCCTCACATGCACTGAATTTAAAGGGCATGAGAGAAGATGCACTTTCAATTGGCCAAGAATCAAGTCAGCTGTGTTCAGTCCCACAAAGCGCAAACGCCCGTTTGTAACTGCGCCCGTCTACGAAAACACCAAAAGTATGAAAACTCTACTCACGCGCACAACTAGACTGCACTTTGTGCAAGACTTGTGCTTAGCGCCAAAAATAATCTCTGCGTGGATGCCAACATGTGTGTGATGTGGTTCTCTGAATAGCGGACAAAATAACTTCTACAGAAGAGAGTGAGTTGAATTCCCCCTTGAGGGAACATAGTTTAAAAAAATATTTAATTTGGTTTCTCAAATCAGTTTGTTATAGGAAAACATTGCTCGACTCTGTAGGACAGAATATTTGCATACACCTGCAAAATGGGGGAAAAAAAATCTTAAATATAGCACTCAATTTTTTTTTTTTGCCTCGAATAGCCTAAGGAAAATATTAAATAAGAATAAATTAACATGTATTGTTAGTCTCTCTCTCTCTCTCTTTGCAAACAAGCCTCACCCTTAAATGTTCATAGAGCATATCCATAGCTGTAGGTTCAGGCAGTAAAGGAGCTCTGCGACGGTTCTTTTCCAGGCGAGCCAGAGGCATCCACTGCAGGGGAGGCTCAGGATGGCTTGAATTAGAAACAGACAAAAGCATCTATGTATTTAATGTATCCACACAGTTAGGAGTGAGATTGAGTCATAGATTTGAAAATAAAACATCAATGTTAATTTGATTTGTATAGCACATTTCATATGGCAAGCATAAACTCAAAAAAAAGTCCCAAATTGAGTTTGCTGACTAAATATTCTGATTGTCTGGTTGGAATCAGCACTCACCTGATAGCATTTGGGAACTCCTTTAATGTCACGAGTAAAATGTTTCCCTGTCGGTCTTTGAGAGGTTCGTAGTACACTTGGCCGAGGTCCATGGTCCCCAGGGAAGACTGGGAGCAAAGCATAGCAATTAACCTATTTGAATGCTTTTTATGATACAGCAATTAAACGTCCTACCTGCAGCTGGGAGACCGCTTTTAAAATATTGTGCCTGTTCTGTAGGAGGGATGAGGAAGATGAATGAGCAGAGGAGAGTGCTTGCTGGAGCCAAGGCACTTGCTGCCACGCACAGGACAACTGTAGCAAAATAGACGACATCCGTTTTAAATTGCAGTTCGTGCATGGCGCTAGATAACCTACGTAGTGAATAATTGATAGGGATAAAAAGCTGGCTAATGAATGCATTGCAAGAGAGATTTATTGTACCGTACACTGACGAGCGACATTATGACAGCTTGCACAACTTAAATGAGATTTAATACAACTGTTGTATGAAAAAAAAAGTGTTTACAGGAACAATGGTCAGGTTTGCACGACGCCGAGGCATTCGTTTGAGAGAACGTCTATTATTGTGATTTGCATTGGTTGATTACTTTGGTAACTGCAGCTCTCACTTCAACACAGTCCCATTACAACACTGCACTTTCAACCCCAAAATAAACACATTTAAAATAATTTTTTATTGAATGTGCCATCTAAACTGAATATTATTATATGTGCCAAGGTAAGACCAGTGTTAGTTTGTGTGTTTTGTTTATTCATCAGAATTTTTACACGAAAGTCACACTGGCAGTTCCAATGGAACTTGCGAGTAGGCGGTGAAAATGAACGTAAAAATTAATTTTGAAACTCCTAACGTCAGGTCAGATTTTCAACCTTAAGTGCCCTGCTAAAACATGGAATTAAAATAAAAAAAAAATATATATATAATTCAATGGTCACAAGCACACTTTGTAATGCCACATCACAGGACTTGATGTTTTGAACAGAAACCTCACACAATTTGACACCACATCACAACCTCTCACTGCGTGCAACAGATGTCGATGAGAGTATAGTCTCCAGTATATGGATGTGTAGAAAACACTGTTGGCAGAAATTGCATGCCATTAGGGAGACACTATCTTGCTTTCAGGCAGTAGCGGCAAATGTGTTACATTGATATTTTTCGCCTCACCCTTGAGTGTCTTCTCAAGTCTTTTTTTTTTTTTTTAAGTCTGAATGTTTTATATGGCTCTTGTATTGGATCTCATTAAATGATGTATGTGGTCATAATATTGTCGGTGGTATATGTTCGCGGACGTGTTCCCGAGGCGCTCACCTTGGCAAACCAAACAAAGTTGTGAGTGAGAGTGGTTGAGCAGCACTGGATCTCCACCAGTGGGAGTTGATCTTCAGCTGTCACCAGGATGTTTTCCTTGTGGTAGAACACAGTTGCTAAGTACACGCCCCTAATAGAGAGAGAGAGAGAGAGATAGTGAGAGAAGGAGAGAGAGAGAGAGAGAGAGAGAGATATCTCATACTGTTGTAGTTAACATTCGAAAGGTTTCTACTTTTTTCTTGATCCAGTTTTTATTTTTTGTTTTATCCTTGCCCGCCTGGGGGGTTTAGATCAGGTTGTGTCAATAATCTTTGCCAACTGTATGGGCTGTGAAACCCTTTGAGACTCTTTTGTGACTAAAGGCTACATAAGTAAACATAAGTTGACATCAAAACAGTTTTGATTGTCACAACATCAAACACTGTTATTCAGTGCTTTGACCAAATTGCTGCACAAGTACAACTAGTTAGTTAGAATCTATAACAGGTCAGGTGTGGGCAAACTACGGCCCGGGGGCCACATGCAGCCCCTTAGACACTTTAATCCGGCCCCCCGAATTTGAAAAAAAAATTAAATGAATAAACCTTGTTAATGTTTTATTTTCTCAATACTGTGGTTTTTCAAATACATATATTATTGTAATGCATTTGTTCACTTTCATTTAAAATTATTTTTTTTTTTTTTTTAGTTTACCAAAACACTCCATCCATCTGCTCCTGGTCCAGCCCCTCTGCCAAATTTTAGAACCCATTGTGGCCCGCCAATCAAAATGTTTGCCCACCCCACTCAGTGCTCTGAGATAAGCAAGCAAGATTAAGGATTACCTCTGTAGGAGACGAACAAATTTGGTGGCAGACTGGAACAGTTGTTTGATGCTCCGAGACATGGATAGACGCTTCCTGGGACTCTGGGCTTTCGGTTTCTCTGTCAGGTAGTGGAGAGGGAATGACTGACATGAGTCGCCTTTCACTATGACTAAAAGATCTCGGAGGCATATGCCAATCGTACCAGCAAAGGTTTGTCGGTTGGTTTACCTTTGTAGTCTCCTCGGTTGTGAGGCTCTCCGGCGTCTTCCAGAAGCTTCCTCACAAGGGCTTCATGGTTTCTGTATTGCGACTTCACACCATTGCATTCTCGCCAACCTGTATAGGAACAGAACCAGTTACGCAATGAGGGAAATTCATTCACTGCACTTATCGGTTGCTTGCAGTGAAATCTCAATGCATTAGAAAATTAGACCAAAACAAATTATTTCAAAAACTTTTTTCACCAATAGTACAACTTATAGTGTATAGTGCACATGGGGAAAAAATCTTTTTGAAACTAAAAATAACTGAAATAATGTGGTTGTGTAAAGTGTGGACGCCAACTTCGTATTATTTGAATTTGGCTTGGTTCAGAATTAACACATTTAAACTAAAAAACTAAGATGGCAGCAAGCACACACCCGCTACCATTTAAAGTGCATTTGAGTAAACCCAAATAAATATTACATATTCTAGTGTGCTTTTTCTTACATGTTTTTTCTCTTTGTAGCAGACTCCTGAAGATTTCGTGCTAACACGGACTGCCGTTTTGAACTCGCCATCATTGCATCCACCCGGTCTGAAGCCTCCTGCACTCTTTTTTTTTTTTGTTTTACATCACAAAAACCTTATAGCCACTTAAACTGATACATCACTAACACAATTATTAAGAATCGTCCTTTTATTTTTAATTTAATTATTTTTGTCATAACTGTGTCCTAATCATTGTGTGGCATCATTTCTCAATAGGAAAATTATTGCCAGCAATGAAAGTTAATTCAACCTCACAGCAGCAATGGCACAAAGCCCACAGTCATCGTGACATTTTCTAAGCCTCCTCGTTTTAATAATTCAATCATCTCCCCGCTACGTGTTGAACCTACCACTGTCACATCAAGGCTGATGGCAACCTATACAAGAGGCGAAAAATAATAGAGCCTTTCGGAAAAAAAAAAACTCTTCAAGGTTAAACATACTTACTGGAGGGAGCAGCACTGACGGGAGTAGAACACTGAGGCGGGCCCCATCCTTTCACATTGTAGGCACTCGCTCTGACAAAGTAATGAACTCCCTGCGTTTGAAGAGGCTCCAAATTATTACATTGCATGAAGTGGATGAAGCGTCAATTTCAAGATAAAGAAATCACTTTCTTTGTAATGTTATTGGATTAAATATGGCAGATCAGTGTTTATCAAATAGAAATGAGTATAATACAGTAGGCGATAATGATAACTTCAATTTATTTTGTGTCAATCCTGTGTTGATTATACTATCCACACCTGATTAAAGGGACCACTCACAATACTGTAAATCCCACTCCATCGCCATGGTTACATTCCAGAAAAGCCCAGCAATAAACGAAATCCGCGATATAGAAATGCACCCTCGGCATGTTATTATAGCAGTCACGTTATTTGCTACATGTCTTACAGCAATGAGTCCCTGGATACTGCAGGAGGGATTCTTGGTCTCTGTAACTTGAGTTGAGCCAAGGATGCGCTTGAAGCTTGCCGATGTGCTCCATTCCACTGTCAAGTCAAAACAATCCCACTGACAGATTATTCTCTTTTTACTGTAGGGATTAGATTTGAGGTTTCAGTGCCTTGGGTAAGGATACATTATTCTTGATAGTTTGGTATTTGTGCAGTTGGAACAACAATGTATCAATGGTAATAATGAATTGTTTAGGTCGGCTTGAAAAATGATGAACCAGTAAATTTTTGGAAACATTTGATGGGAGGTTCAGCGCGCCATTGGTGAATGTGACTAAAACTTGAATCAATTTGATAATTGGATATTTGCTTCATGAAATTGGATTATTTCCAACAATATATTCTCTTCTTTTTGTTTGTGTTTTGTTTTGGATTAACTGCTTTTACCAGATTTCAGCCTCTATTTAAGCTCCTGTCTTGTCGCTCTAAACTGCCCATTGTTTTAAGATTCTGTAATGTAGGACGATGTAATATAAATTGTATTAGCAGCAGCAGAATGTTTAACCAATTATCATTTAAAATCTGCTTCACGGTGCAGGGGTGAAAGTCATTTGAATTAGAATCAAACTGCTGTTTAAAAAAGATTCCTATGGAAGGGTTCTAACTTGATAACATTCCAGAATGTATCAGTCCGTAAAAACCTTCCAGGAAAATGTTTTCTTCGCAAACCTACCCTTGTGGCAGGTGATGAGCCCCAGGCCACCTTCTGGCTCTTTGATTGCCACAAATAGAGACGATGTGCTGGTCACCACAATGGATACTTGACAGGGAGGACCTGGGGGTTCTGGATAAAATAGCACTATTAAAATCGCATCATTCTCTTCATATTCTAGACACTTGTAGCATGTTTTATTAAAAGAGTAAACGTAACTTATTGTTAAATTGTTGACCCAGTTGTGCAAATACTACTTAATAAAATAAGTAATCGCTTTTTTATACACCCCTGGCGCACATGACGATTTGGTGTCTGAAATAGAAATGCTGCTGCTGAAATCAGGTCCAAGATGAGACGCAGGTGTTGTAATCCGATTTTGGTGAATTTGATCAAGGTGCAGGCTGACAGATGCCGCACTCAGGGCACGTGTGGTGGATGTCATCGAATTTCACGAACATGAACAACATGGGTACAAGTTGGTGTCCAAGTGCCCACTTCACAGTGGTGATCTGTGATCACTCTGGCCAACTTGACTTCATCCTGAAGTAGAGCTCTTTTTGCAGTTCCTTAGAAACGTACTTTGTGTTTGTCAATCTGCTGCGTGGTCTACAGCGATTTAGACCCATCATGCACCTCTCTTGTGCTGAATTCAAATGAAATGAGGGCCGCTTCCACTGGCCTGGAATCAAGTCAGCTGTGTTCACGCCCACAACGGCGCATATGCTAGTATCTAACTCTGTTAATCAGAGAAAATACCAAAAGAAGTGGGGCCCAGAATCTTTTTTTTTTGCACTCCAGGAGCTATCTTATCGAGAATTATTATGATTAAACAATTCACAATATTATTATGGTAGCCTCCAGACAAATTCCTCAGTGGAGTCGGTTTGCGCTATTCAGTATACTGTTTGACCCACAGGATTAAAGAGTCAGCTTCAGAAAAAAAAAACATTTTGGATTTTAGAATCCTGTTATACTGGCCAAGCAATTTTATAGTAGGCGAGAGAGCTTCATTTTATGGCATCTTAAAAGTTGAGTCTGGCATTTTTAGTCTGACAGTAACACCACAGCAATAAAACTGTCGGGTAATTGCTTGTAAGAGGAAAGCAATGGGGGTCAAGGCAGGGTGTCATACAGAGGATGCATTGGAAAAGCCTCAAGGATGAAAACAACTTTTTAGACTGACTGAGTAGAGGAGTTGCCAATCGGAAGAATTCAAGTATTTATTACAATAAAAAAAATAAAAAAAATGATAAAAATGCATGCAATGCCAAAAATCCTCAGCAGACCGCTGACTGACCTGTGTGGTGGAAATTCTCCTTCATCCGGCAGTAAAGTTGCAGTCTAAGGCTCCAGAGTCTGATTTGTCTATGGACATCAGCTTGTGCATGAGAACCAGCACCGGCCTTCTTCAATAACTCCTGCTTCTTCTCATCCACCCTTTCTTTCGCCAAGGTCACAAGATCCTCAAGCTTATGCGCCCATTCGTCTGGTCTGCATACTGGCAGTCATACAATAAAAAGAGATAGACCTTCATCTTTAATATGATTTATATGAACGTATTAAATTTCAACTTACCGGTCTTACCTTTGGAAATCATGGGTACAGATTTTGAACTGCGTAGACCAAACTGTCAGCAATGATTTCAAGTGTGAGTTATTTGTGTGTAATTTGGGCTTTTATTAGAGCTCAAGTACTGCCCGATTGGCTAATTAGTTTGCACCGAGAAGCGATTGGCGAATTCTTGTTTGAAGTCATGGAGCGCAGATTTTGGGTCAGGTTGATTTGGCTTTGTATAATGCATTTTAGTCAACTCCATCTGATTCTGTGTCACCTCCAGTCCATCCTTGTTCTGTCCCTTCTTCTTTTATCTGTGTTCGTTCATCTCTCTGTTTTTTTTTTCATTGAATTGAAATCACCCACTCATAGAAGACAATGGTCTCATCAGCGCAACAAATTCATAGTCACTTATTGAGCACTGCATTTGGTATTTCTGTACTGACATTAAAAAACAAAATTGTGCTTTAACGAGTTTTTGTTCATCATTTTGGTTGTAATTTGTTGTGGCGTTGAACAGCAGCAATGCATCAGTATGAGAGGTTTGGTCTATTTTATTTTATTTTTTTTTAAATTGATGTTCTTGGGCTGTACATTTTTTCAATATTAGTCAACTACTTTTCATTTCTCTACTTTGCTTTTAAATGTCTTAAATTCTTCAGATTTTTAAATGTCTTGAATTCTTTTGCCTTTAAATGTTGTTTCGTAACTACGTGAAAGCACATTGAGTTTACCTTGTGTATGAAATGTGCCATTTAAATAAAGCTGCCTTGCCTTGCGTCATGTTCTTGCCGTTTAGGTCAAATGGGTGACCAAATATTACAAATATCTCTCAAATAAACACACTACCTATATTTCGATGCAGCCCTTTTGTTGGTTTTGGATTTAATCGTGCAAGTGGTCTTAATGTTGCTGGTTTATTTCCTGTTATCAATAATATTGCTTCTTCTAAACACACCATGACGCTTCTAAACTATTTACTTACAAATTGGGTTATGCCTCGCTCCAGCCTTTACCAGCACATGGAGCAGGGGTGAATTATGGGTAAGGGCAGCCACATCCAGGGGGACAAGGCCCTGTTCGCTCACTCTGTTCACCCCCTTCTCTCGCTCTTTCACCCAGTCTCTGTCTTTCCTTTCTCCTCTCTCCCACAGGCTTCCACTTCCTCCTCCTCCACTTCCTCCTCCTCCATAGGTGTTGTGGATTCGAGACAGCAGACTTTGTACTGCCAACGTGTCTTCATTCTCCACCGCATCCCACAAGGTCTTGTACTAAGGTAACAATAAGATGGTCAAAGGTGAGTATAGTGACAGTTGAAGTGATTCTGTCTCTATTTATCACCACTAGGATGCAATCAAAAATATGTGGACTGAATTGAAAAGCAAAAGGTTGATTGATTTATCGAAAATCCATGGTAATGGTACATAGAGGCCAAATCAATTCTGTCACTGTCCAAATATTTCTGGATCTAATTCTATAAGAGGCAGAATCGGATATAATCAGTCTCGTATGGGAAAGTCAATGGCGCATACGCAGGATGGAATATGACAAAATGCTCCAGGTAACCACACCCCCCCTTAAAATAAATATCTTACAGCATCTGCAGATTTTCCAAGACGCTTGGGTGTGTCTGCTCCCCCACCGACCGATGACTCTCCTCCCCTTAGCCTGACTGACAGGTTTCTATAGATCCGCTTGGGTGAGACGGGACCCAAAGAGCGCCGGCGTTGGGGTGGGTTCCTCGTGGATACAGACATGACAAAGCAGGAGGAGAGAGGAGAAACGGCAGAAGGGGAGCAGGAAGATAGAATGTGACAAGAGTGAAGATGGTGATGTGACAGGTGAAGTTTTTAGTTCATAATTAAGAGTTGCTAGGACCCCCAAGTCTTAGAGAACAGAACCTGAGGGGGGAGACAAGATGGAGAAGTGAGGAAAAAGAATATTGAGTGGGATGAAAAAGGTGCGAACATCAAGTGTAGAAAGGGGTATGGAATAAAAAGAGAATACAAATGAGAATATACATTCAGCCTTGGACAGATTCATCAATAAAAATACATTTTCATCCAAAGACAGTGAGTAGTGATGGCGATATGTGAGCGGATGAATGGATACAATTTATTTTATATTTTCTGAACATCATTTTAGCTCACAAAGCAATTGAACGGATGAATGATTTCTAATTCCTCTCTGTATAATCATAACTGTCAGCAACCTTCTCTAGCTATATCCACTCTTCCTCATGTGCACATTTCAACTCAACTCAACTTTATTTATGCTTTAAAACAATCATTGCTGCATACAAATTGCTGTGCACGGAGTACAAATTAGTCATAACAAAGACAATAAACTCCATAAAACACCAGAACAATGCTGAGTTTCATGCTGAGTTCAAAAGCCGTAGAATAAAAATGTGTTTTATGACGGGTTTTAAAAATGGACAGAGAGGGGGATTGCCTAAAGTTTAGCGCAACTGGAGAGGACATTACAGTAGCCCAGCTGGTAACAAAGGCATTGATTATTGTTTCTAAATGAGGTTGAGAAGGCGGCTTTACTTTAGCCAGCTGCCTACAACGAAAACAATCTTTATTATCAGCAGCAACTTGCCAAGCCCGTTTAAAATCACTGTCCATTTTAAAACCCAAGTTTGAGACTGTTGCCTTTTGATAAGGCGTTCAGGGCCTAAGGCATGCCTGGGATGTACAAAAGGCACTGGGAGCAAAGACCATAACTTTCAAGAAATTCAGTGCCATCCAGGCATTGATTCCTCCAGACAGGACAAAAAGTGGCAATATTGAGAGGCTGTCCTTTTTGCTCAAAGGGACATAGATCTGACTGTCAGCCGCGTAGTAGCACGGCTGCTCAGCACAGAGCGGAGCTCTATATGCACATGTTTAAACCGTCTCAGTCTTGCCGCTCCAGCCTTGTTTTAAGATCTTTCAGTCTGTGTGGTCCATCTGATGAGCTCAGTCTCAAATAGAATCTTAGCATTTTCGAGTCGGTCTTGCGACCTTGCTATAAGTGCGCCACAGATCTCTTCTCACCCACTCCTTCCTGGCTGAACTGAGGTTCTTCACCTCTTTTCCACACTCATTTTTAAATTGATGAATACATCGCTGTGAGTGCAATCTGAGGACTGAACATGAAGGTTGATGCCAATTCAAAAAATACACAACAGACGGTACCTGCTTGGAGAGTACCTGCATCTGCCGGGATGTGGGCATGTGACAGCAAAGGGTGATAATAACAACCACTGTTATTGGTATCATTCTCTGTTTGTTTATTATGTATTACATCAGCTCTGAAATGCTGACGAGGCAAGTGGGAGAGGCGGATTAGCTTTGAGGCATCACAAATAAATGAAGGCAAAGCATGTGGGAAAAGAAAAAGATGTATGCAAATTGTGCTTCAGCGTATAGCGCTGACATGAATAGTGTGTTAATGCATGCTTAGAAAGGAGCAGCAATGACTCATGACAAAAAAGCATCATGAGGCCTTTGTGGTTTTGCATGTGAAAATCTGTTGCATCTCTGCATGTGGTGACAGGCTATGTACTTTTTCCGTCTCAGCTGAAAGCTTACATGTTGCATGGGCTGTCAAAACTGTATTCCGGAGGTCGAGTACAAATATAATTGACTTTTGTTTTCATCCGTCTAATACCCCAGGAATAGATGCATTATTTTACGGAGCGTTCTGTAGTAATGTAAACTTTAATGAATGAATGAATGAATGAATGAATGAATGAATTAATTAATTAATGAAAAAATAGGGCATTAATGATTTCAAACTTTCACCCAAATGTAACAAGAATTGAAACTACTGTATCTCTCTCTCTGTATCAAACACACGCCTCGTCCGCAAGCAAATACAGAGGCAGCTCTTAAAATGAAGCCAATGCAATGAGATGGCATTACAGCAGGGATGTCAACCTCATTTTTGTCACGGGCCACATTGAGTTATGATGTCCTTCAGAGGATTATTATGACTGTGAACCCATATTAATATATCATAAGCCTCATTCATAATAAATTGATTAAGAACTACTTTTGAAATCAGACACTAGTTAAGACTGTTTGTTCAAATATTATTACATTTGTTTTTTTTTTAAATGGTATAAATAACAAAAATTCTTACAATGTCTTAAGATTTTTGTGCGCACAATTTGCTATATTGATATTTTAGCAAGAAACATGACATCAATGCATGTACACAATTTGATTTTGAAATGATGTGGTGGACCGGATCTAGCCCGTGGCCCTTGAGTTTGACACCTGTGCATTACATTATCAGTGTTGCATAGAATAATAATTTACAATCTCTAATTGTATAGCGTTGCATTCGGCTGCATCCTTATGTTTGTGAATAAAGACAAACGGATGATGTCTCACTATTCTAAAAAGAAGAGATTTAACTTGCTGGTGTTTCATGTTAATTGTCATTAGATGAACTGTTTATGTTTGTACAAAACATAAGTAGTGTGTTTTGCATTGTGTTCCTTTACTGGACCGTATGTGAAACAAGCCATGAATCAAAATCAAGGCACGTGCCAAAGTGTGACTGTTGGCATACTGTGAAACTTGCGGCAATTATATTCATGTGGTTTCACCTCAATTTCAAGAGTAAGACTTGGAGAAATATAGTTCCCTATAACTACCTATATAGCAGCATCTCTGTGATAGTTGTTTTAGTTGAAATAAAGTGTTTGCAACTAGAATGCAAAGTAGGAAATGATCATTAGTACATTACTTCCAGTTTGATTTAAAGAAATTCAACAGGTCGTAATCGGAACCGCAAAGGATTTTGTTGTCATGCTTACCTTCACATCATTAAATTCCAAATTGCTGCTTCATCATGCTCATTTTTGAAGAATAAACATCTTTCGATCAGATATAATCCATGTCGATTTAGAACTTGTCCTCTGTGCTGGTGAGATTTACCTCAATGCATCTCGGTGGTGAGAGCACACTCATATGACCCTCCTCCTTGATGGGCCGGCTGGCCTTCCTCCGGCTCATATAATCTCAGCTACAAGCTCTGTGTGGAACTTGAGTATAGGTTTATGCAGTCATTGTTTATTCATTTGAATTTGAAACATTTATTTCTGTTTATATTTTTTCATTTATTTTACAAACTGATATTTTTACGTATTCATAAAAATACAATTCTTTGACTAAAAAGATGTTGAACAATTATACAAACATCAGTGGAAACACTACATCAAATAATGTAATGATTATGTGACAAAACGTACTGAGGTGACTGGAAAGAGATGAAAGATGTCTGGTGTTGCACAACAGGAAGTGGCTCACATCAGGCATAGTGACAGAAAAGTTAAGACATTAATTTGCACATTTGTTTGCTTGTTTGGCTGCCAGCTGAATCCATGCATTTTTATGTTTTGTTGGCCACATAACATATTTCTATCACTGTAGCCACAGAATAACAGGTGGACTCTGTTCAAGCACAACTATAGAATGTGAAATATTCCTTCTGCCTATCGGCTGTTACAAGTCTTTGACCACTTCCTGTACAATAAAAATGCATTCAGAAAGGTTGCATATTGTGAAATCAAACAAATTTTTACACTAACTACTTGTTTACATTCTCACATGGATATGAATCGGGAATCATAGATTGTTTGTTTTTCTTGGAGGAAATTCAAAAGACTATATAGTATTGTAATGTATAAGATGTGTTTTAAGCAAAGGGGATTGCATTTTAAAATGATGTTTCTGGTAGTTACATTTTGTTGTCAAGGAATGGCAAAAGGGTCCTTCGCAACAGTTATATCTGTTGGTCTCTGATACATTTATTTTCAATCACGTAATTATTAAAACAATAGTATTGTTCCAATTAATTTGGTGGAATATTTGAGGTCAGAGGTGGAGATGTATTATTATTACACATTAGTGAGTTTTCCTATACTTACCAGCGGATTTGGGGCTAATGCTAGCATTTAAAGTCTGACTTTTTTTTTAAAACTCCTATACTAATGAATTATACATCATACGTCTTTGGTGAAGTGATGCGCCTTATTATTATATTTAAATAATTCATTTGGTATTTATTTGTAAAAAACAGCTTTTGTTCATATCGATAAAGTTTCGTGTTCAAAAATGCGGGTCTTTTGCGTACCAGCTGTTAGCTCGCTAGCATTAGCTTTATTACACAGTACGGTTTGTTGCTTCTGTTCCAGAAAGGTACCGTAATTAAATGTTCTAAAATGTCAAGAGTAAAGAGTTGTAGATACATTGTCAGGACAGAAAAACATAACTAAATAACATGACTTTTTTTAATACTATTGTAGTAGCTAGCTAGTATTAGCTCCCTTGGATTGATTGCGGCAAATTAGTTAAACAGGTTGCAACACTCACAATTATTTTGCAGATAATATTTCTTGTTGTGTTTTGTTTTTGTCAGTGCACGATTTAGAGGCTGAGATCACCCAAATGGCAAACAAGGACATTATATATGACAAGATCCACTTCAGGCACGACTCAAGATGGAGGGGGCGCCTGGGCCCTGCAGAGGGAGGAGGGCTCCTTCTCTGCCTGGCTTGTGTTATTGAAATGCTGGAAAGTGACGATATTTCAGTGAGTAACGTTTGATTTTGTTGTTTTCAGAATAAAGACCACCACCCCTCCCAAAAAAGGGATGATTTTATCGGGATTTTGTGAATTTAGTGACTATGATGAGAAAAACTTCCAAAGGTCACTGAAATATCTTGAAATTCTTCAAATAAAACTGGTCGGGACGCAATGATTACATGAACATAATGAGAAACAGAATGCACAGGCTTAAATTTTTTTAAAATAATTTGAATCTGAGAGACGAAATGTATAAGGAAAATCCAAAACGAGTTTGGGAAGATGTCATTTGGACAGATTAGACAAAACTTTAGCTTTGTCGCAATTCGAATCAGCTGAAAGAACACAGTAATCTTCATGAAAGAAGCTTGGTTATGTTCTGGGGGGGGTGAAATCTGTGGAAGGAGCTGAAACGTGCAGTTTGGTGAAGACACCTTTCAACCTGAGACAGCTGGAATAGTTTGCTCACAAGAGTTGGCCCAAAAAACCTGGCTAATTGTGCATATTTTTATTGATAATCATTTATGGCATGCGCTTTTTGATATTCGACTTTTCCGTACCTTGCGCTCTTTTTTTCACAGTCAGTCAGGAAGGCTTATGCTCTATCGGCTGTCTGTGGGTTGCTAAAGTGTTCTCCTGGGGCTTTGAGACAATTGCTCCAACAAGACCACCAAGTCTCCATTCAATTTATAGATTCTCTACTGGGTAAGAAACATCACTGCACAGAGGTGGGCATCTAACAATACTAATTTGGTTGTTAACTTAGATTATTTGTTCCTTTTCCTGTATGCAATGTTGGCGTCTGTTATTGAGTAAATCAGTTCATGAAACAAAGATAAGCAAATCATGTCCACCACAGGAAGGCCTCACCATTTTTGTTACGTTGCTGATTCAAAGCCCGTTATCATTGCTCTATCCACAGGGATGCTTCACGCTATGGTGGACCCATCCACTCTAGAAAAAGTGGATCAAGGTAAGGAGCAAATGTGTACAAGCAAGCCTACATTACTTTCACAGAAACATAAATGCAATTTTCATAACTTGGAAGTGTAATTGTAACAGCATAGTAGTGCATGACCAATATTCCTCCACTGTGCTCTGACAATTATATGTCCTTATATTGTAACAATCACATTAGCCTGCTGTGTGCCCATATTTCTTAATCTTTTATTGTTGACCCCTCGGTGAACTAACAGTTTTTAATGCAGAGCTAGAAGTTCGAATACAAATGACAGAATGATTTTATAGCGGCTGTTTAAGAATGCCTCAGGGGAAACTTTGATGTAGTACTGCACTTCTCTTTGAACTTGGGATATGTGAAGAGTTTGAAATTTATTTGACGTCAACTCATAACAAATCAGTTTATTATAATGTGTTTTGGGCAAGAAAAAGAAGAAAAAATTAAACAACTTTATCACCCATAAACCCAGTTAGGTGAGATGTAAATAAAATCATGTACAATTTCTATAGCTGCGTTTCAACTCATCATTGTTGATATTATCAAAAAAAAAAAAAAACAACCTATACTAACACCGCAATGGCAAATAATGGAAAATAAGGGACACATTAGGTCAACACTTATAATATATGATGTAATTGCTTTGTACATGACCAAAAACATTTCTCTGAATGTCTTGTTCAGTTCTAGTTCTGTTGCTGGTGGAGCTCCAGAGCGAGCTGCCATTACACTATGTTTTGGATCAAATAAACAAACAGGTAAGAAAACAACTCACATATTTCGAGAGGATAAAATCTCCTTATATACACATGCAGCATCACGTTTGCATCCAACAACACATTTCTCCTACAGTTATTCAGTAAACTCTCCTTGCTGCTGTTGTGTAACCTTTGGAGGGAGTAGTGGTAAAAACGGCATCAGCCAACACTGCAGGTGGAAAATAGTAAAATCGATGACAGAAATACAGAACACAATTCACCTTATCATAAATGTGCATGAATAGAAGTGTACTGAATGCATGTTCCTGGAAAGTGAGGCAGACATCATTTTATGATATATTGAATCATTATAAGTTATTCAAAACGTTGCTATTGATTTGAGTCCTCTACATCGAGAATGATATTGATGTCTATTTTGTATCAATTCTTTGCCGTGTTATATGGTTTTATGGTTTTTATTACTGCTCTAGGCGATTGACCAGCTCAACGTCAGGGGATTCTTGCCAACCTTCAACTTCTTGGGGAGTTTGGTGGAAACAATCCCCAGTGTTGCATTTATCCTGGTGACTCAATATGGTGAGCTTATTAACAAAAATAGTAAGATGTAAACTTAAAACAACTGCATCAAATGCCCCTGGGGAAACTGTAACTACAATATGGCCCGCGACAAAAATGAATTTGATACTTCTGATATACACCATGGAGTACTGTATTACTTGGTTTATTTTGTATACAGTATACAGGGTTTAATAATGTGTTATCAACTATCAGAGTTAGAAATAGGGAACAATGTTTAGAGAGGTTAACACTAATAGTTTATTAATAGATATTTATTTTCTTGAATAAAAATACTCTGTTTAAGAGGACTTCCACTAAAATATTAAATTTGTATTTGAAAGGATATTCCTCTCTGCATGAAAGCCAAGTCTGATAGCCATTTCAAAGTATTTATTAATGACTAATTGAGTGCATTGGACTGTGTCCACTTTTTCGATAAACTTTACTATTCGTTGCTCAACCCGAAACAGGACATCAGTCTTTTTCTCAAAATTGCATTTCTCACCCTGTATCTTTTTCTCTGACCTCACTCAATTCAGTCTCTCTAACTGACCTTTTCAATTATGCTCCAGCTGCTCTGAGTTGCTGTGTTACGCTCAAAATTCATATGCAATACATAGCCAACCCCGTGTTTGCTCTATCACAAGAAAATATTGTTCAATTCAACCAGTAGTCGTTCAACAGAAAGTCAAAGCAGTATTTGTTGATGGCGCCCCGCAGGTACTAAATGAATGCAAATACACTTCTCTGGGGCATCATTAAAAAAAAAAACAACAAAGATTCTCTCTTTGTCAATCTTATGATATTCAGTCCTTTGCTTCTTTCAGTACCATTTGTTTCATTTGATGAGCATCTTTGTGTGTTTTATAAGCTCCACTTGGAAACCCAAGCTAGTGGTGAGGCGCCTGATTCTGATGCAACATGCAGGCTACCCCTATTGACTGTAAACTGTATGTTTGTCCGTGACCTGTCACTCAACACATCTCCGTTGGATTGTTATCACTAACGACAACAGTCCTGCATTGACAACATGAGCAGAGTATATGTCACACTATCACTCTTGCTGGCTTGCCTTTCCATCTCACCGGGTTTGTTCATATCTTACTCCATTTTTACCAAACTTTGATTTAGTATTGATTGTAATCGAGAATGTTGCTGACAAACCGAGGATTAAATGCAAACTCAACTTCTCTGAACATTGAGGGCGGAGATCACAGTAGCCCCCATGGACCACAATAGTAGCCCGCGGGCCTGTTCTAAAAATAGGTCATCAGTGATGAGACATTTTCTGGGAATGTTGTCATGCTTAGTATTGCCTTGTCCATCGAAAAACCATTTTGGATGTAAGTCAGGGATTCTTGTTGAAATTGTGCATTGAAATACAGCATCTCTTGGCAAACATCAGCAAGACCTTATCGTATGTTGCATTCATCCTTCACTTTTACTTGGGCCCCTCGGGCGATGTCATCCCATTTTCTCTTTAACTTACTTGCATTTCCAACTTGGGTTTGTCTCCCCTGTTTCAGCAGCCCCAGCCCGTCGACCCCCACCCGCCCCCTTCTCCTCCTCCCTTTATTCCTATGCCTGACTCTCATCTGCCGCCTCATATTCCTTGGTTTAATCCAACATGTCTGGAAGCCTCGCTTAGCTCTTGATCTGCTTCACAGAGCAGCCCGGCTTTAGCTCGACTCGCCTACTTAGTCAAAGCATCCCGTCTCTCCTCGGCTGAGTCTCTCCTCCTGTTTGCAGCTGCATCACTGCCATGGAGTTAATCACTGTTTATCCTCCTGTATTTCCTTCTTCCAGCTGCTCTCTCTATAACCTATTGCTACGATTTATGTGGTATTATAGGGACATTTATGGATGTACAAAACTGTTTTTATCGGCTTGATTTGACCTCTGACAGCCTTGCTCATTTGGCGTCTAATTTGAGTTGAGGCTTTTAGGTATGTACATTCTATAAATCAGGGATATGGTAATTGTATTCTTAACGAGAAAGCCTCTATGTTGCTGCTGTCGATGTTATGTTTTCTGGCAAAAATGTTTATGGTGCTTGAGCTTAACTAAACGATTATTTTTCCAAATAGCTGTGTGGTCTTGCTTTCTTACTTCATTGAAATAATCTTTACACTTGTTCCTACCTCGCCTCCATCTGTCACATTCAGCCTCCAGCTATCTTTCTTTTGCAACTTTCTCCTCAGCACAATCCCTTTTTCAAATCACTGACACTCTCTCATCACAGCTGAGAGTAATGAGCATGTGATTAATGCGCTCATCTCAATTTATTCTCTCTTCCACTTTGCATTTTGTTTCACTCTTCTCTGGGGCAGAACCGCCGCACTCGTCTTCATGGCAGCATTTGTCCTTTTTTTTTTCCATTTTTGGTCACTACTAGACTCGTTAAACTGGAACTTAATAGCAGCACTTTGCTGCCAAGGGCTTTCTTTTCTACACGCACGCACACACATGCTTGTAGGCCTACTGACAAACAGCTTTTTCTTTCATTGTTATGAGTTTGGACACAATTTGTATGATAGATTTAAACAATTAGTCATTGTTGCATCCACAGTTTCTTTGGATATTTGTGGATGTATCTTGTCATAGCTCAAAAATGTTTACTCCCACCTTTGTCCTCCAGTGCCCTTACTTGAGCGCCTGTGCTCGGTTTTGCTGTATCCGGATGAAGTTGTGAAGGCATCTGTTGTCTATGTTTGGCTCAAGTTGTTGGGGACCTCTGGAGGCTCGGCAGCACAGTCCCTGCCAGTCACCACTCTGGACAGAGTTTGTGTCTTGTTGTTGCAGACCTTTGCCAACGCAACTTGTCCTCAGCTCATCAACAATTGCATTGGTGAGACATCACAACACATCATGAGGTGTTGATTATTATTTTTTATTATTGTATGCATAACCAACTTTAATTTGATGTATGAGAAAGTGTGCTGAAGCCTGCAGTCATGACTTGGTAAGTGCGAAGAGCATCATGAATTCAGATAGTTGTGGGTTATGCGATTTGACGTCATAATATATATATATTTTTTTTAATGACTGAAGTAAACTTAGTACTAGTATTCATGTGTCTTAGAGTTTAGCCACAATGTAATAGTCTCTAATTCCTGGAAAGCTGAAGTGAAAATTATTTATTGCCGTGATTATTATTACTATTATTAATAAATCATGGCTTATATTTCTCAACTTGGCTAGTTTTTAGGGTTGCAGAGAATATTCACCAAGTCTGCCTTAATGGCCAATTTGAAAAAGGCATCATTCAGGATTCAGAAAAGGATTATGATTTATTCTAATATCTTGCACTATGCACGGTTGAGAAAGTTCATATTCTTCTTTTATTCTCTTCACATGGCAAAACTGCATTTCATTTACTACATGATTATGGGATGTATTTTGAAATGACATGCTGTACCAATTGTATTTCATTTAAATTCTCCCCACTGAAAGTTGAGGATCTATGTGGAAATGTCCAATCAGCAGCTGGGCACTCAGTCCATGAGTTGAGTTGAGATACCGTGACACTTGAATGTAGATTGGCCCACATTATAATGCTTCTTGTCACACATTGTTCAACCCTCCACATGAGACTTGTAGGGTTCATATTAAAATTTAATGTGCTCTATTTTTTTGATGACCTCAACACTTTGGTGTATATTAAACCACGGTGTTTTATTCATGCTATGTATCAGCAAATTGCATTTATTCAGCACTTTATAGTCCTCAAACAGAATTGTTAGAGTATCATGTTGATGTGATGTCCCAGAGATGACTATTTCCAGAACAGATCTAGACTAAAACATTTTTTGTGCAATTATCAACATAACAATGCTCTGTATGTTTTATGATGTTAATTGTTTTGGCACCATATCTTCCATCTCATAGCACTGCTGTGGATTCTAGTGCAGTGGGGAGAGGCAGTTTCAGTTCTTATGAGCCATACTGGTGATCAGTTCATGTGTAGCCAGAATCAGAACACCATTTCCAACAGCCAAAACCAAGAGCAACAGACTCCTGACCACTGCCATCTCCCTCTCATCCTGAAAAAGGTCTCTGTCCAAACATCCTGCCTGCATGACCATAACTTGCATTTGGATACTGAGAAAGACTAATCCTGGATTAATGTGTCTTTGCAAAGGGAATCAAGGGGTTCTGCTCTGGATAAATATTTTTGCTTCGTGTCTGGGAAATCAATGTGTAGATGATGTTGGGTTAGCTTATCTCATGTTGGGTGATGGAGCAGAACCGCATCTTGGACTTATATTTGTGACTTTGAACATTCATACATTAATATCAATTATCTACTAGTAGATCAAATCAATCGTCAAGATAAACATTAGTAAGCCTTCTTATCAAATGGACCAAAAAGTAGATGAAGCAACAAGCATTCCCCTCGCTTCCCTGACTTTAGAGTTAAACCAAACAACAGGGTTGAACAGAATTCATGCCGTTCAGAGGAAATCCCATGTTAGTCTTCCTCCTCTTCTTTTTTTTCCGACTAAACTCTTCCCTCAAAACATGACATTTACGCCAGAGAGTAAAGAAAAAAAAAAAAAGCTCTAATTGGATATCATATCAAGACAAATTTATACCGCTTTATCACAGGGTGTCAACGTTAAACCAAACAATAATTGTTATTGTTTTGGAAACCATGCAAAATGTTTGTGTGTGGTTGCTGATTTCTAACAGAGCCCATTTTCTATTTCCAGTTACTGCTGAGTGGTGATGATACATTGCAGGTGACCAGTGCAAAGTGTATCGCAGCTATTCTTGTTCATTCACCCACTCAGTACAATGTTCCTTTTATTAAAGCTGACATACCAGGTAAAATGTGCATATACACATCAGATACACTTAGGGCTCTATTTTCATGCTCAGCGCAAGTTCCGGTTTAGCTATGCACAAAGGTGGGATCAAGTGTCGGTAATTTTGCAGACCCTTTAAAGCTGGAGCTGTGTGCTAAACTTTAAAAAATTGTATTTTGCACCGTTGTGGGTGTGAACACAGCTGACTTTATTCACCGACCATCAAAGTGGCACCTCCCGTTTCATTTAAAATCTGTTCATGAGAAGCTCCGCCCTTGTGCTCCATTTTCATACCCAGTGCAAGTCAAGGTTAAAAGTTTTCTTTCTTTTGTTATTTTCATAGATGGGGCCCAGTTGGAAAGGGGCGTTTGCGTAATTTTGGAAGTGACTTACTGACTGGCCAATGAAAGCGGCTCCACCCGTTCAGTTTAAATGTTTTGGTCATGAATATAGAGCCCTTATTGTTTAATTAATTATTAGATCTCCTTTGACTGAATCCCCTCCGCCCCCTCTCTCATTCAACTTAGAGTTTCTCTTTGACCGGCTGGCTGACACAAGCAATGAGGTGCTGCTGTGGTCTGTCTACAGCTGTTTGGTGTTACTGATTGAAGACCCACTCTTCTTCTCCCAATGTCACTCAGTTTATGGTGAGGGAGCCGTCATCCAGTTTTCTTTTGCTCTGTTTGCTTTGAACTGGTGGTAAATAATAGCAAATTCTTGAAATGTCCAGCAACGTGCCCACTTATTATATGAAGAAAAGTATTTGTACACAATTGTGATTAAATCCCTGTAAGGTCTAAAATGGAAGAAATGTCATGGAGTTAGAAGTTGGAAGAATCTTTACATCAGACTGGGATGTGTGGCCTGGTCTGTAGTCACCGTTCGCCCAGTTCCACCACTCGGGTTTTTCATCACTGAACTCGTCCAACTTTGCTTGCTTGATTTCAGCCTTGCCCAAAATGTCATGGTAAGATAAAGAACTAAGAACAGAGGAAAGGGATCTTTCATAAATCGAAATAATGATTGGTCATTGATTTCATTAATTTTAGTGGGAATTGGATTCACTTTAGTCTTGTACAAGTACATTGGAAGGTTATAATGCTGGCATTTTTGGTGGGTGTCATGTATTCAAATTTGAAGCATGTTTTTTTTTTTTTTTTAAAAAGCAAAGTCAGCCAAAAATTTTCTTTACAATTACAAAGTGGCTCTGTCCTGGAATGATACTATTCAAATATGTTTTGAATAGATTTGGATGCCATTCTGTCCTTTGCATGGTTGCAAGTCATTCTGTGAAGCATTATGGACATGTTCTTGTGTGTGTGCTAGGTATTGAATCTCTGGTGCGCAGTCTGAAGCAAGCCCTGCAGCTGACCAATGTCGATGTGCTGAAGCAAGGCCTTTTCCTCCTCACTAAGATATTGGAAAGGTGGGCCTACACAGTACCAAAAACTGTTTTAAAACGAGAGCACTACACTCGTAACGTGTCTAATGTGTATAATGAGTTGAGTTAAAATTGGTGAGATCCTCACATAGTCAGGTCTATAAATATTTAAACATTGACAATGTGCAGCAAGTGTAGGTGTACGAAATATAACACATTTTATATGAGCATCCAACTTTTTAAGGGGCCAAGCGTATTTGGACAACCTCACATAATCATAAATCAGATCACTTTTCAATACTTTGCAATGAAGGACACCCCAAAGTCTCGAATCCATGGACGTCATCTCTGGTGGTGCTCTGCCAGGCCTCTGCTGCAGCTTTCTTCACTTCCTGCTTGTTCTTGTTCTTATTATTGAAAAAAAAAACACAAATATGCAAATGAGTAGCTAAACCCTATTTGCTGTTAAATTTTGTCGGCTTTTTTTTATGCACAGTAGTTCTCAAAATGTCTGAATTTGCAGTGAGTTATTATACCAGTGGTGTCATTAGTATATGCGAGTAGTTTTTAATTGCCACTGCAAATGTACTTATTACCTTGTTTTTCGTAGTGTAATAAAGTACACATAAGTATGAGTATGAGTGCACCCGACAGATATGTTAGAGAGCTTGAGTTATCGTATATGTTGTTTTTAAGGCATACTACATGAAAAAAAAAATAATAATTTGAGCCATTATAATAAGATGTCTCCGTGTACACTGCACACACACACATTTTTTAAAAATTATTTTCAAACAAATTTAATTCAATTCAATGCAGTAACTAAAGAGCCACAATAACGCAGTCTGAAGTGCAGTTGAAGTCTGGCAAAGCAAAATGTTTGATATTTAAAACCTTTTAACATAACAATAATTCAACCATAAAAAATTATCATCAATATAATGAACATGTAACTTCTGCTTACTAGGAAATGTATTGAATGCTCACTTTTGAAAGGATGTGAAATTATGTATGCTCAACACTTTATGATTTACACGAGAAAGTTTAATTAGATTTAAATGAACTGTCTGCTGGCTTGTAAGTGTCTGTATATCAGCAGCTTGCAAAACACTGCCACATTTTTGGAAGATTGACATAATTTTAATTGGATGTTCCCCGTTCACAAACGACAAGATAGATAACTTACGAAAAGGTGTCCTTCACACTGCGTGACACAATGCCGTATAACTCACAACGTACTCTTTAAGTGTTGAACAAGCAAAAGTACAGTACAGAGTCCCAGTCAGTCACATGAAAGCTCATCACGGATATTAGAGCCAAGTAGAACCTTGTGCGTCGCATAAAACCGTTGAAGCTAAGGCTACGTTAGGACGTGCATGTGTCCGCGTGCGCGTCCATGCGTGCGTGTGCATACGCAAAGAGTTGAAAGGCAGACCACTATTGTGGCTACGGCGAGACAATCGTTTTGTTGCTGCATAATGTAGCAGTGGCAAACGTCAATATTTGGAATGTCAATAGTGGTCCTATTTATTATGTTAGTCATCTCGGTGTCTCGTGTAGGTTAAGGAGTGAGAATGTTGATTAAAACAACAAACAATTGGGCATGATTTACATCAAATTAAACAGCTTGTTTTTGAGATTTTAATCACCATTTCTCAAAAGCTAATGCAGTACTAAAAAGATTACTTTATTTCGATGTATATTAACAGGTTTCTGGCTGATACTTTAATTGTTGCAAAATGCATTGAATCCATGAATATATTAGCAATGTTTTTTTTTTCCATTGGCATCAAAATGTCTTAACTCAATCTTTCAAAATTCTCATTTTATTACCACGTGTCAAGTAATGTCAGTTTATGATTGTAAATGGTCTAAAATCTCTAAATAAAAAAAATTGACTCTTTTCTGGGGTAATATCACAGAATCACGAATAAAATGGAATTTTTAATGGAATTAAAAAGTAAAGAATTGAACTTGTTTTAAGCTCTAGGAAGCCTAAATAAAGTCAGGTGATTTACATTTAATTATGTGTTGTTGTATTTGTGTGCAGGCAGCCTACAAATGTGCACTTATTCCTCAGTCCTCCAGCATTTGTTGCAGTTTCAAAGGCTGTGGTTTGTGGACTTTCCTCTCCCTGCCTAAGAGTGGCTGCGCAGGCTGCCAACGCTGCCTCCACCCTCTTTCGGTACAAACAAATATGATAGCCACAATAAATTATAATGCTCGCTTCCTTTTTTTATTGATTGACATCCAAACTTGCCTTCAGTCATGAACACAGTATTCTGATTACATTAATTTTATTGGATTGATTTGATAGAGAAAAAAAAAATGTTTCCCGTGAAGTCTTACCTTCACAAACTTTTGCAAGCCATAAAACTCAAAACTTCTCCAGATTGAACCACCAGTCCAGACCAGTCCAATATCAGGAGTTACAAGGAATTGTGGGGGCCATCACAAACAGATTCCCCGAGCTTCCTGCCTCTAGCAATCGGCACAGTCGAGTGAGTTTGTATTCATATCTATTATAGTCATGTAAAATATTGTGCATTTAAATAAGCTGCATAGAAATTATATGCCTTGATTTTTTTTTTTTTTTTTTTTAATCCTGTGCTTTTCTTGCATCATCAGTCACCAGTTACCCGTTGGTCTGCATTTTCAAATTCCTCTGACCTAATTTATTTTTTTTCCTGCTACGTTAGCTTGTCATTGATGAAAGTTACTAAAACTCTGGCAAAATTAACTTTGTGTTATGATTTTGATGTCTAAAGCCTGGTACACGCCTAAATATCAACTGTATGATCTTGACCAAAATATTCTGCAATGTGAATGTTTAGAGCGTTTTTGTTTTTCTCTCTAATCTGCTCTGAAAACGTTGAGTCGACAATCAGAAACATGTTCAGTAACAATCAAAAACCGCTCATGTCGAAAAATCGAAATGTGTGTACATGGCTTTTCTTGATGTCCACGCCATCCTCACTTATTCTGTATTTTATCTTACGTTTTCCAATCGTTTTCTATATCAATAGGTGAGTTTGAAGAAGTCAGAGCACAACAGTCTGGAATCGTGTTCAGAAGGATTTCTGCTCCACTCCCTGCTTTGTTTTCAGACTGCTTGCAGGTCAGGCTGGAAAATGTGAAACTCAGTTGTAGACTTTCCACTTCTATTGGTTTTAAGGTATTGATCAATTAGGGACATTTTATGTTGAATGCGTCAAAGGTGTTAAAGTGGTCTAAAATATTTGGACATGTGACATTTTTGTGAATTTTATATATATGACAGGCCGACAGTATAAAAGCAGAGAATGATCTGTACAGCTTGACAAGACAAAGAGATGGCAATGGGAAATCATGTGCAGTAGGTTAGGGTGATAAAGGATGGAGATGGAAATAGATGGAAAGAATACGTTGAGGACTTGATGAATGAGGAAAATGAGAGAGAAGCATGAGTCTCGTCTTCGTCAATGACATCATGTGGTCGAGCTAGTGCTGCATTTTTGTTGGCTCGTTTTGGAATATGTCCTGCCAACATGAGCACAGCACTGATCTATCGGTAAATAAAACATTCTGCAAGTTGCTATCAGCAGTTTGATGTCCGTGGAGCAGCGTTTGTGTCTCCTAAACATCTGCACTCCATCTGTTGTTGACAACGATGCACTCTCCACTTTCTTTGTTTTTTCCCTTGGCAACAGTGCGGTCTCCAATGAGGATGGAATGGGTCTTAAACTGGATGGACGAGCTTGGCGTTTTGTTATTTATCCAGGTTTCTGTAAAAAAAAAAACAGCTCGCTGATATCGCATTGTCGTGCTTGAGCAGCTACAGTTAAGGAGGTCAGAGCAAAGCTTTGTTAGTTTTAGTTTCAAAAGCACTATTTTATCAAATGTAATCTTTGAGTGCAGACATCAAACTATACTGTGTAGATACACGTATAGAGAATATAAAACAAAAATAAACGTTTTGTAGAGAGGTCATCTTAAATGTCAATCATACAAGTGTAGGAGCGGCATTTTCTTCTTTGATGGATCTCTAGAAAGAACAGGGTATCGAGAGAGGAACTGTGACCTTGTTTGAGGAAAGCTGGAGTGGCTGAGAAGTCTGATAGTATCGCACAGGACTTGTTTGAGAGCAGCAGAACAGGTGGTGAGGTGTGCTGTAGGTGTGAAAAAAGAGTTTAAGGTCTGCATCATGGCCCTTAATGCTAAAAGCCAAAACAAAAGGAAAAAAGAATATCAACCTCCGAACACAAGTAATTTCAAATGCATTCTGGTCATTTATAAAGGCAAAATCATCAAATCTGTCCAAACTGTCGGCAAAAACTCTAAATGACTATGTATATGCCTGCTAGATTGGCTGAGGAGTGTGCATCAGATCCTGTTCTGAGGGAGAACACATTTACAGCTCCAACGAAGAACAGCCATGGCCCTGACTCACTCGAGTCTTTTTGCCAATGCCTGCTGCGGTGTTGTGACTCCGTCTGGATTCCCACCGTTGTTGTGAGTGTTGCCGACGCGCACTCTTCCAACACCTGTTTAATCATCTGCTCATCTTAAATGCATTACAAACACTAATAAATCTTGTCAAGGAATTTTCAGTTGTGTGCAGGTTTCATTTTAGTGCGTGTCTGTTTGTGTACATAGAGGCTGTGTGAATATGCAGCGAATCCTCGGATATTAGAGGTCTTCTACACAATCTTGTCATCCCTGTTCATCCTCCTTCCATCTTTCATGCCAGCCTTTGCAAAGAAGATGGGTCAGTGAAATTCCAGAGTTTTAATTTATTTCAGTGTGAGTACGTTCTTGATTTCAGGGTGATGTAGGCCACTAATCTAATAGCCAACATTCAGTGTCCATAGAATCATCCTGATCATGAAGTTCTAGTTACTACAGTATCCTCTTGTGGTCTGGACAATAACTGTATGAAATGAACATTTTTTTTTAAATGATGATTGGGACAGCAGGTGGCTTATGGGGCAGGGGATCACATTATTTTACCACGGTGTAGCTGGGAAGAGAAATTGAGTTGGAGTTATTTTAAAGGATATCTGAAAGTTGGGAGATTGAATGATGAGACTAAAACTTGAAATCAAATGTGTTATGGTTCATGTAATTTGGTTCTTAATATCCACCAAAGTTAGGATATGAACTACAAGAGAGAGACAAATTTTGGAAGGAGCTAGAGAAAGGTGGAGAGTCATGACTGTTGCATTCAGATTTTAATGGGCACATTGGTGAAGGCAACGGGGGCGATGAGTAAGTTTGGTATAAAGTAAAGATACTTTGAGGGTCATATGGTTTGGTCTTTAAGGAGACTTGTTGGTGGAGCCTTAACGTGCATGAAAGCATTCAAAGAAAGGGCAAAGCTACAAAGAAGTGGAACGTGAGAGGACTTAGGAGAGGAGACAACCACAAAGGAGATTTGACATTAGACGATAGTAGAGGGGGCAAAGGACAAACACGGGACACATGATGATGGGGAAAAAAAGCACAATGCAGGTCGGCCAGACAGACAAAATAGTGATGGGGAAAAATGTGCAGCTGGTTAGGGTTATTAAAAAAAGACGATTGTGCTAGACAAACGGACAGAATGCGTTGAGTTGTGATGAATGAGGAAAATAAGAGAGAAGGGACGGTAGAAGAGGCAATTGGGGTGGACCATTGAGCAGCGTTGATTAATAAGAGGGGAATTAGAAGGCACAAAATGAAAAATGGAAAGGCAGTTGGTCCTGATGGCACACCTGTAGAGGTACGGAAGCTTCTGTGCAGTTTTTGCTCGTTAATTCAATGGAATTCTCGAGGCTGAGAAGGTGCCGGAGAACTGGAGTAAAAGTGTGTTGGTGCTTATTTCTAAAAACACGGGCGATGTGCAGAGTTGTTGGCACTATCAAGGAATAAAGTTAGTGAGCCACACAAATAAGTGTCAAAGTTAGATTGGTACAGAAGTGAGTATTTGTGAGTAACAGTATAATTCCATGGCTATTTACTTTGAGGGTGGTAATGGAAAGAGACAGAGAAGGTCAGAATGAGCTACATTGTGGCTTTGTAAATCTAGAAAGCTTTTGACAGTACAAAGAGAGAGTGAGAAAGCTCAATGAAGACCGAAGAGAAGATTAATTTGCAGTAAGAGAAAATGAAGCTCCATGTAAATGGCTGTGGTCAAAAGGAAAAAGAAAAAGTGGATGTGATAAATGCTGCGATCGTTCATACAGATGGTGCGGGTGGGATTCATGGCCAGTGCCACGGGCGGTCTCAAGCCTACATAAAAATGGATGCGTTGTGTCTGGAAGGGTAAAAACTGTGCCAAACAAGTCATGTGATTGAATCGTGGTGGGTGACGCAAGAAAAAGTAGATTCAATATTTATGGTACAGTTGTTGATGTCCACGTGTGTGTTTTCGTAAAAGATGCTGAGTGTACGACAGCCTTATATTTTCATTTCCTTCTGCCGTCTACGTTGTAAAATTCTGCCTGCCCATCTTACCCCTACTTGCTGTCTCATCCGTCTTCTTTACCTTTTCCTCCCTCCAGCATCATCTGGTTTCTACAAGCTGGCTTTGGAGCACAAAGGGATTTTCTGCGTGGGAAACAGGTACATTGTAACGGGATAACCTGCGAATACAGAACTGCTACGCTAATGTATTTGTGTGTGAACATGTGTCTTTTTTGCTCATGGTGCCCCAGAAAGTTGGAAACCATATTCTGTTTCTCTGTATCGCCTATACAGCTTTCTTCGTTCTTTATGTGTTTATGGTCTAAAATGCTGCAGGCACTGTAAGCATAAAGCAAAACTGAACAACGTTTTAAAGAAGCTGCAGAGTTTTATTGTTGAAACTAAAACTAAATGATGGTCGTGGCATCACGTGCAGTTGATGCTTTGCTGAATTGTTCCTTTAGCGTGCCCTCATTCTGTATTTTTATGACTAACAGCACTCTTTCCGTCATTTCCATATTTTAATACTTATTTTCTCTCACATTTTCTTTCAGAAACGCACATTTAAATGTGGCTTGCTGTAATTTCCTACAGAAACTCAGTATGTGTTTGCTGTCTAAGTCAGTACCTGCTTCTGGCACCTCCCAGCAGGGTAGGCAGATACAAGCGCACAGAAGCACCACACACAGAGTGCAAACCCCCTTACTGTTTCCTGATTTAGTTTGTGAGTCTGAAATTCGATGTCAAGGTTTGCTTGATCAAAATATGAATGGATGATATATTTGAACACCAACTGTTCTGCTTTTCGCTGTTTCTTGATTTTTTTATTACTTGCTCTTAATCTGCATTCTGTTTTACTCCCTCATCTTTCTTCTACTCTGCCTTCAATGAGTTTGGGTGATGGGTCCAAATTTCCAATCATCTACTGTGAACTTATCATCTGAAAATCTACATTACGTTTGCGTCGCTCTTTTGGCAACAGACAAGGCCGTGTGCAGTCATCTAAGACCGACGGCAGCTTGCCCATGATTACCCCGCTTCTCCTTTCGCAATTGCCTTCTGAGAAAAAAAGTGTTTGAAAGGGCTTGTGTGTCGGTGCACTGCCCCAATCAAACACCTTTGAGATGAACTAGAATAGAGATGAAATGGTGAACCAGGCACTCTTTTCCAGCTTCAGCAACCTTTGACCACAAACGTTTTCTGTGAATAATGGGGCACTAATTGCACCAATCATGATTTGAAATGACATCAGACATTCGTGAAAAGTGGAAATTGTCGTCGCTGCAAAAGTGAGAACCACTCCATATTAACGACTGCATTTATTTACAGTGTCATGTCGCGATTGCTCCAGTCGGGGTAATGTATCGGTGGGCCATTACTCAATATTTATTACTCCTTGGCCACTCTGAATTTATTCCCGCCCTGGTTCTTTATTTAATCTCCGAGTGACTTATTGTCTTCCGTTTTAGAGGCTTGATTAACTTTTTAGCCATACATAAACGTCCCTAATCATTGTCTGCAATTCCCTTATGAGTAAAATACTGTGGTAATTAAAAAAACAAAAAAAGAATCTCACTCTTATATTTCATGTAGACATTTGCTATTCTCTTTTGGGTTCCATATTTCAGTGGCCAGCCTCTTTTTTTCCCCCACTTCCTCTGTCAAAAACATGTTCTCTCAATTTTTAAGTGCAGCATCGTACGTGCATTACCAACAAGTCAATAATGGCGAAAACATCAAGTTTCATTTTGGAATTTACAGTTGCACAGAAATTGCATGATCCATATTTTTCTTACCTTTGTTAATATTCCAATGAAGTAAATAATTATACGTTTATGAAGAACAATGTTTGGTGAATGATTACTACTTGCCTTTTCTATTTCCATGGTTTCCAAAGCAGATACAGAAGAAATAGAAACTCTCCTGGAGCACAATCTTTCCGCTCTTTGCTGTCAGCTTTCAGACTGGCCGACACTGCTGCGCGAGTCCCCAGGGCTCCAACTGTGTGATTATAAAGGCCCGAGAGCCACTCAATACTGTCTGCTGATAATACTACAGCTTGCCCTGCAGCAAGGAGACAGGTAACGACAGATTTGAAACAATGATCGGGCCCCGTCCATCCCCATAGAGTGGACTTAAGATGTTGATACATCTAAAAAAAAAAATGGAAAAAAAGAAAGAAATGAATAAATAAATAAGGTCTTAAGTACTCTTGATGTTATTGGAAGCTAATTATGCAGTACTCAGTGGACCCCTACTGATTTCTTTGCATTTGTTTTTCAAACGTTTTTTTTCTTTGGTGCAACCCATTTTCACCCGCTTTTTATAGAAAACGCAGTGGTTGGTTGATTTTTATTTGTTTTCCCCAATGCATTTTTATGGGTGGCAATTATACACCGATTTTTTTTTTTTTGATGAGGATGTCAAAAGTGTAACTAGCAAAGTGCATAAAGAAAGATTATATTTGTCTTTCTGGGGAACGTTGAGAAAGAATAAGTCTGAATGTTAACTCTTCAATAGGATTATCCATTATGTCTTTTTTTTTTTGCCATTCACGACATTCAGACTAAATGCATCTGTGGCCTTAAGTTGTACTTTTTGATGCAGTTCTGTGTATGAATCTGGAAATGTCTTGCCTTCTCCGTGTATGCACTAGGCTCCTCCCAGACCAGACGGTGTTTTCCTGTGTAGTGTGGCTGTTGCGTTCAGTGCAAGAGGAAGGCAGCAGCACCCTCCCTACCTTGGTCTTGCGGGCTTCTCTTTACCTGTTAGCAGTGACGCAGGATGAGAGCAACACACTTGATGGGGTAACTCAGTTGACATAACACGGCATATTCACATCATGCTTTATTCTCTTGTTTCACTTTCAGTTTATACTTTTCTGGTGTGGCAGCACAAACCCCAGCACTCCTATGTTTCCCCTTCTCTCGTCAACCTATTCAAGGTTCCGTTGGATTGTATCAACAAAGCCCTCTCCTCCTGTCAAAGTTTCTCATCAATTTTCATCCACCATCCTGCCATCCTAAACTTCATTTGTGGGCATGAACTGCTTAATGAAAAATTTGGGGCCCTGGTCTTGGAACTTTGGTTGACCAAACAAGCACAGTCCACCGATGAAGAGCTGACTGTGGTGAAAAGCGTTTTGTTTATTCCCTCTCATATTGTGTTTTTTTTTTTTTTTTTTTTTTTAAATTCCAAATTGGTTCTATTCTAGTGTAGACTCGTCAAAGTGGTGTTTTTCGTGTGTGTAGACAGGCAGACATGTTGAAGAGAAGAGATGTGCTGGGAAGGGAGAAGAACAGGAGGAGATTGTGGAGCTTCTGTCTGTGTTAAAGAAGTACCCATCTGTCATCCTGATCCTCCTGGTATGATAAAGATAGACATGGACTTCAGAAATATTGTGGAAATTGGAGTTCGCCATCCCACAGAGGGGAGGATTGGTGACCTTCACGTCTCAGCGAACTGCCATTTTCATGATGTGTCATTTTGTAACTGTACACCTATGCCACTGCGCCAGTCTAAAACACGTAGGATGCGACTCAAAATTAGATCTGACTGATCAAGGTCAGACAACACTTGAGTTAAGTTCATCTTTAACCTGTAGCAACTGGTTTGATTTGGCAAAGTCAAGGACAGATGAAGTGCTATATTCTGTTACAAAACTTTTTTTCTTTTTGACTCTCTTACCATATAGGACATAGTTTGCACCAGGGAGGCCTCACTTGCAGAACGAGCAATGTCAGTTTTCATAGTTCTATTGGATGGTCAAAGTGATTTTGAGGCTGAGCTGTGTACCAGCCTGAAACCTGCCCTGCTCCAGGTGTTGCAGAAACTTAGTGTCGCAAGTATGGGACATGTGCAAGGGCAGAAACTTGTTGAAGAAGGTAAGCAACAGTCACATTTAGTATCAAAGCATTCATGTTTCCAGATTTCAATTCATCACATGATTGTATATGAATAACCACTTAGTAACGGATACCAATTAGTCATTTGGTGCATTATTGAAACAAACAAACAAAAAAAAAGCCGTGTTCATTAAAACAAAGATAAAATTCTAAATCATGTGCTTGAAGAACACATTATATTCCTCATGTCTTATTAAATTCTGTGCTGAGATTGTTTTTGTCATATTCATGAGTAATTAATACATATTGCTTTGTAACTTGAAACAATGCTTATGTTCTCATATTACATAAAACTTAATTGTTGAGTGTATCTGCAGTAACTGCCATACTGTACTTTATATCTTTAGTTCAAGTTAGTTAGTTTAGTTCAAATCCAAATTCGCAAAACACTTACAGTAACTGTGACTTTAAGAATTCAACTGGAGATTGATAAATGAAAATATTTATTCTTCTACAGTAATGACATACTTTCGTTCAGTTAAAACCAGCATGAACAGTTATTGTTTTTTGTTTTTTTTCTTTTGCAGTTAACTCGCTCCCTCTGGTGCTCAGGCTGCTTTGTGTAACTCAAGCCAGCATCCCACCTTCCCTACAATGCAGCAAGATGGATGAAATGCACTTCAAGCTGCTCTACCATGGTGAGGTCAACACAGGTCACACTCGTCCTCCCGTCAGACATCAGCACTCAGCATAATATTGACAAATACAGCTTCTACCAAGTAATCAAAACCTACCTTTTACTTTACATGTATCCTTTACGTAACACAAATAAATGTGCGCTTTACTGACCAACTGGATCAGCATTTTGTTACCCAACCACTGTGAGGCTAAAAAAGGATTTTACGTGGTATTTTTTTGTCAATGTTTTTGTAGACCGAATACATTGTCCATGTTGTAATCTGTAAACCACAACACAGGCTTTGAGAACGATTGATCTTGATCCCTTGACAGGTGTACCTCAGGACATTTCCAATTCATCTGCATGCTGTGCACTGACTTAATTTATCCTCCCTGTATTTCCTCATGTGCCTTGCAAATGTTCAAGATCATGAACATTATGGCTCACTGCAGCTGATGAAGCTTATTAAACCTTTTGATAAATGCATCTTGATGTTCATATCCCATCAACCCTCTGTGAATAATTATAATAGTTCACTACTTGGCCTGAGACCATGCATACATTCATGGAGCCTTTTGCGGTGTTACATTTTCCAGCTTGTAAATTTAAAATGTACTTGGTCTTTACGAGCCACAGTTATGCACGAGTTAGGTAATCACATCATAACCTCTTGTTGATGTATTTAAACTAATGTCTGTGAGCACTGCACGTGGGGATCAGACCCAGTGGACCTCATTTTGAATGTACTCTATGTGTGTGTAAGTGAGTAATATTGCAGGTAGGCTGCATCAATCCAATACAGAGAGTCTGCTGCCTGCCCTTAGCTACCTGTGCTGCGTGCTGAGTCTCTCTCCTGCACACTGCACTGACAGAGGTTTGACACGCTCGCTTTCTCCAATTTGTGCGTATTTTCCAAGAACAGCCAATTCCGCCTTTAACTTGAGCTGCACTCTGTGTTATTTTGACAGAAATGATGTTTAAAGATTGGTTCAAGTACTGAGAAAGATGTAGAAATACAATATCACACTGGCTGCTCATGAGTCAATCAAGTGCCTTGGAGACAAATCCATTTCATGCAACAAAAAGTTGAGCTTTATATTGAATTTCTTTCTTACTTTTTTTTTTTTGCATTCAGCAGATGTTCTGCTGGTAATAATGCACATTCGTTAGGTAGACTATGTTATTGCAAACAGCAAAATACTAGTGGTAAATTTTGCCGGTCATCCATCCGTCATCGTCAGTCCGTCATTATTTCAGGCCATACCAAAACTTAAATGTCAGTCTCTGCATCCATTGTGGCGCACCATGAAAAATAAAAGATATTACATAGTATTTACATTCAACATTTACAATCATTTCTTTGACTCAAGCAGCATTCAATAAATAAACACAATATAACACAGTGTGTGCCTTATAACCCAGTAGTAGATACATCGAAGATAACAAAAGGCCACAACATAACGCTCTCGTCGTTCTCTCCAGCGGTCTTTCTCTGTCTGTCTTAAATACATCCGGCATATGTGACCTAAGCCCAGAAGTAATTGTTTATATTCAGTTAGTATTGCCTAAATGTCCTCCTCTGCAAAATACTTTTTACACATTGGACATCAAGTGCACTCGCTGGTTATGTTGCCTCATGCAGTTGCCAAGAATTTTTTATTTTTTTTTGCTCACTCTACAAGTCTAAAGCCACCTGTATTGTAAGAAACGTCTGTAAAACGAAGCGAAATAATCAATTATGATTATGTACCTACTCTCGTCTACTGTATTTGTTCAGCAGACCCATTGTACTCGTTTTTAAGATAGACCTTACAGACATTCACATTGTATGGACAAAGACACAGGGTATGCAGCCACTAAAATTGTAGTTGGTCCCTCTTTGAAGCTCCTCGAGAACAATTTTCTCTCGTCTGAGAAGGCTTTCAACAAGATTTGTGTTGTTGTGGCTGTGAGAATTTTTTTCATCATCATCAAAGCGCACTGGCTGTATGGTCCTTGCGTTACACACTGTCATACAAAGTCACGCAGGAACAAAAATATTGCTTTTGAATCACCCCTCAAAGCTTGAAGCACATAATTGTCTTGGTGAAAATCGTCTTTCTAAGCTCAACATTTACAGTTCAATAGTTTTATCTGAACACCTGATGCCTTCATTAATTGTTTAAGACAGGGGTGGGTAAACTTTTTGATTGGTGGGCGACTATGGGTTCTAAAATTTGACATAGGGGCCGGACCAGGAGCAGATGGATGGAGTGTTTTGGTAACCTCACCTCATCGGAGAAAAAAAAATACATTTAATTTGAAATGAAAGTGAACAAAAGCATTACAACAAAATATCTGTGTTTGACACACCAGAGTATTTAGAAAATAAAACATTAACGAGGTTTATTCATTTAATTTTTTTTTAAGTTTTGCGGGCCGGATTAAAAAGTTTAACGGACCGCATGTGGCCCCCCGTGCCATAGTTTGTCTACGCCTGTATTTAGACATGGGTTTATGAATGATATACAGGATATAAAAGTTCCAACCCCCACCAGAACTAAACAAAATGGGAGGTTCCAGACCAAAGTTTTAACCATAAATAAAATATTAGGATTTACTTTAATTTAAAATACAAATCTAAGTATTTTGCTCACGAGTTATGTATAAGTGAGTTGGGTTTTTGTGTGTTGGTTTGCCAGGTTTGTGTGGACTTCTGTGTATGTGCCGATTAAGTCACACGCAAAGTGAAAGGACGTGATGTGCATCCTCACATGCTGACACCTTCTCCTCCCCAGCTGTCTCCATGCTACTCTCAAACTGTAGAGTGATGGATCAGCTTCAGACAATCCTCTCCTCATCCTCATTCTCAACCACGGCGCCATTTGTCTTCTCCTCAACTGATCCTTCCTCAGCGCTGCTTTGCTGCAGCCATCTACTCCTTTCCTCCCTCATCACTTTGCAGCATGAGCACTCCATCCAGGTACATGTTGTAGATGTAGCTCCTCTCTGTGCTGATCACTGTCAGGCTACAAATCCACACAGACAAGGGCTGCACACATAAATGAGGCACATCTGACAAAAGAGCTTTAATTTTAATGACCAAACTGGAAAACTGCTGTCTTCAACGCATTTCAGTCTCACCTCTGCCTCCTCACCGCCAAGGATAAAACTGACTTTTGTACTTGCAATAAGCATTTGGGCCAAAGGTAGTTACTCCTCTGACTCACCCCACTTTCTATTGTTTCCTTTTCTTTGTCTCTCCCCTTTCGTTTAAGGTTCACAAAAGCCTCAGTTGGAGTCTGGAAACAGCAGTGCAGCGAATACTCATTCAAAAAAGGAATACAGACACTCTCTTGCTGGGTAACAAACGCAACATTGTCATTCCTATAACTACATCGCATGACAGTAGTGTGACAATTTGAAAGACTGCATGCAATCATGGCTCAAATAATCATTGGTAACGTCATCTTTGCCGCTTTGATTTTTGTTGTGGCAATTGAAATGGCTCCATACGCTTCTATTCATGCACTAGGTGTAATTTTTACCCTGATACAAAACAATAAGTTAGTATCATTTCACTGTTATCTACAAATAAGACGAAAGTATAAGTGAGAACAGTCACTCTGTGAATTATCAAAGTATAGTTATCATGATGAAAGTGGTAAGTAAAATACAGCCAACCCTCCCCTGTGAAATGCATGCAATTCTGCCTCACAGACGTTCACTCAATCTCAAGACAAATTTCATAATGTTTGATGACAGAATGAAAAATTGTGTCATTAAAAATACATGGGTCATACATTTAGTGCATAAAATAAACAAAACCTTGGGGAAACATGATTGATGGAAATGACATGAATACCAAGTAGTACAGAAATTAGATGGATGGTTGTTTGACATTAACGTTGGTTGTGTTTGCGACTCAAACATAACGCTTTGGAACATTTTGAAATCCCATCTCCTTGTTTTTTGTCCCCAGCTATTTGCATTTTTGCCTTTTGCTATTTTTTTCTTCTCTTTCCAGTCAGCTACTTGAGGTTGCTGCAGGCCTTACTCAATGTTGACTTGACCTCTGCATTGGTGTGTGTGACCACTGGTCCAAGCTTGGTTGGCCAAACACCCCTGGAACTTGAAGATGGTGCATTATTCCCGCTTGGCTCCAGAGGGGCTCAGTGCCTCTTAATTGCTCTCAGTGGACTTATTTTACAGGTTGGATGACCTTGATGGGAGACTATCATTTGTATGATGTCTGTGTACTTTACTGTTTATATTTTTAGTGCATCACAGCTTGTAATTCTTTCAGTCCGTCTCTCTCAATTCTCTCGCTTCCTCGCTCTCTCTCCTGCCTTCAGACGGTTGTTACCAAGTGAGAGCAAAGAGACAGATAAAGAGGAGTAGTGTAGAGTTTATTTATTTAAGTCTGCAATGCTGTTCATTTGTTACCTGCTCTTTCCAAAAACTGGATCATTTCCAGGGAGATTTATTTTTTTTTTTTTTAGCCTTGTTACTGTCTTACTAAAGAGCCAGTTGTAAAAGAAGAAAAGTAATTTTCTCGAGTCCAAGTAGAGACGGCGCTGAATTTGTTTAGCGCTATAGGCTCATTTCCAATTAAATTGTGAATGCGGGTTTGATGTTCGGGTGAATTGCACAATAACCCCAATTTTCCCGCCTTTCTAGATTACGACAATCCTTAATTGAAGTGACTTGAAGAATTGTAATCTTAAAATCCAATCCGTTTTTCAAGTTTAAGAAGAATGCAAAATCATTAACGTAGGCGTATGTTGAAGAAACAGATTTAGATCTTGGAAATTGACTTTTATCTTGAACTATAATATATACAGAATGCATGCAAAGCATCTTCCAATCAATTGCAGACCTATGTTCCAGACCAGTGGGTCATCCTGTTAAAAAAATAGTGCCTGCATGTTTGATCTTCTTATTCTGTGTCATGTTCTCTTGATGCCCTAGTTTGGTGGAAGGAAAAAAAAAACCTCAGCACATCTCCTTCTGTTCACCTTCTTCTTTCATTTGTCCTGATTTTTACCTCTACCCGCCCCTCCTGCTTTCTCATCCTTTCCTACTCTTGCTCCTCAGTACTTTCTTGTCCTCTCCACTTCAGGATTAGTGTAATGTGTGTTTCTTTGATATATCTGCCTGGCCTACTTGAATATTTTGGGAGAGAACTGCCACATCAGGAAAGTCATTTATTATTAAATGCTCATCTTGGCTCCGTTTGGTGTTTCGATTGTATCTTATATCAGTAATATTAATATTTTTCTCAAGCATCAAGATGTGTTTTTTATGCTGCACATTCAGTTACATGGCATTTTAATAGTATAATGTAACTCTTCTTTTAACGACTTCTCTACTTGTCCTCTTCAGAAGAATGAGCTTTTACTCAGAGCCTCAGTCAACTGCTTAAGTTCCGTGCTTGGCTTCCTTCAGAGGAAGAGTCCTCAGACAGGTATCATTTGTATTCATAAAAAATATTTCATGTCAGCTCTGCCCTTTCAGTTTATTGTGCTGCTCGTCCCTACTTAGTCTATCCCCAGACAGTTGACTTCCATTTTTCGCAGTCAGAGCGATATCCCGCATAGATTCGTTTTCAGACTATTGCGAAAGACAAGACGCCGGTTTACAGTGTAAAGTATTCTCCCTGTTGTTAGCCCCATAATCAAAGCGGATAACAGCAGATAAGCAGAAATAAACCCAAGATAAACAAAATGGGACCAAACGACATCAGAATAACTCCGTATAGCACAGAAACATAAAATTTGTAACAACATGGAATTTAAAGACATCGCTGCCTCTGAATCGCTGCATATCTTCTTTTCAACTGTTTTTACTTAAAACTACAAAGTATTTATTCTAAAAAATATATATTAAAAACTTTGCATCAACTCGTTTATGGGGGCTGCCATTTTTTATGTCTTTCCACTCTGGCAAGAGTGCACATTTACAAGAATGTGGCTTGTATTTGCCAGTTCCATCTTATTATGCAGCTCTATTTATTCAAGAACACTCACATCAGTTTTGGAATAAAAGACGCCATTGTTTTAGATCGCATGTTAGGTTCAGATGTTCATGGAAAAGGTTCTGAGTCAGAAGCCATTTGTGTAATTTACCCAAATTCTCTTCCTAGCGGGCCTCTGTCATTCAACCATTCCTCACACCTCCTGAACATTGCCTTGCTACCCTTCCTTCTCATCGTTAACTTTGTCTAGTCCAATCATGCCACCACCTGTTTGACTTTTAATTATGCCACTTATCCAGAGGTTCTTTTCTTTCCCTCAACATTGCAACACACATTGGTTGTTTTACATTCAATGAGAGTTTTACGACATATGCCTTATTTACAATTTGCAATTAGCATTTAATGATCAAGAAATGCGCAACTTTGACGTGATTTCTGGGGTTATTCATGTGTGTGTCTTGTGTATTAGCCAGTTATGAGGTTTGTCAGCCTTGGAGTCGATTCCTCCTCTACTGTCTGCATACCTCCGGAGAGAACTTCCTCCTGCATCCAGCCATTCTCAGGGTCCTCACACTTGTGAGATGTTGCACACACACACACGCACACCCCACACCTTTGAATTAAACATCATTTATTGATCTTAATTCTAAGAAGAACATTTTTGCATAGGGCTCTGTGTGTGATAAAAATACAATAAGTACAAATGTGGATCTGTGTGTTAAAGCCCATTTCTATGGCCACATGTATCTGTGTGTTTGCTTCCTGTGCAGTTTATCCGGCACGGGAATCTGGTTGTACAGTGGGAGCCCGACCTGCTCCAGGTGATAGATGCCGTCGAGAAGAAAGGGGTTAAGAAACTCAGCCAGGAAGCATGTCACGCCCTCAGGCTACTCCTCACACAGGTATCCTTGTCCATGTGGTGAACAGACTTTGAAAATCTGAACATATTGATGGTCTAATGAGAGACACGCTCAAGACACCCTAAGCTATGCCTGACATTGACGGCATCACCATTTATCTGCGCACTGCAAATGTTTGTTACTAGTACTATATGCGTGCTGCATTCACCATGGCTTGCATACAGATGCAAAGTCAAATTTGATGTGTGCATGTAAAAACAATATCATTACAAGACGAAGGTGTTCTTTGTCTTACTGAGCATGAAATATTATGAATACCTAGTTCATGCTCATTTTAGTAGCAACCTGCTGCAGGAAAAGAAGACAACACAATTGTCACTGAAATAACCTGAAACCAATGATACTGGAATGTGCTCATATGACAATATAATATTGACAAGCCATAAAGGTTGGAAAATGACCTTGGGACAGATGAGACAAAAAGAACACGAGACTAGCCTGGATTCATTCTCAACAGTGATGGACACTGGGGCTGCTTTGCTTCTTCCGACACATAGTGTCATGAATTGTACTTTGAAATCTCAAGATTTTTAAGGCATTCCTGACTGAAATGTGCTGCCAAGTGTCAGAAGGTTTGGTGTCAGTCATAGCAGATGGTACTCCAACAGAGTAAAGACCCAAAACACACACATAAAAAACAACATTGCACTACTCTGAACAGCCCAAAAATAAATCCTGTCAAAGGAGCTGATCCACGAAGTCTTGTGAATGTGCCCTTCAAACATGAGACTGCTCACTGGGAGTTCAAAAAAATATTTGGTTTCATTGGCTGCTAGTTCAACAAAATATTAAGAGTCCCGTCTTTTTGTCAAGGCTATAATTTCAATATGTAATTTGAAAAATGATGTTGCTTGAGTCTCAATATGTAATTTTCAGTAACTGTTTCAATTACTTTGTAATTATTGTACTTTTTTCAAGTTATTTCAGTAACCATTGTGTGTTTTTGTTTTTTATGGACAGGTACAAACAATTTTGTCCTTGTGTATTTTCTATTAAAAAAAATAATTAATTAATTAAGAATTAATAAAAAACAAAGACAGAACGAGACCATTACAGTATAATGCAATGAGGGGAAGCCCAAGTTTGCTGCTAAGATTACCCGACAGCAACATTAATTATTACACTTTAAAAACTACTAATATCAGCAATGTTTCTCTAAAATGACCTTGATTTTTTTTTTTTTCACCAACCACTCCATTATTCAACATTTGTTGCCACACATGCATCCCGGCAAAGTTTTTATCATTATTAACCTTTCGCAATGTTCTAAATGATTGAACAATGAACATAACTGAAGATGTTGCACATACCAGCATAACTGGTTCTAAGAGCAAAAAGGAAAATTTTTAAAATTGTTGCTAAATAATTGATGAACGCCACCATATTTAGCTGTGATGATAATCAAACAAAAATCTAAAGGAGTGCAAGCATCTCATTTTAATTGGTTTCCCTAGAGGGGAAACCTTTCATGATTAAGGACTCAAACATGTATAATAAAAGTAATAATCGTCACAGAAATTGTTCATGTTTTATGGCCCTGTAGGATCCCGCATAGATAGGTTTGTGTATAAAACAGAATGAGAGCAGCTCTATAAGTGTTAGTTGCCACTTTCAGGGCATGTCAGAGAGGAAATGTGTTTTGTATGCTGAGAGTGGCTCACAAATGGAGAAGTGACAGAATGATGGCCTCCGCCAATGGAGTGTGTGTCTGGAAATCAGGAACGGCACTAGCGCGTGCATGCTTATTTGTATGAGAGGGTTTGCGTGATGAGACAGGCTTTAGAGTGACACACACTTCTCTTGATATGAGTTCTGCTCTGTCATCACCTCCACCCCCCGCCCCCCTCAGTTTCACTCAATCTTACACGAATGCACGCACACGCACGCGCAATTGTTGTTGATCTGTCTGTTTTATAGTGAGATCTCATTTTGTGAGGAAGTTATCTGCACCTGTCAGCAAACTGCTGTTATAGAAATATTTTGCCTCCTGCCCTTGAGTTCATAAGGTTACCTGAGTGTGTACGTGTGTGTGTGTGTTATGTTATTCATAATAAGTTGCACCCATGACAGGTCTGTTTGCAGGTGTTGCATTAGATTCCATCTTTACTGACATCTGCTGCCTCCATCTTATGAGAGCACAGTGCTTGGATAGCGGCGCTAATATGTGTGTAAAATACGTGGAAAATGTCTTAACATGCCTTTGAGAATTGGCTGACTGCCAGATGAGTCAAGCTCATTGAGCCACTGCTCCACTCCTATTCAAACCGTATTTTCCCAATTAAAAAATGCCATTAGCTTCTCTGATCTTTCTTTGCATGGCTTTTGTCAAAATGGTTTTACGTCCCACTCCTCTCTATTCTTTGCTATCTTTTCATGTCTTGTTAAACTGTAATTGTTCTCTATAAGCTCTTATCTTAATTTTCTTTGAATTTCATGAAATCAAATTGCCTATCTTGATTCTTTTATTCAGACACAGAGTGGTGTCTTTCAGCCTCCACCCACAGAGGAGCACAAGCAGAGAATAAGGAGTGTGATGCAGTCCCTGGACTCACTGGCACCCTCTGAAAGCTCCAGTTTGGCCTGCAACATCTTGTATCCCAAACTTCAAATGAAACTCACTAAGACCCAATCTAAAGCTAAACAAAACCTATGCACACACACACACAAAATATCTCAGTAAGGGTCTGAATTGTGTTGCTACACACACCCATATTATCCTGCCAACAGCAACAGTCCAGTGTTATTGATTTTGTCTGGCAATTCAC